>NC_133325.1:530009621-530609621 GCF_042186555.1 Aquarana catesbeiana | reverse complement strand
TAGAGGATACAGTGTCCCATTGCCCTGGAAAAAAGTTAAGGTATCCACGCGTGTCGACCCGGGGGGCCCCTCTCCCGGTCCTCTGTTCGGACCGGGGGGAGAGGCCCTGGGAAGACACGTGGGGATTAGAAAGGAATGGAAGATAAGAATAGTGTAAAAATTGTCATATAATGTCCGAGGATTAAACTCACCAGGGAAGAGAAGCATAATGCTACGAGAATTGGAAAGAAGTAAGGCTGAAATAATATTTCTTCAGGAGACACATATTACCCAAAATTCAAATATTAAAATATACTCAAGAAATATCTCAACATGGTCCTATGGAGATTCGCCAATAAAAAGGGCAACAGGAGTGGCTATTGGATTGGGGAAAAATATTAGTTTTATAATAGAACAGAGAAAAGTTGACCCAGAAGGACGCTTCCTCTTCCTTATAGGATCCATACAGGGTATAAAGTACACACTTGCTAATGTATACTGCCCCAATACAAACCCTAAAAAATATTTGATGGAAATATTAAAATATCTAATGTAATTTAAACAAGGTAAATTAATACTGGCAGGAGACTTCAATTTCTCCATGGATCACAGATTAGACAGTACTTCAAATGCAATAGACAGAGAAACAAGACAACTAAGGAAGTTAAAAAAAAACTATATGAATATCAACTAGTAGATCCATGGTGAATACAACATCCAAGCACAAAAGACTACACCTTTTTATTCAACTGTACACGGAACGTATTCCAGGTTAGACTATATTATGGTAGAACACAGAAACTTGAGGAAACAACAAACAAAGAACCCTCTGGGAAAGGTACATGGAGAATAAATTAAGATTTAATTGAAGATAGGGAAATGGAAAAAACTGTAACAGAAGAGATCAAAAAATATTTCCAGGAGAACGATACCCCAGAACTGTCAAAAGCAACTATCTGAGAGGCACACAAGACCGTCAACAGGGGTAAATTAATATCTATTGAAGCAGGAAAAAAGAAGGAAAGAAGAAAAAATATGAGAACTATAAAGGAAATACATGAACTGGAACAAAGGCATAAAAAGCAATTAGAAAAGGAAATGTCTCGGACTCTAATCCTAAAAAGAGAACAATTAAAGGAGTGGATGGAACAAGAAGAGAGGAGGGAGTTTAACAGAGTATTACAGGAGAGATTTAAATGGGGTAATAAGCCAGGAAAATATCTTGAAAATATAATAAGAAAAAAAGTGTCTAAATTACATTGAGAAGATCAAAAATGAGAAAGGAGAACTAGTAAAAAAGATATCAGATATTTCAGTAGCCTTTCAACAATATTTCAGCTCATTATACGTGATAAAAAAACAGGAGACACAACTAGAAGAAGAAATAAAGAAAAAAGAAGATTCAAGACTATCTAAAAAAAGCAAAACTACCAAAAATACAACCTGAGCAATTAAAAGAACTGGAAAAAAAAATAACAATAGGAGATCAAACTGGCCATAAAAGAAACCCCAGTAGGAAAAAGCCCAGGACCAGATGGGTTCACGATAAAATCTATAAAAAAAATTCAAGAACAACTGATCCCTAAGATACATGAATATTTGAATAACATAGGAGAAGAAGAAGTAAGATGAGAATCATTATTAGCCTACATTACAATCATACCCAAAAAGGGGAAAGATGAAACCAATTGTTCGAGCTAAAGGCCTATTGCTTTATTAAATGCTGATACAAAACTCTATGCAAAAATCTTAGCTACTAGATTAAAAAAATTAATACCATTTTGGATAAACCCCGACCAGACTGGATGCAGGCTGCAGGTCAGCTGGATGCAGGTCAGCTGGATGCAGGTCAGCAGGATGCAGGTCAGCAGGATGCAGGTGAGCTGGATGCAGGTCAGGCTCCAGGTGAGCTGGATGCAGGTCAGCAGGCTGCAGGTAAGCTGGATGCAGGTCAGCAGGATGCAGGTAAGCTGGATGCAGGTCAGCAGGGTGCAGGTGAGCTGAATGCAGGTCAGCAGGATGCAGGTGAGCTGGATGCAGGTCAGCAGGATGCAGGTAAGCTGGATGCAGGTCAGCAGGGTGCAGGTGAGCTGGATGCAGGTCAGCAGGATGCAGGTAAGCTGGATGCAGGTCAGCAGGGTGCACACAGCAGTCAGAAGCAAGGTCAGACAAACCGGGTCATACACAGTGGATCAGTTCAACAGAATCAGCAGGCAAGGAATAGTCAAGTTCAGGCTGGTTTCTGGTAACAGGAGATCAGGCAGGCAGGTAGGTAAACGGAATCAGAGTCAGGGAAAGCCAAGGTTCAGGATTGGAGACAGCAGCGTGGTCAGAGACCCAGGTCAGGTGATCGGATGCTGATTACAGGAACAGGTCACAGGTGAAGCTGCAGATCAAACAGCAAGAGCTGAATGGTGGAAGCCCCTCTTAAAGGCCACTGGGCGCCAAAGCCGCGTCACTGTGTGTGCGATCCCTGTGATCAGCACATGCGCATTGGCGCACGCCTGTTCGTTACTGGGAACCTGTTGCTGGGGATGCGCCTGAGCCCTGTTGCAGGTCTGGAAGTAGTATGTCCATGACACTTGGGATTTATGATGGACACGTTGCAACATTTGGGATTGGGACCAAAAATTATGAAGTGGATAAAAAACTTATATAATGGGCCAACAGCAATGTTGTCAGTCAGTGGGAGACTCTAACCTGTGTTTTGAGATGTTCAACGGAATACGGCAAGGATGTCCGCTGGTCGATGGACACGTTGCAACATTTGGGATTGGGACCAAAAATTATGAAGTGGATAAAAAACTTATATAATGGGCCAACAGCAATGTTGTCAGTCAGTGGGAGACTCTCACCTGTGTTTTGAGATGTTCAACGGAATACGGCAAGGATGTCCGCTCTCCCCACTGTTGTATTGGAAATGGAACCATTCTTGGCGGCACTCCGAAATAATCAAGATGTAGGAGGGGTGAGAGTTGGAACAAAAGAGCACAAAATCGCGGCATACGCGGATGATATTCTGAGTTTTGTAACCAACCCAACAGTGACTCTGCCAAATATAATCAAAGAGGTGAAAGAATACGGGGAACTCTCAAATTTTAAAATAAATCAGATAAAAGCAGAAATAATTAATATTGGATTAGGAGAAAGGGAAGCCCAGACCCTCCAAAAAGAATTCCCATTTACATAGGTAAAAAGTTCTAAAATACCTTGCAATTAAACTAACATCAACGGTCAAAAATATATCCGGCAAATTATATTCCATTAATTGAAATCAAGGAAGAAATAAAAAAATTAAGTATACGTTACTCTTTTTTTACGCTCTTTCTGCCCTCTCCGCTCTGTCTTTCTCCCTCTATCCCCACAGCAATCATGCTCCACATCCCAGCTTCCAGCCACCTGCACTGGTATACCTGCCCTCAGCTGATATCAGACTAGCAATCAGCAGGTCAGGTCAGAAGCTAATCCAGCACATGTCCGCTCACATTGAAGCCCAAACTTTATCTTCAGGTGGTTTTTACACTGTCAAAAAGCATAGTTGGGCCCACCCTCTGGTGTCCCCATATAATATGTCCACTCTGTGAGGCTACATTTTTCTTCCTAATGTCCCTAGGTGATGGGTGTTTTCTCCTGTTGAGAGAGGAATTTCCTAATAGTTTTTCACCAGAATTATTTACCGCCTTCGACTGACCTCGACTACATCTTGGAAACCAAATCTGGTCCCTGTGGAAATACGGAGCTGGCCTGTAATGTTTGCTTTGATCATCGGATCCTGTATTCAGCACTCACTTTTGCAAGTATAGCTAGCTGCAGGGTGTTATACAGGTCCAGACCCTGAAGACCCCTTTTCAGGGTATAATGAAACAAATAATTCTGCGCTGCCCAAAAGAATAAGCAGCTGACACAGCCAATAGGATATGTGCATAAATTAGAGAACAAAATAAGTGTAGCTCTAATATGACAAATAAAATGACTTAGAAGACCATTACATCCTTTAAATAGACAAACCCCAAAAAGGCAACAGAAAAGTACATCCAACAAAGTAAAGTCCTCAGTGAGTATGTGACTCCTGTAAGGTAGTGACAGTCCTCAATACAAATGTGACTTCATAAATATATCAGTGTGCACGTGACATCTGAAATGGAAGGAACACCACCACCGACAATAGGGAGGCTTACCGGAACGTTTGAACCCAAAGGAACATACGTTCAATTGGATCAAACAAGCTTGAATAATAAACGGCTGGATTTCCGTAGAGGTTGTAGAAAGATGATCTGTGATCCGGTATGTCCCTTGGGGGTGATGTCCACAGTGGAAGATGATTATATCAAATAAGAAGAAACAAAGAAGGCCACATAGTGTAACTCCGTATAAAATGTGTGCCAATTTATTTAAAAAAGAGGAAAAACACTCACATGAAAATAAATAAAACAGCGCTGTATAAGTAAAATGGCGGCAGTGGAGTCCCAACCGACGCGTTTCGTCTCCTTGGACATATCAGGATCTTTCTACAACCTCTACGGAAATCCATCAGCCGTTTATTATTCAAGCCTGTTTGACCCAATTGAACGTATGTATGTTACCAATAGGTAATATTTTTATAGCTTTTACCTGTTCTAATTTTCAACCTCCAACTGGAAGTTCCTCTCAGACCAGAGACGTACAGCTCATAAGACTCCTAGCTGCGTACTTTCTGACAAAAATGCCAGCTGATTGTTTGCCACACCACCGGTTCCTGGATTTTGCAAAGACAAAAGCATTGTAACTTGGTTAGCACCTAGGATGCCACAACTCCCTCATACTGGACATGTTGATCCCCTGAAGCCACGTCCATTCCATGACTGCCCCACAGATGAAGACCTTCACTTGGCGAGAGGACTGCAGGTGCTTTAGAGCAGGAACACATGGTACAGACAGCAATAAGTTCCTCTCAAATTGATAGTGGTTACCTTGCTACAGAGCAAGGGCCAACACTGACACCACTTCAATCCTTTGACTTGGGCTTAGGAACCAGTGCCCAGAGAGTTATAGCTCTTGCCCTTAGCCCCTACTGTTCTGTGTAGGTGCCACGGAGAATGTGATCCGTCAGATCTCCGGCGCTCTGGAACCCATGGGTAGAACATGATCTTCCTCCTCATTTTGATGAATTCCTGCTTCTACCCTGATCAATAGCCTAACCCTCCAACTCACACATTAATACCCCTTCTGTCTGGCTGATTTCTGGGGGCCCCCTTCTATATCCTCCCTCCCCCTTCACTGGCACCCCTTCTCCCTTTCCCCTGTAGCCCCTTTTTATTCTCTTGTTTCTTCTCCCTTCTCTTTTCCTTTTTTGCTAATACTGACTTACAGACATCTCCGATTTCCCCTCACATACTATAAACCTAATAATTTTATAGCTCATACCCTTTCAATTTCATGATCAATGACTCACTAGTGGATCACAGCAGACCACATTGCTTGTGGTGATATATAATCAGTATGTTAGTGGTAGCTTATTAGCGACATAATCTCAAACTGTATACTTTCATGGTTTAAAAAAACCCTTTTGTGGTCCTATTGTTTTAAAAGGTCCTAACTTGCAATGCATTCAAACGCACTTGACTGTGTATTTTCACTTTGTCTGGATATTTTGGTCTCCTTTCTTTTCAAATCAATAAAAATATTGAACAAGAAAAAAAGCTTGGGTGACTGATTCAGCGTTTGAAGGGTGCCTCTTGCACATACCTAACAATGACGTATTTCTCTTTGGCATATCCCTCAGTGATTACATTGAGGCAGCTACTGAGGGAAGGGAGTTCAGACCCAACTTTACAATTTCCATTTTTTTTTTTTTTTTTTTTTTTTTTTAACATCAACGTTTATTGAAGAAAAATACAGACATGGAGTCGCAGCTCCATTTAATGGGAATACAGGAATCGAAAACAAAAAAAAAAATTTATGGTTGAGAACATTAGGATTTTATTGCAATAAGATGTTATCTAGTAAGAGGTTTTTAAATTCTTCTTGTTTTAACGTAGAAAAAAAAATCCATAAAATCGCCTGAGATAGGAAGGTTAGAAAGAAGAAGGTAGTATAGAAATGTTGGTGCATCATATACATCACTAATCATATTTGGCGCAGTTCAAGGTAAGTTATTACAGTTATTCAGATAAGTATAATCAGATATGGCAATTTTATAAACCATTGGGTGTGTAATCCCTCTGTGTTCGTTACTTACAGTCTCGGAAGGTGTGTTGTAATTATGGACTCTACCTTCAGGTGTCTTCAGATACTCTGGAGGAGTGAGGCCTGTTGCTCGGTGTTCCTGTTGGGAGCCGCCAGAGCGAGACTGTTTCATCTTTTTAGGTTGACGCTTGTCTGGGGATGCAAATGGAGATCTGAGCTGAGGTTTTTCCAGAGGTGGCAGAGTAAATTCCTGATACCACTCCGGTAGATCCACTTGATCCAATTGAAGTGCCTGACAGACTTCAGGAAGATCTTCCGGTGAAAGAAGTGTATGTTGTTTCCCATTGTAGTTTACCATGAGTGCAAACGGAATGCGCCATGTGTAGCGTAAATCCTTTTCTCTGTTTCTCCAATAATGGTTGTAGGGCTCTGCGTTTTTTTAGAGTGATCTGGGAGAGATCGTGGAAGAGCATAATAGTCTCGCCATTGAAGATGATTTGATCATTCCTGCGTGCCTTACGCATGATATCTTCCTTTTAGGGAGAAGTTTTGTAAGCAGCAGATAATGTCACGAGGGGGCATATTGTCTGGGCCCCTAGCTCTGAGTGCTCTGTGAGCTCTTACAAATTCAATGGCTGTGTCCTCAGGCTGTTCCAGCAGGCTATTGAAAACCCTATAAAGCTGGAGTGATCTGGTCAGCGTCCACAGACTCAGGCGTTCCTCTGACCCTAATAATATTCCTCCTTCCTCTGTTGTCTAAATCCTCAAGATGTTTGTTAATTTCAATAAGATGTTGGGACTGTGAATTGGTTACCTTTTCTAATCTGTGTATTGCCTCATTTCTGTGTCTCCCGGTTGCTTCTGCGGTGGCCATCTTGTCAGTGAGAATAAGCATGCTGGATTTTAAGTCCGTTATAGCCGCTGAAAAGGTAGCCTTGATGTCGGCTGTGAAGCCGAACATCCCTGCATATGTGAAAGGGAGGTCTGGGTGGGGAGTTCCCGTACCATTGTCCTCCATCGCTGACTGGGAGTGCTCTCTATAGTCCTCTTCCACATTCAGTGTCGCCATCTTGCTTCCTGACATACCGTTTTGTGTGGATTTCTGAAGAGATCCGTTATATTTCTCCCCTTATACGCTGCCGACAGACGTCGGGATCTGGTGCGAGGTGTGCCAAAGTTCCTCCTGCTCATTATCGGGCGATCTGAGTGCAGAGAGATGGGTTTAGGCTGCAGTATCGTTGGAGCTCCTGTTTTAGGTGTCCATCTCTGCTGTGCGCCTGGCCACGCCCCCCACAATTTCCTTTTATAATGAAAGTACCTGTTATTGTAAAGTCAGAAGTTTTTCTTTTAAACCTAATGCAGTCTATGCATTAAGATAAAAAGCCTTCTGTGTGCAGCAACCCCCCTAACGCTTACCTGAGGTCCCTATCTGTCCAGTGATATCCGCGAGTGTCTCAGCCATCCAAAATTCTCCCTCCTGATTGGCTGAGACACAGCAGCAGTGCCATTGGCTGCCTCTGCTGTCAAAGTTAGCTAGCCAGTCAGGAGAGAGGGGGGCGGGGCTGGGTCGGGGCTCCGTGCCTGAATGGACACAGGGAGCTGTGACTTGGCTCAGGTGCCCCCATAGCAAGCTGCTTGCTGTGAGGGCACTGAACGGCCTCCTGGTAAGTATAACATGTTTGTTATTTTTATTGGAAAAAAAAAGACTTTACAATCACTTTTAATTTAGGGATTAGGTCCATTGCCCCCCCCCCCCCAAGGCGTCATCTTCTTTTGCAGGTCCTTATGGGCCCCTCTAAGCTGACTGAAGCTGCTGAAAACCTTTCTCGTGTAGAATAGTTTGCCTCAATTTGTGGAGGCAAAGATGTAGTTTGACACCTACCCTAATTTAGGAAAAAGATGTCTGAAACTTTTCTTTCATTCTGCCATTTACTTTCTCTCTAGTTTCCTATCTATTTCTACTCACTAGTTAGATAAGAACCAGATATCCCTATCTCCATTCTTACCTTTCTCCTTTCTGTATAATGGGTGTTCGTCTCCTGCACTACTAGTAATAATTGTAAGGACTTACCAACTCCTACATAGGAACCCCTGGCTCTAAAAACACTGTACATACCAAAATGCACTTGATGCAATGGCATAAACCTTTATCGTACATCACGGGACACAGAGCCATAGTAGTTACTATGTGGGTTATAGGCCACCTTCAGGTGATGGACACTGGCACGCCCTAAGACAAAAAGTGCACTCCCTATATAACCCCTCCCACTACTGGGAGTACCTCAGTTTTTTCCCCAGTGTCTAAGGTATTGGTCACGAGTAAAGATGTGCTGTGCTGAGCTTAACTGGAGCAATCCTTGCTGGGGCTAGCCATGCTGACCGGATCCATTCAAAGTGTCTTTTTTGGCTGAATCGAATGATATGCGGGCCTTGTATCCAAAGAAACGAGGTTTTGCTGTAAACGCTTCTCTTTTTAGTGAGCTGGACCCCGGGATCCAGTACTTTTTGGTAGTAAGGCCATAAAGTTTTACTGGCGGAGGTGCTATTACAGGTCCAGGATTGTGGGTTTCCTCGAGGATCCCCGGCTCATGAAGGTTTAACAAAACCCACCGTGAAGGGTGAAGATTAGGTCTGTTGGTTTACCACAGAAAACCCTGCGGCGGGAAAGGTAAGTGGAGTTTTTAATTTTTTAAAATTTGGAATTTAAGAAATGTTCTTATGAATGTCTCCTTTAAGATCAGTAAATCATGTCATGACTATGTGTCACCACTGGCAGACAGCAGGACCTCCAGTAAGTTTGAGGAGGGGTTCTTCTCCCCACCAATCGCCCCCCTGTGCTGATTGTCTTCCCCTCTTCAGGGGGGAAGAAGCACTTTACGTTTAAAAAAAAAAAATGGCGCGATCAGCACGCCGCTCGGCGGTTTACAGACCACCCCCCCCCCCCCGCACACCATGCTGCTCCATCCCATGGGTCCCAGAGGACCTGTAGCTCGCTGCTCGTGTTGGAAAAGACTTTCTTTTAAAAAGAAAGGGGGAAGAGCTGTAGGCAACGCGAGGGCCGGGGCTTAGAGGCGTTGGCGTCCAACACGAGAAGGCAAGGTTTTAAAAGCACCATTTGTGTTGCTGCAGGCTGTGGAGGGACACAAGAGCAAACGTAGCGTTAAGAGGTTTGGTGACACAGGCATTTTCCTTTGACACATTTTATTGCTACATCAGGCTGGACTATTGCTCTAGCAGTGTATGCATTCCTTCTGGTAGTACCTCTGCTTTGTGCATCGGGCTATGAGCCGAAGGGGGGGGGTGGAAAAACACCTCAAAGGGCTCTAGAGGGTCTGTTGCACAACAGCCTAGATCCATTTCTAAAAAGGTGGCATCCTCCTCTGAGAGTGAGGTGACTGGTCAGGGTGAGCCATCAGGGGGGGCTGGTGTTGCAGTAGATCTTGACACTGCAGCCCCTGTATATGTCACTAAGGAGGTTTTTTCTTCTACCATTTCAAGTTTGGAGCAAAAGATTGATGCTTTAATCACATCCCAGAGTGGGCCTAAGCGTAGCAGATCCCCGTCCACTGCTCAGGACCCTCATGCTGAGAAACAAGGGGCGAGAGATAATGAAATTCTCTCAAAAGATCAGGAAGAGGCTGATGACTCCTCTTCCGAAGATATGAATATGGAAGGATCGGCTTCACAGGAGAGACTGTTGGTACACTCCCTCATTAAATTGGTCCGCTCAACTTCTTTACTGCCTGTAACACAGTCAGTCGATGTGCCCACCTCTGGTTTGGGGTTATTAAAGCCTCCCCAATCTGTTGATGTCTTTCATATCCATTTATGGCTAAAGAAGCTTATGTATTCTGAGTGGGAGCGCTCAGATAAACAGTTTTTTCCTCCTAAAAAGTTTTCTATACTTTATCCTATGGAGGAAGAATTCTATAAGAAGTGGGGGATTCCAGCAATTGACGCTGCTATATCCTCTGTGAACAAGAACCTGACTTGTCCTGTAGACAATGCTCAAATGTTGAAGGATCCAACAGATAAGAAGTTGGAATTTCTCTTGCAGGTTGTCGTTCAGCCTGCATTGGCAGCGATTGGAGTATCTCAGTCCTTAAAGGACCAGTTTGTAGAGGTACTCAAAATTATTCCTGATCAACAGGCCCAGGAGTTGGCCGGTATATCAGAAGCATTGTGTTTCACAGTAGACGCTATGAAAGATTCTATTTTTCAAGCCTCACGGCTCATGTTAGGGCTGGTGCATGTGCGTAGAATCTTATGGTTGAAAAATTGGTCAGCTGAAGCGCCATGTAAAAAGCTCTTAGCCAGTTTCCCATTTCATGGTGAATGGTTATTTGGAGATGATCTGGATAAATATATCCAAAGAATTTCTAATGGGAAAAGCTCTCTTTTACCAGTTAAGAAGAAGTTTAAGTGTTTTTCCTTTTAAACGTGTATCTTTTCCAGTGCCAGGAGCATCAGCCTCCAGGCAGTCTCGACGGCCTCCGCCATCAGGTCCAAGAGGAAGATCTCAGGGGCAGTCCCAGGGCCAAAAGAGGACCTGGGGCAGGAAACCCATGAAGCAAACTACTAAAGCCTCCTTATGAAGGGGCGCCCCCGCTCGCTCGAGTGGGGGGAAGGCTTCTGCATTTTTCCAAGGTCTGGCAGGAACAATGTCAAGACATATGGGTGGCTTCCTTAATCTCTTGGTTTCAAACTAGAGTTCAGAGAATTCCCGTCTCCTTGTTTTCTAATATCGAATGTTCCCAGAGACCCGGGGAAAAGGAAGTCTCTCTTTCTGGCTTTGGATCTTCCCTTGTCTCAAAGGGCGGTATCAGTGGTTCCCACAGAAGAGCAGGGGTCGGGGTTTTATTCAAACCTCTTCACGGTGCCAAAACCAAACGGATCTAAACCGGCACTTGAATATCCGTTCCTTTTGCATGGAGTCAATCCAATCAGTTGTCTCCATTCTACAAGGAAGAGTATTTCTGGTATCAATCGACATCAAGGATGCTTATCTCCATGTGCCAATTTTCCCTGCTCACCAGAAATTTCTGCACTTCGAGGTAGAAAATCATCATTTTCAGTTTGTAGCTCTGCTTTTCGGTCTAGCTACTGAACTTCGAGTGTTCACGAAGATCCTGGCCCCTCCTTTAGCCAGGTTAGGGCTCAGGGTATAACGATTCTAGCCTACTTAGACGATCTGCTCTTGGTAGATCAGTCAGTAACCCGCCTAAACCAAAGTTTAGTCACAGCCGTGAGTTACCTAGAATTCCTAGGCTGGATTTTCAACCTAGAGAAATCCTTCTTAAAACCATTAAGGAGATTGCACTACTTGAGGCTGATCATAGATACAGTTCAGTAGAGGGTGTTCTTTCCACAGGAAAGGATCAATTCCATAAGGGAACTGATTCGGCTTGTCAAAACAAAGAAAAATCCTTCTATTCGACTTTGCATGAAGTTGTTAGGAAAGATGGTGGCTTCTTTAGAGGCCGTTCCTTATGCGCAGTTTCATTCAAGACTGCTGCAAAACAGTATTCTGTCAACTTGGAACAAGAAGAGCCAGGCTTTGGACTTTCCAATGCGCTTATCCCCCAAAGTGCGTCAGAGTCTCAATTGGTTGATATCCAGCAATCTTCAACAAAGGAGATCCTTTCTACCAGTATTCTGGAGGGTGCTAACGACGGATGCCAGCCTTCTAGGTTGGGGAGCAGTCCTGGAAGAAGTATCTGTCCAAGGGAAGTGGTCCAAATCAGAGAGGACCTTGCCCATCAATATTCTAGAAATTCGGGCAATACGTCTGGTCCTAGAGGCCTGGACGCTCAGACTACGGAATTGTCCTGTCAGGATCCAATCCGACAATGCCACAGCTGTGGCCTACATCAATCACCAAGGGGAGCACAAGAAGCTGTGCAGCCCAAAGAGAGAAGTGAATCGTGTTCTATCTTGGGCAGAAAACAACATCCCTTGCCTATCGGCGATTTTCAATTCAGGGATAGAAAATTGGCAGGCGGACTACTTGAGTCACCAACAATTGTTTCCAGGAGAATGGTCCCTTCACCCCAACATCTTTCTGTCGATTTGTCAAAGATGGGGTGTTCCGGACGTGGATCTGTTTGCGTTCAGATTCAACAACAAGGTCGACAACTTTGTGTCAAGGGATCCGCTGGCATGCGGAACAGACGCCTTGGTCTTTCCATGGGATCAGTTTCTACTAATCTATGCGTTCCCTCCTGTTCTGCTGCTTCCATGCCGCCTTCGCAAAATCAAGCAGGAAGAGAAGGAGGTGATTCTGGTGGCCCAGGAGATCTTGGTTTGCCGAGATCATAAAGGCGGCGGTAGGGGATGCTTGGACCCTACCACTGTGGCCAGACCTTCTCTCGCAAGGTCCGGTATCCCATCCTAACTTAGGAAAGCTAAATTTAACTGTTTGGCTATTGAGTCCCACATTCTAAAAGATCATAGGTTGACAGCTTCAGTAGTTTCTACCTCGGTTGATGCTAGAAAACTGGCCTTCAGGGTCTTATACTATAGAGTTTGGAAGGCGTATTTCTCCTGGTGTGAATCCAGGGGTTGGCACCCCAGGAAATATGTCATAGGTAGGATCCTTGAATTCCTACAGATGGTATTGGATATGAAGCTGGCCCTGAGTACTATCAAAGGCCAGGTTTTGGCCTTATCGGTATTTTTTTCAATGGCCTCCTGCTTCTCACTCTCTGGTTCGTAACTTTATTCAGAGGGTAATGCAGAATAATCCTCTAGTCAGGACACTCCTGAACCCTTGAGATTTGAATTTAGTCCTGTCGGCTTTACAAAAACATCCTTTTGAGCCTATACGGGATATTCCCTTGGTCCTCTTGACGAGGAAAATAATTTTTTTTTGTTGCTATATCCTCTGCTAGAATAGTATCGGAGTTGGCTTTCCTGTAAAGAGCCATATTTGATTATTCATAAGGATAAGGTGGTATTGAGGCCTCATCCTAGATTCCTACCAAAGGTAGTGACAGGTTTTCATTTAAACCAGGATATTGTTCTACCTTTTTTTCCAGAACCTCGGTCTATGGAAGAGAGGTCACTATATTCTCTTGATGTAGTGAGAGCGGTCAAGGTCTATTTAAAGATGACCGCTCAGATTCGCAAAACAGATGTTTTGTTTGTATTGCCAGACGGTCCTAAAAGAGGACCGGCAGCTTCAAATTCTACTATTTCCAGATGGATTTGTCAAGTGATTGTTCAGGCTTATGGTTTAAAGAAGAAAATTCCTCCTTTTCATGTTAAAGCGCACTCCACCAGGGCTGTTAATGCTTCTTGGGCGGTGCATCACCAGGCCTCCATGGCTCAGATCTGCAAGGCCACAACTTGGTCTTCAGTCCATACATTTACCAGATTCTATCAAATTGATGTAAAAGGTCATGAGGATATTGCCTTTGGGCGCAATGTGCTGCGGTATGACTCCTCTTGTCTCTTAATGTCCTACTTTTTGTTGTCTCCCTCCCTTCTGTTGCCATTGCTGTGGGACATCCCACATAGTAACTATTATGGCTCTGTGTCCCGTGATGTACGATAAGAAAACAGGATTTTTATAACAGCTTACCTGTAAAATCCTTTTCTTTGAAGTACATCATGGGACACAGAGGTCCCTCCCTTCTTTGGTATACACATGTATTGCTTGGCTACAAAACTGAGGTACTCCCAGTAGTGGGAGGGGTTATATAGGGAGTGCACTTTTGTCTTAGGGTGTGCCAGTGTCCATCACCTGAAGGTGGCCTATAACCCACATAATAACTACCAGCCATTAGTCTATAGTTAGGCTTTGCCAAAACGTTTGTACCCCTGCGGTTTGAGCTCTGTCTGGGATTCTCTTCCCTTCTAGCAAAGACAGCATAATGTGTTTTACTCTCCTATTGTCCACGCATACTTTTTAAAGGGGTTGTAAAGGTAAAAGTTTTTCACCTTAAACATCCGTCAATACCGGCCCCCCCAGCCCCCCCATTTTACTTACCTGACCCCTTGAAAGTCCCACGCTCGCCCCCGACATCCTCTTCGCCACTCAGTCTGGCCGTTGATTGGTTACAATGGATGTATTGAAAGCAGTGCAGCCATTGGCTCGCGCTGCCGTCAATCGCATCCAATAACGTGGCGCGCCGGGGGCAGGGCTGAGTGATACAGTGAGCGGATATGGCCGCCGGCTATATCGCGGGACCACGCATGAAGGTGTTGAGTCCTTGCGGGGGGGCGAGACAGCCGCCGAGGGACCCCAAAAGACCAGGTTCGGGGGCCACTCTGTGCAAAATGAGCTGCACAGTGGAGGTAAGTATAACATGTTTGTTATTTTAAGCCTTTTCCTTAATAACAAGTTTAGCATTCATCTTCAGCATGTCTTTTTGTGGCACTTAGTTATCGGGGTCCTTTCCTCAAGTCCTGAGAACACCAGAGACTTCTGGGCATAGGCCTCCTAAACTTGATTTTTGGCATTCAATACCTGACAAACTGCTGCTCTCCATACTCCCTTAGCTCTTACTCTTTCCAAGACTGTTTTTCCTGACTTTTATTTTCCAGGTGCCAAAGGCCTTCCTGACCAGTGGCGTAGCTAGCACATCTGGCACCCGGGGCTGGACATTTTTTGGCAATCCCCCCCCCAAGAAAAATGGTACGTGGCAATATAGCGGTGCCATCCCAAAACTGTGGGTGTGGTCAGATTGCATCAACAGTGGGAGGAGCTTAAAGGGCCATATGCCTTAATGACTGTGCCACAAGCAAATATATAGCAAACAGTACAAACCTCAGTACACTAATTTAAATAAAATAAAACTCTTCTATTGTATATCCTTAAAGTCCTATGTTTATTTAGAACAAAAAAAAAAAGTTTTACTTACCTGCTCCGTGTAATTGTTTTGCACAGAGCAGCTTGGATCCTCCTCTTCTTGGGTCCCTTGCCGGCACTTATGGCCCCTGCCTCTTTCTGGGTGCCCCCACAGCAAGCAGCTCGCTGTGGGGGCACCCAGGCAGACACACTCCTGAACTGCAGCTCTGTGTGTCCATTCACACATGTAGCCATGGCTCGACTCCGCTCCCTCTTCTGATTGGCTCACTGGCTGTGATTGACAGCAGTGCGAGCAAATGGCTCCCGCTGCTGCCAAAAGCCAATCAGGAGTGCGAGTCCCCAGATAGCCAAGGCTCTTGTAGACATCCCTGGATCGAGAGGGGACTCAGGTAAGAATTAGGTGGGGCTGTGTGGGCTGCTGCACACAGGTTTTTTACCTTCATGTATAGAATGCATGAAGATTAAAAGGCTTGTGCCTTTACAACCACTTTAACAAAGAATGTGCTGTACTTAGATTGCAGTAGTCAGGAGTAAAATGTAAAACACAGGGAGGGGAATTTTTTCAAAACTGGTACAGTCAGAATCTGTAACAGCTGCGCATGGCAACCCATCAGCTTCTATCTTCAGCTTGTTCAGCTTCAAAAATGAAAGCTATGAGCTGATTGGTTGCCAGGCACTGCTGTTCCAAATTCTGTCTGCTGTAGTCAGTGGCGACTATTATTTTTTTTGTTTGGGGGGGCGGCAAACAACCAAACCTCCACCCCCACTGCTGTTCCCGCGGTCGGTCCACCGGCACTTAACCCAACTAGGCGGCGGGGACCGGGCATCCATGGAGCAGCGGCGGGAACCAGGCAGCCATGGAGCGGCAGGGACCGGGCGGCTCTTCTCCTCCCCGTTTCCATTGTCTACCCCCCTCCTCCTAGGCGTCCAACAGGATCACCTGTCTTTTTAGCCAATCGGGTGACGGTTATCGGTCCCGATTGGCTGGGAGGAGGATCAGTGTTGCCACAGTGAATGTTCATTCGCTGTGGCAACACACCTGGATGGGCTCCGGACACGTCCTAAGTGTCCCAAGCCCACCTTATTTTAAAGCCTATTAGAGCCTATAGTCAGCTGCTTAAAAAAAAAAAAAAAACCCTGGACGCTGTAATTCATGCGCTCGGTGACCTGAAAGGGGCCAGATGGATGAATGGGGGGCGGCCATAGATAGATTTATGCAATGCATGAATCTATCCATTACTCATATAGGGGGTGGCGGTACCCCTAATGGACGAGCCGCTACTGGCTGTAGTTTTGATAAATTCCCCTAAAGGCTCATTCAGACAGACGCTGAGACAAGTCCTGTATGCTGTGCCACTTTTTGCTGCATTTGCATCCACCACAGAGATTCACCTATAGAAGTGGGTGCACAGATCCAAATGCAGACACTGTGCGTTTGGATACATGCATTCCTTCCTGTCTGCATGTCAAATTTTGACATTCGACTATATCCATGCAGCTTCTGTGTCCCAATTGACTTTCACTGGACTGCCTGCACAGGGCACCATGCATCCTCATGCGGTACACGGCCATCACACTGGGCATGGACGCATATTCTCCATCTGAATGAGGCCTAATTGTCGTCATGTGGACCAAATAGCATGAGAGAGGAGATGTCGGGTATTTAAAAAAAAAAAGTATGGGAATTTTATTTTATGATATGCTCACCTAGGTAGATGCTGCATCTGTCCGCCGCTGGCTCTAAGACTGAGAACCGAGTAATCAAACAGCCGATCACTCAGGCTCTCTGGCTCTTTTTTTTTCTTTTTTCAATTTTCAAAAACTTTGTGACAAAAAGTGAGGTCTGCAAAATACTCACTATACCTCTCATCAAATAGCTTGGGGTGTCTACTTTCCAAAATGGGGTCATTTGGGGGGGTTTTTTGCCCCCTGGGCATTCCATGGCCTACGAAACTGTGATAGGCAGTGAAGAGTGAAATCAAAAATTTACGGCCTTAGAAAGCCTGAAGGCAGTGCTTGGTTTTCGGGGTCCCGTACGCGGCTAGGCTCCCAAAAAGTCTCACACATGTGGTATCCCCATACTCAGGAGAAGCAACAGAATGTATTTTGGTGTGTAATTTCACATATCCCCATGGCATGTTTGAGCACTATATCATTTAGTGACAACTTTGCGCAAAAAAAAATAAAAAAAATAAAAAATTGTCTCTTTCCCGCAACTTGTGTCACAATATAAAATATTCCATGGACTCGACATGCCTCTCAGCAAATAGCTTGGGGTGTCTACTTTCCAAAATGGGGTCATTTGGGGGGGTTTTGAACTGTCCTGGCATTTTATGCACAACATTTAGAAGCTTATGTCACACATCACCCACTCTTCTAACCACTTGAAGACAAAGCCCTTTCTGACACTTTTTGATTACATAAAAAAATAATTTTTTTTTGCAAGAAAATTACTTTGAACCCCCAAACATTATATATTTTTTTAAAGCAAATGCCCTACAGATTAAAATGGTGGGTGTTTCATTTTTTTTTTTTCACACAGTATTTGCGCAGCGATTTTTCAAACGCATTTTTTGGGGAAAAAACACACTTTTTTAAATTTTAATGCACTAAAACACACTATATTGCCCAAATGTTTGATGAAATAAAAAAGATGATCTTAGGCCGAGTACATGGATACCAAACATGACATGCTTTAAAATTGCGCACAAACGTGCAGTGGCGACAAACTAAATACATTTTTAAAAGCCTTTAAAAGCCTTTACAGGTTACCACTTTAGATTTACAGAGGAGGTCTACTGCTAAAATTACTGCCCTCGATCTGACGTTCGCGGTGATACCTCACATACATGGTGCAATTGCTGTTTACATTTGACGCCAGACCGACGCTTGCGTTCGCCTTAGCGCGAGAGCAGGGGGGACAGGGGTGCTTTTTTTTTTTTTTTTTTTTTTTTTCTTTATTATTATTATTTTTTTTTATCTTATTTTTAAACTGTTCCTTTCATTTTTTTTTTTTTTTAAATCATTTTTATTGTTATCTCAGGGAATGTAAATATCCCCTATCATAGCAATCGGTAGTGACAGGTACTCTTTTTTGAAAAAATTGGGGTCTATTAGACCCTAGATTTCTCCTCTGCCCTCAAAGCATCTGACCACACGAAGATCGGTGTGATAAAATGCTTTCCCAATTTCCCAATGGCGCTGTTTACGTCCGGCGAAATCTAAGTCATAAAATGCTCGTAGCTTCCGGTTTCTTAGGCCATAGAGATGTTTGGAGCCACTCTGGTCTCTGATCAGCTCTATGGTCATCTGGCTGAATCACCGGCTGCATTTTCAGGTTCCCTGTTGAGACAGGAGAGCCACAGAAAAACACGTAAGACGTTGGGGGGGGGGCATTCCCTCCCACTGCTTGTAAAAGCAGTCTAGAGGCTAATTAGCCGCTAGGATTGCTTTTACATGAAAGCCGACCGCTGGCTGAAAAGAATGATACCAAGATGATACCTAAACCTGCAGGCATCATTCTGGTATAACCACTCAAAGTCGTGAATGGCGTACCTGAAGACAAAAAAATGGTTAACAATAAAGCACAGTAAACGGTAAAATATAAAAAATTGCATACCTGAAAAACAAACATGATAAAACATAATAACAGTAAAACATTGCAGAATAGAATACAGTAAAAAAGAGCAGAACAATAGAGAGAGAATAGAGAGAGAGAGAACAATAAAACGACAACTATTTTTTTTATTTTATATTTTTGTATGTGTTTTTTTTTTTTTTTTTACACTATTTTTTTGTAACTGACTTTTATAACTGTAACCGGTTCCAGGTTCGGGTCTCTCAAAATGCGATGGCATCTTGGGAGACCCTGTGAAAGTGTGCCTAGTCTGTGCAGTGCTGTACCCTACGCTAATACTCAACTAGTGAATGGTAGCATTCAAAACATTCACCAATGCAAAGACCAGGATTGTCAGGACAGGAAGGACAATAATAGCGGGCGTCACGCCTATATCCGCGCTTGCTGCAGACACAACATCTTTTTTGGGGGGGTTCGCTGGGTAGGGATACTCGGGAGGACAATAAAAATGCCTCTCGTGCAGCCGACTGCATTTGGTTGGGGATGTGAATGGGGGAAGTACGGGCGCTGCAGAAGCGGTGGGTTCCCAATTAGGATTGGTGAATGCAGCAGGAAGGGCACTATGGGCACGACGGGCCTGTGTTTGTCTTCTTATTGGTGGCAGCGGGACACTACTTGTGCTTGCCACCTCACCAGCTTGAACTGCACTTATGGGACTCGCCACGTCACCAAGTGTTACTGCAGTGCTGGTTTGACTACGACCGGGGTGTACCAGGCCGCTGGTGCTTGCCAGTTCACCAAAACGCTACAAAAAAAAACTGTTAGCGATCGCAGGGATCAGGCCTGACTCTGCGAACGCTGCAGTTATGCGTTTAGTGTTCTGTAAGTGACAGTGATCGATCGATACTGCACTTGGGTGGGCTGGGCCGGGCGGAGGGGCAAAACGCAGGTGCTAGCAGGTATCTGGGCTGATCCCGCTAACACTGCATTTTTGGGAACCCTAAACTGCTGGGGACGCTAGTATAGATCTGATCGGATCAGATATTGATCCGTTCAGATACTATACCACTAAGGGAGGTGTATGCTGCGTGCGTGGGTGTTAGCGGTACTGGCGCTAAACTGACGCTGCCTGGGGCTGGTGCTTGCCAGTTCACCAAAACGCTACCAAAAAAACTGTTAGCGATCGCAGGGATCAGGCCTGACTCTGCGAACGCTGCAGTTATGCGTTTAGTGTTCTGTAAGTGACAGTGATCGATCGATACTGCACTTGGGTGGGCTGGGCCGGGCGGAGGGGCAAAACGCAGGTGCTAACAGGTATCTGGGCTGATCCCGCTAACACTGTGTGTTTGGGAACCCTAAACTGCTGGGGACGCTAGTATAGATCTGATCGGATCAGATATTGATCCGTTCAGATACTATACCACTAAGGGAGGTGTACGGTGCGTGCGTGGGTGTTAGCGGTACTGGCGCTAACCTGACGCTGCCTGGGGCTGGTGCTTGCCAGTTCACCAAAACGCTACCAAGAAAACTGTTAGCGATCGCAGGGATCAGGCCTGACTCTGCGAATGCTGCAGTTATGCGTTCAGTGTTTTGTAAGTGACATTGATCGATCGATACTGTGCTTGGGTGGGCTGGGCTGGGCCGGGCAGAGGGGAAAAACGCAGGTGCTAGCGGGTATCTGGGCTGATCCCGATAACACTGCGTTTTTGGGAACCCTAAACTGCTGGGGACGCTAGTATAGATCTGATCGGATCAGATATTGATCCGTACAGATACTATACCACTAAGGGAGGCGTATGCTGCGTGCGTGGGTGTTAGCGGTACTGGCGCTAATCTGACGCTGCCTGGGGCGATGCATATCACCCCCGGGCGATCAGGGGGCTAAACCTTTATTCGGTAATAAACGGCGGGTGCCCTGACACTATAAAAAATAAACGAACTAACCAGGGTCACCCGTAACACTTATACGGTGATCAGTGGTGAAAGGGTTAACTAGGGGCAATCAAGGGGTTAAAACATTTATTAGATAGTATATGGGGGTCCCTGACGCTATAAAACGCTGACAGCGAACCTAAATATTTACCTCCCTAACTAGCGTCACCAGCGACACTAATACAGCGATCAGAAAAATGATCGCTTAGTGACACTGGTGACGGGGTGATCAAGGGGTTAAAACTTTATTATGGGGGGTTAGGGGGTATCCTAGACCTAAAGGGGGTAACACTCACTGCCCTAACACTGTAACTGTCACAAACTGACACCATGCAGTAATCAGAAAAAAAAAAAAAAATACTGCTTGGTGTCAGTTTGTGACGGGGGGGGTGATTGGGGGGTGATCGGGGGGGATCGGGGGTGTAAAGTATGCCTGGCATGTTCTACTGTGTTGTGTGTAGTGTTGTGCACTTACATGTCTTCTCTCCTCGGCGCTGGAACGGAAACTGCCAAAGCCGAGGAGAGATGACATCACATCCTCTGCCTGTGTGAAACTACACACAGGCAGAGGAGGATTCCCATTGGCTGGGAGCGATCGCGAGGGGGGGGCCACGATCGGATGGTCTCCCCCTCGCCTCTCATCGCCTATCACCAGCCACAAGCCGACCGCCGCTGGCACCGGGGGGGGGGGGTCTGATCGGACCCCCCGCCCGCGGGAGGCAGATCACGTACGGGTACGTGATTCTGCCTGCCCGTGCCATTCTGCCGCAGTATATCTGCGTTAGGCGGTCGGCAAGTGGTTAACCACTTCCAGACCACCACACGCCGATGTACATCCAAACTTTGAAGGGGGATACCGTTGTTATGGCAGCAGCTAGCTGCCATAACCCCAGTATCCCCGTTTTCTACTAGGCGTTCTACTGACCGGATGCTGGGATGCGTGTTTGGCTAACTAAGGGTCACCTCTTGTAGCCCCAGTATACTGCTTTGGCCTGCACGCGTCCGGGAGGGACAAGGGTAGGTGAAACTACATACCTCCCTGTGGGGAACTACTGTCAATTGACACCCAACGATAATTGCAGTATCTAAGGAACAGCATTTGCACCCACAAAAACATACCCAACCATCATCCCATTTAGCACGTCTTGCTCTTCCATGTGGTCTTTAACTTCTCCCTCAGAGTAACCAACAAAACATTCCAGATGAATTCCTCTTTTCTGTCATGACCCTGAAGAAGGATTGAAATATTTTGTACCCTGAAACGCGTCGGGCTTGAAAAAAGTTCTTATATACAATATCACTGGTTATTATCTTATTTGAACTATGTTGATCATGTAATATGTTTTTGTTGTTCAGAATGTCCACAATGTTTTCTTTTAAAATATGAGATTCTTTAAATAAATAAAAATACTTTTTTATTCTCTACACAAGTCTGTACTCTTCTACTATATATTATTTGTATGCAAGTGCCGGGGAACCCCTTTCTTTGTTTTTTATGCTTTATTGGATGTGGCACGGCCTCCTGTAACCTAGGAAAGTTAGTCACTCTGTCATGATCTGTAACACAAAACATGCAACCTGTAGAATTTTTTAAACGTCGCCTATGGAGACTTTTGAGGGTAAAAGTTTGACACCATTCCACGAGCGGGTGCAATTTTGAAGTGTGACATGTTGGGTATCAATTTACTTGGCGTAACATTATATTTCACAACATAAAAAAAATTGGGCTAACTTTACTGTTGTCTTATTTTTTTATTCAAAAAAGTGAATTTTTTCCAAAAAAGCGCGCTTATAAGACCGCTGCACAAATACGGTGCAAAAAAAAAAAAGTATTGCAATGACCGCCATTTTATTCTCTAGGGTGTTAGAAAAAAAAACATATATAATGTTTGGGGGTTCTAAGTAATTGTCTAGCAAAAAAACCTGTTTTAAACATGTAAACACCTAAAATCCAAAACGAGGCTGGTCCTTAAGTGGTTAATAAATCTATCACACAACCATAAACGCTACATTTGGAGAGGAGTCAACAAGGCCTATGATGAAAGGTACGAAAGTGGATCGCTGATATTTTGGGGATGTGTGAGCTACAAAGGCACAGAAAATTTGGTCAAAATTGATGGCAAGATGAATGCAGTATGTTATCAAAAAATACTGGACGAACGTTTGTATTCATCAGCCAGGAAGCTGCACATGGGACGTACTTGGACATTCCAACATGGCAATGATCCAAAACACAAGGCCAAGTCAACCTGTCATTGGTTACAGCAGAATAAAGTGAAGGTTCCTGAGTGGCCATCTGTCTCCTGACTTCAATATCATTGAGCCACTCTGGGGAGATTTCAAAAGTGCAGTTCATGCAAGACAGCCCAAGAATTTACAGGGACTGGAGGCTTTTTGCCAAGAGGAATGGGCAGCTTTACCATCTGAGAAAATAAAGAGCCTCATCCACAAATACCACAAAAGACTTCAAACTGTCATTGATGTTAAAGGGGGCAATACACGCTATTAGGAACTGGGGTATGTAAACTTTTGATCAGGGTAATTTGGGTAGTTTCTGGTGCCATTATGATTTAAAAAGAGTAAACACAGTTTATTGATAAATTGCTTCAGCCAAACACTAATCATTAGTGAAAAAAGTCTGTTGTCATTCATATTTCTGAAAAATGGCCAAGAAATCATAAATTCTGCCAGGGTATGTAAACTTATGAGCACAACTGTGTGTGTGTGTGTATATATATACAGGGCTTTTTTTCTCTAACAATAGGTGCAGGAACTCCCCTTTTTCGAGTCACCCCGCCCCCAGCCACCTCCGAGCACCGTCTCTTGGTTCCATCCCCTACCCACCTCCCGGTACTGCCCATTTTAGACATTACAGAACCAAGTATCGTTTTGTGGTGCTAAGTAATTTGTATGGAATTCGGTAATGATATCAGGAAAAGCAGTAAAATAGATCCCATTCAACCAGCAACAATAGATCCCCCTAACAACAATGTACCACCCACAACAAAATCCACCCCCCCCCAGCAACAACAGACTCCAGGCAGCATCAACAGATCTCCGCACAGCCAGCATTAATAGACACTCTGGCAACCATCAACAATAGACCCTTCCCCCAACAGTAGATCTCCTTCAGCAACAATTGACCCCCAGCAACATAAGACCCACCCCCAGTAACAAAAGGTCCCCCACCAGCAACAATAGACCCTCCTGCAAACATAGATCCCCTCCAGCTAGAATAGATCCCCCAGCAGTGAGCATCAATACCCTGCAGCACACCCCTTGCCATTACATACAGTCAGTCCAGGAGGTGCCGGAACTGCGTTCCCCGGCGTTCCCGCTAAAAAAAAAGCTATATATATATATATATATATATATATATATATATATATATATATATATATATATATGAGAGATAGATCTATTTATATTCTCTATCTTCAGGCTACTTTTAAGCAACAGCACCTTCTTAATAATGTTTGATTTGGGTTAGCGCAAATATATGTTGTACAGCTTATTTCTACACCATGGGTTATAGGCTTGTATCTTCAGGTAAGAGGACATGCCACCCCTATAACCCTACCCCAAGCTGTTAGTCCTTAGTTTTTTTGTTTTTTTTCTAGTGTGTATAGGTAATGGACCTCTTCTCCTTCCCTGCTTCTCCTCTAGTTTATTTTTTTCTTTACTGTTTTATGATTCGTCAGTCAACCCTCACTGTCTTCTAATACCTATGCAGAAACAGTACATCTAGAGCAATGCAACTTCGGCAAGCTTGGGAGCCATAGCCAGACCACACATTGTGTGGACAGCCTGTAACGTTGTTTTGTAAACTAGATCCTTCAACATGTTGAGCTATACAGGTCTTCAGGGAACCCAGTCCCTGAAAACCCCTTTGGGGTATGCCCACTGTAAATGGTGAAGCCTGGGACTTAATGTGCAATCTAGCATTGTGGACAGTTAAGACAGGGTCACACTGTATTTCTGACCATTACTGTGTAAAACAGGACTATGTTTGAGATTCTTTCACTTCACAGTGCAAGTTTTTCAAACTTGGCACTAGAATTCAGCCACTTGTTGCTCAGTCTGTGAATGACCAGGTGTTACATCACACCATGGTGGCACGGTCTAACGCCACTTCTGCCTAGAGCCCTTATACTCAAGAGCTTCCTACTGTCATGTGGATTTTTTTCATGATGATCTACACATGAGTTATTGTGTACTACGTCTGGACATGTTTACACACACTACTCTTTAAGTACCTCATGGGGAATACCCTCACTTGTAGCAATTTGTGGAGCCCAGGCAAAAGGGAGCCAATGCTAAACATTCTGTGCTTGAAAGCTTGCACAACACTGCTTCAGAATGATGTGTCCCCTGCATCAGAGCAGGACCCAGTTTTAACACTGGTCTCAGCATCTAAATCTAGCTTTATTTCAGGCATGCCACAAGTGGTTATTTAAAAAAAAAAGCAGATTTTCCTGCATCCATGTCACAATTCCTCAGAAAATGTATAACCTTAATCCAGCCATCTTTGTTCAGAAGCGCCCCACCTATTCTCCTACTCCCATTTCTCAACTGAAGTCTGACCCCGATTATGCTGGTTCTAGAGGATTCTGTGTTTTCAAAAGGTTACAAGATGGTTCAAAACTACAACACATCATGTTTTCTTCTTTCAAATCAACCGAAAGCTGTTCAAGGATAGTCAAATTTTGCAAAAGGACTGGAACCACCTTTTGTCCCAGAGAGTTATGGTACCATTACCTCCACAGGACAAGTTCAAGGGATTCTACCCAAACCTTTTTCACGTTACCACATTACGTCCTCAACAAATTCTTTCACATTCTAAAATTTAGTATAGAATCCGCAAGGTTAGTAATTGCCTCTCTGAGATGCCATTAACACACAGCATCCATGAAAATTCAATATGCCTAGCTCCATATTCTCATTTACCCACCTCATTATTGATTTCTATGGTTTGCAGTGATATACTACCACTCCCAATTTCTTGTATTGCTTTTCGGCCTGTCTTCAGGGTGTTCAAAAAGATCTTAGCACTTTTGCTTGCTCTGTATGCAGAGCTTGAGATGACAAGAATGGCCTCTTGCACAGTTACTGTCCGAGCACCCTCGGCTGTTGAAAAAGGGACTGCAGGGGTGAAATTAAGGCACAAGTGCCAAGGTGTGGACACTGAGCAGGAACTTGGGAGGGCTGGTATCTAATGGGTACAGTTAATGGCACTGTGGACGCACCTAGTTCAGTTGGAGTCAGGTCCCACAACTGGTTAAGTGACAGCCAAATGGACAGATGCCAGGACACATACAGAATCAGACACAAGAACAGGCAGAAGTCTGCAACCATTGGGCAGCAAAGGTACAAAATTGCTAGGCAGAAATGTGGTCAGTAGTCCAGGCCGGGGTCGTTGGCGAAGGCAGGCAACAAACATAAGCAGGCAAGGGTGGTCCGGATTACAGATGCGCATTGGGGCTGGATCACAGGAACAGGGCTGAAGACCATATAGCAAAGAACTAGTGCAGCGTTTAGGTTTAAATAGGCTGCTTGTCGACAGTGGACGTATGTGCTTGTACATGCATGCTCATAAGTGTGGGCAAATGTACAATCTCAAGTCTTATATGCTTATAAGAATGTGCACACCTATGCATACGTAGATGAGCAATAGCCAAACAGCACATCTTAGCCTGATGGCTGGCACCATGTTTCTGACATTGACCCCTCCTTAAGGGCAGCCTCTAGATGCCCATCTAAACTGCTTTCTCAGGATGAGTGCACCGGAACGATTCACACACCAGTCTTGATGTGAACATTTGCCTCCTGGCTGCCATGAATTTTCTTCTGATCGAGATTCTTTCCACTTGATCAATTGTTGAATTCTTCTTTTACATTTCCTACAATCTAGAATAGCCTCCACCATAAATTCCTTTTTACCATCAACTGCCAGTTTTGAGAGGCCCAGAATCTTGATCAGAGAATGGATTAGGCAAGTAAGGTTTAAACAGGAACACAAAAATACTAGATGGATTCAGAAATATTTTGGGAGTTCTAGCTCATAGGCCACTGTATTAATCCTTCTTTTAACGGGGACTGGCCCTGTGTATCTAGGTCCCAAAAGGACAGGACAGTTTTAAATTGATAGAGAGCCACAAGTTTACCAGGATTCTTTGTCAAAACTGAGGACTCAGAGTAGGGTAGGGTTATAAGTAAGGCACACCAGGGGAACATGGCCTCAAAAGCCTGCCAGTGTCCAATAGCCTGATGGTATGAGCTCATAACTCGTGGTGTATGAATAAGATGCCTTTGTCCTGTACTGTAGTCCAAGATATGGAATTTACAGGTAAGCCCAATTATTTATTTTTTTTGTCCCTCTCCTCATTGCCATTTAGTTGCATATGGGACGTTTTATTTTTTTTTTTAATTTTTCTTAATTATTTTATATGTATATTGTGGGTTCTCCTTTGAAGACAGCCCAGGGATAGTTTATTGCTCTCATGTTCCAGGTTCCTAATTGCCTGTACTTGGCTAGGTCCACAATCTAGAAACCCTGCTACTCTGTTTTTCTGTGGCATGTCGTCCCTGGTTTTAGCCCTTGGGCCATGTCCTGAGCTCTGATTCCCCTTTCCTACCCTTTCTATGACTGTAGATTTCCAACTTGCCCGCTTCTGGGTTAGAGCCCTTATCCTACCTTTCCTTCCCTAGGTCTTGTTCTTGGTACCGGAAAACGTTATAGCCAATTTTGTGTTGGGAAAGGTTACCATCTCCCTGGGTGTTGGGTAGTTCCCTCTCCTCTCCACCTGTGGTCTATAGGAGCTTTGGCACTTGCCTGCCCTGCTCGGCCTTCTGCCTTCGCCTATGACTACACAGCAGCCTTTACAGTTTAATTCCTGATATCCCTACTTCCCAGGTATTCCCTACGTTGGCACATTTCATCGCTTGCATTGAATGCCCCTCTTTAATCTTCATTCAGGAAAGTTTGTTTCTGGTGCTCTGTATTCAATGGTAAGAGGGTTTCACAAACTGGTCTGATAGGGAACCTCATGTGGGGTTCCCTACTTGTCCAAAATACTGCACATTCTTTGACCTGGCCTTGTTTACGGCATTTGAATTAGGACCCTATGAGTCCTGGCCAACCTTGTACATCCTGTCCCTATCTCCTAGGACCTTGCACCTCCTGTGCAACTTTCTACTGAAAAGCGCTTTTTTTTTTTGTCACCTGCTCAGACTCCTGCAGGACCTAGTGGCTAAGCTGAGCCCCGTCTTTCCAAATAAGGGGTTCCCCATCTGGGGGATTCTTATAAGAACAGATCCTACTTCTGTTTTCACAATTAGCAATACTTTACCTTGGATTCTTTCTTCTTGTTCCACTTGGGAGCATGGTATGGTAGTCTAGAAACTGGCTTCCTCCTTGCTTCCATGATGCTTCTCAATGTCTTTGGAGAACTTTTATTCTTTGCCCACCATCTTCTACTGGACAACACAACAGTTTGCTTTCGTTCCTCTTAGCATCGCATACTAGCACATTATGTGAAACTTACCTTGAAACAAAGCTGTTCCAAAGCCACGATGTCTGCGATGCAGTCGCTTTCATCTTCACCTGTCTCGCTTCCAGGTTCGCGGGCTCCAGCTCTGTGTCTGGTCAATGACGTCACTCCCGCGCATGCCCGCAGGAGCCACTGGCACAAGGCTCAGAAGGAACGGCACAGGTGGCCCTTCATTCAGAGCGCATGCGCCAGTCATGTCACTGGCTGCATGTAATGTAAAAGACAAAAGAAAAGAGACCGGCGCCCCCTAAATGCAGCCTGTTTTACAATAAGTTTAATGTAAATGGATAAAAACACTCACATGGGGGCAGTAATATTCCAGCGTTATAAGAATACAATGGTTCATCCGCATGATCCCCGAATGGTATAAGGTTCATGGGCTGGTGAAAGCGATCCTCAGTCCTGTAGCTGTCCAGTCGTACTGTATGCACACAGCGCTTCTGGGAGGCTGGGATGTAGATCGTGGATGCTCTGTGGTGTTGTGATGTTGTCACATCCGGGAACAGGGTCGTGGGCGGTGCTTTGCATTCCGGGCATGCGTGCTCCTTCCTCGGGCTCCCATGTGAGAGTTTTTTTTACATTAAACTTATTGTAAAACACGCTGCATTTAGAGGGCGCCGTTCTCTTTTCTTTTGTCTTGTTCCAGAGCCTCTTCTAGCTTGTTTTTTGCATGTAATGTAAACATCTAAACGGTGCATGTTTAGGAGATATTTACACTACCTATAACTAAGCCTTATTATAGGCTTAGCTATAGGTAAAAGTCAGTAGAGAAAGTTTACTTCCTCTTTAGGGTTTGGGGTCATGCATGACATATGGCTGTTTGCTATGGCTCCCTTTTTCTCTGAATTCTTACTGG
Organism: Aquarana catesbeiana; assembly: GCF_042186555.1. NCBI lineage: Eukaryota > Metazoa > Chordata > Amphibia > Anura > Ranidae > Aquarana > Aquarana catesbeiana. The sequence goes on along the minus strand of NC_133325.1, from coordinate 530,580,750 downwards.
AAGGACCCTGAGGTTTCCTCCATCTGCTTCCACCTGAATGGGTGGTCATTTGCTGCCTTTTTACAGCAATTCTATTGCATACCAGTCCCTCCTTCCCTGCCTGAGCCCATTTTCCCATCTTTTCTCCTCTTTGGAGTAAAGACACTACTTGCATTCTGTTTCACGTTTCTCCCAAACCATTAACTTGGGGACTGAGTATTCACTGTCGCCTGCTCTAGCAGCGTGTTTATTATACTGTTACCAATTTGTGTGAGTCTGTTCACCAGAGCTTGTCTTTCCCTGTCGGCCTGTTGCTGATGTCTAGCGGTATTGTTTACCACCCCTCAATTTCTTGGTAACTTTGAATCTGTTTCGTGGTCTATGAATTGATTCCCATGTCTTGTACTGTACTCCTCTCACTGTCTTGTATGCTGTTAAAGGAGGTATGAGTGGGTGGGTGCACAGCATGCGGTGGGGGAAGCAGGTATTTGGCCAGTAGGGATGAACTTCGAGTTCGAGTCGAACCCATGTTTGACCCGAACATCGCCTGTTCGACCGTTCGTCGAATTGAGAAAGATATGGGCTGTTTGCGCCAAATTCGAGTGGCGTGTCACGGCCCATAATTCACTGCGGCATCGCAGTGCATTGCTGGCTGATGATTGGCCAAGCATGCACTATGACCCGCATGCTTGGCCAATCACAGCGCCGTGTGTACAGAGAGCCGTAATTGGCCAAAGCCAGGGTGGATTTGTCCAATTATGGCTCAGGGGGCTTAGTACACGCCCCACACTGTATAAGGCCGCCTGCATGGCAGCCTTGTGTAGTGTGTTGCGGCGGCGGAGAGAGATAGATAGACAGAGAGACAGTGTCATTTAATTTAAGTAGAGTAATTTAAAGAGTAGGCAGGTCAAGTCAGTTAGCTGCACTTAGTGTATTGTGTGTGTGTGTGTGTATGTGTATGTGTATATGTATGTATGTATATGTATGTGTATATATATATATATATATATATATATATATATATATATATATATATATACACACACTCTGTATTCAGTTTAGCTAGATCCGTTCCTGTTCTCTTCCTAATATACAGGCAGGTGTTTTTACAGTATTTACAGTTAGTGTACTGTGTACCCTGCACAGTTGCACCTACAGTATAGCTACCTGAAGACAAGTGCTTGTGTGCTTCTTCTGATCCTATTAATAGCACAGGCAGGCATTCTGCTAGCTGCGGTATAATCAGTATATATATACATCCCAGTTTTGTGCAGCTACATCTCACTGCAGTGCAGGCAATTAGTATGTCTGGAAGGTCAACAAGGAGAGGCAGACAGTCACAAGCCAATAAAAGAGGGCAAGAATGCTCTGTGTCTAGAGGCAACAGTGCTGGTCGTGGACACAGTGCATCCCATCAGCACGTGGCCGTGGGACACGCTTGTCCTTTTTTTCGGCAGCTGGCCGTGTGGAGCCGCAACATGCAGAAGACTTGGTAGAGTGGATGACCAAGCCATCCTCATCATTCTCATCCTCTCACCCAGGCTCAGGGTATGTTGTCTGGCAAAGCAGCTGCCAATGCGGCCTCTTCCATCGGATCAATGGCATCAGTCACTCCTTCCCTAGCCCCACCATTTCCTCCTGAGGAGTCCCCCGAACTGTTTGACCACAGTGTTTGGTACATGCTCCAGGAGGATGTCCAGCGTTTTGAAGACTCTGATAATGGTACTCAGCTAGAGGAAGGCAGTAACGTGAGCCCAGACAAGAGGGGGTGCCCAAGAAGGACAGCAATCTGGCAGTCATGTTCCCCCAGCTGCAGCATACTGCCAGCTTTGCTCTAGTGATGAGGAGGGAGGGGATGATGAGGTCACTGACTCCACGTGGGTGCCTGATAGGAGAGAGGAGGAGGCACATCACCAATGAGGCAGGATGCCCTCCAGGGGCCAGCTTAAGGGCAGCACATCGACTGCATCACACCGCAGAGCTCCACATGTACAGTGCGCTGCTGTCTCTGCGCGTTATTCCAAAAGTTCATTGGTGTGTGCATCAGATCCCACCGCTGCTATTTGCAACATATGTCTCAAGCGTATCTTGCGTGGCCAAAACATCACCCGCACCACATGCTTGACCAGACATATGTTGACCTGCCATGCAGTTCGTTGGCAAGCGTACCTAAAAGACCCACACCAAAGAACAAAGAGGGGGCTACGCAAATACGCAGGCCAAAAGATGCCATGCGGTGCTTAAGCTGGTGTGCTTGGGGGACATGAGCCACACTGGGACAGAGATTGTCTCTATAGACACCAGGTACGATATTTTAAAGGAATATTTCACTTTTTTTTTCACTTTAAGCATCATTAAAATCACTGCTCCCGAAAAAAAAACCTGCTGTTTTTTAAAACTTTTTTTTGCGTTGATACATGCTCCCTGGGGCAGGATCTGGGTCCCCAAACCCTTTTTAGGACAATACCATGCAAATTAGCCTTTAAAATTAGCACTTTTGATTTCGAACCTTCGAGTCCCATAGACTTCAATGGGGTTCTAAAGTTTGCGTGAATTTTCGGTCCGTTCGCAGGTTCTGGTGAGAACCGAACCGGGGGGGTGTTCTGCTCATCCCTATTGGCCAGGGAGCAGCAAAACAGCAGCGTTTGAAGAAGTGGGCCACTGTTAAGGTGTAAGTATAGATGCTTTTTTATTCAAAGATTTTGCTTGGTTCACAAGTGTAACAACTATGTTAGATGTCAAAGTTGTCAAAAGACCTTTTTTGGTTGAGCAAAGAAATGTTTTTATCACTAAAACCTTGGAACATAAAAACAGCCAATGCATTTCAGAGGTTGTCCCCCTTTTTCGGGGGGGGGGGAATAATCAGAAAAAAAAAAATAGAAATTAGAAACATGATTGAGATAACTGCTGGGGGTTGAACTGGGTGATGTAGATAGATGCCAAAGTTAAGTTGCTCCGTTCTTTGCCTGTAGTTTTAACACCATTGAAAAATTATTCCTAGTTTGAATCCTACAGTTCACTATCTGAAAAAGGAAAAAACCCCTCAAAAAGTGGTGGGACTTTGAAGGCAACGGAATAAGAATAAAAAAACGGTTTTATTAATACAATTATACAAAATTATACATATCAAAAAGGATTTTGGCAGATACAGTCGTGTAAATCAGTTTAACAATAAAAACAATGTTATGCTGGTGAGCGAACCAAAGGTGTGTTCATGTAGTCTTCTACCTGAGCCTACGCGTTTCGGGACTACTGGGGTCCCTTCATCAGGGGCAAATGGTAAGCAGACTTTACACTAATGAAACATGAAATATCGTAGTTAGATACAATTGCATTGAACATGTTTACTGCATTTAACATCATTCTAGGATAAGAAAAAAAAAAAAAAAAAACCACATACCCAAGCATGAACAGGACGAGAGGCCAACCGTCAGAACAACTCTCAGGGGCAAACACACACAGGGCGCCCGAAAACCAAAATTAGGAAACGGGCGTATCTCTGGCCCCGCCTTCTCCACACTGGTCCCAATGTACCACCTCGAGGGGGACAATGCTACCCCAGGGGGTCCCAGCGAGCGAAGAACCAGGGGGGGGAAGGAAGGGGGAAGAAGAAAAGATTGGGTATCTGAAAATACAAGAAGGAAGAAAAAAGGGCCTTATGTGCTAAAATGTTAAAGGGGCTTATAGAATAGTTAAGTATACTTATGCTGCAGACGCATAGACAACATACGTCAAGGCAGCACATATCCATGTGTTAAAGATGCATAAAAACCGCACAGCATGCGGGTATGCATCAAAGCCAGGGGTGAGAAAGTAGTCTGAACATTCATGACTTACCCAAATAATGGTGTGTGAAGAATGTGGTGATTAGGAGTAAGTGGGTGTCCCCAATATGTGAATAGAGGGAGCAGATGTGCTTTAAGCGCAGAGTCGGCTGCAGTTATAATGGGAAGAAGCAACCTCATGCAGAGAAATCTATAGAAGGGGGTAAAAGAGAGGTATTAACTATATGTAATGCTGCCCAATGTGCAGGACCAGGGTATTCCCCAGGCAGGCACATGAAAAAGTAAACTCAAGTTGAAGGATATTTGCAAGGAAGTGGTCCTAGTAAAAAGTGCAAGGAAAGCCTTACCTGTGTCTCTAGTGTTGCGGTTATCGTTAAGGGCTTTCGGCCATCTCCCACCACAGCCGCCGAGTCGGACAGTGACACCGACACAAGCGTTGGGGGGTGGAGTATAAAAGGAGAAAGAGGGGGCGGGTGCGGCAATGATTGGCGTAGAATCCCGCCAATCATACCGCAACTCCAATCAGTGTGCAGATGCCAGGGAAATCCCACAGCGTCAAAGGACGCTGAGAAAGGGAAGCCATGGCAACCATCAGACGCTACTCGGAGTCATGCCGTTCACTGCTCCAATCAGGGTAAAGGTGCCGTGGAGTCAGCGTCAATCCAGCACGTGACGCTGAGGGGGAAAAAAATCCATGGCAACATAGAGACGCCACTTAGTCACACGCCGCCCGTCACTCCGATCAGGGTGCAGGTGCCGCGGAAATCCCGCAGCGCCAATCAATCCACGGGCGCTGAAAGGGGGATCCACGGCAACCCCAAGACACCGATCAGTACAGCGGGGGGCGGAGAAAAGAGGAGAGTAGCGAATCCTGTCAGCAGAAATAAAAATAGAAAGCAACTGATATACGAGCAGAGTATGCACCGGATATAGTAATACAAACCACCTCAAAAGGGGAGGGTTGAAATGAAGCTGTATTGATGTATACAGGATAGAGAATGGGGTAGGAGAAAGGGGTAGTTTCTAAATTACCCTTGGGCAATCGTCACAGGGGCACCGCAGGGGCAGAGGGACCCTGGGCGAAAACTGCACGGCACCCCCCCACAGCGAACTGTGGGGAGGGGTCATGCAATAAACGCCCACCGACGCAGGAAAGGGCACCATGAACAGCAGGCACAGACCGGTAGCATGAGGCCGCCGGACAATCTTTCAAAAGTCTTCCCTCATTAAAGGAACATGAGGAAAGAATTAAGATTCATTTGGATCAAGTTACCACTGAAACTCTCCGCAAAAAAGATAAAAAGTTCTGGCGTGACAAATTATCCTTTCAGGAAGGGAGAGCATACAAGTGGACTCAAAACAATCATACCTCTAATTCCAAAAATAGAGGTCTAACTAAATCTACTTTGGAAAGAGGATCAGACTCCTCTATCAATTCCTCCGCTTCTGCTTCCTCCTCTTCTCGCAATCGAAATAGGAATAGGCATAACAAACCCAAACGCCCCCTATCCGGGGAAGGGGGGAATGCACACAAGAAACACATTCCTGATCATCCCGCCGATATTGCCCCATCTACTTCACTAATATCGGGCAATAACGGCGCATGCAGTGAGGACCCCCATCCCCCTACAGGAACCCCGAGCAGTAATATTGCCCCCTCCTCACTTACGACTGTTCAACTTTCGCAATCAAATGCGAGCTCAGTATCCAAAAGGGAGGTGGGACAAAGCCGATTTTTTCCTCAGGGCGCCATTCCCAAATTAAAAACTTAAAAAGTACAGAATCCAATATCACCAATGTTGATGATAGAAATATCATCAACTTATCTGACTATACGCTATCTGATGAAGAGAAATCTCTATTGTCAAAGGGTTTAAGTTTCTGTCCCAGCTCTAATCTTGATACTTTTGAAGTTATTAAAGACCTAAATTTGTTTGCCCGCAAGTTGTTATTAAAGAGCATGTATTCCAAGGCCAAAACCAAACCCGAAACCATCAATGAACAACATGACAAAGACTTAGAGGTCCTCTTGTCGCTGCTGGAGAACGAGGACTCCCCTGACTTGATCAACACAATCGACTTAGACTCTCTCCTTTCTGACACACCCACTCAACTAACCACTCCATCTTATGCTAATAATAAGCTCAAGAACAAATCGGATAAATTCCCTTCCCTGAGCTCCAACCCCAATTTGTCGTCTTTCGTTACTATGGTCACATCTGAAATTCAAAAAATTAAAATACACAAAAGGATCGGGAACACATCCCCTTCCGAAATGCTCGCCCTAAATACTCTTAAAAAATGCCACTCCCTAGTCATTAAGCCCTCGGACAAGGGCGGCAATATTGTGATCATGTCGAACGAGCAATATAAAAACATGTGCCAGAAAGTATTGTCCAATCGGGACTGGTATAGGCCTATACCCAGATCCAGCATCGCCAAATTTGAGATTCAATTTTATGCCCTGGTTGATGGTGCCTTTTCACAGGGTATCATCAATCAGGACACTTGGGAATTTCTACGAATAAAATTTCCAAAAATTCCAACCTTTTACTGTCTACCCAAAGTTCATAAAAACTGTATAACACCACCAGGTAGACCCATAGTCTCCGGCAACGGGGCCATTACGGAACATCTGAGCCTCTTTGTAGACTCTCATCTTAAACCATTCGTTGAAAACCTGCCCTCATATGTGCGCGATACTATCCATCTTTTACAATCTTTGGAAGGCCTACATGTCTCAGCACAGTCACTACTGGTAGCTATTGATGTCGAGGCCCTTTATAGCTCTATTCCCCATCATTTAGGGCTGACCGTGGTCAGACACTTCATTACCCAAACTCACAGAGATGATAAAAAACTCAGCGAATTTGTCATTATGGCCCTGGAGTTTATCCTTCACCATAATGTCTTTTCTTTTGATGGCTCCCACTTCCTCCAGGTACAGGGCGTGGCGATGGGGACTTCCTGTGCCCCGTCCTACGCAAACCTGTACCTGGGGGAGTGGGAGCAGTCTTTCCTTTCCGATGAGGCCTTTAGATCGCATACTCAACACATAGTCGCATGGTATCGTTATATAGACGACATTTTGGTGTTGTGGGAAGGCTCCGAAAATCAACTAAATGAATGCATCCATATGATGCAGCTCAATAACTTCAATTTAAAATTCACTGTGACCCACAGTGCACAAAATATCACATTTTTGGATACAACCATCAGCAAGAATCCTGAAGGGACGCTCTCCAGCAGCCTTTTCCGAAAACCAACCGCCGGCAATACCATCTTACATGCCTCCAGTTCTCACCCCCAACCACTAATCCGAGCGATCCCCTACAGCCAATACTTGAGGCTGAGACGGAATTGCTCTGACCAACAGACTTATTTGACTGAAGCTGCCGCGCTCAGAGACAGACTGCTTCTGAGGGGCTACTCCTCTACGCTTTTGAAAAAAGCGTTCAAACGCGCTAATAGACACACTCGACGGGAACTTCTTTTTGGTCCTCAAAAAAAGACTGTTATGGACTCAACCACTAGGATCATCATGCGGTTTACAAACCAACACGAATCTATTAAGTCTATTCTTAATAAACACTGGCACCTTCTGCACTCTGACAATACCCTACGCCCATACCTACCCGCTCGGCCGGCAATCACCTACCGGCGTACCAGTTCCCTGCGTGACCACTTGGTCCGCAGTGAATTTGCTGGTGAATCACGCGGGGACCCCTGTAAGAGGTTTGGAACATTCACATGTGGAGGATGCTCCACATGTAGATTTATGAACACACAACAACATGTGATCCTCCCTAATGGACATCCATAAAGACCACGCCACTTTGCAAACTGTAAAACAGAGGGTGTGATATACCTTCTAGTTTGCCAATGTCTTCAATTCTATGTAGGCAAGACCAAACAAAGATTCTCTTTGCGAGCCTCATGGCACATTTCTGCCATGAGGAAAGCGAATCCTGAACTCCCATTGGGGAGACATGTGGCGAATGTGCATCATGGTAATTTCCCTAACATTTACTTTCTAATCTTGGACAGAGTGCACCCCAGTCCGAGGGGTGGAGATTGGAACAAGGCCTTGCTGCAACGGGAGGCCCGCTGGATTGCAGACCTTGCTGCCACCTCACCCCCCGGCCTCAATGACCATTTGAGTTTTAGACCTTTCCTAGAGGGTTTCTCCTCGGGGGTTTGCGAGAAAGACTTATAAAGTATTGATGCTGTTATGCCCGTCTTAGTTGCCTTTCTGTATGCGTTTTTTTTTTTTTTTTACACAGGCGTGTCATCATTTGAGGCACATTGTCGTCCATTCTTGGGAAACATCTTTTACCACAGCTCTGGCCCCTCTTTGTCCCGCCCGGCGCACGTGGGCCTCCCGGGAATCCCTGTCCGTCGGGGGGCCTCTTTATGGGTACCCGGAACACACTCACGGAGTGTCCGGCGGCCTCATGCTACCAGTCTGTGCCTGCTGTTCATGGTGCCCTTTCCTGCGTCGGTGGGCGTTTATTGCATGACCCCTCCCCACAGTTCGCTGTGGGGGGGTGCCGTGCAGTTTTCGCCCAGGGTCCCTCTGCCCCTGCGGTGCCCCTGTGACGATTGCCCAAGGGTAATTTAGAAACTTCCCCTTTCTCCTACCCCATTCCCTATCCTGTATACATCAATACAGCTTCATTTCAACCCTCCCCTTTTGAGATGGTTTGTATTACTATATCCGGTGCATACTCTGCTCGTATATCAGTTGTTTTCTATTTTTATTTCTGCTGACAGGATTCGCTACTCTCCTCTTTTCTCCGCCCCCCGCTGTACTGATCGGTGTCTTGGGGTTGCCGTGGATCCCCCTTTCAGCGCCCGTGGATTGATTGGCGCTGCGGGACTTCCGCGGCATCTGCACCCTGATCGGAGTGACGGGCGGCGTGTGACTAAGTGGCGTCTCTATGTTGCCATGGATTTTTTTCCCCCTCAGCGTCACGTGCTGGATTGACGCTGACTCCACGGCACCTTTACCCTGATTGGAGCAGTGAACGGCATGACTCCGAGTAGCGTCTGATGGTTGCCATGGCTTCCCTTTCTCAGCGTCCTTTGACGCTGTGGGATTTCCCTGGCATCTGCACACTGATTGGAGTTGCGGTATGATTGGCGGGATTCTACGCCAATCATTGCCGCACCCGCCCCCTCTTTCTCCTTTTATACTCCACCCCCCAACGCTTGTGTCGGTGTCACTGTCCGACTCGGCGGCTGTGGTGGGAGATGGCCGAAAGCCCTTAACGATAACCGCAACACTAGAGACACAGGTAAGGCTTTCCTTGCACTTTTTACTAGGACCACTTCCTTGCAAATATCCTTCAACTTGAGTTTACTTTTTCATGTGCCTGCCTGGGGAATACCCTGGTCCTGCACATTGGGCAGCATTACATATAGTTAATACCTCTCTTTTACCCCCTTCTATAGATTTCTCTGCATGAGGTTGCTTCTTCCCATTATAACTGCAGCCGACTCTGCGCTTAAAGCACATCTGCTCCCTCTATTCGCATATTGGGGACACCCACTTACTCCTAATCACCACATTCTTCACACACCATTATTTGGGTAAGTCATGAATGTTCAGACTACTTTCTCACCCCTGGCTTTGATGCATACCCGCATGCTGTGCGGTTTTTATACATCTTTAACACATGGATATGTGCTGCCTTGACGTATGTTGTCTATGCGTCTGCAGCATAAGTATACTTAACTATTCTATAAGCCCCTTTTTTAACATTTTAGCACATAAGGCCCTTTTTTCTTCCTTCTTGTATTTTCAGATACCCAATCTTTTCTTCTTCCCCCTTCCTTCCCCCCCCTGGTTCTTCGCTCGCTGGGACCCCCTGGGGTAGCATTGTCCCCCTCGAGGTGGTACATTGGGACCAGTGTGGAGAAGGCGGGGCCAGAGATACGCCCGTTTCCTAATTTTGGTTTTCGGGCGCCCTGTGTGTGTTTGCCCCTGAGAGTTGTTCTGACGGTTGGCCTCTCGTCCTGTTCATGCTTGGGTATGTGTTTTTTTTTTTTTTTTTTTTTTCTTATCCTAGAATGATGTTAAATGCAGTAAACATGTTCAATGCAATTGTATCTAACTACGATATTTCATGTTTCATTAGTGTAAAGTCTGCTTACCATTTGCCCCTGATGAAGGGACCCCAGTAGTCCCGAAACGCGTAGGCTCAGGTAGAAGACTACATGAACACACCTTTGGTTTGCTCACCAGCATAACATTGTTTTTATTGTTAAACTGATTTACACAACTGTATCTGCCAAAATCCTTTTTGATATGTATAATTTTGTATAATTGTATTAATAAAACCGTTTTTTTATTCTTATTCCGTTGCCTTCAAAGTCCCACCACTTTTTGAGGGGTTTTTTCCTTTTTCTGTATGTTAGGGATGGCGGCAACTTCTGTGACACCATTGGATGGTACCTTCCCCCTTTTTTGATTCTACAGTTCACTATCTGGTCCTAAACAGCAGCTTAGGCTGTCCCTTTTTAGATTTAATACTTTTTCTTTATTTATTCATTAAGATATTGTTATACAAATAACAAAACAATGTTAAAAAGATACAACATCATAAACTATGGTATCAGATACTGCAATGTAACACTCTATTATTGCTTTAACTACCCACTCCCTTGCTCTCCACCCCTAACCACCCCACCCACCCCTGCACCACTTGGTCTTCAACCATATAACCTATAGCAACAGCTATATTGGCTATAAACCTATTAAAAAAAAAAAGAAGAGATAGGGGCGTGTAAGATCCTCAATAGAAAGAGAGAGGGGGAGAGAGGAAAAAAAAAGGGGGAAAGAGAAAAGGAAAGAACAAAAGGAGGGCAGGGGGGAATGCTATATACCCCTCTCACCCTATAAGGGCAAACCCAACTTATCCAGCCAGGGTCTCCACATTCTCTTGAACTTTCTATAGTTACCTTGTCTAATAAAAATCGCTCTCTTGTTCCCTACTATTAAATTGATAGTCGCCACCCAGTTCTCCACAAGTGGGGGGGCTATGTGCTTGCCAGCGCTGGGCAATTAGTTTCCTCGCCTGAAATAGACATCTTAGCACTGCTTCAATGGTGTCCTTAAGTAAGTAAGCCGTCACCAATATTCATAAGGAGGCTTTAACCAATTGGTTGGAAAGGTGCGCCTGCTTGCACGGCCACGGTCACTTGATGAAAACAAGGCTTACTTACTTTTCCAATTTCTTTCCAAATCATGTCTGGCCTATTGCTTCTGGATTTGTGGGATTACCCTCTTTGATTTCTGGACTCCTTTTCCACATCTGCTGACATCTTTTGGACTTTAGCACGATTAATTTTGAGTTCACAGAGTGTCATATTTTCACATCACTTTGTTTTTTATATGTATTTAATTTTCGTGATTTTTGATATTAGAGTCATTCTCTATATATATTTCTTGTATCTATACAAGCCTAAAACGTTCTTTTTTTCCTGTTGGGAACATTCAGGACGATTATTTTTGTGTTTGATTAATTTTTCCATTATTAATTTAATGGTCTGTTTCATGGTTTATAGCGCTACACTTTATCTCCTACGTTTGTTGCTTTTGGTCTATAGCTGTGTTGGCTGCTATATATTCTTATTTGCACAGCGCTGTGATTTTTTCTCTTTTTTTTACCATAGAGCATCTGCTTATGCATGGGGGATTTCTGTTCATGCGCACAAATGCTGTCAGTTTCTGCTATATGTGCACTGTAGTGGCCTCAGCATCTGTGAGCATGTGCAGTGTGTCAATGTACCATGTACCAAGTGTCGGTAGATGCGCAACATAATTGTGGTGAGTCTGCGCTTTTGCTGAGTCTTGCGGCACACAAGCTCTTGGTAACACACTGCCTCCTGAGATAGGTGGGATGTGGCAATCCCAGGAGGCAGTAAGGCCCAGCCTAGGCCAGAAAGCAGGTAATGCTGTCTTTTAGCACAAAAAAAAGTATTACGATAAAAAATAAAATAATCATGAAAGGGAAGGGGGAGGAGGAGAATAATATATAATGGGTTAGGTTTGGTTTTAATGTAAGTAACAAACTAACCTTTTGAAGCAGCGTTTACTAACTGTTACTCTTTACCTACCACAGGTGTAATATCTACACTAAACGTTCAAGAATGCTCTTCAAATCCAGTGAATATAGAGAAGAACATAACTCTTGTTCGCACTGTCATGTTCTCAAAGAACGGTAAGGGATGTGATAAATTTCCTATTGTCAAACATTGTTTTTTTTCATTTATATGGTTGTTCTATTGGCTCTGTTAGCTGCAAAGCTCAGCCCTAAAGTATGCTTTTCGCCACCTCCTAAAATTCGTTGCTCGTCTGGAGTCTACACCCAGGATCCACAGAAGGCACTAACAGAATTCCATAGATTTTATTCCCCAGCTGATTCGGACAAGTCAATGTCTTTTTTTTTTTTTTTTTTTTCCCTTCAGTCAAGCCTCTGAAAATCGCCGCAGCGCACAGGGAAATGGAGTCACCCATTACGGTATAAAGAAGTCCTCCATGCTGTTAAGCTGATGAAGCGTGTTTTGACGCCTGGCCCAGACAGGTTTACTGCAGTCTATTGCCAAAAATTTGCTAACATTTTGGCCTCTCACCTGGAGAGGTTCTTTAAATCCCTGTGGGCGGGCCATAAACTTGACTCTGACATGAATACGTGCTCATTTCCGTGATCCCTAAACCTGGTGAGGTTGAAAACTACAGGCCAATTACTTTAATGAATAATGACCTCATGCTACTTATGAAAATCTTGGCGAAAAATTGGCGTCCTTCATAAACACCTATATTCATAAAAGCCAAGTACGGTTCATCCCGGGCAGACGGGCTGACAAAGTACGCCGTGTGGTTGACCATTATTTCTATACTGCCGTCGGGGTGGGGGGGTCAATCTCAAACTGGCATGCTTTTGTCCATTGATCTCCAAAAAGCCTTCGACTCAGTCTCTTGGCCTATTTGGGCTCCTGGAGGCATGGGGTTTTAGAATTAACTTTTCTTTCCTGCGAGCACTCTATGCAAACCTGGTGAAGGTAGGGCTCCAGGGCTTTCATTCCGAGCCTGTTTCAGTCGTCAAAGATATTGGGCAGGGGTGCCCCTCTCTCCCCTCATATGGCATAGATTGCGATGGACAAATCCATAAGTGTGCGTTATTTGCCGATTTGCTTCTCTTCCTTATCTCGCCAATAATCTCCCTTCCTAACTTAACCCGTCTGTTACACTTTTCTAGCCTCCAGGTGAATTAACACAAATTGGTTGCCTTGAATAAAAATCTCCCCTTGTCGCTGATCGCTGGACTACAAGATGCATTTTGGTTTCCCTGCAGGTCGGATTATATCCCATATCTGGGGATTCCTCTGATGTCCTCCCTATTACTCATGTATAAGGCTAACTACCTGCTTTTTATATAAGAAGCTGGAGGAGGATATTTAGGGATGGGTGGGACATGAACTGTCCTGGCTGTGAAGGATCCATTCTATAAAAATTACACTTGTTCCCCTTATTTTATATTCTTTTCTGTCCCTACCCATAGCAGTCGTACAATCAGATTTATCTAAATTTATAGTCTAAACTTGTATGCTATGTGTGGGGTGGAAAGGGTTACAGGCTTTCGAAACAAGTGTTATATGCCTATAAAACAGTGGGGGGTCTGGGTCTTCCTCATCTGGGCCATTACTATCAGACCGCAGAATGATGCCTTAATCTAAAATGGTATATAAACATAGCGGCGGGTACCATCATCCTTAAGCTTAAAGTAATGAAGGTATAGGGAATGTCGGGAGCTACTCCAAAAAATGCCCCATGACAAAAGGGAAATGGACTATCTCGGTACCCAGGGAATGGACAATTAAGTATAAAAAATATTATTTTATTATAAAGAACAAAAATGATACATATTAATACAAGCAATATATAAAAATTGGTTGCATACTATAAAAGGGTGATACAGACTAAACAGTAGGAACCCCACAGTAGAGTGGAGCCTCAAAAGATGTAGGTCCAGGACGTGATCCTCTACATGTTTTGCAAAATTATTTGCTTCCTCAGGAGGAGTTGACCTTATGCATCTATAAAGAAATACAGTGTTACAATTAAACTGTCACACATTGTAAAAGGGCGAGGGGAGAGGGGCAGTTGCACTAAACATCACAAATAAATACACTGGTACTTTGGAGTATTTACAATCGGGCCTGGCTTACCAATGGAAACCCTATTCGGGGTCACGGGCGGCACAATTTTGAGAGAACATGGGGGGCACTGAAAGGATGCAATAGCTGAAAAAAAATATTAAAATAGTATGTAAATTATGTGTGTGGGTCTAAAAAAAATCACTGGCAGAGAAAAAGGGGGGGAGGAGAAGAATGAAAGAAGGGAGGAACAAGGTGGGGAAAAAAAGGGTGGGGGGTAAGATGGGCGGGTTAAGAAAGGGGAAAGAGGGGAAAAAAAAAAGGGAAGGGGGGGGTTAAAAGAAAGGGGGAGGTAAAAGAAAGGGAGAGGGGGGGTAAAAAAAGGAGGGAGGGAGAAGGAGGAAACTGGAGGGGGGGTGAGGGAGAAAAGTAAAATGAAAAAAACATCTATCCATTGGAAATTAGACCCACCCAATAAATGGCGTATGGAAAATAAGAACCCGGGATCAAGATTCAAACCATAGCACTGCAGAAAGGACAGGGAAATAGTCTAAGCCTCAAGCAAATTCCGACGTTCAGGACACTGCCAATTGGTAGTTCTCCTGCAATATTAAATTGGAAAGAGGTATAATGAATATAAGCAAGAGTAAGGACCGAAGGTGCATGATGCACTTGCCATCATAAAAGGAGGAAGAATGCATCACTGCGGTATGCAGTAGCTAAATAGTCCTTCCTTGCGAGTGCTGGATTAAGTTGTGTCCCCAGGTAACGGCCATCTGCAAATGATAGCCTCCATGGGCGCATCCTTATAGGGCCACCAGTCAGGAGCACGTCGGTACGCCGGCTGGAGTCAGTGACCAACGTCACCTGATCCGTCTCACCCACGATACGCGCGCAATTCGCGAATGTGTGGCACTCATAATGGGATTGCCACTGCGTGTGCGCACAGTGCACACGGACGTGACCCACGTAGAAGGTGGCTCATTGCCGCCAATGAGGGAAAAGGGAGGAGGGGCCATCTGAGGATTATTCCCTCGCTAAGGGGGAAATAAAGCCTCAAGCCACCCGAATCCACAGGCAGATCAAGCCCGACATCAATGATTAAATATGTAAAAAAAGGTTCAAATATTAAAGATAGCAAGGCTACAAGTGCGACTTAAGGGCTATCAGACTGCGTAGGTGGTTCAGCTATCTGCGTTGTATTCATGGTCAGAGAAGCCAGATTGGATAACGACTGAAAGGAAGGTAGTTAACAAAGTCCCACTGAATTAAGGTGAATGGCAACTAACAAGGCATAGGATGCCCATTTTAGCTCCAACTTTATCTCATTCTCTGGCTGTATGGGATAGAGTGCGTGACAACCCAAAACTAGTTTCACCCTTTTTTTCACCTCTTTAACAATCCAATTTTTTTTTTCCCCCCTGGCCAGGGTCCCGAGGCCTTTTATAGAATCCAGAATGTTTTTAGCTCCTTTGGGTTTATTCACACTGGCCCATTGTCTCGCTAAGCTTGAAATGCCATTGTCTAAAATCTTTCACTTTCACCAAATTTCTAATTTCTTTATCATACATTACGGGACACAGAGTTAGGCTATTCATTACGTACTGGGTTTATATGCCATCTCTTGGTGAATGGACGCTGGTAGACAAAGTCTTAGACAGGAAGTCCACCCCTATATAACCCCTCCCATACAGGAAGTATTTCAGTTTTTTACCAGTGTCTGCAAGGTGGATGGGCACATTTGTTTAACCACTTGACGACCGCCTCACGCTGATGTACGTCAGCAGAATGGCACGGGCAGGCAAAATCACGTACCTGGTACGTGATTGCCTTCCCGCGGGCGGGGGGTCCGATCGGACCCCCCCGGTGCCAGAGGCGGTTGTCATCTTTTCCCGGGCGATGAGAGGTGAGGGGGAGTCCATCCATTCGTGGCCACCCCCTCCCGATCGCTCCCGGCGAATGAAAATCCTTCCTGTGCCTCTGTAATGTAAACAGAGGCACAGGAAGTGATATCATCCCTCCTCGAGCTGTCTTTTTGATCCGGCGCCGAGGAGAGAAGACATCCAAGTAAATGCACCAACACTACACTGTCAGTAGAACACGCCAGGCACACTTTTCACCCCCCCTGTACCCCCTGTCACACTGACACCAATCGCAGTTTTTTTTTTTTTGCATTGGTGTCAGTTTGTGACAGTTATAAGTGTTAGGGCAGTTAGGTTAGCCCCCTTTAGGTCTGGGGTACCCCCCTTTAGGTCCAGGGTACCCCCCTAACCCCCCCTAATAAAGGTTAACCCCGTGATCACCCCCCGTCGCCAGTGTCGCTAAGCGATCGTTTTTCTGATCGCTGTATGTAGTGACACAGGTGACGCTAGTTAGGGAGGTAAGTATATAGGTTCGCTGTCAGTGTTTTATAGCGACAGGGACCCCCATATACTACCAACTAAAGGTTTTAACCCCCTGATTGCCCCCTAGTTAACCCTTTCACCAGCGATCACCATATAAGTGTTACGGGTGACGCTGGTTGGTTAGTTTGTCTTTTGTACTTTATTATAGTTTTAGGGCACCCGCCGTTTATTACCTTATAAAGGTTTAACCCCCTAATTGCCCGGCAGTGATATAAGTTACATTTTCAGGATCAGATAAGGTCTGCGTCACCCCAGGCAGTGTCAGGTTAGCGCCAGTACCACTAACACCCACGCACGCAGCATACACCTCCCTTAGTGCTATAGTATCTGAACGGATCGATATCTGATCCGATCAGATCTATACTCCCCAGCAGTTTAGGGTTCCCATAAACGCAGTGTTAGCGGGATCAGCCCAGATACCTGCTAGCACCTGCGTTTTGCCCCTCGGCGCAGCCCAGCCCACCCAAGTGCAGTATCGATCGATCACTGACACTTACAAAACACTAAGCAAACATAACTGCAGCGTTCGCAGAGTCAGGCCTGATCCCTGCGATCGCTAACAGTTTGTTGGTAGCGTTTTTATACCGTCGCTAACAGTCAGGAGCTTTTTTGCCTGCGAGTCTCACTAGTGTACCCCTAAATTTAGAGCCCAAAATGGCAAATCGAAGGTACACTAGTGAAGAGGCCTACACGTTTCTGAGCATGACAGATAGTGAAGAGGAAGTCACTCATCTGTCAGATTCAGGCTCAGAATACGATCCTGTAGAGGACAGCGGCTCCATGACAGATAGCTCTGACGACGGAGTTGTGGTCCCTGCTAAGGTCAGGCGTACCAGACCCCAATCTTCTTCTTCTGTCCTTGAAGTGCAAGAACCGCAGGGCTCTCGTATGGAGCAGAGAAGTACTAGCACCACTATTCCTTCTGGTGAACTGGCAAGCACCAGCGGCCTAGTACACCCTGGTCGTACATCCAGCACTGCAGTAACACTTGGTGACGTGGCGAGTCCCATAAGTGCAGTTCAAGCTGGTGAGGTGGCAAACACTAGTAGTGTCCCGCTGCCACCAAGAAGACAAAGACAGGCCCGTCGAGCCCATAGTGCCCTTCCTGCTGCATTCGCCAATCCGAATTGGGAACCCACCACTTCTGCAGCGCCCGTACTTCCCCCATTCACTGGCCGCCAACCCAGAATTCAGGTGGAAACTGTTGATTTTACGCCACTGGATTTTTTTTCGCTGTTTTTCACCGAAGATCTCTATAGATCTATTGTGGACCAAAGCAATTTGTACGCTGGTCAACACATCGCCACTATTCCCCAGTCCTCCCTTGCCAGAGATTGGAGACCAATTACGGTCTCAGAATTTAAGATCTTTCTGGGCCTTTCCCTCAACATGGGCTTGAATAAAAAGAGTAAGTTGCGGTCATATTGGTCCACTGACCCAATTTACCATGCGCCCGTGTTCTCTGCCTCCATGGCCAGGGCACGATACGAGCAGATTTTGCGGTTCATGCACTTCAACGACAATGAACTCTGTCGTCCTCGTGGAGACCCTGGATACGATCGGCTGTACAAAATTCGGCCCCTCGTAAACCACTTCAACCAACGTTTTGCAGACTTGTTTACTCCCCATCAAGTTGTCTGCGTTGATGAGTCCCTGATTAAATTTTCTGGCCGCTTGTCATTCAAACAGTACCTTCCCAGCAAGAGTGCCAGATACGGGGTCAAGATGTATAAGCTCTGTGACAGGGCCACAGGCTATACATGTAGTTTTATGGTTTACGAGGGCAAAGATAGTCACGTAGAGCCGACAAACTGCCCTGACTACATAGGAAGCGCTGGCCAAGATAGTGTGGGACTTGGTGTCACCCTTATTCGGAAAGGGGTACCACTTGTACGTGGACAATTATTACACGAGCGTGCCACTTTTTAGTCACCTTTTTGATCAACAGATTGGAGCATGTGGCACCGTGCGACCTAATCGCCGGGGCTTTCCCCAGCGGCTTGTAGATTCCCGTCTTAGGCTGGGGGAGAGAGCCTGCTTGAAGTGTAATAACTTGCTCGCTATGAAGTGGAGGGACAATAAGAATGTTTTCGTTCTTACCTCCCTTCATGCAGACACGACGGTCCAAATTCCTACGGCGACTGGTGTTGTGGAGAAACCCCTCTGTGTCCACGAATATAACCAAAATATGGGAGGGGTGGACCTCAACGACCAGATCTTTGCGCCGTACCTAGTTGCCCGTAAGGCCAGACGCTGGTACAAAAAAGTGTCTATTTATTTCAATTGTCTTTGCTGAATGCTCATGTGCTATACAGAGCTTCAGGACGGACTGGATCCTTCCTTAAATTCCAGGAAGAGATCGTCAGAGCCCTTCTGTATCCAGACGGTGCTCCACCTCACCTTCCCCAACCAAATGCAGTAAGCCGGCTGCATGAGAGGCATTTTCAATATGTCCTCCCGAGTACCCCTACCCAACGAGCCCCCCAAAAAAGATGTGTCTGTAGCAAGCGCGGATTTAGGCGTGACACCCGGTATTATTGTCCCTCCTGTCCTGACAATCCTGGTCTTTGCATGGGTGAATGTTTTGAACGCTACCATACACTAGTGGAGTATTAGCGTAGGGTACAGCACTGCACAGACTAGGACACACTTTCACAGGGTCTCCCTAGATGCCATCGCATTTTGAGAGACCCAAACCTGGTACCAGTTAAAAAAGTTAAAGTTACAAAAAAAAGTGTAAAAAACAAACAAAAAAAAAGTAAAAAAAAAACCACAAAAAAAAAATAAAATAAAAAAAACAAAAATAGTTGTTGTTTTATTGTTTTGTCTCTCTCTATTGTTCTTCTCTTTTTTATTGTATTCTATACTGCAATGTTTTATTGTTATGTTTTTATCAGGTATGCAATTTTTTTATACTTTGTTTTTTTATTGTTAACCACTTTTTCGTTTTCAGGTACGCCATTCAGCTGCAGAGCGGATTTATTTATCTTGACAGCAACAGCGTTTGCTCCCACGATACATAAAGCCGTGACTCCAGCGCTGTCGGAGGTGATTTCACCACCACAGTTACATACTTCAGCATAAATGCCGAAGCGTGGGGGCAGCAGTGGGTGGAGGAGCGATTTGCTCCTGCCTTTTGTGGGAGGATGCCCCCGTGCTTCGGCATATATATATTTTAGGCACAGGTTGCGTTAAATGTTTTATTTTTTACTATGTTTTTTTTTGTATTTGCTTTGCAGGTATGGTAAGTCTTACTGTTATACTGTAATGTTACTTTGTTTTATTGTTAACCATCATTTGCTTAGCAGGTACGCCATTCAGTTGCAGCGCGGATTTATTTATCTTGACAGCAACAACGTTTGCTCCCACGATATATAAAGCCGTGACTCCAGCGCTGTCGGAGGTGATTTCACCACCACAGTTACATACTTCAGCATATATGCTGAAGCGTGGGGGCAGCAGTGGGTGGAGGAGCGATTTGCTCCTGCCTTTTGTGGGAGGATGCCCCCATGCTTCGGCATATATAAATGGTGCATGTATGCCCATCATTAGAAGTGGGTGAATGAAGGGAGGTATTCTAATGGTGGGCATACCCACCGATCAATATCTTTTTTTTCGTTCAGCCCACAGGCTGCATGAAAAAAAAGTTTACAATATATGCCCAACAAGGACCAGCAATGTACTGGTATGTTGCTGGACTTTGGGTGGTTATACCAGAATGATGCCTGCAGGTTTAGGTATCATCTTGGTATCATTCTTTTCAGCCAGCGGTCGGCTTTCATGTAAAAGCAATCCTAGCAGCTAATTGGCCTCTAGACTGATTTACAAGCAGTGGGAGGGAATTCCCCCCCCCCCACCGTCTTCCATGTTTTTCTCTGGCTCTCCTGTCCCAACAGGGAACCTGAGAATGCAGCCGGTGATTCAGCCAGCTGACCATAGAGCTGATCAGAGACCAGAGTGGCTCCAAACATCTCTATGGCCTAGGAAACCGGAAGCTACGAGCATTTCATGACTTAGATTTCGCCGGATGTAAACAGCGCCATTGGGAAATTGGGAAAGCATTTTATCACACTGATCTTGGTGTGGTCAGATGCTTTGAGGGCAGAGGAGAGATCTAGGGTCTAATAGACCCCAATTTTTTAAAAAAGAGTACCTGTCACTACCTATTGCTATCATAGGGGATATTTACATTCCCTGAGTTAACAATAAAAATGATTTAAAAACATAAAAATAAAAGGAACAGTTTAAAAATAAGATAAAATCAAAAAATAATAAAGAAAAAAAAAAAAAAAAAAAAAAAGCACCCCTGTCCCCCCCTGCTCTCGCGCAAAAGCGAACGCAAGCGTCGGTCTGGCGTCAAATGTTAACAGCAATTGCACCATGCATGTGAGGTGTCACCGCGAAGGTCAGATCGAGGGCAGTAATTTTAGCAGTAGACCTCCTCTGTAAATCTAAAGTGGTAACCTGTAAAGGCTTTTAAAGGCTTTTAAAAATGTATTTAGTTTGTCGCCACTGCACGTTTGTGCGCAATTTTAAAGCATGTCATGTTTGGTATCGGCCTAAGATCATCTTTTTTATTTCATCAAACATTTGGGCAATATAGTGTGTTTTAGTGCATTAAAATTTAAAAAAGTGTGTTTTTTTCCCCCAAAAATGCGTTTGAAAAATCGCTGCACAATTACTGTGTGAAAAAAAAAAAATGAAACACCCACCATTTTAATCTGTAGGGCATTTGCTTTAAAAAAAATATATAATGTTTGAGGGTTCAAAGTAATTTTTCTTGCAAAAAAAAATAATTTTTTCATGTAAACAAAAAGTGTCAGAAAGGGCTTTGTCTTCAAGTGGTTAGAAGAGTGGGTGATGTGTGACATAAGCTTCTAAATGTTGTGCATAAAATGCCAGGACAGTTCAAACCCCCCCCCAAATGACCCCATTTTGGAAAGTAGACACCCCAAGCTATTTTCTGAGAGGCATGTCGAGTCCATGGAATATTTTATATTGTGACGCAAGTTGCGGGAAAAAGACAAAATTTTTTTTTTTTTTTTTTTTTTTTATGCACAAAGTTGTCACTAAATGATATATTGCTCAAACATGCCATGGGGATATGTGAAATTACACCCCAAAATAAATTCTGTTGCTTCTCCTGAGTATGGGGATACCACATGTGTGAGACTTTTTGGGAGCCTAGCCGCGTACGGGACCCCGAAAACCAAGCACTGCCTTCAGGCTTTCTAAGGGCGTAAATGTTTTATTTCACTCTTCACTGCCTATCACAGTTTCGGAGGCCATGGAATGCCCAGATGGCACAACCCCCCCCCCCAAATGACCCCATTTTGGAAAATAGACACCCCAAGCTATTTGCTGAGAGGTATAGTGAGTATTTTGCAGACCTTGCTTTTTGTCACAAACTTTTGAAAATTGAAAAAAGAAAAAAAAAATACATTTTTCTTGTCTTTCTTCATTTTCAAAAACAAATGAGAGTTGCAAAATACTCACCATGCCTCTCAGCAAATAGCTTGGGGTGTCTACTTTCCAAAATGGGGTCATTTTGGAGGGTTTTGTGCTATCTTGGCATTTTATGGCCTTCGAAACTGTGATAGGTAGTGAGGAGTGAAATCAAAAATTTACGCCCTTAGAAATCCTGAAGGCGGTGATTGGATTTCGGGCCCCGTATGAAGCTAGGCTCCCAAAAAGTCCCACACATGTGGTATCCCCGTACTCAGCAGAAGCAGCAGAATATATTTTGGGGTGTAATTCCACATATGCCCATGGCATGTTTGAGCAATATATCATTTAGTGACAACTTTGTGCAAAAAAAAAAAAATTGTCACTTTCCCGCAACTTGTGTCAAAATGTAAAATATTCCATGGACTCAACATGCCTCTCAGCAAATCGCTTGGGGTGTCTACTTTCCAAAATGGGGTCATTTGGGGGAGGGTTTGGTGCCATCTTGGCATTTCATGGCCTTCAAAACTGTGATAGGTAGTGAGGAGTGAAATCACAACTTTACTCCCTTAGAAATCCTGAAGGCGGTGCTTGATTTTCGGGGCCCCGTATGCGGCTAGGCTCCCGAAAAGTCCTAAACATGTGGTATCCCCCTACTCAGGAGAAGCAGCAGAATGTATTTTGGGGTGTAATTCCACATGCGCCCATGGCATGTGTGAGCAATATATGATTTAGTGACAACTTTGTGAAAAAAAACAAACAATTGTCACTTTCCCGCAACTTGTGTCAAAAAATAAAATATTCCATGGACTCAACATGCCTCTCAGCAAATAGCTTGGGGTGTCTACTTTCCAAAATGGGGTCATTTGGGGGGGGGGGGGGGTTTGTGCCATCTGGGCATTTTATGGCCTTCAAAACCGTGATAGGTAGTGAGGAGTGAAATCAAAAATGTATGCCCTTAGAAATCCTGAAGGCAGTGATTGGTTTTCGGGGCCCCGTACGCGGATAGGCTCCCAAAAAGTCCCACACATGTGGTATCCCCGTACTCAGAAGCAGCTGAATGTATTTTGGGGTGCAATTCCACATAGGCCCATGGCCTGTGTGAGCAATATATCATTTAGTGACAACTTTTTGTAAATTTTTTTTTTTTTTTTGTCATTATTCAATCACTTGGGACAAAAAAAAAAATATTCAATGGGTTCAACATGCCTCTCAGCAATTTCCTTGGGGTGTCTACTTTCTAAAATGGGGTCATTTGGGGGGGTTTTGTACTGCCCTGCCATTTTAGCACCTCAAGAATTGACATAGGCAGTCATAAACTAAAAGCTGTGTAAATTCCAGAAAATGTACGCTAGTTTGTAGACGCTATAACTTTTGCGCAAACCAATAAATATACGCTTATTGACATTTTTTTTTTACCAAAGACATGTGGCCGAATACATTTTGGCCTAAATGTATGACTAAAATTGAGTTTATTGGATTTTTTTTTATAACAAAAAGTAGAAAATATCATTTTTTGTCAAAATTTTCGGTCTTTTTCCGTTTATAGCGCAAAAAATAAAAATGGCAGAGGTGATCAAATACCATCAAAAGAAAGCTCTATTTGTGGGAAGAAAAGGACGCAAATTTCGTTTGGGTGCAGCATTGCATGACCGCGCAATTATCAGTTAAAGCGACGCAGTGCCAAATTGGAAAAAGTCCTCTGGTCCTTATGCAGCATAATGGTCCGGGGCTGAAGTGGTTAAGAGAAGTTCCAGGTCTTAAGCCCCAAGATGGTTCTTAAATGAATCAAGGGGATTGACTGATCGGATTCATTTGAAGAAAAGCTTATATGCTTAAATAAATGGTACCCGAGCCTCGCAAAGAAGACTCAAGGATCGTGCAAGGCTTTGCCTGTAACGCGGATGCTGGACCCTGCAAAGTGGAATCCTGGATACTACAGAGCTAAGGCATTCCTGCAGGGTACTCTACGGGTCCAAGGGAGTGGTCCCTAAAACATGAAAAGGGTACCCAGTCCTTAAAGGGCCCCAAGTGATGGAACCCAGCTCTTAGTTTCTAAGGTTGCCCTGCGCCTGGACGGGTAAGTGAAAACCCCCTTATTTACTTATTGTGGGGTGCCCCATGTGTGTAACAATCTGTCAAAGTAGCTAGAGGCTGGATACCTGTCTGCGGTGACCGCAGGGGGAGTTTGGGCCAGCTGCTGGTGTTCGAATAGGAGTACGTTTTTCTTGTTGTCTTGGCCATTTTTTCTTATGGAGGGTCTGCGTATGAGGGTGCGCCAGTGCGTATCTTGGTTCACCATGGCGCATGTGCGTTCGCCAGAGTGTACGAGTCTTCACAGCTGTTGGTGGCCATGGTGCACGCGGCTTCGCCACGCTGAACGTTGTACGCACACGCCATAGCTCTGCCTTGGCGCACAAAGATTTGCGTCAGCTGTGCACATTCACCGGGACCACGCGCGCATGTGCAGAATGTCCCGGCGCACAGCCAGCTTTTTGAAGGTGAGTGTGACAGACATGCGGCGCTTCCAGGTGACAGCTGTGGGACACAGAGCAGGCTTTGAACCAGTCACGTTCAGTAGTTCATTTCTCCTTACCCGGGTCATGTGAGTCACTAGATGTTGGTTGGCAGGCTAAGGTACTTGGCAGGATTGTTGCATAGGGTCTTGGTGAGCCCTATTAAAGGGTCTCCCTTTTTGTGCCTTGCAATGTCTTCAAAAAAGAGGAGCAGGACTAACTCTACAGGGAAGGGAACATCTGTGTCGTCAGTAACTCCTGAGGGGCCTAGTCAAAACCCTAGTGTCGTATCCCCTGAGTGACCAGAAGCTTCCGGGCAATCTGAGCCGCTGCGTCTGTCTCGTATTGTGCCTACTGTCAACGCTGCTGCTTCAGCCTTTATTACCAGGGATGATCTGTTCTCAGCTCTAGCCGGGTTAGAGGACAGGATTGCTGGCATGATTGCCTCCATCTCGCAGGGTGGTAAGAAATGTGACCGATTCCCCCTCCCCTGATCCTCCTAACTTGGAGCAGGAATGGGATGATGAAGTGGAGGAGCTAAATGCTAAGGATTCTGTGGAGGGCCTGGCAGATGAGTCTGCTTCTGAAGAATCGGGGCCAGAAAATGTCCAGTTGGTAACAGCCTCTCAGTCGCAGAGGCTTTTGATCCAGACTCTTGGAGATGGTTCGTTCTGCCTTTAAGTTACCACCTGCTGAGGTTTCTGAGCCTCCCTGGTCCTCTTTGGGGTCCCTGAAGCCTCCTCAGGCTGCACAGGTTTTTCCCCTTGCACCCACTGTTGGAGCAGGCAGTGTATGCTGATTGGGAACATCCTGATAGGATTTTCGTTCCTCCTAAGAGGTTTTCCATTTTATATCCCATGGAGGAAAAGTTCAATAAGAAACGGAGCATGCAAGCTGTAGATGTAGCAGTCTCTTCCTTAAATAAGAACTTAACTTGTCCAGTGGATAACGCACAGGGCTTGAGGGACTCTGTTAACAAGAAACTGGAGTCACTATTAAGGGTTTCTTTCTTTGGCCAGTTTAGCTATTCAGCCAGCTGTCGCAGCAATTGGAGTCAAGATTTCCAGAGGGAGGAGCTCTCCACTTTCTGTGAACAGAAGGACCAGGTGTCCCTCGTTTAAAACCTCAGGGACCAAGCGGGCGTGACCAGATGAGGATGTGAGTGCAAACGCAGCGTCCTCTCACCTCCTGTCTCCTACCTATCCTGAGAGCTGCATCACCGCCCAGCAGTTGAAGAGATCGAGGAGAGACGGGCTGAGTCGCGAGCCATCGGAGTGTGATGGGAACAGCCATATGCAATCAGGCAGAGCAGTGTGGGGATGTGGCGGTGGGGTGTAAGACTACTGCCAATCCCCCTTATCTGAACAGAGCTCGAACCGGCCGCATGATTTGTGGCAGAGCAGAGCGGGGGTGAAGGGGGCTGGAGTGAAAGACTGTCCCCCTCCCGACAGTGCCGGCGGTGTGAGATTCCTGCAATATTCCTCTCCCCTGAGAGGAGCTGGAGCAGAGTCAGTGGGGGAGAAGGAGGGACATCCGAGGAAAGTTTCCTAAATGGCGACGTTGCTGAAGGGGTAGAGACTGAATTGTTGCTTGGAAATCTCTCCCCCCCGCCTCCCTCTCTACATCTAAGAGTTGGATTACAGGAGCCTAACATCTTTAATCCCGAGACTGCTGCAAAGCTGTGTCGTGGATGGGTGAGAAACAACCAATGTTCCTTATTTAAAGTAAAGGGAAAAAAAGAGAGGATTTTTGGTCTGTACGTTTGATCCTCCCTTGCCTTGACTTTAGCTGCCCTGTTTTCCTCTTTTTTTTTTTCTCCCCTCTTCCCTACTTCCCCCTTGTGAATCGGAACAGCTCTAGTAAATCTGTATAGCTCCATTCAGGAGGACAGAGTTTACAGGCAGCGGCATAGAATCATTTTTGCACTTTATGGAATTAATCCCCCTGTTTATAATATTATGCCTTCACAATGTTCCTCAAAGGCAAATCAAGCAGCTGCAAAATGAGAAAAATATGTGCATAACCCAGGTCAGACCCCACCAAAAAATCCCTCGCAGGGTCAACAGACACAATGTAAAGTGCAGGCTGGGGGGCCCCTGGGCGAAGACTAAGTCAAGGACATAATCAAGTAACAACATCAATGGAGGTGGAGGCGAGTGGTTCAAGGGGGAGGCCCCTTGAGGCTGGAAGTGGAGGAGACCCCAGGCTTATTGTCTGGGGTAGGAGCCCCAGGGGAATCAGAGCCATCACTGAAGGAGGTTTTGCAAGCAGTTAATTCTTGTAAATCCTTGTTGAATGAAATTTTTGACCAAATTAGGATCATACAGGAGGAACTCTCTTTTGTTAGACATGATCTGCAAAAGGTTAGAGAGCGAACCACCGCCATGGAGGGGAGGGTGGGCTTAGTGGAGGACGATCTAGCCCCTCTCAAAAGGGAGATGGGAGCTATGAGAGAACAATTGAAAATGAATGAAACGGAAAACAGGATGAGAAGAAAGAATGTAAGGATTGTGGGACTTCCTGAGCATAGTGAAGGTGCAGACCCTGCTGCTTTCCTGGAAGAATGGTTTAGAGATACACTGGGACATGACTCCTTTACTCTGTTTTTCGCAATAGAGAGAGCACACAGGGTCCCTACTAGGCCCCCTCCATCTGGAGCTCCCTCAAGGCCCTTGCTGGCAAAAATGTTCTATTATAAGGACAAAGTGACCATAATGCGTAGAGCTAGAGAAATCGGCACAGTTCTCTACAATGTCACTAGGGTGTCTATCTACCCTGACTTCGCACCTGATCTTCAAAAGCGGAGAGTTAAGTTTGGAGTGATAAAACATAAATTACACCAAATGAAAGTTACATATACACTCTTATATCCTGCAAGATTACGGGGAACTGCCCTTGGGGAGACTATATTTTTTGATACTCCTGAGGGGGTAGCGGAATGGTTGGTAACCCATAAAGAGAGATTCTAGAAGCACAGGCCGGATCCACCCGGTCACCTCAGCGACAACATGACTGAGCCTAAGTTACAAGATGAAAACTAAAGCAATATTAAGATGCACTAAAGCACTCTAATATAATACTGTGTTTTTTTTTTTTTTTTTAAGGAGATGTGGGGGGGGGGGGGGTGGGTGTAATGAGGGGAGCGAGGTGCATAATACTCCCAATTGCTAGGGGGTATGGCAAATTGCTCTCTTATAATGTATGGTGTATTGGTGTTTTTTTTTTCTTGTGTGTTTTTTTGGGAAGTGGGGGTTAGGGAGGAGGGTGGGGTGGGGTTAAAAAATATAATCACAGTATTCACTACAATTAAAACGATTGGTGTATGGGAAGGTCATAAGAGAGAGCCCCTATTCAAACCTGGTAAGGTAGTGAAAGATGGATGTGTGGGAAGTAAATGTTGTGATTGGAGTATCGGGTATGCAAGTTTTGGCAACTATGTATGGATTAAGGAAGAATGTAGGAGACACTTCTATAATTATAACATTTTTTACACTCAACACTTGGTCACTAAGAAGACACAGGTAAAATATATAAATAAGAATTCACATAAAGTTTATAGAAAATTTGATCACTGATGAATAGAAACACGCAGACAAAGAAATGAATATTATGCTCTTGGAATGTTAGAGGCCTGGGAGACTTCGGGAAAAAAGCAGCAGTGCTGTCAATGGTAAAAACATATGGGGTCTCACTCCTATGCTTGCAGGAGACACATCTCACTAATATCTCCACATTCCAACTGGGATGGGGAGACTTCCGACTACAGAATCACTCGGTTCACACCTCCTTTTCTAGGGGGGTGAGTATCTTGATTAAATCAGGGGTAACGTTCAATTGTATTCAAAGTAAAATTGATGAACTAGGGCGATACATCTTTTTATTCTGCAAGATAGAGAATAGAACATATGTATTGGCCAATGTGTACATTCCACCCCCGTTTAATACCACTATTCTGAGTAGTTTGGTGGAGTTTGTGTTGGACAAGCTGGGTGTACCGGTGTTATGGGGGACTTTAATATGGTGATGGACCAAAAACTTGATAGGTTCCCTCAGGGGGTACTACGGGAGGTATTACGGATGACCGACTGTCTCAATTCTTGGGAGAGATGGGGCTGAGGGATATCTGGAGAGTACGGAACCCGAAGTCCTGTCGATACTCGTGTTTTTCTAGGACACACTCCACATTACTGTATCAAGAATTGACTTTATTCTGGGTAGTGAGGAGGCTATGACTACAGTAAAAAGCTTGAGTTATATTCCAAGAGGTCTTTCGAACCACTCACAAGTGATAGCCTCATTGGAATTGGGGGAGGGTACTCATTTAAGGGAATGGAGAATAAGCCCCTTCTGGATGGAGCTTATTGGAGATCCACAGGAGGTGTTGGTGGCCTTAAGGGAATTTGTCCAACTGAATACAGGCTCTGCCTCTGAAGGGGTGGTCTGGAACACATTGAAGTCTTATCTCCGAGGCATAATGATACAACAAGTATCAAAAATTAAAAAACAAGCTAAGGAATGGAAAAAATTGGCTGGAGAAAGAGTGACATTAACAGAAGAACATTATATTAATGACCCGACACCTGATAGGCTCAGGGCATGGATTGAGTCACAACAGAACTATCGTGTAATAATGCTTGGGAAGGCAGAAAACAAACACATTTTCCAAAAGCAAGTAGCTTTCGGTGAGGGCAAAAATGTGGGGCGAATGCTGGCCCATTTGGTTAGAACAAACCCAGCCTCAAGATGGTGCCAATGATTACTACAAGTGAGGGCAGGTTGTCCACTCATACACCAGAGATAGTGGACAGGTTTAGAGATTATTATGAGGACTTGTATAACTCCCGACAGGAGGAAATGGGGGAAGAAATGGATCATTTTCTTGGAAACCTGTCGATCCCTTGTCTTTCCAACGAAGATAGGACAGCACTCGACATGCCCATATCTTTGGAGGAAATGCAGCGGATTGTGCAAGAAATGGTGGGACAGAAGTCCCCAGCCCAGACGGTCTCCTGGTTGAAACTTACCGGCACTATGGAAAAGTGCTGCTTCCTGAGTTATTGAGAGTTTTGAACTGGTCAAAGTTGAGGGGAGGACTCCCCTCATCTATGATGGAATCTACTATAATTGTAATACCTAAGAAAGGAAAAGATCCACTTAACCCAGCATCATATAGACCCATTTCTTTACTTAATTTAGATATAAAGATTTTAGCAAAGGTCTTGGCTAGACTAAACAAAGTTATACAGAAACTCGTCCATCGTGATCAATCAGGATTTATACCCGGTAGGTCTGCCAGCACAAATATAAGACGGGTATACCTGAATCTTCAGATTCCAACGGACGGGGATGGAAAAAGGGCTATTCTTTCTTTGGATGCCGCCAAGGCCTTTGATAGTTTAGAATGGAATTATCTTTGGAGAGTTTTAAAAGAATTTCAATGTTGCCCGAATTTTGTTAAATGGGTAAAGATGTTGTATAAATCACCTGAAGCGAGAGTGAAGGTCAATAATGAACTTTCTGACAAGTTCCGATTGAGGGGGATGAGACAGGGGTGCCCTCTGTCCCCCCTTCTCTTTGCCCTCGCAATTGAACCGTTGGATATTTCCCTTAGGTCCTCAGTTGGGATAAAGGGTTATAAAGGAGGAGGGGTGGAAGAGAAAGTAGTATTATACGCGGACGATCTCCTTCTATTACTTGGATACACGCAGAACTCCTTAAGGGAGACTATCGAAAAACTTAAGGATTTTGGTCAGTTTTCTGGACTCATGATAAACTGGGAAAAATCCACACATATGCCAGTGGACCCCCTAGAAGGTTCCTTACCCCAAAAAGCCATACAGATACAAATAGTCAACCAAATAAAATACTTAGATTTAAACATCTCCAGAGACCCTAAACAATACATTGTAGACTATGTTGTTCCATTGTTGACTAAATTTAAAGGAAAAATTAAAGTCTGGAAAAAGCTTCCATTATCTGTGGCAGGTCGCTGCAATCTCATTAAAATAATTTGGATGCCACAGTTGTTGTACGTTCTCCACAACTCTCCAGTGTGGATGGACAAAAAATGGTTCCAAAAATTGGAGACACTGTTCGGAGAATTAGTATAGAAGGGGGGCATGGCAAGAATCAGTCTAAACATCTTACAACTACCAAAACAGGAAGGGGCAGTGGCACTTCCACACCCCTTTAGTTATTTCCTAGCATCACAGCTCCAGCATGTGGGGGGGTTGTAGTATGGAAGAGGGGGAAGGGGAGAGGAGGATGCTAATGCAAAACACCCCACATAAATTGTTGGTAAAAACATTGGAGGCAGGATCTTTTCCGCACGGGTTACCTACCCTAGACTTAATGATGAGAACTTGGGAAGTAGTAAAGAAAATAATGGGGTATAGGGGAATAGAATATACACCCCTATGGAAAAACAGTAAACTAGGGGAAGTGCAGAAGTTGGGGTCAATTTCGGAATGGGAAAGACGAGGAATAAAGTACATTACCCAGCTCTATCAAGATGGAAATCATAAATCTTTCCAGGAATTGAGAGAGCAATATGGAATCCCTTCTTTAGATTCCTGCAGATCAGACATGCACTGAAAGAACAATTTAGAGGGAGGATGATAGAATGGAATAAGATACCACTAATCCTGAAAGTTACCAATGCAAAAACATTGAAAGGTTTAATATCAAAAATCTACCCGAGCATATGCTAGGGGAATTTGGGAGTAACAAGGGCCCTGTCAAATAGTAAGAAATGGAAAAAGATGTGGAGGCTATATCCGAAGTGCAATGGGAAAGAATTTTGGAACTTGCTTCACTAGTTTTTTTTGTCCCCATCTCAGAAGATGTCACATTTGTTCCTATTGTACAGAGCCTATTATATCCCGTACAAGCTTTTTTTGTTCGGCCAAAGATAGGACGCTACTTGCCCTAGATGCGGAAGGGCAGAGGGGGTCTTGATCCATATGTTTTGGAGATGCCCAAAGTTATTCCGCTACTGGAGAGAGATGGTGGGAATCATAAAACAGGTATTCAAAGTCTCTATAGAAATGGAAGTCATGTTATGTGTGTTGGGCTGGATGGTGGGGGAAGGTAAACCTGGTTATATTCAGCTCGCAATCCTGAGATGTTTATTTCAGGCAAGGAGACTTTATCGCGCAAAGATGGCAATCTCCTATACCTCCATCAAGCAGAGAATGGGAACAAGGTATGAACAAGGTAATTTTAAAGGAAAGAACGTCATACATTAGACAAGGTGCGCTCAGGAAATTTGATACAATTTGGAAGCTGTGGGAGGAGAAAAAAAGAATAACTTTGAACTAACCAAAGAGATGTCAAAGTAGGAAGTGTGCAAGGAAGGAAAATAGACAAAAGATGAATAGTGACCCAAGGAAAGACAGGTGTCGGGTGAAAGGTGGATGAAAGGAAGAAAGTGCGTTTGTGTAGGTGTATGAGTATCGGGAGGAAGTCTTATACATGACTTGTTTTATATATGATGCCCCACCTACCAATCTTATAGAAGAAATGGTATTTTCTCCTTTCATTGTTTTATATAAAGTAGAGATGGGCGGAGTAGGTGGGTAATGTGGGCGTGGGTAAAAGATAGTCAATTTTATAATGTAAAATGCTTTAATAAAGATATAAAGTTAAAAAAAAGAACCTTAGGGACCGCTTCCTCAAAGTGTCTTAGCACCAAGGCCGTTCCGTTGCCAACAGGGCGCTAGAGCCAGGGGCAAGCCGCAGGGCCAGAAGTAACCATGGGTCCAAAACTCTTCTAAACCCGGCACCAGGCCCTCCTTTTGAGGGGAAGCCCCAAATCTATCGAGTGGGGGGGGGCTGCTTCACTTTGCGGACATTTGGAGAACAATGGTTCAGGACGAGTGGGTCACATTGACAGTAACCCACGGTTACAAGCTGGAATTGCAGAGGTTTCTGCCTCAGAGGTTTCTAAGATCCAGCATTCCTTCGGATCCCCAAAAAAGAGACTTCTTGTTTCAGGGACTAGATCGTTTAGTGCATCAGGGAGTGATTATACAGGTTCATGTATTCAAAAGGAGCACTGGGTTTTATTCAAATCTGTCCACGGTTCAAAAACCAAACTGGGACACAAGGCCCATTTTTAGATCTAAGATCCCTGATCCGATATCTATAAATCCAGTCCTTTTCGGATGGAGTCCGCCTCGCTCCAGAAGGGAGACTTTCTAGCCTCCATAGATATCAGGGATGCGTATTTACACGTACTTATCTTTCAACCTCATTAGAGGTTCCTACAATTTGCAGTAGAGGAATGTCATTTCCAGTTTGTGGCGCTGCCCTTCAGGCTTGCCACGGCACCCCGGGTGCTTACAAAAGTCCTAGCACCAGTACTGGGTCTTTTAAGGGCAAGGGAATTTTGGTGCTCAGATACTTGGACAACCTCCTGCTCAGAGATCACTCACTGCAGGCCCTAGAACAGAGCAAAGCCTGCACAGTGCGATATATAGAAAACCTGGGCTGCGTCATAATTACTGAAAAGTTAGCCTTGAGACCAGCTCAGTTTGAAGAATTGAGGTCTGATCCTAGATACGGTCCAGGCAAGGGTATTTTTGTCACCCGTAAAGATCTGTGCCCTGAAGGATCAGGTGCCTCAGGGTAAGGGGCACCAGGCAACCCTCCATTTGGCTCTGTATGCATCTTCTGGGAAGGCTGGTGTCCTCAGAGGCAGTCCCCCTACACCCAGCTCCATTCCAGGCCTATACAACAAGACATCTTGGCTTGAAACAAGAGAGTGCAAGCCCTGGATTATCCCATGTCCTTATCTCGTCGGGCGCGCTTAAGCCTAAGCTGGTGGTTGCAGGATCAGAACCTGCGAAAGGGAAGATCCTTACTCCCAGTGTCTTGGAGAGTACAGACTACAGACTCCAGTCTCTTGGGCTGGGGAGCGACCCTAGGGGGGCTCACAGCTCAGGAGAGATGGTCAAAGGCAGAGCCTGCCCATTAACATCATGGAGTTGAGGGCAGTACATCTGGCCCTATGGTCCTCAACGGTGGAGCTTCAGGGCTGCCTTTCAGGGTTCAGTCTGGAAATGCCACTGCGGTGGCCTATTTAAACCACCGGGGTGGTACCAGGAGCCGTTCAGCTCAGGAGGAGGTGAACTACATACTAGCCGATTCTATCGGGAGTCCATATCCCTAGGGTAGAGAACTGAAAGGTAGGTTATCTCAGCCGTCAGCAGATCTACCCGGGGGAATGGTCCCTACACCTAAACGTGTTTCGAGAAATTTTTCCAGCAATGGGAATGGCCGGATGTTGATCTATTAGCATCCAGGTTCAAGCATCTTCCTAGCCTGCATTGCCAATTGGGTCCGCCAGTTGGTCATTCAGGCCTATGGTCTGAAACATAAGGCTCCTCCCTTCAGGGTGAGAGCTCATTCTACCAGGGGTGTAGGAACCTCCTGGGCTTTTTTTTTTTTTTTTTTTTTTTTTTTTTTAGGTATCTGTGGCTCAGATTTGTAAGGCTGCTACCTGGTCTTCAGTACATAAGTTCACAAGATTTTATCAGGTGGATATTAGAGCCGCTGAAGATTTGGCTTTTGGCCGTAGTGTACTACAGGCTGCCGTATAAAGTCTGATGGCTTTTTTTATTTGATTTTTGACAGGGTGTCTCCCTCCCCTCAAGGTTATTGCTCTGGGACATCCCAGTAAGTAATAAATAATAGCCAAAATTCTGTCTTGTGATGTATGATAAAGAAAATAGCATTTTTTCTTCATACTTACCTGTAAAATCCAGATTTATTTTGAAATATTCAAAGAAAAGGATTTTGTAGGTAAGTATGACGAAAAAATTAACATTTTTTGCATTCCATATGCCAGTCAGTTACCAAAGACCCCAGAGTTACTCCCTACGAGACATGGTGTACACAGGAGGCAGCGCATTGGGGAGGCATATCTATTACCTACAGACTGCTGCTCGATTCCCCCAATAAATTACCCTACATGGATGTTGACCATTGGCATTCATCGTTCCACTGAGCTTACAAGGGTGTGCTGAAGGTTTCCTTAATGGAGGCTAATGTTAAAGTGTATCTTCACCGTTGTTGAGAAAAAAACATTCCCCCCCCTGGGTGATCTATGTGCACTACAAGGATTATAACAACCTTTGCTGCAGATTCCTACCTTTTGCTATTCTGAAGAAATCAATGTGTGTTTGTCTGTGCCTCTGTACTGAGTGGTTTCATAATTATCAGGCAGTTGTGGCAGCTGAAGAGCACTAATGAGGAAAGCTGCTGGGCCTGTATCCCTTCTAGATGTGTTCCTATTGGGAATATGTCGCTAAAAATAATTTTTGTTGCCGTGGATGCCTGAACTCTGATTTGTATCTTAGGCAGACTTCTGGGAAAATTAGTGAGCCAATTGCACAAGCAGAAAATCATGTTTCTGGGGAGTGGTCAGTACATGTTCTGTGTACAAAACAACTCCCAACGCCTTGTAGCCATATTGCATTTCATTTATAGAAAATTACAGGGGCTGCAGATTGAAAAGGAAAGGTAATTTTTAATATTATTCAATTACAATATGACTTTGTACACGCTATCCTATTTTTTATTTATTTGCAATTTTTTTTTTCCCCCACGAAAGTGGGGTTGCCCTTTAACCACTTCAATACCAGACACTTACACCCCCTTCCTGCCCAAGCCAGTTGTTCGCTTTCAGCGCTGTCGCACTTTGGATGACAATTGCCCGGTCATGCTACACTGTACCCAAACAAATTTTTTATCATTTTGTTCCCACAGAGCTTTCACAACATACAGTTACTTACACAAAGGAGGAGATAGCTATCCCAGACAATAGACCTATTATTACTGACAAACATACAATTAAAATCCCAGCATTATACCAAAAGATGACAAATTTGTTCTTTTGCAAAGCAGAACCTACCTAAAGCATCAGACAGAGATTGATCTGATGTGAAGGAGGTTCTGTTCACTCCTACAATGGCTCGCCATGTTAACTGTCGTGGAAAAACCACTATACTCTTTTGCGCTATTAAGCGCCTTTTCAGCCTTTCAGTATAATGCATCTTTAAACAACCCTTGTCTCCTGCATTTCCCCAATAAACAGACAATCACCTTTCTGATGTTCTTAGCTCCATCACTCTAACCAACTGACCTGAACCTCTGAGCAAATTTTATTCATATAGCCTGATGGTTTCACAATCGAACAATCAAACACAGGCATTCCTTCAAACAGGAGGGGTTACACAACAAACAATGAACAATGACTAGGGGAGTCTTATGGGCGTGTCTAGGTGGGGCAGCGTGTACGATCTCCCGCCCCCTGTCTCTGTAAGCTATCTTCAGCTAGATAAAGGAAGCTTGAGATCATAAACGCTGTCCCCGACCATAACGATTCAAACACTCCCGTTTTTACCGTTGGCTTGAGTCCTTATTCTGCGTTCAGAGAACGCATACCCGGATTATACTAACGTCACTGTGGGTGGGAGATTATCTGCAGGTGCACACCACGCCCCCCCCTCGCCCAAATGTGTTGATCGGGCACACAGGGGTGACACAATCGTACATTCGCTAAACCAATGTCTTTGCAGAGCGAATACACCCCCCCCCCAGACAATCGTTCTGTGCATTGCACAGGGGCCTTTTGCTGGCGGATATATCCCCACTCTGCAAACGCTTCTCTACATCCCCAAATTTCCACAATAGTCAGGAAGGGGGTAAATCCTCCCGGGCCTGAAGTGGTTAAAAACTGAACGACCTCTCATCCAGCTTTGTGTGGCCACGCGTTAACCTTAGGTTAAATAGTTTCCTCCCAAAAATGGCTAAAATGACCATTTGTATATTGCAATCATATACCCTCTTGGCTCCTCTTCTCCAGGGAGAATAAGTTATTAAACTTATTCTCCCTGGAGAAGAGGAGCCAAGAGGGTATATGATTGCAATATACAAATGGTCATTTTAGCCATTTTTGGGAGGAAACTATTTAACCTAAGGTTAACGCGTACTTCGTACTTCATGGGACACAGAGCCATAGTAGTTACTATGTGGGTTATAGGCCACCTTCAGGTGATGGACACTGGCGCGCCCTAAGACAGGAAGTCCACTCCCTATATAACCCCTCTCACTACTAGTAGTACCTCAGTGTTTTCGCCAGTGTCTAAGGTGTTGATCACGAGTTAAGATGTGTTGTGCTGAGCTCCACTGGAGCAATCCTTGCTGGGGCTAGCTATGCAGCTGGATCTATTCTAAGTGTCTTTTAGGCCGAATTGAATGGTACCCGGGCCTCGTGGTGGAAGAAATGAGGTTTAGCCTGCAACACTTCTCTTTTTAGAGAGCTGGACTCTGTGATCCAGTACTTTGGTATTTTCAGCCATAAGGTTTTACTGGTGGGGTGTTATTACGGGTCCAGGAGTGTGGGTTCCCCAAGGGTCCCCAGTTCCTGAAGGTTTGTTAACGGAACCCACCATGAAGGGTGAAGATTGGGTCTGTTGGTTTTACCACAGAAAAAACCTGCGGTGGGAAAGGTAAGTGGAGTTTTTCTAAGGAATTTTTAAATTTTCTTATGAAATGTCTCCTTTAAAAAAGTAAATGTTGTCATGCCTAAGAGTCACCACTCGGGGCTGTATAGAGCACG
The DNA here is from genome assembly GCF_042186555.1 of Aquarana catesbeiana. NCBI lineage: Eukaryota > Metazoa > Chordata > Amphibia > Anura > Ranidae > Aquarana > Aquarana catesbeiana. The sequence goes on along the minus strand of NC_133325.1, from coordinate 530,543,834 downwards.
TACCTTCTCATGCTTTCCTCAGAGATCACGCTGTGTCAGGAAGCAGCAGGCCTTTTTCCTCCAGGTAGCAGCTTAGACGTCCGGTAAGTTTGGGTTTTTTCTTCCACAGACACTCCCCACCTGGACAAAGCTCTCCCCCTCTTCCTGGGAAGGGGAAAGCTAAAAACGATCAGCGATGCTGCTCCGTTTTCTTCCACCTCCCCTGACGGCGGCTTGACTTAGGTCTCCTCGTCGCCATCCCTCCCTCACACACAAGCTGATTTGGATCGGAGGCCTGCACTCGCGCAGAAAAACCTCTCTTTTGAAAGAGAGAGGAGGGGGGGTGTGATGTGACGGAGGGGGCGGGGCTTAGCGTCCTTAATTGATGCCATAATCGCATCCCAGAGTGGGACTAAAAGCAATAGGTCCCCTTCCATTGCCCAAGACCCTCAAACTGAGGAACCGGGGGCGGGAGGTGATGAATTTCTCTCCGGACCAGGAAGAGGCTGATGACTCCTCTTCTGAAGGGTCAAATACAGAAGGATTGGGTTCACAATCTGAAAGATTGATGGTACATTCTCTTACTGAATTGGTCCGCTCCACATTCATGCTATCAGCTGAGTCAGTTGATGAGCCCACTTCTTGTTTGGGTTCGCTAAATCCTCTCCAAGCTATTCATGCTTTTCCTATCCATTCATTGCTGAGAAAGCTTATGTATTCTGAGTGGGGTCACCCAGATAAATAGTTTTTTCCTCCAAAAAAGTTTTCAACACTTTATCCTATGGAGGAAGAATTTAATAAGAAATGGGGAAGCCAGCAATTGACACGGCTATATTCTCTGTGAATAAAAGTTTGACTTGTCCGGTAGAAAATGCTCAAATGCTGAAGGATCCAACGGATAAAAAATTGGAATTCCTATTAAAAAACTATTTTTCTCTGGCAGGTTCAGTGACTCAGCCTGCGCTGGCAGCAATCGGTGTATGTCAATCCTTAAGAGACCAGTTTAAACAGATGCTTAAGATTATTCCTGATCAGCAGGCCCAGATTTGGCCGGGATACCAGGGGCGTTATGTTTTGCAATAGACACTATGAGAGATTCTATTCTCCAGGCCTCACGACTTACGCTTGGTCTGGTGCATATGTATGCTATGGTTGAAAAATTGGTCAGCCGAAGCACCATGCAAAAAGCTCCTGGCTAGTTTTCCATTTCACGGTGAACGGCTGTTTGGGGATGATCTGGATAAATGCATCCAAAGAATTTATAATGGGAAAAGTTCCCTTTTGCCAGTTAGGAAAAGGAGTACGCGTTTTCCTTTTAAACAAGCTTCTTCTCCAGTGCCAGGGGCACCAGCCTCCAGGCAGTCATGACGGCCTCCACCATCAAGTTCAAGAGGTAAACCTCAGGGTCAACCCCAGGGACAAAAGAGGCCATGGGGAAGGAAACCTACAAAACAAAATACTAAAACCTCCTTATGAAGGGGCGCCCCCGCTCGCTCGAGTGGGGGGAAGACTTCTACAGTTCTCAAAGGTCTGGCAGAAGGAGTGTCAGGACAAATGGGTGGCTTCCTCAATATCTCTAGGATACTAGAATAAACTAGAGTTCCGAGAGTCCCCGTCTTCTCGTTTTCTCAGATCAAACGTTCCCAGGGATCCAGAGAAAAAGGTCGGTGGTCCCCATGAAAGAGCAGGGGTTAGGGTTTTATTCAAACCTTTTCACGGTACCAAAACCAAACGGGAATGTCAAACCCATTCTAGATCTCAAAGATCTAAACCGGTTTTTGAATATCCACTCTTCACATGGGGTCAATCCAATCAGTAGTCTCCATTCTACAAGGTGGAGAACTTTTGGCGTCAATCAACATCAAGGATGCTTACCTCCATGTACCTATTTTTCCCGCTCACGAGAAATATCTATGCTTCAAGATAGAAAATCTTCATTTTCAGTTTGTAGCTCTGCCTTTCGGTCTAGCTACTGCACCTCAAGTGTTTACAAAGGTCCTGGCTCCCCCTTTAGCCAGATTAAGGGCTCAAGGTACAACGATTCTAGCTTAGACGATCTGCTCTTGATAGACCAGTCCATAGCCCGTTTGGTCTCCACAGTCAGCTACCTGGAATACCTAGGTTGGATTCTCAACCTAGAGAAATCTTCCCTAAAACCATCAAGGAGATTGGAATACTTGGGTCTGACCATAGATACAGCTCAGAAGAGGGTGTTCTTGCCCAAGGCAAAAATCAGTTCCATAAGGGAACTGATTCAGGTGGTCAAAGCAAAAAAGAATCCTTCTATTCGACTTTGCATGACATTATAGGAAAACGTGAGGCATTGAGGGAATTGATGGAGCAAGAAGCTAGATCCTGGCAATACAATAGCCCCCTGATGCCCCTCACAGGTACTAACTATTTCCCTCCAGGTATAAGTATAATAAATTATATTTAAAATAGACCTCTTTTGACCATCTAAGATTAAAAGATTTTCTCAATGGAAATATCCTCTGTACATTATCTGAACTACGAGAAAAATATGGTGCAACGCCATGGGATGTATGGAGGTATAGACAACTTCAACATTTTGTAGGATCTCTCCCAAAGCCTCTTCGATTAGTTAGGGGGTTGGATGCATGGGAAAGACTAGTTGACCAAGGAGGAAAAAATAGACAAGGGATTTCCAACGTATATAGGATGCTGATGACCCCCTCAGATGTGGACTCCTTTGGTATTTTTGAGAGTTGGGGATTAGAACTAAGTCACTCACTGCCGGAAATAATGAGAAGTAAAGTCTGATTACGTTCACTCGTCTTCAATGGACACAAGGATGAAAGAAATTAATTATAAATTATTAATGAACTGGTACTATGTCCCAATAAAATTGCATAAAATTAGTCCTGATCTATCTTCTCTCTGCTGGAGGGATTGTGGGGGGGGAGGCAGCTCACGCACACATATAGTGGCAATGTCCCCTAATTCAACCATATTGGAGGGAAGTAGTAGAGTGGTTAAAGAAGATTAGTGGGATTGAAACTGAGCTCGATCCTTGGCAGTGCCTGTTTCATGTAACGGCGATACCAAGGAAGAAATATAAAGAAACTATTTTACCATTCGTGCTGAATGCAGCAAAGGCATTAATGCCAAAACATTGGAAGTCAAAAAATATCCCGAAGATAAAGGACTAGTTTAGGGAGATAGATAAAATTAGCTGTATGGAGGAAGTAAAATATATACAAAATGATTCAGAAATAAAATATGCTAATACCTGGAAGAGTTGGTTGGAATTTAGGCAAACTCAGGTTTATGTGAATTATATTGGTGGTAATTAGGAGTTCTGTTTTTCCCCGTCTCCTCCTCCCCCCCCTTTCTTTTTCTGCCCCCCCCCTTTTCTTTTTGACGTATATTAAAATGGAATCGCTTTGAGAATACAACAGAATGAAATAGATGTAGGATTTTATACATAACACACGTGTATAGTAGTTGGGAAGCGTGAAAATTTTTTATTTTAATTTTTTTTTCATAACCAAGGAGAAATATAATGCTGGTAGAGAGTTGCGACTCTCTCCTCTTCAACACAAACATAATAGGTTTGCGAAAGATTTAGTAACACACATATATAGAATTGGGACACAATATGGGATTAAGGATAATTATAACTAGGAATAAGACTAAACTAAAATAAAGAGAAAATGGTAATGGGGTACATTACACTATAAAGTTTGGAAGGGTTTTTTTTTTTTTTTGGGAGAGGGGGGAGACGGGGAATATCTGTAACATAATACGAAAGTAAAAAAAGTAATACGAGATTGATCCATGTGCTATGTCGATTGTGGTTTCTATGTGTGTTTTTGTTTTGTTTTATATATTTTTTCGTTTATATTGCAAAAATATAAAAAACGCAGAGGTGATCAAAAAGGACACAAATTTAGTTTGGGTACAGCATTGCATGACAACGCAATTACCAGTTAAAGCAGCGCAGTGCCAAATTGTAAAAAGTGCTCTGGTCAGGAAGTGGGTAAAACCTTCTGGGGCTGAAATGGTTAAGCTTTTTTAAAGCTAGAAAGTCAGCTTGTCACAAAGTTTATCATTGCAACTGGAAATGTTTTCTCCTGTTGTAAGGCAAGTGATTTTGAATCCAGGAATTACTCAGTGGGGAGATTTCTGTGTTTTCTGCAGTTTGGTGTCCTTTATGCAGTGATAGGTTGTTTTGAATCCTAATGCTGGCCTTACATGGATTGAAATTTGGCTGAGAGCTGGCTGAATGAAAAAAAGCGAATGTATGGACAGCTTAAAGAGGAGCTCCAGTCTCCTATGTAAAAATTTGCCCACACAACCTCCCTGTCGCCTGTTAAGGGGGCCCACCAACAGGTGGCAACACAAGCTAAAACCCAGGAGGGCTCCGCATCGGACAGAAAGAGTCAGGGCTTTGGCTAGGTGTCTTCAAACCCCACTATGCCATCTAGTAGTGAGTACTAAAGGGACAAGGGGAAGAAAGACAGGAATTGTATCTGAAAAATCTGCTGCAGTAGGTGGTGCAGCCATTGCCACTGATCCCATATCGGAGGAGGTGGAACCCACATTGAGGGATGTGCTGTATGCCGTTAATGCCTGCAAGGACTCAATTACTCAATTTCTCGATAACCAGTTAAAAAGCATTAGGGAGGAATTATTCTTAATGAGTCGTGAACTGCATAAGACCCCGGAAAGGACTACAGCCTTAGAAGAGAGATTAAGTACAGTTGAGGACAATTTATATCCACTAAGGCAAGAAGTTAAGAGGATGAGGGAACAAATGGTTACACAGGCAGCGAAACTCGATGAAATGGAAAACAGAAATAGTAGAAATAATGTGAGAGTGATAGGCCTACTGGAACAGAGTGAGGGTCTTAACCCCATCACATTTTTAGAGGGATGGCTCAGGGAAATTTTTGGCCTACCACCTTTACACCACTCTTTTTTTTTTTTTTTCCTTGTCAAAAGAAGTTTATTGAGTATACAATGTTATAAAGATACATAAAGTAAGTTTACAAGGATCTATAAAGTAAGCTCATTGTTTTACAGGAGGGTTTATATAGGTAAATATCATGAAATTTCAAATATTAAACATTGGGTTCACGTAAACCTAAATTAAAGATATATATCATTTCCTTAGTTACTTTTGTAGGTATTTAAATGATTTATACCTACTATACATATTGTTTACAAGTAGAGTGTATATAGGTCAAATAAATTCTGATAATGAGCTTTAATCGTAAGGTGGAGAAAAGGAAAGAGAAAGAAGAAAAAGGGTTAAAAGGTAGAGGTATGGTCCACAAGGTTGTCCCGCTCGTCAGTTTATTATTCTTTTTAGTTCTCTTTGAAGCCTTAGAATGGGTGTCTCTGTAAGTCATTTAATCTGTTACCATGGCAACAGGACAGAGTCATTGAAGTTTGACAGGAACTGTTGTTTTATCCAAGGATGCCAAAGTTTTTCAAATTTTGGAATTTGATTTTGATCGATGGCTACCATCTTAGCATGGGACATTGTATTATTCATTCTGTGAATTGTTTCTGCTAGTACCAATGTAGGAGATTTCCATGCCTTGGCCACTGTTTGTTTTGCAGCCGTTATTAGTTGGATCATAAGTTTGAATTGAGAGAGTGTTAACCATTCCGGTTTTAGATTAAGTAAAGTTAAATATGGATCTGGTTGTATTATTTTTTTAAATATTTTAGATGCAATCACGAAGACTTCCTTCCAGAAGGTTTGGATTACTGGGCACGTCCACCATATGTGTAAATATGTGCCTATTTCTGGGCATCCTCGAAAACAAAGAGCTGAGGTATTAGGTGAATATTTTGCCACTCTAGCGGGTACAAGGTACCAGCGAGTTAGGACTTTATAATTTGTCTCCAGTGCTAAGATGTTGGGTGAAGATGACTTAGATGTGAGCCATATGTTAGACCAGTCCGTGTCTTTTAAAGTTCGTCCCAGGTCCTCCTCCCACCTCTGAACGTAAGAGGGTCTATTAAGATTTGGTACTCCATATAATTGATTATAAAGTGATGAAATTGTACCTTTAGCAAATGGATCTTTTGTACAGATTGATTCAAAAATGGATAATTGGGATAATGGTGTATCCCCCTTTAGGAATGGTGTATAGAAATTTTTGATTTGGAGATATCTAAATATCTCAGAGTTTGGTAGATCATATTTTTCTCTAAGCGATGGGAATGAAAGGAATGATTTAGATGCTATGAAGTCATTTAGTGTCTGAATGCCTGATGTTGTCCAAGCTTTAAAAGAATTTGGGTAGATCCATGCCGGATAAAAGGCCGGATTTCTGATAAAAGAAAGGAGAGGATTGTGTGGAGATTGTAACTGATATTTGGTTTTTAGTTTATCCCAGAGAGATAAGAAGTGTTTAGTTATGGGATTATGAATTTTAAAGCGGTCTTTAGGATCAAGCCATAATAAATTTGATATTAATAGAGGGTCATTTTCTGAAGCCTCTATAAATACCCATAATGGGATTTCCTGTTTTGCATGGTATTTGGACAGACTGGCCAAATGTGCCGCTCTGTAGTAGTTAGTAAAATTAGGGTATCCCAGGCCTCCTTTATTTTTGGGAAGATGTAGTGTGTGTATAGGTATACGTGGTTTAGAAGAGCCCCATATAAACGAAGTTGCTCTTTTTTGTACTATTCTCAAAAAATAGGAAGGAATTGGAATAGGGAGGACTCTGAATAGATAAAGCAATTTGGGTAGAATAGTCATTTTGATTGCATTAATCTTCCCCATCCAGGATAAAGGAAGTTGCGACCACTGTTTTATTAGATTTGTGATCTGTCTTAATACAGGAGAATAATTGGTTGAGAATAAGTCAGAATGAGAGGCTGTTAAATGAATTCCAAGATATGGGATTGATTTTTCTGCCCATGTGAATGGGAGTGCAGCCCTAGCCGGGATCAATTCCATGTTTGTGAGTGAAATATTAAGCACTAGGCATTTCTTAGGATTAATCATAAGGCCGGATAGGGCTGCAAATCCATCAAGAGCTGGTATTAAGTTAGGACCAGAGACCTGTGGTGATGATAGAAAAAGTAATATATCGTCTGCAAATATACATAATTTGTGTGTAATACCTAGTACTTCAATGCCAGTTATAGTTTGGTTTGTTCTGATATATTGGGCCATGGGTTCGAGTATAAGGGCAAATAATAAGGGAGATAATGGGCAACCCTGTCGGGTACCTCTTTCGATATTAAAGGCTTCAGATTTGTATCCAGCATATTTTATATAGGCTTTGGGTTTATTATATAATGCTTTGATCCATGTTAAAAAGTGGGGTCCAAAACCCCATTTTTGTAATGAATATTGCATATATTGCCAGGATACTGTGTCAAATGCCCTCTTAATATCGAGAGATAGAAAACATAAAGGGATTTTCCGTTTTTTAGCAATATGTGCCAATAACACTGCCCTGCGTATATTATCGCCTGCCTGTCTATTTGGCATGAAGCCTACTTGATCTCTATGTATTAATTTTCCTATAATGCTATTGAGGCGTTTTGCTATTATTTTTGCTAATAATTTAATATCGAGGTTTAACAGAGAGATAGGCCGATAATTCACACAGGAAGTATCATCAGAAAGGGGTTTTGGGATCATACAAACAATTGCCATTAGTGTTTCTTGCCGAAAAGAATGTCCATCTAGAAGTTTGTTAAAAGTTTCAGTGAGAATGGGAGAGAGTATTTCTGAGAATGTTTTATAGTATAAAGCCGAGTAGCCGTCTGGGCCTGGTCTTTTGTTAAGTTTTAGGTCTTTTATGGCGTTAGCAACTTCATCTATAGTTATAGGCTCATCCAAACTGCTTTTTTGATTCTGAGATAACTCAGGTAAGGTTATTTTTGAGAAGAAGGATTCAGCCTCTGTAGGATTAAATTCATTGTTTGTCTTGTATAAAGTTGCGAGATGTGAGTGAAATTTATGGACTATTTTAACTGGATTACAAGTGTAAACATTTTTTGATAATTTCAAACGTATTGGTTTGAAAGATTTGTTAGTTGAATTTAATGCCCGAGCCAAATATGTACCTGGTTTGTTTGTATTCATGTAGAAATTGTGTTTGGAGCGTTTGAGGGATTTATCAACTGACTCAGTGAGAAATAGATCGTATTCCAATCTAGATTTTTCCAGATGAGATTTTGTACTCTGAGATGGATTATCTTGGAATGATATGTAGGCTGCATTAAAATTGAGTTCTAGTTTTTTTGCTAGATTTTTGCGTTCCCGTTTAAATAGTGCCATTTGTCTTTGTATTGTACCACGCAAGACAGGCTTATGAGCTTCCCACAGTGTTATTGGGGAGATGTCTGTTGTATTATTAATTGATATGTATTCCTTTAAAGCTTGTTCAATGGCCATCTGATGTAGTGGGTGTTTGAGCATTATGTCCGGTAAGTACCACGTTGGGTCATGCGCTTTTGGTATGGCTGAGGCTATAGTAGTGTATACTGCATTATGGTCAGACCACGGAATCGGAATTATATCTGATGCAATAATTTCTGGTATCATTCCTATTGTTAGAAAAATATGATCTATTCTGGTGAAGGTTTGATGAGGGTGCGAGAAATAAGTGAATTTCTTTTTCATTGGGTTACTTTCTCTCCATGAATCTACCAGATTGTATTTGGAAAGAAGTTGAGAAAAAGGTAATCTAGAGGTTATTTTGGATGGTGTAAAAGGTGATTTATCTAGAAATGGGAGTAGGACCTGGTTCGAATCCCCACACATTATCACTGTTCCTATTTTGTGTGTATTAATCACTTGTAATATATGTGAGAGGAATGGTGTAGGTTGTTTGTTAGGAGCGTAGTAGGAAATCACCGTGATTGCTGTATCCATTATATAACCCATGAGTATCAGGTATCTACCTTCTGGGTCTTTAATTTCTGATGATAAGGTGAATGGTGTGGATCGGTGAAATGCAATTAGAGTTCCCCTTTGCTTGGTACAGGCAGAAGCCGTGTAAATTTGTTGATAAAAAGGAGAAATATATTTTGGAGTAGAATCTTTGGTGAAGTGTGTTTCTTGGAGGCATACTATGTGAGCCTTCTTGTTATGGAAAGTACGGAAGGCTTTGGTCCTTTTTTGAGGGACATTTATTCCCTGAACATTCAGGGAAAGTATATTCAGTGGTGCCATGGCAACAGATCAAATAGTTTTGACTTACTTTTTGTTATGCAGAGCTGACTGCGCAGATCAACCTGTGTGGACTGAAGAGATGAATAGATAGAAAAGAAACCAGTGAATTCTGGAGTAAAGAGTAAACAAAAAACATATGAGATTAGATGATACATTGTATAAATTATTTTTTGCAAGTAATCACAATTTACCCGTGAAAGAGAATAAATATCTCTCTCAGGGGAATAAGTGCCTTCGTCACACTCCCACATAATATGGTTGGGAGAATGAGGAGGGCTAATGGGGGTACACGGATCTTCCGCTTACAGGAGAGAAGTGCTATGTCAAAAGACATCAAATTGATGTTTCATTAGTTGGAGTGCAGAATATAGTTTTTGTTGAAATTATTTATTCCAGGGTGGTTGTATATGGTTAGTCTTGCCCTAGGCTAAATAATTCAGTTAGAAAGGTACTGTTAATAACTTTGGTATTGATGAAGATAGTTTGAATTATTTTGGGGTCTTAACCCTTTTAGAGTAAACAATTACATATTTTATTCATATGCAACTGTTTAGATATGTTAACTCATAAAATTGAGGTTGTATTGCTTCAGATTAGAATAAACAAAAACATAATTCTAGGAACTAGAGTTAGGTAATAATATATTTGTTTTAAGAAAAAGAAAAAAAAAAAAAAAAAAAAAAAAAAAAAAAAGCTTCCATTACTTCTGGATTATTGAACATATTTGTCCTAAAAAGTAATAAATCTATTGTTATTACCTGATAATATATAACTGAACAAGAATTTCCTTATTTCACTTATATAAGTAATAAGAAATATAACTGGAATGTAACATGATCCCACACAGTGTGTGACTATCAGAATGCAGTTACATTCAGTTATAAATACAGGTTTTTTTATAGAGAACCATCTCTTAGTATAATAAATGAAGAGATATCAGGAATTAGGATGTCAGTCCATTGAATCTTCTTGGTCCATGGATGATGTGGCATAACGGCCTCTTTTGTGAGAATGATGATTCCCATTTTGTTCTGGAATTTTCTGGGTGCTGCCTGAAGGTGAAGATGATGCCATTCTTCTGCGTGTGGGAGTGTTGCTGCTTGTGGGTTCTGTCAGATTTAATTTTAAAAGGGTTTGTTGTAGTTCATCTGCTGATCTGCTTCTGTAAATTGTACCTTGGTAGTTAAATCTGACTGAAAAGGGGAAGCCCCATTGATACATAATGTTGTGGCGTTGCAGTTCCATTAGTTGGGGTTTCATGGATCGTCTTTTAGTAATAGTAAGTTGGGATAGGTCAGCAAAAATTTGATAATTGTGTCCTTGAAAATTAAGTTCCTTTTTTTCTCTTGCAGCAATTAGTATTTGTTCTTTCGTTCTGTAATAATGAAATTTTGTGATTATATCACGTGGGGGTCCATCTTTCTTTTTGGCTGTGAGGGCTCTGTGTACTCTGTCCAGTTCTAAACGTTCAATAGGGATATCTGGCTTTAGTTCTTGTAATAGAGCAGTAATAGTAGATTGCAGGTCTGTCACAGTTTCAGGTATTCCCCCTATGCGCAAGTTTGAACGTCTGGCTCTATTTTCGTAATCTTCGAGCTTAGTTTGAAGTATTAAATTCTCTTTTTTTAATTGTTCCAATTCTGTTATATTTTCTTGGGTTGTAATTTCAATTTCATCCATTTTTATTTCTAAGGCTGCGGTGCGGTTTCCCAGCTCTCTTATTTCTTTGGTTAGGCTGTTTGTTATTTGGTCTGAGGTTTGTTTTAAAGCCTTATGAAGCATCTTTTCAAATTGTAATAATATTACTGGGGATACTGAGGAGGCTTGTGGAGAAGTTTGTGAGAGGATTTGTTCTGTATCTGACTCAAATGGAGAGTCTTGCTGTGACATTTTCTGTCTGAGAGAGCGCCCTGATGCTGTATCTTGTGAGGTGACTGGAGCTGCTTCAGCTGCAGTGAGTGCCTGTGAGCTCTTTGTGAGGTGATTTTTATTTCTGCCACGGTTTCCTCCCAGTACCATATTTCCTGCCCAAACTTTCACAGTTTGTTCCCTGGGGCAAAAAGGTTCAAATGGATACCTTTTGGGCCTGCAGGCTCCGCTTTGTCCTTCTCTTCTCTCCTCAGCGGTGTGGAGCTCTAACAATGCATGTCTGCTCCGCTAGGCTCCGCCTCCTGCCCCCACCTTTACACCACTCTTAAGAAAAGACGAGAAGTTGGGACTTTATATGAGACCATGACTCTCCAGTACACAGATCTCCATCCCTATTGATTTGTAAAAGAGGGGAGAAGGGGAATAAGGGAAAATGGGACTTTATATGAAACACAACACTTGGGTAGGTTGAATCATTCAAATATTGTAATAGACATATTTATTAATAACACAATTGAGCATAGTGCAATAGATAACATGATTGAGTAAAAACATAGATAATACAGCATACAGATAAACATGACTAATGCATCATATGGTAAAAAAGTAGACATTATTGTACATGGTATATCAGCAGTATACTCAAAATTGTGTAAAAACATGATAAATATTTAATTGATGATTCAAACTAGTCAAACCCATGGTATTCGCATAATTGCTGTGGCATAGCATCAAATATAAAGCTTGATGCGTTTTGTGGGTTGTCTCCACTCATCAAGAGCAGCTATACATAAAGGGTACCTATAATGGGTTATAAATTGAATTGATAATCAGTGGTAATTGAATAGGGAGAGAGGGAACAACAAACTATGGTCCTAGCACTCTTACCTATGGGTATAATTACCAAGAATATAGATCATGATGATAAAGGTGAGAGGCGTTGGGGGGTGAAAAGACATATCCCCCCGGGAGCTGGGGTGATGGCAAAGCAGCGACAAGAGGGCCAAAAAGGGTACTTCCAGTAAGAACGAATATTTGGTGGGTGGCTTCATTGCATTTGATGCTATGCCACAGCAGTCATGCAAATACCATGGGTTTAACCAGTTTGAATCATCAATTAAATACTTATCATGTTTTTCGCAATTTTGAGTATACTGCTGATGTACCATGTGCAATAATGTCTACTTTTTTACCATATGATGCATTAGTCATGTTTCTCTGTATGCTGTATTATCTGTTTTTACTCAGTCATGTTATCTATTGCACTTTGCTCAATTGTGTTAATAATAAATATGTCTATTACAATATTTGAATGAATCAACCTACCCAAGTTTGTGTTTCATATAAACTCCCATTTTCCCTTATTCCCCTTTACACCACTCTTTGAGATTGAAAGGGCCCATAGACTCCCTTTTAAGGCCCACCAGGCGACCAATTATACCAGGCCACTACTTTTGAAATTTGTTAATTACAATGATAAGGTGATCCTAATTCAGAAGGCCAGAGAGATGGGGGACATTATGTATAATGGGGTTAGGGTATCATTGTACCCTGACTTCTCGCCAGAGCTTCAAAAGCGGAGAGCTGAATTTATACCAATCAAGCGAACTTTGCAGAAACACAAAATTTGAATATGCTTTACTACATCTGGCCCGCTTACGGGTGACAGCTTTGAGCTGAACTTTGTTTTATAGTTCACCAACTGAAGTGTCGCAATGTCTGGAGGAACATAAAGACCTGTAGAAGATGCCGAGCATGGAACTATATTCGATTATTTGGGTGGGAGGGAGAGGGGGTGGAACGGTGGAGGATTATTTTACTTTTCCAGGATCACTAGCGGGAGTTTTTCCACCCCCCCCCCCTTTTTTTTTTTTGAGCCGATTATTATTGAAATATCACTGAAATATCACCGCAATAAGACTACACTGAAATATTATTACAGTGTCACTATAATAGGTTTATATTGTAATATGATGGATTGATTTGACTGGAGGGAGCAATGCAGAGGAGTCACTTTTTTGGTTGAATGAACGTAAACATGGGAATAAGGTAGCTAACGAGGCTCCCAAATTGGGTATGTTTTACACTAAAGTTGTTAATGACACTGGTTTTGAATATGCAGTGGGAATGGTTGAGGAGGAACGGTAAGGTTACAGGTGAAGCCCCTAGGGTAGGCCCAGAAGGGCATGGGAGGGATGAGGGTAGTGTGGGTTGTAAGATATACACACCACAAATATTAATATGACAGAAGGCACAAATAGAGAGAAGGGTGAGATATGAAAGGAGGGAGGAATACATAAATTGGAGAAAATATTTTGAGGTGGAGGGGAGAGTGTGAGTTTGTCAGACCAAATTATTTTCTTTTTTTCTTTCTTTTTTCCTTGTGTGGGTTTTTTCTTTTCTTTTTTTTTTCTTTTTTTTTATTCCTTATTTTCTTGATATTTTTCCATGCAGGGGAGAACATTTAGTATAACTACTTAGAATGTTCGAGGTTAAGGGGACCCAATTAAGAGGGCTGGACCTGTCGGCACTGGAGGGGAGCGGGCCCGGACTACTCTGCCTGCAGGAGACGCATTTGACTGGTGCTACGGTGGCACAACTTCGCAGCCGGAAGTTCCAATACCATTCGGTTCACTCCTCCTATTCAAGGGGGGTGAGCATAATGGTTGGGAGAGGAGTGGCGTTTTCCTCAAGGGAGAGCTGTATTGATGAACAGGGCCAGTATATCTTTTTGTTTTGCTTGATTGAAAATAAACCATATGTGTTGGAAAATATATACATTCCCCCTCATTTAAGCTAGAGGTTCTACATAAACTGTTGGAGTTTGTGTTGGATAAAATGGGAACCTCAATAATAGCGGTGGGAGATTTTAATGAAGTCTTAGACAAGAGCCTAGACAGATTCCCACCGGGAAATAGGCCCAGTACAGTAGGAGAGGGCCGGCTATCTCGATTCTTGGGGGAGTTGGGGCTGAGCGACATATGGCGTACGCGCCACCCGCAAGAAAGACAATACTCATTTTTTTTCAAGCTCCCATCTTCCTCTCTCTAAAATAGATATGGCTTTGGGTAATTGGGAGGTATTGTCATCAGTAAGCAGTATAGAGTATGGTCCAAGAGGAGTTTTGGACTACTCCCCACTGGTGCTGACAATAAACACAAGGGGCAAAGCCCATTTTAGAGAATGGAGAATTAGTCCCTGCTGGCTGGAATTGATAGGCAACCCTGGGGATGTGATGTTTAGATTGAATGAATTTGTGCAAATCAACGCTGGCACGGCGTCAGCTGGAGTGTTCTGGGACTCCTTGAAGGCCTATTTTAGAGGCCTCTTGATCCAACAGGTGGCAAGAACCAAGGGCAAATCTAGAGAGTGGGAGAAGGACATCAGGGATGAGACGATGCTGGTAGAGAGGCGATATGTTGAAGATCCAACTCCAGAAAGGGAAAGGCTAGATAAGCAACAAGTCTACAAAATGGCCACTACCAAGAGGATGGAGAACAGATGTATATTTCAGAGGCAGAACCACTTTGGAGAAGGGGAGAGAGTGCGCCGTATGTTGTCCCTCTTGATTAAATCTAATACTATTGCCTGGAGCTCCCCACTTGGAGGTAGTTACCAAACTGAAATATCTTGGGGTCTGGATCACGAGCGATATAAACCAGTATATTAATGATAACTTAGTCCCATTATTACTTAAATTAAAGCAAAAGAGATATTTGGATCTAACTCCCTCTATCTGTAGCAGGGCGTTGTAATTTAATAAAAATGATATGGCTACTGCAGATTCTATACTTGCTCCATAACTCTCCCATTTGGATAGGTCAGAAGTGGTTCAAGAGAATAGAATCCCTTTTTAGGGAACTAATTTGGAGGAAGGGCCAATCTAGGATTGGTTTATGAACCATGCAATTACCGATTAAAGAAGGGGGTATGGCGGTCCCGCATCCAAGATCATATTTCCTGGCATCCCAGTTACAACATTTAACGGGCTGTGGAGACCTGGGAGGGCGGAACCCTTGCAACAAAATGATAATGGGGGCCCCACACAGTATACTAGTAGAGGTGTTAGAGGCGGACTCATTTATTCATAGATGCCCAACGATAAAATTAGTCAGTAAAGTATGGCAGGTAATGAAGGCATTAATGGGATATAATGGGGTAACAGAATACACCCCCTTATGGGACAACAAAAATTTGGTGGAGGTAGGGGGCATAGAGAGGCCCAGGGAATGGGAGAGGCAGGGTATTAACCGATTGGCTCAATTATGGGGGCAATCTCATGAAGACATTTGAGGACTTAAGACTGGAATTTAATAAATCAAATAAGGCATTTTATAAATATCTGCAGATTAGGCACGCCATTCAAGCACAGTTTAGGTCACAAACCATTGAATGGACTCAGATCCCCACACTTCTAAAAATAATTAAATCAGCCGCAACTAAAGGATTAATCTGAGTTGTATGCTAGATTATTAGAATAATAAATGGAGCAGGGCCATCCAGGAGTAAAGCGGGGTGGGAGAGATACGTGGGGGCAATGACTACGGAACAATGGGATAGGATCTTAGAACAAGGGGACTTGGTCTTGATTTCTCCCTTGCAGAAAGTATCCCATTTGTTCCTAATTCATAGAGTCTATTATACCCCCAAAAAATGTTTACATTTGGAAGGAGACAAAATGATGCGTGCCCCAGATGTGAGGCGTCAGAAGATCTGATCCATATGGTATGGAACTGTCCTAAGCTATTTAGGTACTGGGCGGAGATAGTAGCTAGGATAAATAAAACTTTTGGGACCACACTAGAACCGGAAGTCAGGATTTGCCTATTAGGAAGCTTGGAAGAAGGTAGAGTCCCGACTGGCGCCATTGAAGTAGTGTTGAGATGCCTGTTTCAGGTGAGAAAATTAAAAGCACAGAAATGGCAGGCACAGACTCCCCTGACAGTGGAGAGCTGGGTTGATTAATTCAATGGTTTGGAGCGAGAGGGCGACATGTATTAGGCAGGGTAATTATAATTTTGAAAGAATGTGAAGGCCTTGGCTGGACGGGATGGGGTACCCCCTATAAGGGGATGTTGAGACTCTCTCTCGTTCCTTGCCACTCCTTCGTTCTTGCTTTTCGCCCTTACGTGGTCTTGGATGGTTTTCTCTTTTACATTTCTCCTGCCCAGGGAGATGGTTTCCCCCTTACCCTTTTGGCCATGTGACTAACAGAAATATATGCATAACTAATAATTGAGTGGTGTGTGGGGGAGAAAATTGAGTACTGTCCGTGATACTTTTTTTATTTGCACTAACATACAATTTTTCAGGACAAGCTTTCGGGGTATGTCCCCTTCTTCAAGGTCCAAGCAGTACTGCTTGGACCTTGAAGAAGGGGACATACCCCGAAAGCTTGTCCTGAAAAATTGTATGTTAGTGCAAATAAAAAAAGTATCACGGACAGTACTCAATTTTCTCTGTCACAATTGCACTAATACGGCTACAATCAAATCAAGTGGTGTGTGGGAGTAGGTTGGGAGGGATAGGGAAGATAAAGTAATAACAGTTTTGTTTTTTTTGTACTATGAGATGTTATACAATATTTTATGTCGTGGTATGTTCTCTTTTTAATATTTGAAGTGTAACAAGCCCCTGCTCGCTCGGTTCCACTCTCCCGACACTCCTATTGAATCAGATTGCAGATCGCAACGTCTGATGGTTCGGTCATCCGATACTCCGGGATTCGAACTACAGCTATGTGCCGTTTGAATCCAGTTGTGATAGCTCAGAACAAACACCAGGCAGGCTGTATGTAAGTTCAAACAGGAATCTCACTTTTATTGGCTGCACACAACACACTTTTATACATAGCAGTTTGAACACCCGCCCCAACAATCACTTTCCTATTGGTCAATTGTAAAGTACACTAGTCCTCACTCAGGTCCTCTTGGCCATGCAAATGAGGACTTGAAACAGGGTCAGCAGGGATTGGTCCGATAGCTTGAATAGGAGGACTGATATGTGCAATGACACAGAGAAGCCCCAGGGGCTAATTAAAGTACATAAACATAAAGGCTTTTTGGTGATCCCCTATCTTCCCTACTTTCTGACAAGTCTCACAGGTCCGGCAGTATTCTCGCACCTCCGCATGTAACCTAGGCCAGAAGAAAGCATGAGACAACCGACTCCGGGTCTTAGCTATCCCTAAATGTCCGGCCAAGGGGAGGTCAGGAGCCAGCCGCAATAGCTCCCGTCTGTATTTCTGGAGTACAACTAGCTGTTTGTGGGGACCCTGTCGCTTCCCGGTGCCCATTCCCTCAGTGTAACGATAAAGAAACCCCCCACTCTATTCTGTCTTCCCCCCAACCCCCCTGGATCCTTGCCCGCCCTGTCCCGATAACCAGCTAAAGTTGGGTTACTCTGAGTCTCTTGTCTAATGTCGGAGGGAGAATCCCAGGACACAGGGTTGTCAAATGGGGGCAACGTAGGAGGATTTGGTCTTACCTGGGTCCCCATAGGAGTGGAGTTGCCTTAAAGTTGGCTCTGACGTCGGGTGGTCATGGCCATGGCGGCCTCTGGGGCATATGAGGAAGTTAAATGCTCCAAATCCTTCCCCAAAAGTACTTCCGTGGGTAACTCGCGTAGTAGTCCCATTCGCAATTGTCGCTCCCCTGAGCCCCGGTCCAAGAGGACTTGGGCGGCGGATAAATGTAGCACCTTGCCGCCTGCTACCCTGACTGCAACAGTCTGGCCGGTCCGGGCTGACTGGGGAATCATGTGAGGCTGGATGAGGGTAATCGTAGCCCCGGAATCGCGGAGTTCCTTGGCTGGCTGCCCATTAACCCATACTGCCTGACGATGGTGCTGCCGAGTATCTCCAGCAGAAGATTGGACGGGATCAGCCTTGAAAAGTTTGCCGCACTCTTCCTGAATATCTTGATGGTTGGGCTCATTCTGGAAGTAATGAGCCGCCGGTCTGGATGGATGAGCAGTCTCTTGGTACCTCATGGATCGGGTAGGGCAATATCTCTGCAGATGACCAGTTTGGTTACAGGTATAGCACTTAGGAGGGTTGGGTCGGGCTGGGGGTCTAGAGGCAGACCACTGAGGTACTGAAGTTGTGTTAGTGGCTGGTAAACTGGGCCGAGATAGTGGACTAGCGCTCGCTTTTGCCTGACCTTCGAGAGTTCAGGTATTCATCGGCCAAAGTAGCCGCTTGCTGTACAGTCCGTGGTCGCTTATCTTGCACCCAATCCCGTACTACCAGAGGGGTGTGGTTGAAGAACTGTTCTAAGAGTACTAGCCGGGTGATGTCCTCTATGGTATGAGCGTAGCTTCCCTGGAACCAGCCCTTAAGGTTCCGCTGCAGACAATGTGCCCACTCCACGTATGTTATGTTGGTTTGTTTCCAGGATTCTCGAAACTTAATCCGGCTGGCTTCATGTGTAATGGCAAATTGGGCTAGCAAAGCTTCTTTTACACGGTCATAATCTTTAGCGTCCTCGTCCTCCAGGGCCCTATACGCATCCGCCGCTCTGCCAGTTAAATTGCTCGCCAGTAAGGGGACCCAACCTTGGGACAGTACTTCATGTATCTGGCATAGTCTCTCAAAGTCCTGCAGGAACGCTTCAATTTTCTCCTCTCCTTCCTTAAATAGTTTGAACTCCTGAAAGGGCAACTTACGGAAAGGCGCTGTATCTTTAGGTGTTGTCTCCGATTTGACGTGATTCTGCCATTTTCCGCTCATGTTGCCGCTCTAGTTTTATCTCTTGTAGCTCATCCTGCAGCTGGATGTCTCTAATGGCATTCTGTATGGCGGTCTCTGATGGGTTAGCACCATATAATGCCAACCACTCTCGAACTCATTGCTGAAACAAATCTTCAACTGACCGGGGTCCCGCATCACCATCTCTCTGATCCATCTTGGCTAGCTCACTGATCAGGGTGTCTTCTTTGTCCCACCAGTTCCTCCACGGCTCTCAAGTAAGTCTTTCAGCATGGCTCTCCTGCAGGCTGCATAGCTGGCCATTCACTGTGGCAGTTTGGAGTGTCCCAGTAACTGGAGAGCAAATCCCACCGCTGCCAACCAATGTAACAAGCCCCTGCTCGCTCAGTTCCACTCTCCCGACACTTCTCTGCGGCTATTGAATCAGATTGCAGATCGCAATGTCTGATGGTTCGGTCATCCGATGCTCCGGGATTCGAACTACAGCTATGTGCCGTTCGAAACCAGTTGTGATAGCTCAGAACAAACACCAGGCAGACTGTATGTAAATTCAAACAGGAATCTCACTTTTATTGGATGCACACAACACACTTTTATACATAGCAGTTTGAACACCCCGCCCCAACAATCACTTTCCTATTGGTCAATTGTAAAGTACACTAGTCCTCAATCAGATCCTCTTGGCCATGCAAATGAGGACTTGAAACAGGGTCAGTAGGGATTGGTCCGATAGCTTAAATAGGAGGACACAGAATGTAATGACACAGAAGCCCCAGGGGCTAATTTAAAGTACATAAACAAATGGTCAAACGCAGAACAATGCCTTCCTTCCAGACCATGGAGCCGTCTGGAGGGGGTTAGCCTTAAGACAGGGCAGAAGACCCCTCCACTGTGTAATAGAATCAAAGGAGCAATACTTCAGTATTCCAAGGTTCATGACATGAAGAATAATAAAAATAAAGTAATTAAAAAAAAAAAAAATTAAATCTGTAGCTGCACACTGTGAATTGTCTTGCAGTCTTCTAGAACCTGGCGTGTGTCCCAAAAAACTGCAGGAGGGGAGGGGAAGGATCGCAACAGAAGTGGAAGGCGTTTACCTGTCAAAATCTGGTATTTTCTCCCCCCATCCTACCCAAAAGCTTCACTAGAGTAGCAAGTGTATCAGCTCTTAAATGAGGCAAAGGTGTATTTCTTCAATAAAAAGGCCCTCTTCACAGAGCCTACAAGCAGTACCATTGACTAATAATTTGCTTTTTTTTTGCTTTTATGGGCAAAGCCTCGTGACTTTTAAAATGGGTTACATTCAGAGATCTAAACATATCTGTCTTTAAAAACAAAGGAAATGTGTTTTTCTTTATCGTACATCATGGGACACAGAGCCTTAAATAATAACTTAATGGGTTATAGGCCACCTTCAGGTGATGGACACTGGTATACCCAATCCAGGAAGTTCACTCCCTATATAACCCCTCCTCCTTCCAGGAGCACATCGGTTTTTTCGCCAGTGTCTAAGGTGTTGGTCACGAGTGAAGATGTGCTCTGAGGAGCTCCAGGAGGGATCTATGCTGGATTTAAATAGCCTCCATAGCCAGATCCATCCTAAGTGCCACTGAGGCCAAAGTGGATTGTACCTGGGCCTTGTATTCGAAGTACGTTTTGCCTGTAACGCCTCTTTGTAGAGCGTGGACCCCGGGACCCAGGGCTTAGGTCATGCTACATTACCTAAAGCTTTCCTGGTGGGGTGCTTTTACAGGTCCAAGGGAGTGGAACCCCGATATCTAGGGACCCGGTCCTTGAAGGTTTGCTAAACGCAGCCCGCCGTGATGGGTGAAGGTTGCATTGTCTGTTAATTCAGCAAATCCTGCGGCAGGGATAAGGTAAGGGAAGAAACTTAGGAACTAAAAAGTCCACCTTTGCTTTCTTCTTTAAGGGAAAAAATGTTGTCATGCCTTAATTCTCCATTAGAGGGAGTCTATGCACATACCTTAATCTGTTGACTGTGTGGCTGCAGCAACGTGTGCAGGGGGATTTTTCTCAGGTAAAGAAATCTGCCAAATGCTTTCTTTCTCCCCCCTGAAGGGACCAGAGGGTTAGGGGGACATCAGCGGTGTACCCCCCTTACATTACCCCCCCCCCGGGGGGTGCGGAGGTCCCGGTGTTACTGTTACTGCTACTATTACTGTTACTGTTGTTTTTTCTTTGCCTGCTGCTGACAGGGCCCTGCCTCTCCTCCCCCCTTCGTGTTGGGTCTGTAGACCCAAAAGCCGCCACGCATGAGCACGTGAAACATTTTTAAAAAATGAAACGGGGTGGGTTTACGGAGGGGGCAAGGCCTAGTCGCAGCACCATGCAAAATCCATGAGGACAAAAATATAAATAATACAGCGCTGCATAAAAATGGAAGTAAATAGCAGCCAACACACCTATAGACCCAAGTAGTACGAAAAAGTATAGCGTTATAAACTTAGAAAATTAAGTGAATAGTGTTTTAAACACAAATCAAGTGTATAACATACAATTAAGTGTTAGCATAAAAACTATGATGTACTCTATATAGTACAAATACAGTGTACATACTGTGAACAAATGTGAAAAACCACAATGCAATATTAGTATGAGCTAAATATAGTACACTGTTTGTAATACATATATGGTATACACACACCCTCCAAATCACATCAAATAGTGGGTGTGGTCAGTCAAATTTCACGAACAGTAGGAGGGTCTTAAAAGGGCATTAAATACCAGGATTGCATTACACACAGAGTGCAGAGCTGTCACTTGTAAACACAGAAACCGGACTTCTCTGTTTACAAGTGATAGCGGTGGGCAGGGAGCAGAGGGTCCGAGCCAGAGGTGGTAGAACTGAGTTCCACCAAGCTCCCTCTGAAAAAAAGCCCTGAGAATAGCTATGTAGAGGCTTGGAGGCAACAAAAGTGAGCAGGAAAGCTGTTGGTGGTAAAGAAGCCATCACCGAACACCTCGAGAGGCTTACCAGAGGTTGTTGACTTGAGAGGACTTACGTCATCCAAGTCAAAAAGGCTTAGAGACCAACTGGTCAGAATGATGCGTCTTCTCAGATATCCTCAATGGCTTTCCTTTCATAGATAAGGCAAATACAGCTTGTGTGTTTCCCAGTAGGACTATGCTCCCAGAGACTTGCCCTCCAACAATGACCAAAAGGTCAAACAAGGCTCATCAACTGCTGTGGATCTGTGTTGCTGATGATGTGTTGGTGCTAAGATTCCATGCAGCATTTAGTCTTCGCTTGGGACCTGAATGTCTCCACAGATCCACCAGCAGGATTCCACATTCGCTATCTGATGAGCCTTGTTTGACCTTTTGGTCATTGTTGGAGGGTACTTGATTCATGTTTAAAACACTATTCACTTCATTTTCTAAATTTATAGCGCTACACTTTTTTGTACACTAAAATCCATGAGGACGCATGGCAAGCAATGTTAATAAAAACACAGCTGGGACAGTCTCTCCTCGACTGATGATGAGGAAGAAAGCAGTCTGCACACAGGGACACAGGAGCTGTGGGACACGTGAGGGTGCAACTGGCATTCCTGATACAGGAAGGACTTTTTTCCCAGCACTAGGCTGAACTGAATAGGGGCTTTACTGTCATGACTATGTTCAGCGATTAAGTGCAATTGAATAGTGCATCTGTTTTTGTGCTTAGGACTATGTCTGCCAAAAAAGACACCACAAAGACCAAAAAGGTACCAAAGGTTTCACCCCCAGGCGCTAGGATCTCCCATTTCCACGTCATCCTCGCCTGAGTTACCATTTATGACAAGCCAGGGTGTGCCATTGGAACAAGTTGATGGTGCAACTGCTTCTCACATCTCAGCCCCTGTATACGTGACTGAAGATGTCCTTTCCTCCACCCTGCAGGGTCTGGAAGGAAGATTATCGGCTTTAATCGCATCCTCCATTCAAATGGATAGGAAGTGTGCTAGATCCCCCTCCTCTACTTCAGACCCTTTGCAAAGGGAACGGTGGGCACAGGATGAGGTGTTACCCTCAGGCGATCAGGAGGAAAAACAAACCGATGATTCCTCTGTGGAGGAAACAATGGTAGATGAACCTTTTTCAGCCTCACGATCTGAGAAATTGCTGATACATTCTCTTATGATGATTTGTTCTACTTTCATGCTACCCCTAACGGAGTCTCTTGAAAGCTTGGTTTCTTCCTTGGGTTCCTTAAAACCTTCTCAGCCTTTGCATGCGTTTCCTGTCCATGCATTACTAGAACAGCTTATTTTTGCTGAATGGGATCACCCAGATAAGCATTTTCTCCCCCCAGAGAGATTTTCAGTTCTCTATCCCCTGGAGGAGAAATTCACCCAAAAATGGAAAGTTCCAGCAGTTGACGCTGCAATTTCCAGTGTGAATAAAAGTCTAACTTGTCCAGTAGACAATGCACAAATGCTTAAGAATCCAACAGATAAAAGGTTGGAATCCCTGTTAAAATCTACTTTTTCCTTGGCAGGTGCCATTACTCAGCCTGCAGTCGCTGCAATAGGCGTCTGTCAATCTCTAAAGGACCAATTTAGACAGGCTCTTAAATAGGTTCCTGCACAACAAGCCTGTTTATTGGCTGAACTACCAAAAGCATTACGCTTTGCTATAGATGCCATTAAAGATTCTATTCACCAGACGTCCCGCCTTATGCTTTGAATCCTGTGGTTAAAAAATTGGTCATCCGAAGCACCATGTAAAAACCTCCTAACTGGGTTCCCTTTTCATGGGGAGCGGCTATTTGGGGAAGATTTGGACAAATATATATGTAGCACCAACTCTCGGTGGAGCTGCTGGTTTAAAGCAGGCTGCTACCTTCACTCTCGATACCTCTGTTTCACCGGGTCTAGGGTCCCGTTGAGTTTACCTCTGGACGATATAAGCACCAAACACTTGAGTATATTTTCCAATGCTTTAATGAGCAAGTAATAAAGGAAGTAGCAGGAAAGAGGCAGAAGGAAAGTTGCAGGGAAGCTCAAATACCTTTCCTTAGTATTCTTTAGAACATTCTTTGGAATTGAACACTTGTAGTTGAATGTACTCCCCTTGTGGGATTCAATCTTTGCCCGCCTGGATAAGCCTCTCTCACTTGCCTAGCAGCCAGTACGCAGCACGAACAAAAGTCTCTGCCAAGACTTGTTTGGAATAAAACCCGTACGATCCTCTGCCACAGGATGTATTGGTTTGTGATGAATGTCAGACACAGTACTTGAACCTTTAAGCCAACCCGGCAGTACTATGCAGTAAGATTACTTCAGGATACATCCTCCAACCGAGTCACCAGGCCCCTCTCCAGACCAGCACTACGCATGATCCTTCTATGACGGGTCCTCCCCTGGGATCTCCTCGGTTGTCCAGCTTCTTCACTCAGGATAGACAGCTCAGGACCATTCCTCTGCTGCTGTGGTAGACCCCAGACAGGCTTCTGGGCCCACCCACACGCCGCAGCGACGTGGGCCTCCGGGATGGAGGACCACGAGGTGGTACTCTTAACGCATACCTGTCGGCCAGGAGGGCCAGTAGGTGGCTGAAAACGAACCCCTAAACATTGCGTCTGTCCCATAAATACCCACTCCCAGAATGCAACCCGGAGGACCACCTCCACCGAGTTGTCTCCGGGACAGAGTAGCACTCATACGCTTCAACACGTTGCCTTTCCAACACCAGCCCATGGTGACAACGACACCCACCGGCACAGTGTGGAACTACACGCAACTCAGCCAAGCTGGAACAGAGGCAAATCTAACTTCACCTAACAAGTAACCCACAAGATTTACCTATCAGCGGTAGATTAAAAATCTAACAGCGCTACATATAGAAACAATTTCTGTTCAAACTTTTTTATTGAAAAGAAGACATAATGTTTAACAGGCACTACATATGTCATACATAGTACTAGGTGTTATACATTTTTTCCCCCAGTGGAGGTTGTGAAAAAATAATTTTCGGGGATAAGTTATGAAGTAAAGTCCGGGGACAAACTTTTCGCAGAGATAGCTGTGGACATAGTATAACCGTTTCCTATTACGGCTAGATAACAAAACAGGATTTATAAAATGAACAATAACGAAAGTTGAGTGTTAGAACTTTCACATGGAAAGTAGATCTGCGAACATATATAAAGTTAAAGATTGGTAGACTTTGTATAATCTACAGTAAAGTTACCTGTAAAAAGAGTGTAAGAGGAAAAAGAGAGTGAAGAGGACGAAATCAGAAGAATGAAAAGTATAGGAAAGATAGAGAAAGATTGGGGAAAGATAAGGAGGGGGGGGGAGGGGTGGTCGGGGGGAGCGCAGGAACATCCAGTTCACCGACACATCTGCCTGTGTTTATAGTGGGCTGCTTAAGGTTTGAGGAGGTTCTTATCAAAATCTGGGGGTAAAAAATGTTCAGTCCAGGGGTTCCAAATTTTGAGATGTTGGGGGATCCTATCAAGTATCATGGCTTCTATTTTGCTGTGAATCATTGCCTGGGTAACCCTATTTTTGACCTCAGCTAGGGAGAGTTTCGGGGTTTTCCAGGCCCTAGCTATTGTCTGTTTAGCTGCTGTTGTGAGCTGAAGGAGAAGGCGGGTCTGAGATCTGGTGAAATCTGATGGGATAAGATTCAACAGTGCTATAGCCGGGTCAGGATCAATTCGCTGTTGAAATAGTGTGGAGGCCATTTGGAAGATCACTGCCCAAAGTTCCTGAACTATTGAGCATGTCCACCATATATGTGCATGGGTACCTCGCTCATTACAGCCGCGGAAACAAGTAGCTGGATAATTTGGGAGAAATTTAGAAATCCTGGCAGGAACTAGGTACCACCTCATAAGTACTTTGTAATTCGCCTCTTGTGCGATTACATTTTGGGAGGATAATTTCGTATTGGACCAAATGTCAGACCAGTCCTCTGCATCAAGGTCTAATGCGAGGTCTGTGGACCACTGCGCAGCATATGAGGGAAGGTTGGTTGGGGGAGAGGTCAGATGAGCATATAAAAGAGAAATTAGACCAGGGCCGTGAGGGTCGGAGTTGCAAATCCCTTCAAAAATGGATAAATCATCTAATGAAGTATGTGTACCTATTGTTGTTTGGATAAAATGGGATATCTGTAGGTATCGAAAGACTTCTGTGGTGGGGATATCAGCTAGGTTTTGTAATGAGGCAAACGACTTTATATCGGATCCAGAAACAAAATCGCATATGCGATATAGTCCTGCCCTGTGCCAGATTTGAAATGAGCTCGGGTTAACTTGGGCTGGGTAGAATTTCGGATGGTCTAGATAAGAGAGTAATGGGGAATGCAGAGATTGTAGTTTAAAGGGACCTCAGAGTTTGTCCCATAGCTTAAGAGAGTGTCTCGTTATAGGGTTACTAATTGAGCCACGAGTCGTAGGGGGCAACCATAGTAGGTTAGATATTTTGAGTGGGTATAGGACAATAGCTTCCAAACTGACCCAAAGTGGGATTTCATTTTGTGCATGATATAGTGTAATTTGGGTAATTTGGGAAATATCCCATAAAATTGGGAAGACCTAACCCCCCCTTAATTTTACTACGAAGCAAAACTGTTTAAGAAACTCTAGGTCTAATTGGGCCCCAAATGTATTTGGACACTCGTGTTTGAATGATTCGATGATAGTAAGAGGGAATTGGAATCGGAAGGACTCTATATAAGTAAAGCAGTTTTGGAAGTAAGGACATCTTTACAGCCGCTATCCGGCCTAGCCAAGAGGTGCATATCGGACGCCATGCTTCTAATAGGGCTGTTAGGTGTTTTAACATGGGGAGATAGTTGGTTCTAAAAAGGTGGACCGGGTCGCTGGTTAGTTTAATACCAAGATAAGCTATTGACGCTGGAGCCCAAGTAAAGGGGAAGAATTCCTTTATATGTTCTAATTCAGACTGTGGCAAAGATACGTTGAGAGCCTTAGATTTAGATTGGTTAACTTCTAGACCTGATATTAGGGCAAATTTGTCTAGAAGGTAAATTAGGTTGGGGAGTGTAGTTCGAGGAGAAGTGACGAATAGTAGTGTGTCGTCTGCAAATAAGCATAACTTGTGTGATGTAGAGGCTATATCAAGGCCTTTGATGTTTGGGTTTTCCCTTAGGAGGGCTGCTAGGGGTTCTATCGCCAGTGCGAATACAAGGGGAGAGAGGGGGCACCCCTGTCTAGTACCTCGTAAAATTTGGAAACAGTCTGAACGGTATCCTGAGTATTTAACATAAGCTTGTGGTTGGTTGTATAAGGAGTTAACCCATTGAAAAAAATTGGGACCAAATCCCCATCTCTGGAGTACATAGTTAAGATAGGGCCATGAGACTGTATCAAACGCCTTACGAATATCAAGAGAGAGTAGATGCATGGGGATCCGGTGTGTTCGGGCTAGGTGTTGAAGCAGAATAACGCGTCGAATGTTGTCACTAGCTTGACGTTTAGGAATGAATCCAACTTGCTCTTTATGTATAAGGCCACCTATGATTGGATTGAGGCGTAATGCCATAATCTTGGCTAATATCTTTATATCCAAATTAAGTAAGGATATGGGCCTATAGTTGGACCATAAGGAGTTGTCTGTGTTAGGCTTGGGTATCATAGAAATAATGGCTGTCAACGTATCTCGGCCAAAGGAGTGTTGTTTAAGGAGAGAATTAAAGGTGTTAGTAAGAAGGGGGGCTAGAGTGGGAGCAAATTTTTTAAAGTAAGAGCTAGATAAACCATCGGGGCCTGGTCTTTTGTGAGGTTTAAGAGATTTTATGGCAAAAAGAACTTCATCAGACGTAACGGGGCATTCCATAGACTCTCTGTTAGCCTGTGATAGTTTTGGCAGGGTTATGTTTTGGAACAATGATTCAGCTTGTGTCGCCGAGAATGTGCTTGTCGGAGTATATAATTCAGCTAACTTCCTACGGAATTCTGCAAGTACTTTAACAGGATTACTCGTGAAGTTATCCTTGGCCAGTTTGAGTCTGATAGGATTATGCACCCTTTCCGGTCGACGGAGTCTTAGTGCCAGGAAGGTATCAGGCTTGTTAGCTTTTGTGTAGATTGTGTGATTAAATCTCTGAATGGTTTTCTCTGCTGATTCTGCTAAAATTAGATCTAATTCAGCTTTCGTTTTTTCTAGTAAGATCCTATGGGGTTCAGTAGGAGCAGATTGGAATTGGAGGAAGAGGCGATGATACTCAGCTTCTAATTGTTGGGTTTTAAGTTTTTTATCCCTTTTGAGTTGGGTGGATACAGATATACAGGTCCCTCTAATCACGGGTTTGTGGGCCTCCCATAATAGGACAGGCGAAATATCAGGTGTGGCATTATGCTGTATATATTCTTTGAGGGCTAGTTGTATATCAAAGCAATAGGATTGGTTAGTCAAATGTGCCTCATTTATACACCATGTGCGATCTTTGGATTGGGGGATCAGGGAGGAGACTGTTGTGACTATTGCGCAGTGGTCTGACCAAGTGATTGGGTGTATGTTTGAATGGAGCAGGGTTGGCGAGGATGAAATTGGTATAAAGATGTGATCAATCCTTGAAAAGGATTTATGTGGGTAAGAGTAGAAAGTATAGTTTTTCTTAGCAGGATTGCATTCTCTCCAAGTATCCAGTAGGGAGGCTTGTTGGAAAAGTTTGCAAAATGTTATAGAAGAGGAATAATGTTCAGGGGCATAGGGAGACTTATCTAGGTGTGGGTGTAGTACTTGGTTGGAATCGCCACACAGAAAGAGGGTACCTTTGCAGTGAGCTCGTATCACTTGTAGGAGATGGGAGAAGAAGGGGTTGGGATTAGTATTGGGGGCATAATAGGAGACAACAGTAGTTGTCACATCTTGTACATGCCCAACTAAGATAATGTAGCAAAATTCAGGGTCTTTGATTTCATTAGTTAAGATAAAAGGAAGGGTGCGTTGGAATGCAACAAGAACACCCCGTTGCTTAGTGGCTGCAGAGGCAGTGAACACTTGGGGGTATTTGGAACTAAAGTATTTAGGTGTTGCTTGAGTAGAAAAGTGAGTTTCTTGCAGGGCTATTATACCAGCCTTCAGGGATGCAAAAGTACGGAAGGCCTTAACCCTTTTGTTAGGAGAGTTAAGTCCCTTTACATTAAGGGAAAGTATATTCAAGGGGGCCATTTAAGCACTTTGGGAAAAAGATTATTGGGAAGATATTTGTGATTCACGCGGTCCCCCCGACCTAGTGGGGAACAAGCAGGAGAAGAAAAGCAGAGAGAAAAGTGAAGAAAAGGAGAAAAAGCGGAAACAAGAAACAGTGGATAGGTTTTGCAGGAGAAGTAAGTGTAATAACACTTGGTGCGTTGGACTTTTTAGCCCAACAAGTAGATGCCCGTACCTCCAAACCAGCCGGCTGGGAAGGAAGCGTGTGCATCTTACAGGGGGGAAGAAGTGACAGTTCCCCACCGCAGACTGAGAAAAAATATAAACATTATAAATCTCAAACAGTTCGTGTTAAGGATTTACCAATGTACAAAATTGTGACATATAAATACTAGACCCACCTAGTGGGAAAACTCAGTGCCATAAAATCGGAAAAAAATAGAGACATAGGAGGGGGTAGGGAAGGGGATGGGAGGGAAAGGAGGAAAAAAAAAGGGGGGGGGAAAGAATGGGGTAAGAGAGGAAGGTCAGGCAAGAAGGGAGGGGAGAAAAGGAAAGGGGGGGGATAAGGGCGGGGAAGCAGGGAAAGGAAGAGAGGGAGGAAAGTGGGGTTGGGAAGAGAGAGACAGATGGCACAGTTAAAATAAAGATTACCTGTGAGTTTTCAAAAGTGTAAAGGAGGTCAACATATCAATATTCTTTACATTCCGGTAACTAGCACCTCCCGAATCCCAACTAAAGGTTAAGGGAGAAAACGAGTAATGAAAAGATTATAACATAACATTTAAAAGTTATCAACCTCAAAGCCTTAGATTGCTCTTAAGGGCATGTGTGAACCAAAAAAGAAAAAAATAGAAAAAGGAGAGAACAAGAATGAATGGAACCCATCAAAAAGGATGTATCCAAAATATTTGCCCCCCCAAAAAAAGAAAACAATAAAAAGAATAAAAGAGTAAGAGGGACGTATTCGGTGCATCTCATCTTGGGAGTAGTTCCTGCAGGTGTAATAATGCCTGTACACTGTAACAGGGTGAAACCACTTCAGATTCTTGTCCATATAATAATAATCACATGACCAGAAGGTCTTTTGTGGTGTTAAAGATGATCCGTGGTTAACCAAAATTCAATCAGCGAGATGTGTGAGATTTTGGATCAAACAGACTTGCTTGGTGAGATGGGGTTCCCTTACGGAACGAAGAGGGGCCTTGCTGATTCTGCTTTGGTGTGGTGGTATAAGGGTGGTATGTTGAGCGTGCTGGCGTACGCGGCAGTGCAGTCTCAGATTGGTGCAGAGGAGTGGACAGATGAAGCGATTCAAGAAGGCGTTGCAGCGATTCTGGAGAGGTGGAGGAATGTTGCTGCCCCTGATATGTAAATTGAAGGGAGAAAGGGAAGCGCCAGGTATATTTTATCTGATGTTGTATCAGAATTTGCAATTGCGGCTTCATGGCTCGTCGTTTAGCTATGGTAAGGGGTGCCAGGTCAGAGAAAAGTTGGTAATTGTGATCTTGGAACTGGAGAGCGTCTTTGTTACGGGCAGCTGTGAGAAGTTGCTCCTTTGTGCGGAAAAAGTGTAGTTTGATTATTATATCGCGCGGGGGGCCGTCTTGCTGGTGACGAGTGAGCGCTCTGTGGATTCTATCAAATTCCAGGCGTTCAATGGGTATGGAAGGGCAGAGTTCTTGGAAGAGGGCTGTAGTAAAAGATTGTATGTCATCGATCACTTCAGGGATACCTGTAATTTGGACCTGCGTGAACGATTTTCCACATCCTCCAGGCGTGATAGTAACGTGGCATTTTCCTCACGGAGGGCCGCCTGTTCTTGGACATGCTCTTGAATAGTGAGCTCTATGTCATCTACCCTTGTTTCCAAGTCTGCTGTGCGCTGTCCTAGCTCCCTTATCTCACGTGACAGTCTATTGGTGATTTGATCAGAAGTAGCTTTCAGAGCCTTGTTAAGCATCTTTTCCATATGTTTCAGGAAGTCAGGCTGTGACATACCTGGTTGTGAAGGAGCAGGGGAGCCGCTGTATGCAGGATGTGTATCCTCATCTTCCTCGCTGTCCGCTCAGTCAGATCTGGCTGGAGATGCAGCGTGTTGTGCGTCGAGAGCCTTCGCCGCCATCTTGGACGAGGCGCGGGCCAGGGCCTCCTTAATTGGTTTGGGCTTGCTTTTACCCCTGTGTCCCGTTAAAACCATCCCGGTTGTAGCTCGGGATTTGCGGGAGGGGATCGCTTGATGTCTGGAACGTTTAGACGGTCCAAGAGCGGTGTAGAGTCTCGAGTCTGCGGCGGGGAGTGCGAAGCTCTAAGAGGAAGCGTCCTCCATGATAAGCCTCGCGCATGCGCCCCCCTCATAGAAACAATTTCTAGTGGGAAAAGTACTCTTTTGCCAGTCAAAAGAAAGTATAAATGCTCTTAATTTAAACGGGCTCTTTCCCCTGAGCCAGGAGCTTCTGCCTCTAGGCAGTGGCGATGGCCTCCGCCGTCAGACTCTAGAGGAAAACCTCAGGGTCAGACCCAGGCTCAAAAGAAGTCCTGGGGCTGGAAACCTGCTAAGCAGAATCCTAAAGCCTCATCATGAAGAGGCGACCCCCCTCACCAAGGTGGGGGGAAGACTTCTGCAGTTTTCAGAAGTCTGGCAAAAGGAAATTCAGGACAGATGGCAGATGGGTCATCTCCACGGTAACGCTGGGGTACAAGCTGGAATTTCGGGACTTTCCACTGTCTCGTTTCCTGAGGTCAAGCGTTCCCAAAGATCCAGAGAAAAGACAATCTCTGTTTCAGGCAATAGACTGATTAATATCTCAAGGGATGATCATAAAGATCCCCGCAAAAGAGCAAGGTTTGGGCTTTTATTCAAATCTCTTTATGGTACCAAAACCAAATGGAGATGTCAGACCCATTCTAGATCTAAAAAAATCTAAATCAGTTCCTGAAGATCCGCTTCTTTCACATAGGGACAATCTGGTCAGTAGTTTCTATCCTAGGAGGAGAACTTTTGGCATCTATCAGGGATGCATATCTGCATGTTCCTATATTTCCCGCTCACCAAAGGTTTCTGCAGTTCGAGTTAGAACAGCAGCATTTCCAGTTTGTAGTCCTGCCCTTTGGGCTAGCTACAGCACCCTGGTGTTCACAAAAGTGCTGGCCCCACCTCTAGCCAGGTTAAGGGCACAGGGCATAACAGCTGTGGTGTACCTAGACCATCTGTTGCAAATAGATCAGTCGGTGGCTCATTTGGAGCAAAACGTATGCATTACAACCAGTTACCTGAAAAGTTTGGGTTGGATTCTCAACCTAGAGAAATCTTCCTTAATAGCGCTAAAAAGGCTGGAGTACTTGGGTCTGATCATACACAGCCCAGGAAAAGGTGTTCTTGCCTCAGACAAAGATCAACTCCATAAGAGAGCTGGTGCGGATGGTCAGGTCAAAAGGCGATCCCTCCATTCGCCTTTGCATAAGGTTGCTAGGAAACATGGTGGCTTCGTTCAAAGCTGTTCCCTATGCCCAGTTCCATTCAAGACTGTTGCAAAACAGTATCCTGTCTACTTGCAACAAAACAATTCAAGCTTTAGACTTGCCAATGCGGCTGTCCCCAAGAGTGTCCCAAAGCCTCACTTGGTGGTTACTAACCCAGAATCTGCTGAAAGGAAAATCCTTCAGACCAGTTATCTGGAAAGTGGTAACGACAGATGCCAGCCTTTCAGGCTGGGGAGCAGTACTAGAAAAGACAACTGTCCACGGACAGTGGTCAAGAGCCGAAAGAACCTTGCCCATCAATATCCTAGAGATTCGGGCAGTGCGTCTGGCTCTGAATGCCTGGACTTTCAGGTTACAAGATTGTCCTGTCAGGATCCAATCTGACAATGCCACAGCTGTGGCCTATATCAATCACCAAGGGGGCACCAAGAGTCTCTCAGCGCAGAGAGAGGTGAACCATATTCTAACTTGGGCAGAAAGGAATGTTCCGTGCCAATCGGCAGTCTTCATTCCAGGAGTAGAGAATTGGCAGGCGGACTACTTGAGTCGCCAGCAGTTATACCCAGGGGAATGGTCTCTTCACCCCGACATATTTCGGACTGTTTGCCAAAGATGGGGACTCCGGACGTAGATCTTCTAGTGTCCAGGTTCAACATGAAGTTAGTCAACTTTGTGGCCAGTTGACTAACTCGCATGCAGATCCGATCCACTCGCATGCGCAAAACGGATGCGTTGGTGACCCCGTGGGATCAGTTCTCACTGATCTATGCATTCCCCCCTATTCAGTTGCTGCCACGACTTCTTTGTAGGATCAAGCTGGAAAGAAAGCCGGTAATTCTGGTAGCACCAGCATGGCCCAGAAGGTCATGGTATGCAGAAATCGTAAAGAT
Source organism: Aquarana catesbeiana (assembly GCF_042186555.1). Taxonomy (NCBI): domain Eukaryota; kingdom Metazoa; phylum Chordata; class Amphibia; order Anura; family Ranidae; genus Aquarana; species Aquarana catesbeiana. Next base: position 530,510,597 of record NC_133325.1, on the reverse strand, counting down.
GGCAGTGGAGGGTCCATGGTCCCTCCCACTACGGCCAGATCTGCTCTCACAGGGACCGATACTCCATCCTACCTTACGGTGTCTAATTTTAATGGCTTGGCTATTGAAACTCACGTTCTGAAGAAACGTGGGCTTTTCGGGTCAGTTATTTCTACCCTGATTAATGCAAGGAAGCCAGCTTCCAAAACTATATATTAAAGGGTCTGGAGGACTTTTGTTTTCTGGTGTGAATCCAAGGGTTGGCACCCTCTGAGATATTTCATAGGCAGAATTCTTGCCTTTCTACAATTAGTGGTAGAAATTAAATTGGCCTTGAGTACTATTAAAGGCCAAGTCTCAGCTTTATCGGTCTTATTTCAAAGACCGCTTGCTACACATTCTTTAGTCTGGGGTTTTATGCAAGGGGTGATGCGGCTTAATCCGCAAGTCAAACCTCCCTTGAACCCTTGGGACTTGAACTTAGTTTTGTCTGTGTTACAAAAACAGCCATTTTAACCAATACAACATATTTCCTTTAGTCCTTCTGACAAGGAAGTTGGTATTTTTGGTTGCTATATCCTCAGCAAGGAGGGTTTCGGAATTGGCTGCTCTTTCTTGTAAAGAGCCATATTTGATTATTCATGAGGACAGGGTGGTGTTATGCCCTCGTCCAGATTTTTTGCCAAAAGTGGTTTCAGGTTTTCACCTGAACCAAGATATTATCCTGCCATCGTTTTTTCCAAAACCATGTTCCAGGGAAGAAAAGTCACTACATTGCCTTGTTGTGGTGAGAGCAGTGAAAATCTATTTAGACAACTGCTCAGATTTGTAAGACTGATGTCTGATTTATTCTGCCTGAGGGTCCTAAGAAAGGACAGGCAGCCTCTAAATCCACTGTCGCTAAGTGGATTCGGCAAGTTATAATTCAAACTTATAATTTAAGGGGTAAGATTCCCCCCTTTCACGTTAAGGCGCACTGTACCAGGGCGGTTAGTGCTTCTTGGGCAGTGCGTCACCAGGCCTCTATGGCTCACATCTGTAAGGCCGCAACTTGGTCTTCAGTGCATACATTCACCAAGTTTTATCAAGTGGATGTAAGGAGGTATGAGGATATCGCCTTTGGGCGCAGTGTGTAGTATAGGTCCTCAAGTCTGGGAGTACTCTACAGGTTGTGTCTCCCTCCCCTCAAGTAGCATTGCTATGGGACGTCCCATTTAGTTATTACTTAAGGCTCTGTGTCCCATGATGTATGATAAAGAAAATAAGATTTTTATAACAGCTTACCTGTAAAATCCTTTTCTTGGCGTACATCATGGGACACAGAGGTCCCTCCCCTCTTTTTGGGGTTTAAGTAGATTGCTTTGCTACAAAAATTGATGTGCTCCAGGAAGGAGGAGGGGGTTATATAGGGAGTGAACTTCCTGGATTGGGTATACCAGTGTCCATCACCTGAAGGTGGCCTATAACCCATTAAGTAATTACTTAAGGCTCTGTGTCCCATGATGTACTCCAAGAAAAGGATTTTACAGGTAAGCGGTTATAAAAATCCTATTTTACTGACCATAACAAAAAGAAGTTTGTGGTGGTTTTCATTCAGCTTCATCATCCAGTATGTCAATGGAAATTATTTTGTTACTGATTTAATAGTAAGTACTAATGCTTCTTTCTCCCTTTTTTTTTTTTCACATGTGAACAGATCCTCCGGGTATTCATCGAAACCTGTCTCAAAGACTTGGGAAGCGCAAGGTTTTCTCTCAAGAGAGCCCTTTAGGTAATACTGTTTTCTAACTGTGTGCATTACATAAACAATTTCAATTGTATCAAAATATTTCTATTTCATTTTTGTTATTGAAACATGGGTTGCCTATGCACAGTAAGATTTTGGAAATTTCCTCAAGCTTTGCCAACAAATGTATAATAAATTTGACAGCCTGTAACAGTAAATTAAACCGGGTTATTTGCATATTAAATTGTTGTGGTTAATAAAAATGTAATCCATCTTTAGGGTGGCAATACCTATTTTTCTTGAAGTGTATGTGTTAAGACTGCAAGTGATAAATATTCAGTGCTCTGTCTGTGACTCACCTTTACCTGCAGGTTGGGAAGTAGTTCAGCATCTTTGGGGTGGTGCGGGAGCGGTGTATACATCGCTCCCAAAACGCCCAGCCCATTGAAATGAATGGGCAGCACTGCCGAAGCACCGCAACACAGGCGCTATTAACCCTTTGACCACTAGCGGGGGTTAAAAGTGCCCCCCTAGTGGCCGAATAGCCCCGCTATAACAGCCGTAAAGCGCCGCTAAAACTTGCAGCGCTTTACTGCTAACGCCTGCACTGCCCCAGTGTGAAAGGGGTCTTAGCGCTAGTTTACACTTGTGTCAAAACATGGCTTTGGTAAAGCTCTCTGAACACCAGTCAAAGCCCCCGTCACTAAATAAAATGGTTCCCTTACGGTCCTGTTTACACCTTGCTGTTGCTTTGTGCTTTGACAAGGCTTTGGTGGAGCTTTGGTGGAGCTTTTGGTGAGGCTTTGGTGGAGCTTTTGGTGAGGCTTTGGTGGAGCTTTGAGGCTTTGGTGAAGCTTTGGTGGTGCTTCAAGCAAGCTAACCATTTTATTTAATGACAGGAGCTTTGACTAGCATTCAGAGAGCTTTAACAAAGCCTGTCCAAAGCCTTGTTTTGAAGCAAGTGTAAACTAGCTGTTAATGTGTGTTGAAGCCGAATCAAGTGTAATTGAGCCCTTTAAGTGTCATTAACGGCTTCAGCTCCGGAAAGTTTACCACTATTCAATACCAGGCAATTTTTTGCGATACAACACTGCATTCCTTTTAACTGACAATTGCGCAGCCATGCGACACTGTACCCAAATGACATTTATGTCCTTTTTTCCTATAAATGGAGCTTTCTTTTGATGATATTTGATCACCTCTGCAGTTTTTATTTTTTGCGCTATAAAACATATCCAATGAAAAATGTAAAAAATCTAATTTCTTCATCAATCTAGGCCAATATATATTCTGCTACATATTTTTGGTAAAAAAATCCAAATAAGCATATATGGATTGGTTTAAGTTATAGCATCTACAAACTATGGGATATATTTATGGAAATTTTTTTATATTTTTACTCGTAATGCTGGCGATCAGTGACTTATAGCGGGACTGAGATATTGTGGCGGATAAATCGGACACCAACTGACACTTTTGACACTTTTTTGGGGACCAGTGACAATGATCAGTGTTAATAAAAAATTGCACTGTCACTGTACACTGGCTGGGAAGGGTTTAACATCGAGTGTTACTAGGAAGTGCTTTCTTACTGTGTGGGGGTGCTTGTACTGTGGGAAGACAGGGATCCGTGATTCTGCTTAGCAGAAACGCAAGATAACTGGCTTCCCTTATCACAGAACGGCGATCTGCCTTGTTTACATAGACAGAGCGTCCTTTAGGCATCATGCCACAGACCCGGAAGTGTAGAGGCACGTATCTGTACTATGCTCATGAGCCGCTGCCCTGTAGTAAATGTACGTGCGGTGATCAGCAAGAGGTTAAACCATCTTTTTTTTTTTTTTGTGTGTGTTTTTAAAAGTATTATCTGTACCTTTTGTAGCAGAAGATTTTTATCATTCAGCTTGTTATAGTTAGTAAATACTTGGTTGATCCTGCAATTTCCATGGGCTTTTCTGTTGTCTGTGGCAGTGTTATAACATTTAATCCTCCCTAGTACCCTGAGGGCCCATTCACACTGATTTGCAACCTAAACTGCTGCTTCCCACACAGCGCTTTGGGATATATATATCTATATATAGAGATATATATATAATACATATATACACACAGTGGGGCAAAAAAGTATTTAGTCAGCCACCAATCGTGCCAGTTCTCCCACTTAAAAAGATGAGAGAGGCCTGTAATTGTCATCACAGGTATACCTCTATGAGAGACAAAATGTGGAAACAAATCCAGACAATCACATTGTCTGATTTTTTTTAAAATAATTTATTTGCAAATTATGGTGGAAAATAAGTATTTGGTCAATATCAAAAGTTTATCTCAATACTTTGTTATATATATTTTGTTGGCAATGACAGAGGTCAAACGTTTTCTGTAAGTCTTCACAAGGTTGTCACACACTGTTGCTGGTATGTTGGCCCATTCCTCCATGAAGATCTCCTCTAGAGCAGTGATGTTTTGGGGCTGTCGCTGGGCAACACGGACTTTCAACTGCCTCCAAAGGTTTTCTATGGGGTTGAGATCTGGAGACTGGCTAGGCCACTCTAGGACCTTGAAAGGCTTCTTACGAAGCCACTCCCTCGTTGCCCAGGCGGTGTGTTTGGGATCATTGTCATGCTGAAAGACCCAGCCACGTTTCATCTTCAATGCCCTTGCTGATGGGAAGAGGTTTGCACTCAAAATCTCACGATACATGGCCCCATTCATTCTTTCATGTACACGGATCAGTCGTCCTGTTCCCTTTGCAGAGAAACAGCCCCAAAGCATGATGTTGCCACCCTCATGCTTCACAGTAGGTATGGTGTTCTTTGGTTGCAACTCAGCATTCTCTCTCCTCCAAACACGACGAGTTGCGTTTCTACCAAACAGTTCTACTTTGGTTTCATCTGACCATAAGACATTCTCCCAATCCTCTTCTGGATCATCCAAATCCTCTCTAGCAAACTCAGACGGGCCCGGACATGTACTGGCTTAAGCAGGGGGACATATCTGGCACTGCAGGATCTGAGTCCCTGGCTGAGTAGTGTGTTGCTCATGGTAGCCTTTGTTACGTTGGTCTGAGCTCTCTGCAGGTCATTCACTAGGTCCCCCTGTGTGGTTCTGGGATTTTTGTTCACCGTTCTTGTGATCGTTTTAACCCCATGGGGTGAGATCTTGCGTGGAGCCCCAGATTGAGGGAGATTATCAGTGGTCTTGTATGTCTTCCATTTTCTAATTATTGCTCCCACAGTTGATTTCTTCAAACCAACCTGCTTGCCTATTGCAGATTCAGTCTTCCCAGCCTGGTGCAGGTCTACATTTTTGTTTCTGGTATCCTTCAACAGCTCTTTGGTCTTCACCATAGTGGAGTTTGGAGTGTGACTGTTTTGAGGTTGTGGACAGGTGTCTTTTTATACTGATAACAAGTTTAAACAGGTGCCATTTATACAGGTAATGAGTGGAGCACAGAGGAGCCTCTTAAAGAAGAAGATACAGGTCTATGAGAGCCAGAAATCTTTCTTGTTTGTAGGTGACCAAATACTTATTTTCCACCATAATTTGCAAATAAATTATTTCAAACTCAGACAATGTGATTGGATTTGTTTCCACATTTTGTCTCTCATATATATATATATATATATATATATATATATATATATATATATATATATATATCTACAAAAACAAAGAAGGGAAAAAAGTACAATGTGTAGTGTAATAAATATCTTTTCATGCCGGTAATGCACCAGGGGTTTGTGCCTTCCCTTCTTTGGTTTTGTAGTTGCACACTGGATACCCCATCCGAGAAGGGCTGCAACCAGCGAGCATAGGACCGAGTATACACGTGTCACTGGTTTGGCCTTCCCTCTGTTGAGGACCACTGAGCGCTGGAAGTGTTTGGCTGTTTGTTCATACATAAAATATATAATATATATATATTTTTTAAACAAACTTTGATGTGTACAATGTGACACTTTATTCATATCACTGCACAGAAGCATGGTGCGCTGTGCTTCTGTGCAGTGACATGCGGGACTGAGCAGAGCTGTTCAATATTATGCAAACACTGTGCCTTGAAAACGTATTCATACCCCTTGAAATTTTCCACATTTTGTAATATTACAACCAAAAACATGTATTTTATTGGGAATTGATGTGATAGACCAACACAAAGTGGCACATAATTGTGAAGTGGAAGAAAAATGATAAATGGTTTTCAATATTTTTTACGAATAAATACCTGAAAAGTGTGGCGTGCATTTGTATTCAGCCCCCCTTTACTCTGATACCCCTTACTAAAATCTAGTGGAACCAATTGCTTTCAGAAGTCACCTAATTATAAATAGAGTCCACCTGTATAAAGACAACTGTTCTGTGTAACCTTTAGGGTGTGTTAAAGAACCTTAATGAACCAACAGCATCATGAACGCCAAGGAACACACCAGACAGGTCAGGGATAAAGTTGTGGAGAAGTTTAAAGCAGGGTTAGGGTATAAAAAAATATCCTAAACTTTGAACATCCCACAGAGCACTGTTCAATCCAAAATCTGAAAATGGAAAGAGTATGGCACAACTGCAAACCTATGAAGATATGGTCGTCCACCTAAACTGACAGGAGACCATTAATCAGAGAAGCAGCCAAGAGCCCCATGATATGTCTGGAGGAGCTGCAGAGATCCACAATTAAGGTGGGAGAAGCTGTCCAAAGGACAACTATTAGTCATGCACTCCACAAATCTAGCCTTTATGGAAGAGTGGCAAGAATAAAGTTCTTATTGAAAGAAAGCCATAAGTCTGTTTGCAGTTTGCGAGAAGCTATGTGGGGGACACAGCAAACATGTTGAAAGTAGTGTGGTCAGATGAGACTTTCCTTTTTGACCTAAAAGCAAAATTCTATGTGTGCCGGAAAACTAACACTGCACATTACCCTGAACACACCATCCCCACTGTGAAACATGCTGGTGGCAGCATCATGTTGTGGGGATGCTTTTCTTCAGCAGGGACAGGGAAGCAAATCAAAGTTGATGGGAAGACGGATGGAGCCAAATACAAGGGCATTCTTAGAAGAATACCTGTTAATCTGTAAAAGATTTGAGACTGGGGCAGAGGTTTACCTTCCAGCAGGACAACGACCTTAAACATACTGTACAGCCAGAGCTACAATGAAATGGTTTGGATTAAAGCATATTCTTGTGTTAAAATGGCCCAGTCAAAGTCCAGACCTAAATCCAATTGAGAATCTGCAGCAAGACTGGAAAATTGCAGTTGACAGATGCCCTCCATCCAATCTGACAGAGCTTGAGCTATTTTGCAAAGAAGACTGGGCAAAAATTTCACTCTAGGTGTGCAAATCTGGTAGAGACATACCCAAAAAGACTTGCAACTGTAATTGCAGCGAAAGGTGGTTCTACAAAGTATTGATTTAGGGGGGCTGAATACAAATGCACGCCACACTTTTCAGATATTTATTTGTAAAAAAAATGTAAAACTACATATTTTCCTTCCACTTCACAATTTTGTACCACTTTGTGTTGGTCTATTATATAAAATCCCATTAAAATACATTTACGTTTTTTGGTTGTAACATGACAAAATGTGGAACATTTTAATAGGTATGACTACTTTTTCAAGGCACTGTATGTTGCATAATGTTATACTGCTCTGGAATGCAGGGTAATGCTGTTCTGGTCTGAATATGATGCACAGAGAATTGTTTTCTGTGTGTCATTGCAGTTCGCTACGTTTTTCCATATAGACAAGATGTGAATGGGCCCTGAAAGGAAACTGTTAATTTACTCCTTTCCCCTCTAGAAGTGACTATTTTCAGCCTGAGGGATGGTTTTAGCATAACAAATTACAGCTTCTCCCTCTCCCCACATGATTTTACTGTGTCAGCTTGCGGGAAGGCTCCAGCAGGTTTAATTTCTTTAGAGGCCTCTTCCCTGCTAGCAAAAAATTAAAGCAGAAACAGTAATGGGGGCTTTCAAGAGTGACCTGCTGGTATTTACCTAATCTCAAACAAGTACACTATATATTTGTATAAAACATTGAAAGCTTTATGTTGTAATATGTTGGCCAATTTATGTATAATATTGTATTGGAGTATGGGTTGAGCAGAAATTGTCCAAGCCAACTCAATTTTAATATAACAGCTGAAGACCCTTTGATGTGTTGGTCTTATGCAAGTCTACCTAGGGGTGTAAGGTATGGGCTGTTAACCTAATTGAACATTTCAAAGGGTACATTGTTTAAAGGACCATAGAAGAAGTATTTATTGATGGTAATTAGACTTGAGGGGGTAACAATGGGATCAAGGAGTGTTTTGGGTTGGCCTAGCGGAGGCTCCCTCCTGTGGGGCTAATATATCTAAGGGGACTTGTTGATATTAATATGCAAGAATAATGTAGGTATTCCAAGGGCTCAAAAGGGTATTCAGCTGGTATCTGTTAATCTAATCTAATTATACATATCTAAGGGGACTTGTTGATGTTGATATGCGGGAGTGCAAATTGGGGTGGTTTATGACTACAGCTGTTCACAGCTGGGAGTTGTCTGTTTGAAAGACTAAAGCTAATCAAAGTCCTAAATTGAAACGGCCAATCAAATTGCTCAGCCATTCAATATTTAGTGAATATAACACGGCATTCAGTCTATAGGTTTTAGGTGAAGCTTGCCTGTGTATGGCTGGGAACACACAGGCCTATGAACACGGGGTTCTGAATTAAATCTACTCTGTCGGATTTTTTGTCATCTGTGGACTTTGGACTTTGTTCTGTGTTGGAAGTCAATAAAGTGCATCTCTCTGGAAGAATTGGGTTGCTGCGGAAGAGTACTTACATCATCATCATTATAATACTTACTAATTAATTATCATACCCACTCTACATCATATCACCCAATATATATTAATATACCCGATCACTACACTTTATTATACAAAATATTATTAAAAACATATATAGCATTGAGTACGTCGATGAGCTTGTGTAATACAAACAAGATACTGTCAAGTGTGTGACTATGATTACGCGTTTCGCAGTTACATTCAGCTTCTTCAGATTATCGTATTCACTTATGACCATTATCCATAATACTCTCTTAATTAACAACAACAATGAAGGGGTAACTTGAAAGACCAATCAGATTATCCCGGGCTGTGGGGGATCTAGATAGATGAATGTTGAAAATAACCACAGACAAGGGTTTTTTTTTTTCTATAAAATTTCCATACTACATATACAGGGGCTAGAGGCTAAAACACTGCCAACCAAAGCCAGGAGATGCCTATAAATGCAGATCCTATAATGATAATGGCCACACCAATGCCCTCTTATGGTATAAGATCCAAAACAAGGAGGGTTGAGACTAGTGAAAATTAAGACAAACTATAACAGCCAACATATGCTTTTGTCACATAGGTCACCCATATTGCAGCCTCATCAGAGCCACCACGAGTGACACACATTACAGGGCTTTAGCATGGGCCCTAGAGTGTAATTGGCAGCAACTATTACAGGATGCTCTGCTCTATTTTTAGGTATCTGTATTTGTGGAGTGAAATCAGCAGTTAGGTCTGCAGCTTTTAAAGAGCTTTCCTGCTTGCCCTGGCCCCTATCTCTCAGTGCTGTGGGGAGCAACCTCTAGAGGTCATGTAAATGCGACACATAATGCTGAGAAAAAGGAATTTGGGAAAGTTACATTAATCTGTGCTATTTTTTTTAAATATTGTTGTGGCTAATTGCCCATATAAAGTAGTCTTAATGGTTTTAATGACCCTTTAAACCAATCAAGTTCTACAATAGCTGACAAAGGGTTGATAACAGGCAAAAAGTTTATCAAATAACACTTGAGCTGTAATGTTCTTGAAGAAATCAGGCATTCTCAGTCAGGTCTTGTAGTTTACCAGTCCTTAGATGATGTGGCTGTATTACCAAAAAGCGGCAACCATCTATTGTAAGCAAAGCAAAACACGTATTAAAAGAAGGATAAAATGCATTCACGGACACTTTGGAAGAAAATCAGAATCTGCAGCAAAGGAATGACCTCATGGCCAGCGGTAGTGCTGACATGTAAGCTAGAGACTGTGTCCCGGATCAATGCTAGCAGAATAGAGGCGGACTAGCCAAGCAATAGAAAAAGGCAGCAGTGCCATAGCAACTCCTGGTAACACTTTTGGGTTGTGAGATTACTCAGGCAACACATTTTGGGAAAATCTTTCCATTTCTAGCACTACTTTTTTTAGAGGTAACTTCTAACAGGGGCATAGCAGCATAGCATGTACACATTATAGGAACTAAACCTATACTCAATAGTTTTTTTTTACAAAAGTTAAAATGAAAGTGCTGAGAGAATAATGGACCTAAAGGTATAAAATGACATACAAATATATGTAAAATAATCTGCCGCCACACAAGCTTGACACCATCTGAACCAAATAAGTTTATCTTAATGTCATCAGGCCACAGGACATGGTTCCAGTAATCAATGTCCTTAGTCTGCTTGTCTTCAGCAAAACTGTTTCTTGTGCATCATCTTTAGAAGTGGCTTCCTTCTGGTACGACAGCCATGCAGTCCGATTTGATACGGTGTATTGTCTGAGCACTGACAGGCTGACCCCCCACCCCTTCAACCTCTGCAGCAATGCTGGCAGCACTCACACTCATAAGTCTTTTTCCCAAAGACAACCTCTGGATATGACACTGAGCATGTGCACTCAAATTCTTTGGTCCACCATAGCGAGGCCTGTTCTGAGTGGAAGCTGTCCTGTTAAACCACTGTATGGTCTTGGCCACCATGCTGCAGCTGAGTTTCAGGGTCTTGGCAATCTTCTTATAGCCTAGACCATCTTTATGTAGAGCCACAATTCTCTTTTTCAGATCCTCAGAGAGTTCCTTGCCATGAGGTGCCATGTTGAACTTCCAGTGACCAGTATGAGAGAGTGAGAGCGATAACACCAAATTAACACACCTGCTCCCCATTCACACCTGAGACCTTGTAACACTAACGAGTCATATGACACCGGGGAGGGAAAATGGCTAATTGGGCCCAATTTGGACATTTTCATTTAGGAGTGTACTCAATTTTGTAGCCAGCGGTTTAGACATTAATGGCTGTGTGTTGAGGTATTTTGAGGGGACAGCAAATTTACACTTATACAAGCTGTATACTCACTACTTTACATTGTAGCAAAGTGTCATTTCCTCAGTGTTGTCACATGAAAAGATATAATAAAATATTTACAAAAATGTGAGGGGTGTACTCACTTTTGTGAGATACTGTATATGTATGTGTATGTATATATGTGTGTGTGTGTGTGTGTATAGATAAAATATATTTATATATAATCACAGATCAATGTAACTTTCCCAAATTCCTTTTTCTCAGCATTATGCACCTCATTTACATGACATCTAGAGGTTGCTCCCCACAGCACTGAGCGATAGGGGGCAGGGCAAGCAGGAAAGCTCATTAAAAGCTGCAGACCTAACTGCTGATTTCACTCCACAAATACAGATACCTGAAAATAGAGCAGAGCATCCTGTAGCAGCTGCTGCCAATTACACTCTGGGGCCCATGCTAAAGCCCTGCAATGTGTGTCACTTGTGATGGCTCTGATGAGGCTGCAATATGGGTGACCTATGTGACAAAGGACATATGTTGGCTGTTATAGCTTTGTCTTAATTTTCACTAGTCTCAACCCTCCTTGTTTTGGATCTTATACCATAAGAGGGCATTGGTGTGGGCATTATCATTACAGGATCTGCATTTATGGGCATCTCCTGGCTTTGTTTGGTTGGCAGTATTTTAGCCTCTAGCTCCTGTGTATATATAGTATGAAAAATTTTATAGAACAAAAAAAAACTCCCTTGTCCGTGGTTATTTTCAACATCCAACTATCTAGACCCCCCACACCACCACAGCCCAGGATAATCCGATTGGTCCTTCAAGTTACCCCTCCATTGTTAATTAAGAGAGTATTATGGATAACGGTCATAAGTGAATACGATAAACTGAAGATGAATGTAACTGCGAAACGCGTAATCATAGCCACACACTTGACAGCATCTTGTCTGTATTACACAAGCTCATCGATGTACTCAATGCTATACATGTTTTTAATGATATTTAATTTCGTATAATAAACCTTTCTATATATATATATATATATATATATATATATATATATATATATATATATATAACCAAAATAGTTATCGTTCTTCTCTGTTTTACTGTATTTTATAAATGCAATGTTTTATTGTTACTATGTTTTATCATGTTAACTTTGCAGGTATGTAATTATTTTATACTTTACTGTGTACTGTGATTTATTTTATTTGCCATTCATCTGCAGCACTGATTTATATATCTTGACAGCAACAGCGTTTGCTCTCACGATACGTAAATCAGCGACTCCAGCGCTGTAGGAGGTGATTTCACCACCACAGTTAAAAAGAGCATATATGCCAAATCATTGGGGGCAGGGGTGGAGGGCCGATTTGCCCCTAACATTAGGGGCGAATTGCCACCATGCTTGGGCATATATTTTTTAGGCACAGATTGCAATTAAAAAAAGTTGTTTTATTGAGTTAATGTTTTATTGTTAACATTGTTTGCTTTTCAGGTACGCCATTCAGCTGCAGCAGGGATTTATTTATTTGACAGCAACAGGGTTTTCTCTCACGATACGTAAATCAGCGACTCCAGCGCTGAAGGAGGTGAATTTACCACCACAGTTACAAAAAAAAATGGTGCGTGGATGCAGGGCGGTATTGTAATGGTGGGCAGACACACCCATTAATCTTTTTTTTGGTTCAGCCCACAGGCTGCATGAAAAAAACACATTACAATATATGCCCAACAAGGACCAGCAAGGTACTGGTATGTTGCTGGACTTTAAGTGGTTATACAAGCAGTGGGAAGAAACAATTGCCCCCCCCCCCCCGCCATCTTCCATGGTATGGTTTTCTCTGGCTCTCCTGTCCCACCGGGGGAACCTGAGAATGCAGCCGATGGTTACACCAGCTGACCATAGAGCTGATCGGAGATCAGAACGGCTGAACCAGACTCCAGCGCTGAAGGAGGTGATTTTACTAGCACAGTTAAAAAAAAAAAAAAAATATTTAAAAAAATGGTGCGTGGAAGCAGGGTGGTATTGTAATGGTGGGCATACTCACCCATCAGTCTCTCTTTTTCGTTCAGCCCACAGGCTGCATGAAATAAAATATTACAATATATGCCCAACAAGGACCAGCAATGTACTGGTATGTTGCTGGACTTTGAGTGGTTATACCAGAATGATGCCTGCAGGTTTAGGTACCATCTTGCTATCGTTCTTCTCAGCCAGCGGTCGGCTTTCATGTAAAAGCAATCCTAGCGGCTTATTAGCCGCTAGACTGCTTTTACAAGCAGTGGGAGGGAACAATTGCCCCCCCCCACCATGTTCCATGGTTTTCTCTGGTTCTCCTGTCCCACCGGGGAACCTGAGAATGCAGCTGGTGGTTACACCAGCTGACCATAGAGCTGATCAGAGACCAGAACGGCTCCAATCATCTCTATGGCCTAAGAAACCGGAAGCTACGACCTGTGGTGATTGGTTTTTGGGGTCCTGTACGCAGCTAGGCTCCAAAAAAAGTCTCACACATGTGGTATCTCCGTACTCCGGAGAAGCATCAGAATGTATTTTGTGGTGTAATTTCACATATACCCATGGCATGTGTGAGCAATATATCATTTCAGTGACAACTTTGTGTAATTTTTTTTGTTGTCATTTTTCAATCACTTATGACAAAAAAATAAAATATTCAATGTGCTCAACATGCCTCTCAGCAAATTCCTTGGGGTGTCTACTTTCCAAAATGGGGGCATTTGGGGGGGGTTGTACTACCCTGCCATTATAGCACCTCAAGAATTGAGATAGACAGTCATTAACTAAAAGCTGCGTAAATTCCAGAAAATATATCCTAGCTTGTAGACCCTATTATTTTTGCGCAAACCAATAAATATACGCTAAATACGCTATATATACGCTGAATTTTTTTTTTTACCCGAGACGTGACTGAATGCATTTTGGCCTAAATGTATGACAAAAATCATTTTCTTTTCAAAATTTTCGTTCTTTTTTATTTTATATTGCAAAAAATAAAAAACGCAGAGGTGATCAAAAACCACCAAAAGAAATCTCTATTTGTGGAAAAAAAAGGACGCAAATTTAGTTTTGGTACAGCATTGCATGATGACGCAATTACCAGTTAAAGCAGCGCAGTGCTAAATTGTAAAAAGTGCTCTGGTCAGGAAGGGGGTAAAACTTTCCGGGGCTGAAGTGGTTAAGCTTTTTTAAAGCTAGAAAGTCAACTTGTTGCAAAGTTTATCATTGCAACTGGAAATGTTTTCTCCTGTTGCAAGGCAAGTGATTTTGAATCCAGGAATTACTCTGTGGGGCGATTCCTGTGTTTTCTCCAGTTTGGTGTCCTTTACGTACTGATAGGTTGTTTTGAATCCTAATGCTGGCCTTACATGGATTGAAATTTGGCTGACAGCTGGCTGAATGAAAAAAGCGAACATATGGAAAGCTTAAAAAAGGAGCTCCAGTCTCCGAATGTAAAAATTAAAAATCAGTAGCTACAAAGACTGTAGCTGCTGATTTTTAATAAATTTCCACTTGCCTGTCCCAGAATCCAGCAGTGTGCTCATCCGAGCCGTTTTCACCCTGTGTCCTCTCTCTCCCCAGCACCAGCATCTCTATCTACTAAGGGAACCTGCGTGTAACAGTTTGCGGCTTCACAGCTGGGTGCTCACTGCACATGCTCGAGCGACGCTGCACACTGTGAATGGTCTTGCAGTCTTCTGGGACCTGGCACGTGTCTCAGAAGACTGCAGGAGGGAGGGGAAGGATCGCAGCGGAAGTGGAAGGCGTGTACCTGTCAAAATCTGGTACTTTCTCCCCTCATCCTACCCAAAAGCTCCACTAGAGAGTAGTAAGTGTATCAGCTCTAACATGAGGCAAAGGTGTATTTTGCCTGCAGGGAGCCTACAGGCAGTACCATTAACTAAGGCTACTTTCACACTGGGGCATTGGGGGCGTTGACGGTAAAGCGCCGCAATTTTTAGCGGCGCTTTACCGTCAGTTTTTGGCCGCTAGCGGGGCACTTTTAACCCCCGCTAGCGGCCCAAAAAGAGTTAAATCCTTCAATGAAATCAATGAGCAGCGCCACTGAACTGGCGCTTTGTGGGCGGTTCAATGGTGCTGCTCATTGATTTCAGTGGGCAGGGGCACTTTAGGAGTGGTGTATACACCGCTCCTACAGCGCTGCAAAGATGCGGCTTGAAGGACTCTCTTTGGCATCCTGTCAGCGCAGCACTGGCAATGTGTTTTTTTTGACCAGAACAAGAAGAAGATTGTGGTGGTTTTCATTCAGCTTCATCATCTAGTATGTCAATGGAAATTATTTTGTTACTGATCTGTGACTTGGCGGTAATGCTTCTTTCTCCTTTTTATTTTTTTTTCAAATGTGAACAGATCCTCCAGATGTTCACCGAAACCTGTCTCAAAGACTTGGGAAGCGTAAGGTTTTCTCTCAAGAGAGCCCTTCAGGTAATACTGTTTTCTAACTGTGTGCTCTTCTGCATTACATAAACAATTTCCTTGTCAAAAGAAGTTTATTGAGTATACAATGTTATAAAGATACATAAAGATACATAAAGTAAGTTTACAAGGATCTATAAAGTAAGCTCATTGTTTTACAGTAGGGTTTATATAGGTAAATATCATGAAATTTCAAATATTAAACATTGGGTTCACGTAAACCTAAATTAAAGATATATATCATTTCCTTGGTTACTTTTGTAGGTATTTAAATGATTTATACCTACTATAAATATTGTTTACAAGTAGAGTGTATATAGGTCAAATAAATTCTGATAATGAGCTTTAATCGTAAGGTGGAGAAAAGGAAAGAGAAAGAAGAAAAAGGGTTGAAAGGTAGAGGTATGGTCCACAAGGTTGTCCCTCTCGTCAGTTTATTATTCTTTTTAGTTCTCTTTGAAGCCTTAGAATGGGTGTCTCTGTAAGTCATTTAATCTGTTACCATGGCAACAGGACAGAGTCATTGAAATTTGACAGGAACTGTTGTTTTATCCAAGGATGCCAAAGTTTTTCAAATTTTGGAATTTGATTTTGATCGATGGCTACCATCTTAGCATGGGACATTGTATTATTCATTCTGTGAATTGTTTCTGCTAGTACCAATGTAGGAGATTTCCATGCCTTGGCCACTGTTTGTTTTGCAGCCGTTATTAGTTGGATCATAAGTTTGAATTGAGAGAGTGTTAACCATTCCGGTTTTAGATTAAGTAAAGTTAAATATGGATCTGGTTGTATTATTTTTTTAAATATTTTAGATGCAATCACGAAGACTTCCTTCCAGAAGGTTTGGATTACTGGGCACGTCCACCATATGTGTAAATATGTGCCTATTTCTGGGCATCCTCGAAAACAAAGAGCTGAGGTATTAGGTGAATATTTTGCCACTCTAGCGGGTACAAGGTACCAGCGAGTTAGGACTTTATAATTTGTCTCCAGTGCCAAGATGTTGGGTGAAGATGACTTAGATGTGAGCCATATATTAGACCAGTCCGTGTCTTCTAAAGTTCGTCCCAGGTCCTCCTCCCACCTCTGAACGTAAGAGGGTCTATTAAGATTTGCTACTCCATATAATTGATTATAAAGTGATGAAATTGTACCTTTAGCAAATGGATCTTTTGTACAGATTGATTCAAAAATGGATAATTGGGATAATGGTGTATCCCCCTTTAGGAATGGTGTATAGAAATTTTTGATTTGGAGATATCTAAATATCTCAGAATTTGGTAGATCATATTTTTCTCTAAGCGATGGGAATGAAAGGAATGATTTAGATGCTATGAAGTCATTTAGTGTCTGAATGCCTGATGTTGTCCAAGCTTTAAAAGAATTTGGGTAGATCCATGCCGGATAAAAGGCCGGATTTCTGATAAAAGAAAGGAGAGGATTGTGTGGAGATTGTAACTGATATTTGGTTTTTAGTTTATCCCAGAGAGATAAGAAGTGTTTAGTTATGGGATTATGAATTTTAAAGCGGTCTTTAGGATCAAGCCATAATAAATTTGATATTAATAGAGGGTCATTTTCTGAAGCCTCTATAAATACCCATAATGGGATTTCCTGTTTTGCATGGTATTTGGACAGACTGGCCAAATGTGCTGCTCTGTAGTAGTTAGTAAAATTAGGGTATCCCAGGCCTCCTTTATTTTTGGGAAGATGTAGTGTGTGTATAGGTATACGTGGTTTAGAAGATCCCCATATAAACGAAGTTGCTCTTTTTTGTACTATTCTCAAAAAATAGGAAGGAATTGGAATAGGGAGGACTCTGAATAGATAAAGCAATTTGGGTAGAATAGTCATTTTGATTGCATTAATCTTCCCTATCCAGGATAAAGGAAGTTGCGACCATTGTTTTATTAGATTTGTGATCTGTCTTAATACAGGAGGATAATTGGTTGAGAATAAGTCAGAATGAGATGCTGTTAAATGAATTCCAAGATATGGGATTGATTTTTCTGCCCATGTGAATGGGAGTGCAGCCCTAGCCGGGATCAATTCCATGTTTGTGAGTGAAATATTAAGCACTAGGCATTTCTTAGGATTAATCATAAGGCCGGATAGGGCTGCAAATCCATCAAGAGCTGGTATTAAGTTAGGACCAGAGACCTGTGGTGATGATAGAAAAAGTAATATATCGTCTGCAAATATACATAATTTGTGTGTAATACCTCCTACTTCAATGCCAGTTATAGTTTGGTTTGTTCTGATGTATTGGGCCATGGGTTCGAGTATAAGGGCAAATAATAAGGGAGATAATGGGCAACCCTGTCGGGTACCTCTTTCGATATTAAAGGCTTCAGATTTGTATCCAGCATATTTTATATAGGCTTTGGGTTTATTATATAATGCTTTGATCCATGTTAAAAAGTGGGGTCCAAAACCCCATTTTTGTAATGAATATTGCATATATTGCCAGGATACTGTGTCAAATGCCCTCTTAATATCGAGAGATAGAAAACATAAAGGGATTTTCCGTTTTTTAGCAATATGTGCCAATAACACTGCCCTGCGTATATTATCGCCTGCCTGTCTATTTGGCATGAAGCCTACTTGATCTCTATGTATTAATTTTCCTATAATGCTATTGAGGCGTTTTGCTATTATTTTTGCTAATAATTTAATATCGAGGTTTAACAGAGAGATAGGCCGATAATTCACACAGGAAGTATCATCAGAAAGGGGTTTTGGGATCATACAAACAATTGCCATTAGTGTTTCTTGCCGAAAAGAATGTCCATCTAGAAGTTTGTTAAAAGTTTCAGTGAGAATGGGAGAGAGTATTTCTGAGAATGTTTTATAGTATAAAGCCGAGTAGCCGTCTGGGCCTGGTCTTTTGTTAAGTTTTAGGTCTTTTATGGCGTTAGCAACTTCATCTATAGTTATAGGCTCATCCAAACTGCTTTTTTGATTCTGAGATAACTCAGGTAAGGTTATTTTTGAGAAGAAGGATTCAGCTTCTGTAGGATTAAATTCATTGTTTGTCTTGTATAAAGTTGCGAGATGTGAGTGAAATTTATGGACTATTTTAACTGGATTACAAGTGTAAACATTTTTTGATAATTTCAAACGTATTGGTTTGAAAGATTTGTTAGTTGAATTTAATGCCCGAGCCAAATATGTACCTGGTTTGTTTGTATTCATGTAGAAATTGTGTTTGGAGCGTTTGAGGGATTTATCAACTGACTCAGTGAGAAATAGATCGTATTCCAATCTAGATTTTTCCAGATGAGATTTTGTACTCTGAGATGGATTATCTTGAAATGATATGTAGGCTGCATTAAAATTGAGCTCTAGTTTTTTTGCTAGATTTTTGCGTTCCCGTTTAAATAGTGCCATTTGTCTTTGTATTGTACCACGCAAGACAGGCTTATGAGCTTCCCACAGTGTTATTGGGGAGATGTCTGTTGTATTATTAATTGATATGTATTCCTTTAAAGCTTGTTCAATGGCCATCTGATGTAGTGGGTGTTTGAGCATTATGTCCGGTAAGTACCACGTTGGGTCATGCGCTTTTGGTATGGCTGAGGCTATAGTAGTGTATACTGCATTATGGTCAGACCACGGAATCGGAATTATATCTGATGCAATAATTTCTGGTATCATTCCTATTGTTAGAAAAATATGATCTATTCTGGTGAAGGTTTGATGAGGGTGCGAGAAATAAGTGAATTTCTTTTTCATTGGGTTACTTTCTCTCCATGAATCTACCAGATTGTATTTGGAAAGAAGTTGAGAAAAAGGTAATCTAGAGGTTATTTTGGATGGTGTAAAAGGTGATTTATCTAGAAATGGGAGGAGGACCTGGTTCGAATCCCCACACATTATCACTGTTCCTATTTTGTGTGTATTAATCACTTGTAATATATGTGAGAGGAATGGTGTAGGTTGTTTGTTAGGCGCGTAGTAGGAAATCACCGTGATTGCTGTATCCATTATATAACCCATGAGTATCAGGTATCTACCTTCTGGGTCTTTAATTTCTGATGATAAGGTGAATGGTGTGGATCGGTGAAATGCAATTAGAGTTCCCCTTTGCTTGGTACAGGCAGAAGCCGTGTAAATTTGTTGATAAAAAGGAGAAATATATTTTGGAGTAGAATCTTTGGTGAAGTGTGTTTTTTGGAGGCATACTATGTGAGCCTTCTTGTTATGGAAAGTACGGAAGGCTTTGGTCCTTTTTTGAGGGACATTTATTCCCTGAACATTCAGGGAAAGTATATTCAGTGGTGCCATGGCAATAGATCAAATAGTTTTGACTTACTTTTTGTTATGCAGAGCTGACTGCGCAGATCAACCTGTGTGGACTGAAGAGATGAATAGATAGAAAAGAAACCAGTGAATTCTGGAGTAAAGAGTAAACAAAAAACATGAGATTAGATGATACATTGTATAAATTATTTTTTGCAAGTAATCACAATTTACCCGTGAAAGAGAATAAATATCTCTCTCAGGGGAATAAGTGCCTTCGTCACACTCCCACATAATATGGTTGGGAGAATGAGGAGGGCTAATGGGGGTACACGGATCTTCCGCTTACAGGAGAGAAGTGCTATGTCAAAAGACATCAAAATGATGTTTCATTAATTGGAGTGCAGAATATAGTTTTTGTTGAAATTATTTATTCCTGGGTGGTTGTATATGGTTAGTCTTGCCCTAGGCTAAATAATTCAGTTAGAAAGGTACTGTTAATAACTTTGGTATTGATGAAGATAGTTTGAATTATTTTGGGATTTTAACCCTTTTAGAGTAAACAATTACATATTTTATTCATATGTAACTGTTTAGATATGTTAACTCATAAAATTGAGGTTGTATTGCTTCAGATTAGAATAAACAAAAACATAATTCTAGGAACTAGTTAGGTAATAATATATTTGTTTTAAGAAAAGAAAGAAAAAGCTTCCATTACTTCTGGATTATTGAACATATTTGTCCTAAAAAGTAATAAATCTATTGTTATTACCTGATAATATATAACTGAACAAGAATTTCCTTATTTCACTTATATATTCTAAGGCTATATGAATCAGAAGTAATAAGAAATATAACTGGAATGTAACATGATCCCACACAGTGTGTGACTATCAGAATGCAGTTACATTCAGTTATAAATATAGGTTTTTTATAGAGAACCATCTCTTAGTATAATAAATGAAGAGATATCAGGAATTAGGATGTCAGTCCATTGAATCTTCTTGGTCCATGGATGATGTGGCATAACGGCCTCTTTTGTGAGAATGATGATTCCCATTTTGTTCTGAAATTTTCTGGGTGCTGCCTGAAGGTGAAGATGACGCTATTCTTCTGCGTGTGGGAGTGTTGCTGCTTGTGGGTTCTGTCAGATTTAATTTTAAAAGGGTTTGTTGTAGTTCATCTGCTGATCTGCTTCTGTAAATTGTACCTTGGTAGTTAAATCTGACTGAAAAGGGGAAGCCCCATTGATACATAATGTTGTGGCGTTGCAGTTCCATTAGTTGGGGTTTCATGGATCGTCTTTTAGTAATAGTAAGTTGGGATAGGTCAGCAAAAATTTGATAATTGTGTCCTTGAAAATTAAGTTCCTTTTTTTCTCTTGCAGCAATTAGTATTTGTTCTTTCGTTCTGTAATAATGAAATTTTGTGATTATATCACGTGGGGGTCCATCTTTCTTTTTGGCTGTGAGGGCTCTGTGTACTCTGTCCAGTTCTAAACGATCAATAGGGATATCTGGCTTTAGTTCTTGTAATAGAGCAGTAATAGTAGATTGCAGGTCTGTCACAGTTTCAGGTATTCCTCTTATGCGCAAGTTTGAACGTCTGGCTCTATTTTCGTAATCTTCGAGCTTAGTTTGAAGTATTAAATTCTCTTTTTTTAATTGTTCCAATTCTGTTATATTTTCTTGGGTTGTAATTTCAATTTCATCCATTTTTATTTCTAAGGCTGCGGTGCGGTTTCCCAGCTCTCTTATTTCTTTGGTTAGGCTGTTTGTTATTTGGTCTGAGGTTTGTTTTAAAGCCTTATGAAGCATCTTTTAAAATTGTAATAATATTACTGGGGATACTGAGGAGGCTTGTGGAGAAGTTTGTGAGAGGATTTGTTCTGTATCTGACTCAAATGGAGAGTCTTGCTGTGACATTTTCTGTCTGTGAGAGCGCCCTGATGCTGTATCTTGTGAGGTGACTGGAGCTGCTTCAGCTGCAGTGAGTGCCTGTGAGCTCTTTGTGAGGTGATTTTTATTTCTGCCACGGTTTCCTCCCAGTACCATATTTCCTGCCCAAACTTTCACAGTTTGTTCCCTGGGGCAAAAAGGTTCAAATGGATACCTTTTGAGCCTGCAGGCTCCGCTTTGTCCTTCTCTTCTCTCCTCAGCGGTGTGGAGCTCTAACAATGCATGTCTGCTCTGCTAGGCTCCGCCTCCTGCCCTCACATAAACAATTTCAATCATATCAAAATATTTCCATTTCATTTTTGTTATCAAAACATGGGTTGCCTATGCACAGTAAGATTTTTGGAAATTTCCTCAAGCTTTGCCAACAAATGTATAATAAATTTGACAGTCTGTAACAGTAAATTAAACCGGGTTATTTGCATATTGTCGTGGCTAATAAAAATGTAATCCATCTTTAGGGTGGCAATACCTATTTTTCTTCCAGTGTATGTGTTAAGACTGCAAGTGATTAATATTCAGTGCTCAGTCTGTGACTCACCTTTACCTGCAGGTTAGGAAGTAGTGCAACCACCCGAAGTGCTTATGAAGCCCAAATGCAGTTATGTCTTCACTGTCTACAGTTCAAGGGCTTTCTGTCCCTGTTAGTGCTCATTTACGCTTGCTTCGGCTTCAACGCACATTAAGACCCCTTTCACACTGGGGCGATTTTCAGGCGTTTTAGCGCTAAAGATAGCGGCTGTAAAACGCCTGAGAAAAGAACCTCTCAAGCCACGCCAGTGTGAAAGCCAGAGTGAGCTTGCAGGAGGGAAAAAGTCCTGCCAGCAGCATCTTTGGGGCGGTGCGGGAGCGGTGTATACACCGCTCCCAAAACGCCCAGCACATTGAAATGAATGGGCTGCACTGCTGAAGCGCAGCAACACAGGTGCTACCCCCGCTAGCAGGGGTTAAAAGTGCCCCGCTATAACAGCGGTAAAGCGCCACTAAAACTAGCTTTACCGCTAACGCCCGCACTGCCCCAGCGTGAAAGGGGTCTTAGCACTAGTTTACACTTTTGTCAAAACATGGCTTTGGACACGCTTTGTTAAAGCTCTCTGAACGCCAGTCAAAGCCCCCGTAACTAAATAAAATGGTTAGCTTACAGTCCTGTTTACACCTTGCTTTTGCTTGGTGCTTCGATGATGCTTTGGTGGGGCTTCAAGCGAGCTTTGCCATAGACTTCTATGGAGGCTTTAAAGACGCTTTGAAGCACCACTAAAGCTACATGGGGTATAATTTTTGAAGCAAAGCCAAAGCAAAGCAAAAGCAGGTGTAAACAGGACTGAAAGCTAACCATTTTATTTAGTGACAGGAGCTTTGACTAGCGTTCAGAGAGCTTTAACAAAGCCTGTCCAAAGCCTTGTTTTGAAGCAAGTGTAAACTAACCATTATTGTGTGTTGAAGCAAGTGTTAATGAGCCCTTTAAGTGTCATTAATGGCTTCAGCTCCGGAAAGTTTGCCCCTCTTCACGACTAGGCAATTTTTTTGCGATGCAGCACTGCGTTACTTTAACTGACAATTGCACAGCCAAGTGATGGTGTACCCAAATAACATTTGTCTTTTTTTCCTATAAATAGAGCTTTCTTTTGGTGGTATTTGATCACCTGTGTGGTTTTTATTTTTTGTGCTATAAACCTAAAGACACACAATTTTTTTTAAAAAACATTTTTTACTTTCTGCTATAAAACATATCCAATAAAAAAATGTAAAAAATCTAATTTCTTCATCAATTTAGGCCAATATGTATTCTGCTACATATTTTTGGTAAAAAAAAATCCAAATAAGCAGATATTGATTGGTTTGCGCAAAAGTTATAGCATCTACAAACTATGGGATATATTCATGGAATTTTTATATTTTTACTAGTAATGGTGGCGATCAGCGACTTATAGCGGGACTGAGATATTGTGGCAGATAAATCGGACATCAACTGACAATTATTTTTGACGCTTTTTTTTGGGGACCAGTGACAATGATCAGTGCTAAAAAAAAAAAAAGCACTGTCACTGTACTAACAGACTGGCTGGGAAGGGGTTAACATCAGGGGCAATCAAAGGGTTAAATGTGTTACTAGGGAGTGCTTTCTTACTGTGCGGGGGGTGCTTGTACTGTGGGAAGAAATTTGTGCTTGACAGAAACACAAGATCACTGGCTTCCTTTGTCACAGAACGGCA
Organism: Aquarana catesbeiana; assembly: GCF_042186555.1. Classification (NCBI taxonomy): domain Eukaryota; kingdom Metazoa; phylum Chordata; class Amphibia; order Anura; family Ranidae; genus Aquarana; species Aquarana catesbeiana. The sequence continues at coordinate 530,486,906 of NC_133325.1, read as the reverse complement.
ATCTGCCTTGTTTACATAGATCATCATTCTGCCTGTGCCTTGAACGATTGGCGGGTCCCAGCAGGCATCACACCACAGACACGGAAGTGTACAGGAACATACCTGTACGTGATTCTGCGCACAGGAGCCGCCGCCAAGTAGTACATCTATGCGCGGTTGTTGGCAAGAGGTTAAACCATCTTTTTTTTGTGTTTTCAAAAGTATTATCTGTACCTTGTAGCAGAAGATTTTTTATCATTCAGCTTGTTATAGTTAGTAAATACTTGGTTGATCCTGCAATTTCCATGGGCTTTTCTGTTGTCTGTGGCAGTGTTATAACATTTGATCCTCACCTGCTCCGCCAATACCCTGAGGGCCCATTCACACTGATTTGCAACCTAAACTGCTGCTTCCCACACAGCGTTTTGGGCTATATATAAACTACAAAAACAAAGAAGGGAAGGCGCAAACCCCTGGTGCATTTCCAGAGTAAAAATATATTTATTAAGATAGAGGGAAGCCAATAGAATGCATATTCACAAAAGTACCAAGGTGTACAGCATGTAAATGGAAGGATAACAGGAGGTTAAAAGTGCAAGTCCACCCCCTGAAACACATCAGCATGCTCCATGTGGGGTTTTAGAAGCACTTGCACTTTTTACCTCCTGTTATCTTTCTATCAACATGCTGTACACCTTGGTACGTTTGTGAGTATGCATTCTATTGGCTTCCTTCTATCTTAATATCTTTTCCCAAGGCGTCATTCAAGACAGCACCTGAGAGATAGTGACTCCTCCCACCGGACCACAGAAAATACCTTCCTCCTCCAAATCTTTAAAGGAAGGCACCTCCTTACTACACCTAAGTTTTTGTGTTTTCTCCGGCCCGGAGGGGACATTTTTTAGACGGGTAGCCAGTATCTCTTAAGTGTTCCTGAGAGATGGGGCTTCCTCTCTAATCTTTTTTCCTCCTTAGAGACCCTTTGTCCTCCCGTCCTACCCAGGCAATGGCAGAGATATTGCTTCGGGTTCCTCTTCTCCCCTTGGTGCTCGGGGGAACGCTGCAAAGTCCTGGGAGGCGTGCACACCGCCATTTTTGTTTGGGCCAATGGGAAGGTCGTGCCGGAAGTGACAGAGCGGGTCACCAGGTCAGTGCCAACATCATTTCCAGCGGGGGGGGGGGGGGAGGCAGGACAGAAGCTGGTGCCTATTTGGCACTATGGGAGTCCGGAAGCGGCGGGTGAAGCCCCACGAGTGGAACGCTGCACACCCGCCACAGAGGAGTCGGCGTCTGCAGCAGTGGGGACAGGCACCAGCAAAGCTCAGGTAGGAGGCAGCGGTTTAAGTCTGCCTATTCCTTTACCTGTTTTGGTCTCTCTCTCTTTTTACCTTTTCCCCCTAGGGGCAAGGGGCCTTTCTGGGCACTGGAGGTTTACTGTTTCTTCCTAGTGCAGAGACTGGGTCTCACTAAGGGTCCCCTGGTTTTCTTCCCTTTTTTGTCTTCTTTCACGAGCCAAGAGCTCTGACCCAGGCAAAAAGATGCCCAAAATGGGAGAAAATTGGAAGAAAGCCCTATGCAGTACTTGCATCACTTCTTTAGTTAACCACTTCAGCCCCGGAAGAATTTACCCCCTTCCTGACCAGTGCGTTTTTTGCGATTCGGCACTGCGTCGCTTTAACTGACAATTGCGCGGTCGTGCGACGTGGCTCCCAAACAAAATTGACGTCCTTTTTTCCCACAAATAGAGCTTTCTTTTGGTGATATTTGATCACCTCTGCTGTTTTTATATTTTGCGCTATAAACAAAAAAATTGCGACAATTTTGAAAAAAACGCATTATAAATATCCCCCAAAAATATTTACAAAAACCTTTTTTTTCCTCAGTTTAGGCCCATACGTATTCTTCTACATATTTTTGGTAACAAAAAAATCGCAGTAAGCGTTTATTGATTGGTTTGCGCAAAAGTTATAGCGTTTACAAAATAGGGGATAGTTTTATGGCATTTTTATTATTAATTTTTTTTTTTTTTTACTAGTAATGGTGGCGATCAGCGATTTTTATCGTGACTGCGACATTATGGCGGACACACCGGACATTTTTGACACGTTTTTGGGACCATTGTCATTTATTTTATACAGCAATCAGTGCTATACAAATGCACTGATTCCTGTGTAAATGACACTGGCAGTGAAGGGGTTAACCACCAGGGGGCTAGGGAGGGGTTAAGTGTGTCCTGGGGATGTGTTACTAACTGTGGGGGGGCGTGGCTACATGTGACACGTACATAATTTATTGATAATTTAAATGTGTTTCATAACATAATTATTGAGATAAAATTGCATGACAACTCCAAATATAGTGCTTGCCGGGTCCCCTCCATAGGAGGGATGATCCGAAGAGCACCAAATATGTTTTGACACAAAGAAAACGAAAAAACACGTACACAGTGCTACAAAATTAAACAAAAACAGCTACGGCAGCTAATACTTTACTGAGAGCCGACAGCCATCATCCTCTGTGGCCCAAGAATAGAATCCCGGTAGGTCAGTTCTTGAGAATAAAGAGAAACTGTACCAAAAAAAGCGATTTGAGAAGAGAAAATGTAGACCTCTATAACCGCTTTAGGGAACGTGGATACTCCCATGGCCAAATTCGGAAGGCAAGAGCTAGGGCGTCATGTCGGGACAGGGAGAGTCTACTTGCCCCAAATTCTAGTCAATTAATGAAAGGACAATTTGACCCCGGTCCTGTAAGGATAATCACTTCCTATGGCGCCCAGTGGGAAATTGTGCGTAAAACATTGGGGAAACACTGGGATATCTTAACCAATGGCCCAGGCCTAAAAGCGATAGTGGGTGAATCGCCAAATTTGGTTGCCAGAAGAGCAAAAAACTTGGGGGACATCCTCATTCACTCTGAATTCATCAAAGAACCGAATCCTACATGGTTATCAGAATATCCTAGGAGTAAGGGGATGCTCCCCTGCAATAGATGCCAAATCTGCCCCTATGTAGACAGAACATCAACATTTAGTGATGCCAGAGGGTGCCACAATTACGAGATACGTGATCTCATCAATTGCTCTACCAGTAGGGTGATTTACATGCTTACATGTCCTTGCCCAAAAATGTACATAGGGAAAACCAAGAGATCCCTTAAGACAAGAATTGGGGAGCACTTAAGAGAAATTAAAGGAGAGAGAGAGAGGGATCTGGAAAAGTCACGAGAAAAACCTTTGGCAAAACATTTTTCCTTATACCATCAGGGAAAACCTGATGGTTTGAAGGTGAAAGGTATTTATTTACTTAAACTGTCCCCGAGAAGGGGTGACTCTAACCGGGTCCTTCTCCAGAAGGAAAAGAGATGGATATACCGTCTGGGATCTCTTGCCCCTCGAGGACTCAACACGGAGTTAAATCTCCAAGTATTCCTCGAGAACTGAGAGATTTTTTGTGATGTCACCATAACTTCTTCTGTCCTCCGTCTGCATGCATGGATAAAATGTTTGATGGGAACTGTTGTGTATGTTGTCAAATTAGGGATGAGATGGTGCCATTAAATATGGATGATTATGTAATCCTATAATTGACAAAATAGAGCCCTGAGTGGATAAAACTGGCAGTTGATACCACATTTGCCCTAGAGACATCTGCAGTACCCCACAGTTCTGAGCAGAATAGATGCCCTTTATATTATTCAACCATGTGGGGAGTTCTCTAATTGAGGAAAGGACAATAGGAGGTAATGCTAATAGTGCACTAGGGCGGATGTCCATAATGAATGCGAATAGCGTGACAGAGTGAACCAGAACTTGAGTGATTTGCATCACTGGTAGAAACACGGGGCGGTGTTATAGGAAGACTGTTCTCAATATAAGGAAGTGTCAGCCCCTACCCCCATTGAGTCCAGATGAAGCTACGCCTACCAATCTAGCAAAACGCGTTGACGTCACAGCGGTCATGTGATGTCGACCAACGCTGTGTCTCCGTCTGCGGGAACTTCTGAGTAAGGATACGCAACCAGCGACCAGCGCAGCCCTGTATAGGAGAACACGTGCAGCGTGTCTTTGACTAGCCCGGTGGCTGCAGCTAATGGAGTCTGGAAGAAGAAAGGTCTGTTATTAATTGTGATCACGACATAGAGTTGCGAGATACCTAATGTGGAAGGGGATCCAATTCGCAGTCTGATCAACTAAGTGGTAAGATGCCGATGCATCATATTGTATATATGCTTCCATTACACTTGGAATTGACTATTTAAGTGACGGACTATTTACCTGATATGTCCATATAGTGACTACACTGGCCAATATATCTCTGTGCAGGGATTGCATATTATATTTCTTTTGGAGTCAGCAAAATCATCTTGGCCGTTTGCAGGCGTTTCTAAGCCCCACGCTCAATGGATCTCCAAGCAAAGCAATTCACAGCATTTTCTCCTTGATATGAACTGATCCTGTACCATGTATATTATACTATAGATCAAGTTGAGGTTTACTATCCCTCCTTGGTGGTCATTACACAACTAAAAAAGGGAGAATTCCCTAGCCCATAGGAAGGACAATACATGTTTAATAACCAAACTTGGAAACTGACTGCCAGTTAAATATCAGGACTGTTCAGTGCATATAGGAAGCAAACGGATAACTTTGTAGCACTAGGTACCACTCAGGATGTGATCCCCACCAATCCCACTCTATTTTTTCCTTTTCAGTTGGAAGGTCTCTGTATATTTTTATATGCAAATTCCTTCACTATATCCCCCGGAGGGTCCATTCATTGGTAACTTGCACAATGTAGAATCTACATGATTATTTTTGAACCATTATTTCTATATATGCTATTTAGCATTTTTCTACAGCCGGCAAGTTCCCAGTGAATTAATGCGTTAGGTAGATGTCCGGACTGACTGTGTGTATGGGAGGGATGGGGTTTTTGTGTTTTTGTTTAATTTTGTGGCACTGTGTACGTGTTTTTTCGTTTTCTTTGTGTCAAAACATATTTGGTGCTCTTCGGATCATCCCTCCTACGGAGGGGACCCGGCAAGCACTATATTTGGAGTTGTCATGCAATTTTATCTCAATAATTATGTTATGAAACACATTTAAATTATCAATAAATTATGTACGTGATTTTTGGAACCAAGCTATCTGGAATTTCTGTTGCAAAAGTAGCTATCTGTTTGGATCCTGGTAGCAATACTAGGTTTCTTGTGTATGTTGTGCCTAAGTTCTTTGGCTACAGCAACAGCACCTTAGTGGGTGTACAGTATCTTGGATTTTGTGAGATAACCATATTAATGGTTCTTGGTTCCGTAGGATTAGTTTTTTCTTTTTCGTCTTTTGGTGTACATGTGACATGTCACTGATCTCTGCTCCCAATCACAGGGAGCAGAGATCAGTGACACTGTTACTAGGCAGAATAGGGAGATGCTTGTTTACATTAGCATCTCCCCGTTTGTCCTCTCCGTGAGGCGATTGAGTCCACGGGACCCGCAAACCTACTCTCGGAGCTCCCGGCCATCACGCACGCACTGGCACGGCGGCAAATACAAAGGGAAATACAGGTACGCCCATTTGCCCAGCCGTGCCATTCTGCCAATGTACATCGGCGTGCGCTGATCGGGAACCGGTTAAAGAGGAATCGGCTTCTGTTTGTGATGACCTGGTTGCCTCTGTAAAGAAGGAACTATATGCCACGATTCAGACTTTTCGTGACTCGTTAGTTAATCCGGCTGCTAGTCAGCCCTCCAATTCAGAGCTTTCCCAGGGTTCACTTCCTGTCCCGCTGTTAGAAACTCTATCTGAAGGTTTTTCAAACAGGGAAGAACAGTCCCCCACACCTTCCGTTAAGGACTCAGAAGAGGAGGTTGAGGAGGCTGAAGTGGCCCCCCCTCCAAATTTAAGTTATCCCTGAAAGAGGTGCATGGGCTTCTTAAAGCCATTCATGTTAAGCTTGGCTTAAGTGAAGAAAAGAAGGAATTATCTCTTCATGACCGCATGTATGCAGGTTTAACCTCCCTGGCGGTATTCCTGAGTCTGGCTCGGGGTGGAATTTCAAAACCAAAAGCGGTAACCTTGAGCCAGGGATCGCATCGCAGGATCCAGGAAGAGCTTACTTACCTTGTCCCCTGGATCCTGCGATGTCTCCCCGCAGTGTGAGCGGCTCGTCCTCCGCTCGATTCATCACGGAGCCGAGCTCTGTTCCCTGCGAGCGTTGCGACACACGTGGACGGAGAACGGCGCCAAATTCAAAAAGTGAAGCACACACAATACATACAGTACACTGTATGAAATTATTTCACCTCCCTTTTGTCCCTAGTGGTTTCTCCAGTGCCCTGTATGCAGTTTTATATTATAAAAACTGTTCTTTCTGCCTGGAAACTGGAGATTGTCCATAGCAACCAAAACTGTCCCTTTACATCAGACCAGCTAGAAAACAGCAATAATAAATTAGAATCACTTGCAGAATTGAGCGATAGTGATTTGTGGGGAGATCAGTCATCAAACACTGAAAAGTAATGACCGTGACAATTCTGCAACTGAGCAAATTTTAGTGTTTTTGATTTGATTACATTATTGAATAATTTTTATTATTATTATATTATTGGTATAATTATTTATAGTTATTTATTATATTATAATTTATGATTTTGTGTTTCAAACTTTATCATACCCGGGATGTCTACTAGACAGATTTAAGTGAGTTATTCCTAAGAATTACAGGCCTACAATATAAAACGCCAAATTTCCATGCAAAATAATTGTACCGCTTTCAGCATCAAAAATATGAAATAATCATACTGCCATGCAGGTTAAGCGAGCCTAAGGGTCGGACATTTCCGGTCCATTCGGTTATTTCTGAAGCCATTAAAAAAATGGAGAGAACCTTTTTTCTCCAAAGCCCAAAAGAGATTTTTTCCTTTTGAGGAGGACCCCTCTGCAGTTTGGAACAAGGTGCCCAGGTTGGATGCTGCCTTCTCCCAGGTCTCAAGATTCACCAACCTGTCCTTTGAAGACACGGGGGTTCTAAGGGATCCAATGGATAAATGTATGGATCTTTTGCTCAAAAGATCGTGGCAGTCAGTCATGAGCAATTTAAAGCCAGCTATGGCCACGACATGTGTAGCCAGGAATCTGGAATACTGGATTAACCAGCTGAAGTCTCATTATAGTGGCAGATTCACCCAAACAGGAGATTTTGGTGTCATTTTCTACCCTGTCGTCTGCAGTAGCTTATATAGCAGATGCTTCGGCTGAAGCAATTAGAATGTCGGCTAGATCAGCAGCCTTGACAAATGCTGCGAGAAGAGCATTATGACTAAAGACCTGGCCAGGTGACACAGCGTCGAAGAGTAAACTTTGTGGGATTCCCTTTTCGGGTGACCTCCTTTTTGGCCCTGATCTAGATAACATTCTAGACAGGACTGCCGATAAGAAAAGGTCCTTCCCGGTTAAAAAGAAGAAACAACCCCCAAAATGCCTTTTTCGACCTCAAAAAGCTCAGGAGCAGGACAGTAAGGTTTAGGGGAGAAAGAAAAATTGGTCCACACAGAGGGCGAAAGGAAAGGGTGGAATCCTTTTCCGTCCTCCTGCACAAGCCTAAAAAAACCCCAATGACTTCCGCAGTGGAAGGAGTCACTATCTCTCAGGTGCTGTTACCGGTAAGTCTAACTTGGACTTTTAAGCCTGGTAATGCACCAGGGGTTTGGGCCTTCCCTTCTTTGTTTTTGTAGTATCACACTGGATACCCCATCCGAGGAGGGCTGCATCCAGCGAGCATAGGACCGAGTATACAGGTGTCACTGGTTTGGCCTTCCCTCTGTTGAGGACCACTGAGCTTTGAAGTGTTTGGCTGTTTGTTCATACATAAAATATATTATATATATATATATATATATTTATTAAACAAACTTTGATGTGCACAATGTGACACTTCATTCATATTACTGCACAGAAGCATGGTGCACTGTGCTTCTGTGCAGTGACATGTGGGACTGAGCAGAGTTGTGCAATATTATGCAAATACATTGCCTTGAAAAAGTATTCATAACCCTTGAAATTTTCCACATTTTGTAATGTTACAACTTAAAACGTAAATGTATTTTATTGGGATTTTATCTGATAGACCAACACAAAGTGGCACATAATTCTGAAGTGGAAGGAAAATGATAAATGGTTTTTCAGTATTTTTTACAAATAAATATCTGAAAAGCAAATTATTACACGTCAAGCAGGCTCTCTCCCCCAGCCTAAGAGGGGAATCTACAAGCCACTGGGGTAAGCCCCGGCGATTAGATTGCACGGTGCCACATGCGCCAATTCCATGATCAAGCAAGTGACTAAAAAGTGGCACTCTCGTGTAATCCCTGGCAAACAGGGATAATTATCCACATATAAGTGGTACCCCTTTCCGAATAAGGGTGACACCAAGTCCCACACAATGTTACCATCGCTCCCTATGTAATCTGGGCAGTTCTCCAGCCCTATGTGACTATCTCATCCCTCGTAAACCATAAAACAATATGTATAGCCTGTGGCCCTGTCACAGAGCTTATACATCTTGACCCCATATCTGGCACACTTGCTGGGAAGATATTGTTTGAAAGGCAAGCGGCCAGAAAACTTAATCAGGAACTCATCAATGCAGACAACTTGATGGGGAGTAAACTAGGCTGCAAACCGTTGGTTGAAGTGGTTTACGAGGGGCCGAATTTTGTAGAGCCGATCGTATCCAGGGCCACCTCGTTGAAGTGCATGAACCGCCAGATCTGCTGGTATCGTGCCCTAGCCATGGAGTCAGAGAACACGGGCATATAGTGAATTGGGTCAGTGGACCAATATGACCACAACTCACTCTTTTTAGTTATGCCCATGAGGAGGGATAGGCCCAGAAAGGTCTTAAATTCGGAAACCATAATTGGTTTCCAATCTCTGGCAAGGGTCAAATGGGGATTAGCGGTGATGAATTGACCAGCATACAAATTGCTTTGGTCCACAATAGATCTATAGAGATCTTCCGTGAAAAACAGCAAATAAAAATCACGTGACGTAAAATCAACTGTTTCCACCTAAATTCCGGGTTGGCCAGTGAATGGGGGAAGTATGGGTGCTGCAGAAGTGGTGGGTTCCCAGTTAGGATTGGCGAATGCAGCAGGAAGGGCACTATGGGCTTGATGGGCCTGTGTTTGTCTTCTTCTTGGTGGCTGCAGGACACTAGTTGTGCTAGCCACCGCACCAGCTTGAACTGCACTTATGGGACTCGCCACATCACCACGTGTTACTGCAGTGTTGGTTTGACTACGACCAGGGTGTACTAGGCCGCTGGTGCTTGCCAGTTCACCAGAAGGATGAGCGGCACTAGTACTGACTCTCTGCTCCATACGAGAGCCCTGTGATTCTTGCACCTCAACGACCGCAGAAGAACGGAGTCTGGTACGCCTGACCTTGGCAGGTAACAAAACTCCGTTGTCAGAGCTATCTGTCAGGGTGCCGCTGCTGTCTACAGGATTGTATTCTGAGCCTGAATCTGACAGATGAGTGACTTCCTCTTCACTATCTGTCATGCTCAGAAACGTGTAGGCCTCTTTACTAGTGTACCTTCGATTTGACATTTTGGTCTCATACTGGTACACTAGTGAGACTCACAGGTAAAAAAGCTCCGGTCAGCGACTGATTCAAACGCTACAAAAAAAACTGTTAGCGTTTGCAGGGATCAGGCCTGATTCTGCGAACGCTGCAGTTGTGTGTGTTGTTATGTAAGTGACAGTGATTGATTGATACTGCACTTGGGTGGGCTGGGCGGAGAGGCTAACTGCAGGTGCTAGCAGGTATCTGGGCTGATTCCGCTAACGCTGCATGTTTGGGAACCCTAAACTGCTAGGGATGCTAATATATGTTGATCCATTCAGACACCTTACTACTAAGGGAGGTGTATGGTGCGTGCGTGAATGTTGGCGCTACTGGCACTAATCTGACACTGCCTGGGGCGAAGCAGACCCTGACTGATGCTAAAACCTAACTTATATCACCTGCCAGGCGATTAGGGGGTTAATTCTTTATTGGGTAATATACGGCCAGGTGCCCTGATGCTATAAAAAACTAACTAACCAGTGTCACCCGTAACACTAATACAGTGATCACTGGTGACAGGGGGTGAAAGGGTTAACTAGGGGGCAATCAGGGGGTTAAAACCTTTATTAGGTAATATATGGGGGTACCTGAGGCTATAAAAACCTGACGGTGAAATGAATCACCTAACTGGCTAACTAGCGTCACCAGTGACACAAATACGGCAATCGATTAGTGACACTGGCGACAAGGGGGTGAAAGGGTTAACCAGGGGGTTGAAACCTTTTTTAGGTAATATATATGGGGGTACCTGACGCTATAAAAACCTGACGGTGAAACGAATCACCTAACTGGCTAGCTAGCGTCACCAGTGACACAAATATGGCGATCGATTAGTGACACTGGCGACAGGGTGAAAGGGTTAACTGGGGGGCGATCAAGGGGTTAAACCTTTATTAGGGGGGTAACCTAGACCTAGCACTTATTTCAGTTACAAATGACACCAATACAGTGATCAGTGAAAAATCTGACAGTGACAGGGAGTGAAAGGGTTAACTGGGGGGAGATCAGTGGGGCAAGTGTACCTATGTGTTGTACTGGTGTCAGTGAACTGTTGGTGCAACTCGCGGTTAGATGTCCCCTCTCTCACTGGAATCGAAAAGACCCCACGAGGAGAGATGACATCACTTCCTCCTGTCTGTGTTTACACTTACACAGACGGGAAGGTTTTCATTCCTTAGGAGCGATCACCAGGTCCAGATCAAATGTGGTTTGGCCCTGGGGACTGATCGCTCCCTTAACGAACCCGACTGCCGCGGGGGGGGGGGGGGGGCGCACGCCCATTTGCCCACCCGTGCCATTCTGCCGACGTACATTGGCGTGCGGCGGTCGGGAACTTGTTAAAATAGCCAATGGGATGAGACAGGGATGCCCTCTGTCCCCTGTAATTTTTATCCTGACCCTGGAACCTTTCCTATGTTCAGTTAGGGACAATCCCAACATAAAGGGCCTCCGCATTGACAACATCCCCAAAAATTGCGGCGTTCGCGGACGACCTATTATTCTTTGTAACTAACCCTGTCCCTAATTTGCTACGAGAACTGAAGACATACGGGGCACTATCCTTTTTTCAAAATCAATCTCCAGAAATTGGAGGCGCTGAATGTGTCCATGCCAACCCCGATGGCCACCATACTTCGATCAGACTTCCTGTTCAAATGGGTAACGTCACACATTAAATATCTGGGCATCTTTTTGCCCAGTGAGATCGAAGACATATTCTCCCTCAACTTTCCTCTCCTGCTGTCAGCCTTTAAAAGAGACCTTCAGTCTTGGCAGCACGGACTATTTTCTTGGTTTAGATGTGGGATTGTTAAAATGAATATTATGCCCCAGATATTGTACCACCTGCAGGCCCTTCCCATCCGGATCCCAAGGTCCTTTCTCAGAGCAGTGAACCGTACTATAACAATCCTTAGTATAACAAACCGTACTATAATAATCCTTCCTATGGGGCCAGAAAGCCCTGAGATTGGCCCTGTCTATTTTGCGACTGCCAAAAGTGATGGGTGGCATGGCTCTACCGGACGGCAACATTTATCTTAGGGTGTGCCACTTGACACGAATTCTGGACTGGTGTCACCACGGCCTCCTGAAACAGTGGGTACAGTTGAAAGGAACTCCTCGCTGGAACCCAGCTGGGACGCTTTGCCCTGGTGCCGAACGCACTTATCTCGCTGGATACGAGAGCACCCTACTGTAGGAGAAACATGGCGGATAGCCCAAAAAGCCTTTCGAGACTTCTCCATAGCACCCACTCCTTCGCCAATTACCCCCATTGTGGGAAACTTTGCCTTCAGCCTGGGACTAAGCGACCCTAGATTTCAGGAACTAAAAGAAGCTGACCGTTCTCAGGTTTGACGCTTCCTCATAATCGTTGGCGGGCCTATCCTTTTGGCAAAAAATACAGCTAGCTCACTTCATTGGCTCCCTCCCTACCCGGAAACCTTTTAGGAGGAGCCTTACTGGTTTTGAGCTCTTGTGCCTGGAACAGTCCTCTGCATGCTACTTAGTTTCCCAGACATATCAGTTATTGCTAACACCAACCCTGAATTTCAGACCTCCCTACATACTTAGGTGGGAATAAGTCTTGAGAATCCAGTTCACGGAGAGACAGGTGGAGAGAATTTTCCTCTTCATTGGCAAAACGTGTGTGTGCTAACCAGGAAGCAGGTTACAAGGTACTGACTGGTACTACACGCCAGAGAGGATCCACAGGATGTTCCCTCAAAGTTCAGAGCTATGCTGGAGATGGGGGGAGGAAGTAGGGTCTCGCCTACATCACCATGAGATCCCAAGCAAGATATATAGGAAATCCATTCCGCCTCTTCTCCTCACAGCGGCGAAGAGTTGCATCCCGCTGTGCTGGAAGCAGACACAGCCGCCGAGCGTGGCAATATGGCTGAAAAAGGTAGCTGAAATCTATGCAATGGAGGATCTGGTGGCCGAGGAAAGGGGCCTCCAGGAGAAATTTAAAACAAAATGGTATTATTGGTGCGAGTTTGTCTACTCCGAAGATCATGCCGAGCCGATGACCCAACTCTCTTAAAAGATGGGTCCTGAGGAAGGGCCCCCCCGGATGTGGATTGCGGAACTGGCCAGTGGTAGTTCCCCCCCCCCCTCCTTTTTCTCTCTCCCCTCTGCTACTATACTCTTAACTCTGATCTCTTTTGTTGTTTGGACCCTCTGGGTATTCTTGATCTCTCTATTCTCTTGATATCATTATTAAGAGAAAGGAATCAAAAAAGAAAAAGGAAAAACTGTGCGCGCTACGGAGACTTCCTAGCCCTCAAAGCCAACGGCGTGAGCTACATTTTGTGTTTAGACCATTGATGCCAAGGGCTGTATGGGCACGGGATCTTGTATGTGGACAATATCCAATGTGGATTCAATATTGTTGTGGTTTCTGTATCACCGTTTCTAAATAAAGAACTGGAAAAAAAAAAAAAAAAGATAAAACGTATATCACAATTTAGTATCCCAACAATGTCCCTACTGTACCCATTCATCTGCATAGTCAGTTGTCGGTACCGTTATGTACTTGCCCACACATGTAACCATAATCACAAAATGCTGTCCGAAATTAAATTAACGGGTGACAAACCAGGTGTGTCCAGCCACGGAGACCACACCACTTGAAATTTATTCTGACTTCTCCTATGCTGGAAGATGTATTTTTCTAGGCGTAGGGAGGATCAGCGGATTTCCAGTGTCGGAGAATTAATTTCCTGGCCTGGAACAAAGCCCGGACAAATGCCTGTTTGGTGACCTATTCTACTGGCAGGTCATCCAAGACACCCAAAAGACAAGGGTTCCATCGAACAGCGACTTGGAATACCTTATTTAGGGTACTCAGGACTTTCTCCCAGTAGAGGTGTAATTTGGGACATCTCCACAGTAGGTGGATGAGGTCACCGTAGTCCCTAGAACATCTAGCACAGAGAGTCCTCTCTCACACCCAATTTGAAGAGTCTTGCTGGAGTAAGATGAACCCTGAGAAGGATGTACAACTGTAACAGTCGTGTAACGTTGAGTGAACACATTTGTACAACCTGTAGAGCCTCCTCCCATTGTTCCTTCTCTTCCCCCACATCACACTCCCACCTGGCCTCAGCCCTTGAAGGAAAATCCTTCATGAAGATGAGCAACAACATGTAATAGGATCGTAATATGAAGCCTTTATATACTTCCACCTCAAACATAAAATCATATAATGATTCCGCGCTACAGCAATAATAAAGTGCAAAAAGTGCCCAATAAATAGGGTAAATAAACAGTGTGCAAATGGTGCCCAATAATTGGGATGATAATATAGTGTAAAGGTGATTAATCCATGAACTGATGTAACAATCCAGGGGCATTAGATTCAATGTGGTGATTGTCTCTTAAGCCAGCATTTTTCAATAAATGTCCAAAAAAGAAGTTTCTTCAAAATGAGTTTAGATAAACTACACAGCAAAAAGGCGAGAGGTGTACAATCCCATAAATGAGCTCACAGAACCCTCACCTTGATATCTTGAAATATCAGCATAAGATAATGTACAGGGGGTCCTCCGTTCCACTTAGTGTTGAACCTGAATGGATACTTCACATCCACGTCCTCATACAGTCTCATACTCCCAAAGGGGGGGGGGGGGGGGAGTGGGAAGGGATGGGAGAGATGGAGAACTCCAATAGTGTAGTATGTTTATAGTTAAAATATAATTTTATTAATAAAATAGGCTGGACTCTTACATTAACAAATTAGAAAATAAGCATAAAACAAATCGTATGGCGTTCGAACGCCGTTCTCACGTCACTTCCGGTATTATTCAACCTCTGGCCACTCCCTACGCGTTACGTCATCACGTGACTTCAGGGGATCACGTGATGACGTAACGCTTAGGGAGTGGTGGCCGGAGGTTGAATAATACCGGAAGTGACGTGAGAACGGCTCATTTATGGGATTGTACACCTCTCGCCTTTTTGCTGTGTAGTTTATCTAAACACATTTTGAAGAAACTTCTTTTTTAGACATTTGGATTAAGAGACAATCACCACATTGCATCTAATGCCCCTGGATTGTTACATCAGTTCTTGGATTAATCGCCTTTACACTATATTATTATCCCAATTTATTGTGCACCATTTGCACACTGTTTATTTACCCTATTTATTGGGCCCTTTTTGCACTTTATTATTGCTGTAGCGCGGAATCATTATATGATTTTATGTACTTATGAGTGGAATGTGAACACTGTTAGATCCTGCTGCAGACGGCTTTTTCACTGTATTTGATTGCACTTTATTGCACGGTACGCACTTTGTTTATTTTTTAGTTTATGAGGGTTGCCCTCTTTATATTAATTAGGGGATCATTCTGAACACATCTTAGAAGCGTGAGGGCTTTATCTTCATTTTCCACCTCAGACATATAGTTAAAAAAAATAGGCGTCGGAGACTGTATCCAAGGTGCAGAACCAGTTTGCGCCTTAACCACATGTTGGAGTCGGATATAATATAAATACATATTCTGTGGAAGTCAGAATTTAGACTGTAGAGTGGTGAAGGAGAAGAGTTTACCATTTTCAAAGGCATGGGATAAAAGCATAATACCATATTGTCGCCATTTGGCCCCATATTGCAGCAACTTCATCTCCCCATAATATGCAATATCCCATATTGGGCTATATCTAGCGAACCCTGTAACCTCCTGCATTTGCCTCACCTTGTTCCATATCTTCTGCATGATAACATTAACATAGGTGGGGAAAAGCTTATTAGATTTACTGTAGGATAGAACCTCTAGACCCATTGCAACATCCTCCACCCCTGTCACGTGGTGTAGAATATGGTTCGTTGTATCAACGTTGTTGTTGGTCTGGTGCATGGCTCTAGCAATATGCTGTAACTGGGCTGCCACGTAATATAGTCAAGGGTTGGGCAAAGCCAGACTACCACTCTGCTTTGGTTCTAGCTTAATTCTCAGGGGTTTAGTGTGCCATACAAGTGCATGAAAGGTGGGAGTTGATAACTTTGAACATCTTGAGGGAAATAACCATGGGAGAATTGTGTAATGTATATAATAGTTGTGGCATAAAGATCATTTTTATAAGGTTGGTTCTCCCTACTACAGAAAGCCTAAGTTTGGTCCATAGTTTGACTTTATCCCGTATACCTGTAATTAAAGGTGACAAGTTTAGGAAGATATAATCAAGGGGTCTTGGAGTAACATTAATGCCTAAGTATTTGAAGTTAGAGGCCACAGGGATGTTATGGAGGACAGATGCTGAGTTCCCCGACTTAGCATCTAAAAGCATAATGGCCGATTTCGTCCAATTTATATGCAAACCAGAGTAAGTCGCAAAGCTAGTTATAACAGACATGGCTTCTCATAAGGATGTATTGGCGTCCCCCAGAAGGAGCCTGTTATTATCTGCATATAGAATGATCTTCTCTTGCCTTTCCCCATACTGAAAGCCCAGAGTAGAGAGATTAAAACAAATCATGGCTGCTAAGGGCTCAGTGGCTATGACAAAGAGGAGCAGGGACAGCGGGCACCTCTGTTGGGTACCCCTGCAAAGGGAAAAAGTGGGTGAGAGCTGACCCACCACTCTGATTGCCGCTTGGGGAGAGATGTATAGCAAGCGAACCCAGGACAAGAATGTCTTTCCAAAACCGAATTTCCCCACTGTGGCTCATAAGTATCTCCACTCTATACTGTCAAAGGCCTTATGGTGTCTAACGACAGTAGGGCCCTGTCCCCCATATTGTCCGCCTTGGACTGTAAGTTAAGAAATAAACTGCGTAGGTTGATTGCCGTAGATTTTTGGGGAATGAAACCCAACTGATTGGAGTGAATGATAGTTGAAATGACCATATTCAAACGCAATGACAGCACTTTATAGCTAGATTTTTTATGTCGGACTGCAGGAGAGAAGATAGGCTTATAGGAATCCGGGTCCAGGGGGTCTTTACAGTAAGATAACGTTCGCTTTAGTCATGGACACTGGAAGGCTTCTGGCTGCATTAAATACTTTAAATGAGAGAGGTTACCCTCCCCACATTGCTTATTGATCTCCATGGAAAGGCCATCATCCCCTGGTGTCTTGGAATTGGGGACCAGTCTGGTCGCCAGCTGCAGTTCTTTCAAAGTTAAAGGAGCATCCAGAAAACGTTTATGGGTATCCGACAAGCAAGGTAGATCCATCCCCTGCAAAAAAGTGGACAGAGATTAGAGAGTAGTTTTGTTTGGAATGATAAAAAGTGTAGTAGAATTTGATTGGGAGAGTTTAACATGGCCCCGGTCTGCGTATGTAAGGCACCTATAGACAGGGAGGCCTGGTGGGATTGAACAATCCTTGCCAGTAGTTGACCAGCCTGCTCTCTCTCCTTGTAAAAGGCCAATTTACCAAAAAAAAAATTTCCTCTCAGCACCTGTAATAAGTAATAATGTGGAACATAGCATCCTTGTGCAGAGATCCATTCCTCTCTAGCTGAGTCTGAGGGATAGGTAATAAACTCGGCCACCAATTGTCTCATCAGCTGTGTAGCCTGTTTTTTAGTTAGTGGCCTGTTTGATGTTTGCAATTTCCAATATGAACACACCTCTAAGGAAGGCCTCGAAGGCATCCCATACACTAAGAAGGTCCTGATAATCAAAATGAATGTGCCAATACTCAGATATTAGAGAGACTATGGAAGGGATGAGGTGCAACCAGCAAGCATTAAGCTTCCATTGAGCTTATGACAATATGGGATCTCACACCTAAATATACAAGTAAAGGTGAGTGGTCTGAAATGCCTCTCAGAACGTATGTTATGTCCTGTATTAAGTATGATGCAGATGGGGTACAAAGACAGAGGTCAATCCATGACAGTGAGCTGCAAGTTTTGGAAAAGCAGGAGAATTGCTTCTGCCTGGGATGCTTACTACTCCTGGGGTCTATCCATCCCGCCTCATCAGCAAATTTCAAAAGTGCTATATGGCGGGTGCCACTTCCGGAAAAGCCACTGTGACACTGAAAGCACTATACAGAAGATCCAGGTCTCCATCCATGGTAGAGATAAGGTAGTCACACCAAGAAGTAGAAACAAAAAGGGTATCATAAATAGGGTGGACAACAGGTTTCTCCATTCAAAGAGACCTTGACAAGACACCATCAGGACCAGTTTGAAACGCATAGATAAAAGCTCTGTCAAAGCTATAGCTCGTTTACCAGCTCATTGTAGGAGTAGGGTATTCTATTCTCCCAGCCACCATGACATAGCTGAAGGGAACTTGATGTAAGGCCCCCAGTACTTAAGAGTTGGAGAAACGGCCAGGTCGTCAGTCATCTTCCACCGCTTTCCTCCTTGCCTGACATAGGGTGTTTTCATTAGCATCCAACCATTCTGATACATCGGTTGCAGATTCAAGTGTGTTTGCCCTCTGGCAGTGATACAGAGCTTGGCCAGGAAAAACATGGCATGTGTCACTTGGGGATTTTGGAACCTCTGTTTAACATCCGATCTCTGCTTCTTTGGACCTCTGCTGAGAAGTCCGGATAAAAGGATATTCTGGCTCCATTGTATAGGATATTGCGGTTCTCTATAGCTTTTCGAAGAGCAATTTCTTTATCATTTAAAGTTTAGCAACCGGGCCAGCATAGTGCGCGGTGGACGTCCCGGTCTGCACTCTATGCGCCCTTTCTACTGAGTATAAAGGAGTGAAGGACTCTTTACCAAACACTTCTAGGAGCCATTGTTCCAAAAAATGTGTTTGGTCCCACCCCACCACCTTCTCTGGGAGCCCCTCAATCCCCACATTATTACATCTTAGATGATTCTCCATACCCTCTGCTCTCAGCTCTGTGGGCTTTGCCAGCCTTGCGGTGGTTTGAGTGTCTCTAACAATTGGGGCCAGCTTGCCCTCCACATCACTTATCCTGCTTTCAACTGCTGTTGTACACTTTTTTTTTGTAAATCCTGGCGTATCAACCCCACCTCCTCCTTCAGCCCCCCAAAAGGCTCTTTTAGTGTGTTGAAAGATGCAGTGCACTTTTTCACTGCTCTGAGCATTTCAGATAGGGTAGATTTCTCTCCCTCCTCCTCCCCCTCCTCGTCTGAGGGGAGCTGTTCTGCACTGGCACCTGAGGCCTGCATTAGTTGGTATTCCACAGTTCCAGTATGAAAAATGGCCAGTGTGGTAGTAAAATCCTACCCCGTGACCTGCCCAGAGGGGCCCGCTAGCTTCTGGGCATAATACAGCACGTCTTTCAGGGGATCTTTTGTCTGAGGGATTTAGGCGTTTTACTCACTGTGTCCTTAAGTTTGTCAGCTCCACTGGGCCTTGCTGTGAGAGGGGCGCTGTGCCATGTTGGAGGTCGAGCTGCGCTCCGTCCTCTTTGCCTGCTTTTCTGATCCGCATGGTTAGCGTTGCAGAGATCAGAAGCCGCCGCCATGTCAGGGAGAGGTACTGCCACAGAGAGGAGCCGAAACAGCTGGGTTAACTGGCTGGGAGCAGGATCTGAAAAGGATCAATGTTGGGTGTTGGGAGCCCTGTGAGATGCAACTGCTCACATGCCGCACCCCCCCCAACCTATAATTATTTTTCCTTACCAGTAAATTCTATATCTTGGAGTACAGCACTAGACATAGGCCACCCTCCCTCCCATTCCGTGATTATGCTGCATTGCTTGTTACAAAACTAAAGACTCCCGAGGGGGGGGGTTGTAGCGTTTATACGGGAGGCACCCAATGGGTGTGTCCCAAATCACCTGAAGGTACAAGCCATAACTATGTATACAAGTATACCCATGGTATTCTAATATCTTTACCTGTATCCTGTACTGTACAAACCACCCTATCGCAAAAAAAACTAAAAAATTATTATTATGCAGTTTCTAGAGGTAATGGTCTCCTTGACTGAAGTGCACCACTTTTGACCAGTTTTATACCAAAAGGAGCATTCTGGCCAAATGGGCCAGGTCTCACTTCTCTAGAGATTCAGATGAAGTTAGAACTGAGGTCATGGCTTTTTTTTTTTTTTTTATATCCAAAAACAACTTTATTTCGTTCAACATAAACAATTATACAAGTCCAGGCTTCAACAGTACTCAGTTGCATTGCATAGTTTAGGATTTCTCAATACATTATAGCAGAATCAATATTCAAAGTGCGGCTCATCAGTCTAATCAATAGTATATTCAAAAACATTTAGTCAGCATTAATACCCAATAATCTCTCCATCACCAGGTCCACCGGGACTAGTCCCGGTACATCTAGCCACTGTCCCCACAGCTTCTCAAACTTTCGGGTGCACCCCCTGTGCTGGTATACCATTTTCTCCATTCTAATCATGTTCCCCACTGCCGCTATCCACTCCTTGACTGTGGGAGGGTCCTCTGATATCCAATGTACCATTATCATCTTACGTGCTATCAATAGAAGCCTAGTGACTGCTAGTCTAACACTTTCTTCCCATTCGAATACTTCAAGCACATTTAGTAAACAGTGTTTTGGGTTGGTAGGCAAAGAGATCTGGAACACCCTATTAATGGTATCCACCACTCCACCCCAATAGGGATGAAGCTTCGGACACCGCCACAGAAGATGAATCAGATCTCCATGGTCTCTTTTGCATCTAGTGCAAGTCGGGGTGTCTTTAAGACCCATTTGGTGCAGTCTGTGTGGGGTATAGTACACTCTAAAAATAAGATACAGTTGTGTTAACCTCTGCGATACATTAAGTGAACTCGTGGGCACCGCTTGTAAGATCTCCTCCCATTGGTCCTCATCTATCTGTCCCACATCTCTCTCCCACTTCTCCATCATTTTCAAGGGGTGTTTATTCATGAAGCCCTGCAGGAGCATATTATAGCATTGCGAGATAAAACCTTTTGTATTAGTAGCTCTCAGGACTAAGTTAAATAGCGGTGTAGGTGAAAAGGACCACTCGGAAGCAATGCTCTGAGCCTTCACCGCATGTTTTAGTTGCATATAGTAGAACCTCATATTGGATGGCAAGCCGTGTCTTTCCTGCAGAGCCTCAAAAGATAGCAAAATACCGTTCTGAAAAATATCTCTAATATATACAACCCCATATTTCTTCCGTAGTGCTCCGTGCTGTAACTGCGCTATTTCAGGGTAAGTCCCGTTTGACCATATCGGGCTAAAGTCAGTGTATCCTCTCACCCCCTGCAAGTATCTAATTTTGTTCCAGATTTTCTGGATAAGATTGTAGGTCGGGTATACCTTATTTGGTTTTCCAAAGGCTAGAGACTCAAGTGCCGATGGCACCGAATCTCGCTTTACCGTATGTAGCATCACAATCTCAGAGGAACTGCGAACGATACTCGACCTATCTGTCTCTCCACCCATGATCCCTATTAGGTGCTGAAGCTGGGCTGCTAAGTAATAAAGCCATGGGTTCGGTAGGGCCAATCCCCCCTCATCTTTAGGACGCTGTAGATGCTCAAGTTTGATTCTGGGAGGGCGATTCTTCCAAATTAACAGACGAAAGAGGGAGTTTATCATTCTGAATGTTTTCAAGGGGACCACCACTGGAGAATTGTAAAGTAAATACAATAGCTGGGGCATAAGGATCATCTTGATCAGATTCACCCTTCCCGCTATCGATAAACACAGTGAGTTCCATGTCTTAATCCGGTCTCGGAATTTCTGCAGTAATGGGGATATGTTCAATTTCCCGTATTCTCTCATCATCGGTGTCACTTGAACCCTCAGATACCTAAAGGATGTAGACAGGGGTATGGAGTTGTTAGTGGGTGGCTTGCCCCCTTCATCTAGTAACATTAAGGAGGATTTTGTCCAGTTAATCTGGAGTCCCGAGTAAGTACCAAATTCCGTTATGGTGGCCATGGTTTCCCGAAGAGAGTCTTCGACATCTCCCAGCAAAATCATAGTGTCATCCGCATAGAGCATCAGTTGCCTGTCCCCATAACGAAAGCCATCAATACCCGGGTGATCTCTAATTTTAATGGCCAGGGGCTCAATGGCTAACGCAAAAAGCAGGGGAGACAAAGGGCACCCCTGTCTCGTACCCCTACCTAGCCCGAAGGCCAGAGACATTCTGCCCGACGCTCTAATGGCTGCCTGGGGACCACAATAAAGCAAACGGACCCAGGAAATGTACGTCTCCCCGAATCCGAACCTCTGAAGAACACCCCATAAATACTCCCATTCGATGCTATCGAAGGCCTTCATAGCATCCAATGAGAGCAAAGCCCTCTGTCCCTTATTGTCTGCCTGAGACTGAATGTTCAAATAAAGTCTTCTGAGATTTACTGCCGTAGATTTATTTGGCATAAATCCTGCCTGGTCTGGATGCACTATCGACGTAATGACTTTATTTAGTCTAATTGCTAGTGCTTTCGCCAGTATCTTAATATCGCTCTGTAACAGGGAAATGGGTCTATATGATCCAGGGTCGACAGGGTCCTTACCAGGCTTTAATATCAAAACAATATTGGCTGTGGACATGGAAGGGGGTAGAGTTCCGTTAGCCCTGGCCGTGTTAAACACAGTCAGGAGCTTAGGAAGGAGTACTTCAGCATACTGCTTATAAATTTCCATACGTAGCCCATCCGACCCGGGGGCTTTACAGTTTGGGAATGCATTCAATGCCAGCTGCAACTCCTCCACTGTAAGTGGATCGTCCAGGGCCTTCCTATTCTCAGTGGTGATCTGCGGGAAATTAATGCCCTGTAGATATCCCATAAGCTCCTCCCCTGTATACTGTCCAGTAGGCAGATACAGGTTCTCATAAAATCCTGCCAGTTCCTGTAGTATCAGATCAGGGGAACTCACTATCTTTCCCTCCTTTGTTCTAATTGCCCCTATCACCGGGGACCGTTGTTGTGAGTTTGCTATTTTAGCTAAAAGACGACCCGTGGTTTCCCCTTCCTCAAAGAAAGCTGCCTTGGAAAAAAATCTTTTCTTCTCTGCCGTGGACGACAGAAGTCGCTCATAAGCTGATTGAGCCGACTTCCACGACTCCCTGGCAGAGTCAGTGGGATCCTGAATAAATTTTTCCTCCAAATCCTGCACCATCTTTTCAAGTTCCTCTCTGTGCTCTGAAGAGTTTCTCTTAACTTTAGTGATTTCTGTAATTAGTAAACCCCTCGGATGAACTTTAAACGCCTCCCATTGAATTAAAGGGGAGTCCAGAAATTCTCGAATGCTCCTCTCTATCTCCACCGGGGATGTAAATAACTTTAGCCAGAAGGCATTGAATTTCCAGGGTGCCCTAGGCAACCCTGACAGTGGAGCCACTATCAAACTAATCACCAAATGGGAGTGGTCAGACACACTGAGTGGTTTGTATATCACCTCCGAAACGGATGGGAGCATGGCAGAGTCACAAATTGCTAGGTCAATCCTGGAAAGCGTCCCATGAGTTTTGGAGAAACAGGAAAACTGTTTCTCCAAAGGATTCCTGTGTCTCCAAACATCCACCCAGCCCACCTCATTTAGTAGTCTAAGCAATGGTGATTCCCTCAACGAGGCAGACCCCCCTAACACTGGGGTGCCTGTCCATGGAGGGACTCAAACAGCAGTTGAAATCTCCAACAATCAATAACGGCAAGTCCGGCCTGTACACCATATATGTCAGCAGCAATACCTCAGCCAAAAAAGGGAGGAGGAATGTAAATACATGCCAAAATACAGTGTAGCGATCCTATGCGACAGTGCAAGAAAATATATCTCCCTTCTGAGTCTATGCATGTGTCAAATTCCTGGAAATCTATGGCATTGTGTACCAACACACTCACCCCCCTGGAAAAGGAGGTGTGTGTGGAATGATATATCTTCCCCACCCAGGAATACCTTAAGCAGTTTTGTGTTTCCGGAGTCAAATGTGTCTCCTGGAAACACAATATGGCTGGGTGAAACTTTTTCAGGCAAGTGGAGATCATCATGCGTTTAAGCGGGGAACCTAGCCCCCTGATGTTCCAAGACACCACGTGGACCCTAGCCATTAGGGAGCATGATATCCAGGAAGAGCAGGGTGCCTATAAAACAATATAGCGAAATAGAACCATACATTAAATATACCACATTGAAATCTTCCCCTATAGGGATATTGAGCCCATTTAATATCAGCCGGGTTTCCCCGCCACTCCAAATGTTGACTGTAAGCCATAATTTAGGCGCACCAAACATGTCATAATTAGCTGAGTACCAAGTCCATAGTCTAATGTCCTTCAATCGAAGCCTGTGGGTGTAAAGGGTTAAACATATAAACCAAACATTTGTCCAGGCTGTCAACAGGACAAGCCCCGATGATCCAACGTGGATCAAAAACTGATCAAGCATTTTGTTTCCACATTTCTCGTGAAAAAATCGCATTTTTCTTGCAGCTTTACAAGATAGCTCAAAGTTCACATGGTAATATTACGTTTCCCAGCAGAACAAAGCGCATGTTACCCCTTCTGTCCTAATGTTTATCTGCCAGGATCAAAACAGACGTTAGCACTGTATGCAAAAAACTGAACAATTGGCAGATAAAAAGGCAACAAAAAAAGGAAAGGAAGGGGGGGGGGGGACAAAAGGGGGCAAAAAGTGAACATAATGTGAGCCTTCCAAATAGAACCAGCCGGCACATCTAATATATCCATTGATCAACATAGCGACTTGCTGCAGCTACGACCAAACTAATCTCCATCTTCCTCTCCACCTCTGTGACATAGAGCCTGCTCATTGCGATCCAGCCAAAGAGCACCATCCTGAGCAGATTCAAAAAAGGGGGTTTGACGATTGGCAGTAACCCTCAGCTTAGCAGGGTACAGAATGGCATAGGGAAGCTGCAATGATCTTAAACGCCTTTTCACATCAGAGAACTTGGCCCGGCGTCGCTGTACCTCCGCAGAAAAGTCCGGGTAGAAGGATACACGAACTCCATTCACCTGCACATTAGCTTTCTCCCTGGCTTGTCTCAGCACCGCCTCCCTGTCTCGGTAGTGTAGGAGACGGGCCAGGATTGGTCTGGGGGGGGCGCCTGGTTGTGGCGGACGACCCGGTGTGCGATGAGCCCTCTCAACAGTAAAGAACGGGGAAAAGGCCTCCTTTCCAAATATCTCTTGCAGCCATCCCTCAATAAAGGTGGTGGGGTCTCTCCCCTCTGTTTTCTCCGGTAATCCAACAATGCGGACATTATTCCGTCTCAGACGGTTTTCAATGTCATCTGCTCTATTGTTAGTATCCTTAGCGAGCTGATGTGCTGCATGGGCCTCCCGAGCAACTGGGGATAGTTTATCTTCAACCTCGCTCACCCTGCTTTCAACTGCGGTTGTACGTTCCCGGATTTTTTGCAAATCCTGTCGCAGCAAGGAGACATCTTCTCTCAATCCCCCAAACTGCTCCTTGAGAGTGTTTACAGAGGCTGTGCAGACATGCACCGCTCTTAAAATCTCAGCCAGAGTTGGCTGCTCAGCTTCCTCAGCGTCAGTGTCTGTAAACTGTGTAAGAGAGTGCATAGCTGCATGATTCTGCTCTCCATGTCCCTCCTTCTCTCCTGCCTCATGGCACTGTGGGCCCTGTATAGCTGAGCCCTGTGCTATCATGCGGTGCTGAGCAGGGCTTCCTCTAGCCTCCTGATCATGGGGGCCCCCCAGTTTTTGGGCATAATAAAGCATGTCCCGTTGTTGCTCCTTACCCTGTGTCTTCTGCAGCTTTTTGTTGTGATCCCCCTTAGAAGTTTCCGCTCCTCTCGGCGTGCGCTGTACCTGGGCCGCGGCGGCGCCATCTTGGATTTCTGACTGCATGAAATCCTCATTTTTCTTTGTTTTTCCCCGGGTACAAAGGGCCGGCGGGTGGTCCGGAGTGTTGCCCCGATCGGTAGCCAGCTGGAAAGCCGTTTCTCAGCTTAAAATCACTGCTGGGAGAGGATCAATTCACTGTGCTGTGGAGGAGCTGTGAGACACACGTCTTCTCACATGCCTGTCTTGGCCACGCCCCCGAGGTCATGGCTTTAGTTCCTGAATTACACTTGGGGTTTATGTATAAATATTTTTTTGCATATATCTCAGTAGACGTGCAAAAGTCATAATTTTTGTAATCTGTGTGAAATGTCAGTTTCTATTGTCTTTTGCAGTGTATGTAGCACTCCCTAACCTTCAATCCTAAGAGAAAAAACCCTTAAAAATATTTGACCATAAAGAACATTCAACCAACGGAAAATAGAACATCTCTTGCAATTTGCTTTGTCCCTTCAATGCCAATGAAACAACTTTTGAGGCATGCTATAGGAGCTATGCATTATGAATAATTGTGGTAAAGTGATTTTGACTACAGGTAAGCCTATAATAGGGCTTACCTGTAGCTACCTCGGATGTCTCCACGGTTTAGGAGATATCCCCTGTATCTGTATGTGCCGACGTCATTGTTCATGCCGTTGCTTCAGTTAGTGTGCCGTTACCGGTGGCTCCCGCACGCATGCCAATCACAGCGACGGAGCCCGCGATACCCGAAAGTAACTCCGGGAGAGATGTCGCTGGCCGGAGCGGTGGACGGGTACCACTGCGGGGGCTTCGATCTAAGGTGAGCATTTCGTAATGAGCTAGTATGCTTTGCATACTAGCTCATTATGCCCTTGTCTTGCAGGTTTTTTTGGTGTGTTTACAACCACTTTAATCTCTGCATCGATGAAAGGAATATTTAGGGCATAACCTCCAGATGTCTTCTGAGAGGTTCCCGATATCAACTTCCCCCTTCTACTGTACATGGCAGTTTGGTATTGTCAGTCTGTTTATTATGAAGTGGCATGTGGAGAAATAACCCCTTTTTAGCTGTAGCATGAGCCAGATTATCAAATGAGTAAGGGACCAAGTCATTTTCTTATTTTTTAGTTTATGTCAATAGGGCATGCTATAAGTGCGTGTGAGACAAATATTTAACCCCTAATTGATTTTAAAAGTGAAAGCCTTCGAGCTTTCCCAATTCCTCAAGTTGAATGTTGTGCTATAGTTGGATGTATTGTTTAGTATTTATTTTTAATTTAAGGAATATAAAGATTCACTGCTGTCTACAAATAAACATACCAAAACTAATGTGTATAACACTACACTCTGATGCTACTTGGTAATCAAAATATATATCCCCAAAGGTGAAAAATCATCAGTGTAAGTCCAATAATATTACACAGCGCAAAAGTAACAGAAGAAAAACTAAAAATAGATGTCCTTAATAAAACCGATTAGCAATAGTTAAGTCCCTTAATCTGTCGCTGCCAGGCCCTGTTCTCCATTTTGTACACTCAGGTGGCCAGACATTTTTGCAATTTTTTTCTTTGCTTTTTTATTTTTCACTTATAGCTTTCAAAGTTTGTAAAAGACTCCCAAACCATATATTTTCTGAAAGCACATGACCAGTAGAATAAAAAGAAGGTGCAACTGATTTCTAAGGTCCCATGATATTTGCGCAAATGTTTATCAAAACAATATTTTTGCAAAAAATCCACTAAAATCATAATTAACAGATAAATAGACAGCTAATTTTACAAAATTCCTACTAAATATAAAAGCTTAACCTGTATTGTTAATAACAAATATTTGTAATTTTTACATTGCGCCTTTTTGCAAAATGGTGAAAATTGAACGTACGCAAAAATTTAAATGTGAAAAAGAGGGGATAGGTATGGCGCTGCTCTTATTAAGAGATGACCTACAACCTCTAAATACCTGAGGGGTGTGTGTCACGGGTGCATTTAGTGCACAAAGTGACAATATAAGTGCAGAAAATAAATATTTGTATATTCACAAAAATCCACAAAAAAATCCTACTGTGTAAACTACCTAACCGCTTATATATAATGCATATCGTTATGTTCAAACGAAAACACAATCCTGTGCAAAACCTGCAATTCAAAGTGACATTTCTGTGCAAAAAAATCCAACATATATGACTGGTGTATATTGTTGCTGTGAAACTGGGTTCAGAAATATGCATATACCGTCCTTAAACCCTGGTGTATAAAAAGTCCAATAAAGTGACAATGTGCTCCTTCAAATTGTTCTGTGCTTCTTGGAAAACGGTGCCCCATAAGAAACGCACTCACCGCTATTATTCACCCCACAAGGAGGTATTTCACCTTCACAGTATGAGCCACTGTGCAGCCTGTGGAGTGGGAGGAAACTTCCTGCCTGTGTTCACCAAGTGCCTCCTTGTCTGCGATGTAAGTGGTCTCCTCATTGTTAACCTCTTAGATGTTGCCCACATGTAGAGAGGAAAGAGACTCCATAGTGTGATACCGTACAAATATCCAAACATTTATTAATAATACTGATGGGTACACACATTTATTAAAAATCATTAAAAGCAAAAACAGTATTTAAAAACCGGAAACTGGAGCAATCTGCGCTCCACGGCTCGAAATCGGAAGTGATGCAATGACGCTGTATAGTCCCGCCCTACGCATTTCCTATATGGGACGTCATCTGGAGCTCCAGCGCTCCATGCAGACCAATTTGATGAAGTATGCGGCGTATGGTCTGAGCACTGACAGGCTGACCCCCTACCCCTTCAACCTCTGCAACCATGTCTATTTCCCAAAGACAACCTCTGGATATGACGCTGAGCACGTGCACTCAACTTCTTTGGTCGACCATGGCGAGGCATGTTTTGAGTGGAACCTGTCCTGTTAAACAGCTGTATGGTCTTGGCCACCGTGCTGCAGCTCAGTTTCAGGGTCTTGGCAATCTTCTTATAGTCTAGGCCATATTTATGTAGAGCAACAATTCTTTTTTTTTTAAAACCTCAGAGAGTTCTTTGCCGTGAGGTGCCATGTTGAACTTCCAGTGACCAGTATGAGCAAGTGAGAGCGATAACACCAAATTTAACACACCTGCTCCCCATTCACACCTGAGACCTTGTAACACTAATGAGTCACATGACACCGAAGAGGGAAAATGGCTAATTGGGACCAATTTGGACATTTTCACTTAGGGGTGTACTTACTTTTGTTGCCAGCAGTTTAGACATTGACCCTTTCGCCGCCAGGTCCGTACGTCGTACGGACCGAACGGCGGGGGGTATTGCACAGCCACCGGGATTGTGTGTGAAACTGACAGGCAGACGCCTGCCTGTCAGATGAGAGCGTTCGGGGTGGTGCCGCTGCCGCCCGATCGCTCTCACACACCCCCGATAATGACGCCCCCCCCGCTCGCGTGCTCTCACCATGCATACCGGGCTCCGCTTGCCCATCGGTGGGCCCAGGACAGTCATGGCAGGTGGCGGCGGGTAGAGGGGAAGGAGAGAAGCGGATAAACGTCCGCTCTCCTCCCCTTCTTGCAGTGACCCGGAAGGCAACGTCTATGACGTCACTTCCGGGTCACGTTCTCGGTGTCCCCATCTCGCTTTGCCGGTGTAGGATGTTTTGCAATGCGATCTGCATTGCAAAACATTCAGTGGAGTACAGGGGAGACGTGCAGGGTTTTTTAGACCCTGCATATCTCAATAAGGAGAACCTGTCATCAAAAAAATCATCACATAGGAGGCTGTTTGTCCCCTATGTGATGGGGGGAAAAAAAGTTAAGTAAAAAAAAAAAAAAATTTTTTTTTTGCAAAAAATAGTTATACCCAAGCACATAAAATCCCCCCCCTCAATTTTTTTTTGAAGCCTCCCCACATATACACATGCACGAATGTAAACGCATGCATCGGGGGGGCCTACATGTGAAAACGTTGATTGTGATACAGGTTGCATATTGCCAAGCGAGCTGGAGTAAGAGCAATAATTCTAGCACCAAGACCACCTCCGTAACACTAAACTGATACCTATAGGGGGGCCTTTGTAGCATGTCACCTATAGAAAATATAGGGTACTGAAGTTTGACGCCATTTCTCGGGCGCAAAAAAAAATTCAAGGTTTGGCATGTTGGGTATCTATTTACTCGGCGCAACCTCGTCTTTTATATTTTACCAATAATTGGGTCATTTATTGCGTTTGTTTGCCCTAAAATGTGTTTTTTACTGAAATATTGCATTTCCTAGACCCTTGCAGTAATATCATGTGACATAAAAAATTGGAACTACCGCTATTTTATTCTCTAGGGTGTCTACTTTCAGAAAATATATAATGTTTGGGGTATTGTGTAATCTTCAGGCCTAAAATGATTTTTTTAAACGTGTGCAATAAACGCAAAAACGTCTCCGGCACCATTATGCCCCGTACACACGGTCGGACTTTGTTCAGACATTCCGACAACAAAATCCTAGGATTTTTTCCGACAGATGTTGGCTCAAACTTGTCTTGCATACACACGGTCACACAAAGTTGTTGGAAAATCCGATTGTTCTAAACGCGGTGACTTAAAACACGTACGTCGGGACTATAAACGGGGCAGTGGCCAATAGCTTTCATCTCTTTATTTATTCTGAGCATGCGTGGCACTTTGTCCGTAGGATTTGTGTACACACGATCGGAATTTCCGACAACGGATTTTGTTGTCGGAAAATTTTATATCCTGCTCTCAAACTTTGTGTGTCGGAAAATCCATGGAAAATGTGTGATGGCGCCTACACACGGTCGGAATTTCCGACAACAAGGTCCTATCACACATTTTCCTTCGGAAAATCCGACCGTGTGTACAGGGCATTAGGTAAAATGAACAAACATGGTTTTGCACCAGAGCAGCCAAGATCCTCCTTCTCTTGGGTCCCTCTGTGGTGTTCCTGGCCCCTCCCTCCTGTTGAGTGCCCCCACAGCAAGCAGCTTGCAATGGGGGCACCCGACCCGAGCCACAGCTCCCTGTGTCCGTTCAGACAAGGAGCCGTGGGCCAACCCTTTTTCTCTCCTTATTGGCTGACTGATTTTGATTGACAGCAGCGGGAGCCAATGGCCCCATGCTGCTGTCTCAGTCAGCGAGGAGGGGAGTCAATGACAGCCAAGTCTCTCGTGCAGCATTGCTGGATCGAGATGAGGCTCAGGTAAGTATTAGGAGGCTAATGGGGGCTGCTACACACAGAAAGCTTTTTATCTTAATGCATAGAATGCATTAAGTTAAAAAACCTTCTGACTTTACAACCACAATAAATGCTCGTTGGGACTAGGGATAGTGAAATAACCTTATTCTCTGCTCCAGCATTCTCCTCTTCTCTTTAATCTTCAGGGTTGTGGGTGGGCCCTATCGTTACAAACTGCCGGCAAGAATGCCAGTGCTTATCTGGTGCTGCAATGGCACTGAAACTACCGATCCCCTACCATCCCCCTGTAATGATGTTGGTCCTCTTCTCTCTCCTGAGGAGACACCATTAGCAGCCATCCAATAAGAAATGCCCACGTTTATTGATCCTGGAGTGGTCCTTTAAAAGCCTTTAGAGATTATCATTTTAGAGTTGACCATTAATGATGGCTCTAGAATTACTGCTCTCCTGCTGATGGTCATAGGGTTACCTCAAATGCACGTTTGTTTACATACACACCCTATGCTATGCGTTGGCAATTTGGGGGGTGACAGAGGTGCTTTTAATTTAATTTTTTTATGGTTTATGTATTTTTTTGTGTTTTTTTTTTTCAGCATTTTTTTTTCTTTAACCTTATTGCTATCACAAGGAGGCTAACAAGTGTACGCACCTTCTCTAGCTAAGCTCAGGTAGAGAAGGAGACTGCACATGCGTAAAACTGATTTTTTTTTTTTAACAGAAAATTTTTTATTAAACAAATCAGCATTACAATACAAGAGAAGTTAGTACATTCAATGCTGTAAGAATAATGACAATAAGATCTACCTTCAACCGATAACCACTATTTATCAGATATTCCAGTTGTGCAAATGTCAGAAGTTTCACTTAACAATACTCCTTATGACAGCATAGTATTATAAACTCTTAGGTAATATAAAGTAAGTAACCAATATTTAATCAAGCCTGGTAGGGGTAGCGGGGGGGGGGTAGCGTAATATAATGTGAAGGTTAGACACAGCTTACTATACCTATCTCCCTCAACATCCTCCATGTGACTGAGCAATAGTATTTGGGGGTCCACCAGTAAGTTTGAGCCAATGACATTGCTCAGTGTGGAAGCCACTGCTGACCAAAAGGGTTGGAGTTTGGGACAAGACCAAACCATATGCCAGAAAGTGCCCAACTCCTGCCTGCATCTCTGACAGTTGGGATCTCTCTGATAAATGCGCGCCAGTCTCTGTGGGGTGAAATACGCTCTATGTAGGAACTTAAATTGTATGAACCTATCCTTTGCAGCAATCATGGAGGGAATATATGAGATTAAACACTCCTTCCATTCCTCCTT
This sequence comes from Aquarana catesbeiana, assembly GCF_042186555.1. Classification (NCBI taxonomy): domain Eukaryota; kingdom Metazoa; phylum Chordata; class Amphibia; order Anura; family Ranidae; genus Aquarana; species Aquarana catesbeiana. The sequence continues at coordinate 530,455,071 of NC_133325.1, read as the reverse complement.
GTTCAAAGAGGGAATATCAACCCTCCACTTTTCCCAGGTTTTAGTTAGTTTAGCATCGTATTCCACTGTAAGATATAGATATAATGTTGAGAGAGGCTTCCCCATCACACTGGAAATCAAGAGCCGTTCAATGGAATCTGGTTCCAGAATAAGGAGGGCAGGAAACTGAGCTTCAAAGGCGTGCCTCAACTGCCAGTACCTGAATTGGAAGGATGACGGGATAGCGAAAGATTGGCTCAGGGCTTGGAAAGTCATAAGCCTACTGTCCTGAACTATATGTTTTAATGTAAGGATTCCCTTTTTTGCCCAGAGAGAGGGGTCCGGTATACTGTAAAAGTGAGGGAGCATAGGGTTACCCCATAAGGGCATGTGAGGGGAAATGTGATTGGGCTTCCCATATATTTTCCTAGCCTCCTGCCAGACCCTCACGGTGGTTCGCATCAGAGTTGTCATTGACGAACTGGCCCTGAGTCCACGAAACAGGAGATTGCTCAGGTCAGCAAAGGAACCCAGGATGGCTGCCTCCAGAGTGACCACCGGATTCTGTGTGGGCTGGGAGAACCACCACCAAATCGTGACCAGAACAGCTGCCCAATAGTAAATTTGAAAATTCGGTAACGCCAGTCCCCCCCGAAAGTGGGAGATATAAGATCTGCTTGGCCACCCAGCCCAGACAAAGTGTATCAGCAGACTCTCCAACCTTCGTAAAAAGTCCTAGGGATGTGTATGGGTGTGTTACGGAAGAAGTAGAGATATTTGGAAAGGTAAATAATTTTTAGCAAATTGACTCTGCCAACAGGAGTCAGTGGAAGGGAACACCAAGCAGCACACCTAGCCGTAAGCTGTGTCATGAGTGGTCTCAAATTGTTGTCCATGTAGTCCTGGACTTTACCGCTAGTTTTGATCCCCAGGTATTTGAAGTCATCTACCCATTTGAGCTGCAGGTGTGACACCCTCGGGGTTGAGGGGTGGAGCGGGAAAAGGACCGACTTGTCCCAATTAATACGAATCCCCGAGTACCCGTCGAATCGGTTGATCAGATTCAATGCAGTCTGTAATGAGGACGACGCATCCGCTAAATAGAGTAGAGCATCGTCCGCGTACAGCGATAGCTTCTCCTCAATTGGACCTACCTGGATTCCCCTTACCCCAGGGTCAGCCCTCAACAATATAGCCAGGGGCTCCACCGCCAGAGCAAATAGGCCCGGGGAGAGGGGACACCCCTGTCGCGTGCCTCGATACAATTGGAACTTCCCAGACAGGCATCCGTTGGTACGTATTCTAGCTGAAGGTCCATGGTATAGCATGCGGAGCCATTTCGTAAAACCCAGGCCAAACCCGAATCGCGAGAGCACTTCCCGTAAGTAGCCCCACTCGACGGAGTCGAAAGCCTTCTCTGCATCGAGTGAGGCCACCGTTCCTTTAGTCGTCTCGTCTGCTCTGTCTATGTGAGTATGAAGGCGTCTGATATTAATGTCAGTTCCTCTCCTGGGCACGAAGCCTGTTTGATCCCTGTGGATCAGGGCAGTAATGACCAAGTTAAGCCTATTGGCCAATACTTTCGCCAGTATTTTTGCGTCCACGTTCAGAAGGGATATAGGGCGATACGAGGAGCATAACGTGGGGTCTTTTCCTGGCTTAGGGATCACCACTATGATCGCTTCGCTCATTGTTACCGGGAGTTTTTTGAGGCGTCGATGCAGAGAAAAGGCCCTGAAGTTTATCAACTAGTTCTGTAGCATATTGTTTGTAAAACTCCACAGGGATGCCATCGGGTCCCGGTGTTTTCCCCGTCTGCATTGATTTAAGTGCCTGGATTATCTTCAAGGACGTAATTGGGGCGTCGAGCTTGTCACGATACGTTACTGTACGAGTTGGGATATCAATGTCATCTAAGTATGCTACCAGATCCTCCTCTCTGTAGTCTACCCTGGACCTGTAGAGGGAATCGTAGAATTACGCAAAGCAGCAATTGATCCCTTCAGGTGTATGGATCAGCTGCCCGAGGAGTCCCTAATATGTGAGATGCTCATCCCTCCCGCCTGTTCCCTGGAGAGCCAGGCCAACAAACGGCCTGACCTCTCTCCTTACTCAAAAATCCGCTGGGATTGAGCCAACATTTTCTTCTGGGTAAGAGCGGCACGGAGACGAACAGCCTCCTTCGTCATAAGTTGTAGTTGTGAATAGTGCATAGGATCTCGGGTACGAACAAAAAGAGCCTCTGCACTACTCGCCTCCCTCTCAGCCTTAATCAAATCTGCCCTACGCTCCCGACGAACTCTGGCAATGATGGTCTGGTAGTATCCCCTCGTCGTGGCCTTAAAGGCATCCCACACAACTGTGGGGTCAGCCGAGCCCACATTTACTGCCCAGAAGTCAAGCAACTCCTTTCTGAATTGGGAATCTACTGCGTAAAACTGATTTACGTTGTAACATTTAACTCTAGTGTTCTTCTCTTTATTTGAATCTCTGTTCCACCTCTGTCCTTTTTCTCAAGAGAAGGCAGGTTATTGTTACACCTTTAAGTATATATAAGCCAAAATCGTCTTTGGGAGTACATAAAGCAAATGCAGTTAGGAATGAAGAAACAAACCTGTAGATACAGGTGAGTCTGCTATTTCCACTTCTCAGCATCTCTATGCAAGTTTCAAAATGCACTGTATCATTAATATGTTAGCATACTGTATGTTATTTACATTGCATACATGTAAATAGATGCATAAATGTACTGTAAATATACAGTATCTATATTGGCTTTTGGTTCTTTAAGAAATCTTACAAATACTGCAACAGATGTACTTTCAATAAATTATTTTTTCTGTAAGCTGTTTCAGGGGGAGAAAGCGTTCCCACTGTAAAGAAAACACTATCTGAAAGACTTGGAAAGAAGATGATATCACCTGTTGTTGCTCCTGGTGCTCACCATAAAAACAGTATGTCCCAAAAAGTTACAAAATATTGTTGGAAATTTTGTGTAGGATTAAATACTGTCCTTAATTAGAATTACTCACCTTTTCATAGTTAGACTGCTTGTGTTTTGATATGCAATTTGTCAATTTCTTCAGAAAACATCATTAATAAATGACTAATGTCAATGGTATGGTGTATGTAGAAATATTAAAGGATAAGTTAACCTTCTGAACATGGGGTGTGACAAGTTCAGCAACTGCCCTCACCGATCCTTCCCTGTGACAATGGGCGGGGGTTTCTCTCCCCCACAGACACTGTCACATTTTAAAATTGGTGTGGCTATGCTGGGCCCCACCCATACAGTCGCATCATTCATTAACCCTGAATCTGTGAATGAAGAAACTTAAAGTCCCATCTGCCACCCTGGCAGATGGCTTGGATGGCTTCTCAATGGACTGGGAAGGCACTGATATGGGCCCTTGTAGTTTGACACTTCCTCCAACAGCACATACAGAGGTACAGGCAAGAAAGCTGGGGGATGCTGGCCTGACATTGCACCCACGAACCACTGATCACAGGTGCAACACTTTGCAAGCTTTTAGGTGCCGTAGTTTGTCATCTTTTTACAGTCGTGCAAAAATGTAAATATTTACTTTGCTATCTGTATTCTTGGTGGAACCTAATCTTTTATATTTTACTGAAAAATTGGGTATTCTATTCTGTTTGTGTGCACTAAAATACATTTAACTGGATCTTTTCCTGAACATATATGTTTGATAAATGGCTGCACAAATATTGTGAGACATACAAAATTGCAACAGTCACCATTTTATTCTCCAGGGCCTCTAAGTAATTTTCTAACAAAAAAATCTTGTATGTAAAAAAAAATTTAAAAATGGTCTGGACGGCAAGTGGTTAATGTATTCTAGGAGAAGGATTTTACAATGAGATCTGGATCATATAGCAACTGCATACACCTGCTTTGGCTGCTCTGCTTCCTCAATCTTACAGGTGGGGAAGGGCACACTCTTGACATCACTGGTCACAAATCTCATGAGTCTCTGCGTCAGCATGCTCTGGCATTCGTAACACCTGTTTGACGTTTGTATGCTTCCTCTACCAACAGAGACTAATGCCAGCCAGAGATGAGAACACACTGAAGACACTTCTTTCCTCCTCCAATTGTAGGGATTGACAGTGGCTTCCCACGTCTCGGAAGTCACTGTCAATCACTTCCCTTGGAGGAGGCGGAATGCAGTGTCTTCTGTGTGTTTTTATCTCTGGCCGCATGTGCACATCGGCACATTGTCCTATTGGGAGAAGGGTGCATAAAATTCATAGAACCCTGCCAGGGAAATTCATTAGGCGCTTGCAAGGGGAAACAGCCATTTGAAACAGGAAAGTATGAATAAGCTGCACTTATTAAAAGTTTCTTCCTCAGCAGTGGAAATTGCAGTAAAAAAAATTTCAGATCCAAAGCAGTACTGAACCTAAAAAATTAAAACCCAGATGGGGAAGGTTTTTTAATGACAGAAGAGGACCCTACCAGTGTACATTACCTGCCCGTCAGCGGTAATGTACACTGAGCTGCACTTGTACTTTTACTGCGCGTGTACTTTTACTGCACCACTCTGTGCCGTGACTCCCATGCGCATACGTGAGAGTGATGTCATTGCAGCCTTTCCATTCAAGCAAGCAAACAGACCAAACCTGGAAAAAGAACACCAGGAGAAAGATGGTAGTGCTCGTTACCAGCAGGAGCAGTGACAACTGTGCTGGAGAGCATGGTTTGACGGGTACTTGCCTGTCAAAATAATGTGCTAGTATGCACAGCAGTTTAGCACATTATGGCAGACTTCTTCCCACTCCAAAGCACCTTGTCCCCATGTTAATGGGGGCAAGGGCCTCTTCCCCACAACCCTGGGTTGTGGGCGGGGTGCTTATCAGAATCTGAAAGCCCCCTTTAAGAAGGCGGTCCCCAGATCCTGCCCCCCCAATGTAAATAAGTAGGGGTACATTGTACCCCTACTCATTAACCAAAAAAAATGTCACATAGGAAAAAAACAGTTTTTACAATTTATTTTATTAAAAATAATGTCCCCAATGTCCCCAATGTAGATCCAACGTCAATCACATCGCTCGCTGCACCAACGAACCCGAAAAAAAAAGAGCTTTGCACTCATCGAAGGCTACCTGCTGACTGCCCACTCCTCCGTCTGACAATTCTTAAATAGGTAAGGGGCAGGGCCTCCCGGTGGCATCGGATGTCATGGACCTTGGCCCGCTCCTAAGGAACTAGCTATACAGTGTTTTTAAACGGGGGAAACACAATAAAAGCACTTGCATTTCTGGTGCAAATCAGTTGAAGTTCTATTACACGCAAAACGCAATCTATATAAAACAGAGATCCAGCGCTCAATGGGTTGTGAATGCAGTCCACAATGAAATAAAAAATCTTTGAATAATGAATCATTTTATTCAAAATATGTGGTTGAAGAAAAAACAGTCGCGTTCAATTGTGTTTAAGAAGATGCTAAAAAAAGGCTTACAAGGTCACTGACATTCCACTGAGCAACGTGGAACCAAGTTTCTACACAGTGTCATCCGAGCTGCTAATGCCAGGAAAGGAGGGGGAGGATGGGGGTGTGTGGAGACAAAGACTGCAATCTGAACCCCTGCTGTGTAGCGGTGCAGTCACTGTGGAACACTTACACTGTTGTGCTGATGATAACCCTGCTTTGGGGGAATGCTTACAGCACTGACAATCAGCAAGAGGAAGGAGAGAAGCTTCAGCCCCTGTGAGTCCATGACATTAGACCAGCTGAAATGCAGACCCAGAAGAGACAGGGGCTCGGCGTTGCAGGAACGGCTCAGCTGTTACACACACACGCACACAACGGTAGGGGTGTGCAATCCACTGTTGGAAGGGATGGACAACTGCACTGGGATGGCTGGAAAAGCTAGTTGAAAATAGCTATAAGCCGCAGTGCAGGCCACTGTGGGATCACAATGTGGGAACATAAATCCTTCCTGTTCAACAATCTGAACAAACAAGCCGGGATGACCAAAGTAGCTGTGCAGGTTGCCAGGGATGGTCCGGGATGGGGGTCCTAGCAAAGATGAATACTGGGATGTTGTGAATGAGTCCGTAAGCTATAATATCTGTTGCCTTGATGACGCGTTTCGGGCGCATGCGCTTTATCACAGTCAAGGAAGAGGGCAACAAGGGAAATAGAAGTAGTCTAAAGAGGGCGGGAAAATTTACTGAGTAGAGGGGCGGGGTAGAGCTCACTACTAATATTAACCGCTCCTTGCTCAGTGGATTAACAAATATGCAATACTACTACAATAAACTCAAAAAGAATCCGAAAATACACATGCCTAATAAAAATTGCATATGCATATCAAAATATAATGATAAAAATAGAAAATGAAGTATAAAAACACTACACATAAATACAATTTTGTATTAAAAAAAAAAAGGTGTCGGAAAGAGCTTATTATTGATATCAAATTAATTCTATGAACATGCTATGAGTACCTAAAAATCAATAAGGAACCCCTAGATGAGACAACATGTTTCTAATTCCTCATTTAGCCCTTTCGGGGGGAGCGAATCAAACATGTATTTCTTTCTCGAACATCATAAGATACAGAGCCTCAGTAATTACTGATGGGTTATATAGGTATCACTAGGTAATTGGACACTGGCACACCCTACCAGGAAGTTCAATCCCCTATATAATCCCTCCCCCTTGCAGGGATACCTCAGTTTTTACGCCAGTGTCTTAGGTGATGGACGTGTAAAGATGTCCTGTGCTGAGCTCCAAAGGGATTATCCTATATCCTATACTGGGGCAGGCCAGGCGAACCGGATCCATTCCAAAGTGTCTTTTCTAGGCCGAATTGGATGGTACCCGGGCCTCGTGTCCGAAGAAACAAGGTTTTAACTGTAACGCTTCTCTTTTTAGAGAGCTGGACCCCGCATATCAGAAGATGGTTTTCTATCCTTATTTCTGGCCGGGTGCTTTACAGGCCAGAACTGTGGATCCCCCTATTCATAGGGGGCCCTGGTCTCTGAAGGTTTTTTCAAACAGAGCCCACCGTGAGAGGCGAAGATTGGGTCTGTGCAAACAGAACCCTGCGGCTGGATAAGGTTAGGGAGATTCCACAGAATTTTTTAATTCTAGTAGGTTTCTCCGTTAAGGTAAATGCATGCTATGCCTATTGTCGCCACTTGGGCTGCCAAGAGCACATACCTTCTCATGCTGATGTCTGTCTCAAGTGTTTCCACGCTGCACAAGCTCCTCCAGCCGGCTCAGGTAGGATGGGATGGGGGGCTCTCCTTAGGGATATCTCCCCCCAGACTACGGGTAGGCCGCAGGTGGGTTGTGAGGCGGTTATACACCGCAATTTCACCGCCGCCATTTTTGCCATCGTGCAGGCCCCATCTCTTCTGGCCTCTCTCCTTCCTCCCCCAGCCTTCCCTCCATGTAGGGTCGGCTCGCGCTGGAAGCGCGCGGTTTTCGAAAAATGAAGGGGGGCGGTAGAGGGGGGGGCGGGGCGTCAGCACAGCGTGCTCAGACGCCCACAGGGCCGGCTGCAGGCTATTAAAGGCACTGATTACAGGTGCACTGAGCCTTCTGGAGGGACACAGAGCTGACGGTCGCATGTAAGGTGGGACACAGGCATTCTCCTAGGCAGCATTTACTAAAGTAACACCAGACTGGGCATTTGGTAGCAGGGCTTTTAGCCAGACTACATCGCTCGGCAGTCAGTGTTCATTTTTTGATACCTCCACCTTGTTGCTTTGCACTATGGGTAGAAGAGGTTCAAACACCCCAAGAACCAGAGACTCTAGGGGATCTCGTTCGGGTTCTGAGGACCCCCTGTCTGCAGCATCCTCCCCCCCGAGGGGCCAGGGACGGCTAGCCGCGGAGAGCCATTGGGGTCAGGGGCTACACTTGCTTCTGGCACTTCAGCCCCTGTATACATTACACAGGAGGTTTTTTCCTCAACCATTAATGGTTTAGAGGAAAGATTATTGGCCGTGATTACATCTTCACTCAGTGGAAGAAAACGCACTAGGCCTTCCTCGATTCCCCAAGACCCTCAGGCAGAGGAGCTCTGGGATAAAGGAGAGGAATCCCTTTCAGAGGATCAGGATGGGACGGATGATTCCTCTTCGGAGGGATCAGGTGGAGAGGGACCCTCTGCGGCTTCCCAAGAGGAGAAAGTCTTAGTGCAGATCCTTACTGGATTGGTCCGCTCCACATTTAAGTTGCCCATATCTGAATCAGTTAAAGAACCCTCTTCTTCTTTAGGGTCACTGAAACCTCCTCAAATAGCACATGCTTTTCCTGTTCATAATTTACTTGAAAAGCTCCTTTATTCTGAGTGGGATCACCCAGATAAACGTTTTTTTTCCGCTGAAAAAGTTTTCAACACTTCATCCTATGGAAGAAAAGTTTATTAAAATGTGGGGAATACCGGCCATTGATGCCGCCATTTCCTCCGTAAATAATAGTCTGACTTGTCCTGTAGACAATGCTCAGATGCTCAGGGATCCTGTGGATAAAAAGATGGAATCCCTATTGAAGCATGTTTTCTCCTTAGCAGGTTCAGTGGCTCAACCTAGCAGCGATTGGAGTCTGTCAATACTTAAGAGACCATGTTAAGCAGGTCATCAAAGTTTTACCTGAACAGCAGGCCCAGGGGTTGGCTAACCTTCCAGCGGCCTTATGTTATGTTGTTGACGCCACCAGAGATTCTATCATGCAAACCTCCCGTCTGTCGCTGGGGTTAGTGCATATACGTAGAATCCTATGGTTGAAAAATTGGTCAGCTGCTGGCTGGTTTTCTATTTCGTGGGGAAAGGTTGTTTGGAGAGGACTTGGATAACTATATCAAGAGAATCTCTTGTAGGAAAAGCACTCTCTTACCTGTAAAGAAGAAGAGTAAGCGTCCCTCTTTCAAACGGACTCTTTCCCCAGCGCCTGGGGCTTCAGCCTCCAGGCAGTCTCGACGGCCTCCTCCGTCTGGGTCCAGAGACAAGAGTCAACCCCAGGGACAAAAGAAGTCCTGGGGGAAGAAGCCTACTAGGCAAAACACTAAGACCTCTGCATGAGGGGGCGCCCCCGCTCGCTCGAGGGGGGGGAAGACTGCGACAGTTCTCAGGGCTCTGGCAGGAGGATTTCCAGGACAGATGGGTAATCTCCACGGTAACCTTAGGGTACAAGCTGGAGTTTCAGGAATTTCCCTCTTCTCGTTTCCTCAGGTCAAATGTCCCCAGAGATCCGGAGAAAAAGCAGTCGCTCCTTCTAGCGTTAGATCGACTTTTGTCGCAGGAGGTCATTATGGTGGTTCCCGCGAAGGATCAAGGATTGGGCTTCTATTCCAACCTTTTTATGGTCCAAAAACCAAATGGGGATGTCACACCTATTCTGGATTTAAGGGATCTGAACTGATTCCTAAGGATTCAATCCTTCTGCATGGAATCAATTCGGACAGTAGTCTCCACCCTGCAGGGAGGAGAATTTCTGGCATTGATAGACATCAGAGATGCATATCTGCATGTGCCCATTTTTCCTGCTCATCAGAATTTTCTGCGCTTCGAGATAGGAGGGCACCATTTCCAGTTTGTGGCTCTGCCTTTTGGGATAGTGTGATAGTGGGGAGTGTTCACAAAGGTCTTGGCTCCTCCTCTGGCCAGATTAAGGGCTCAGGGTACAGCTGTCATAGCATACCTAGATGACCTGCTCCTGATAGACCGGTCGGTAGCCTCCTTGAACGGGAATTTGAGGACCACAGTCAAGTATCTGGAACACCTTGGTTGGATCCTCAACCTAGAAAAATCTTTCCTAAAACCAGTAAGAAGACTGGAGTATTTGGGTCTGGTCATAGATACAAGCCATGAGAAAGTATTTCTACCTCAGGCAAAGATCACTGCTTTAAGGGAGCTGATTCTGGCAGTCAGGACCAAGAAGGGTCCCTCTGTCCGCCTTTGTATGAGGCTGCTAGGAAGGATGGTGTCTTCATTCGAAGCAGTCCCCTATGCTCAGTTCCATTCAAGACTACTGCAACACAGTATTCTATCGGCATGGAACAAGAAGGTTCAGGCATTAGACTTTCCAATGCACCTGTCTAATGCGGTGCTTCAGAGCCTCAATTAGTGGCTCATACCCGAAAACCTGCAGAAGGGGAAATCCTTTCTGCCGGACGGTGGTAACAACGGATGCCAGTCTGTTGGGTTGGGGAGCAGTTCTGGAACAGTCTGCGGTTCAGGGGGTATGGTCCAAAACCGAGAGGACCTTACCCATCAACGTTCTGGAGATCCGTGCGGTATATCTAGCCCTAAGGGTCTGGACTATCAGGTTACAGGGTTGTCCGGTCAGGATACAGTCCGACAATGCCACAGCAGTGGCTTATGTCAATCATCAGGGAGGCACCAGGAGCCGAGCTGCTCAAAAAGAGGTGAACCAGATCTTAGTCTGGGCAGAGAAGCATGTCCCATGCATTTCGGCAATTTTCATTCCAGGGAAAGAGAACTGGCAGGCGGACTATTTAAGTCACCAGCAGTTACTTCCAGGGGAATGGTCTCTGCATCCCGACGTCTTTTGGACCATATGCCAAAGATGGGGGGTTCCAGATGTAGATCTCTTTGCATCCCGATTCAACAAAAAGATAGACAGATTTGTGGCAAGGACGAGGGATCCTCTTGCATGCGGGACGGATGCGTTGGTGATTCCGTGGCATCGGTTCTCACTGATTTATGCATTTCCGCCTATTCTGCTACTGCCACGACTCCTTTGCAGGATCAGGCAGGAAAGGAAGTCAGTACTTCTGGTGGCCCCCGCTTGGCCCAGAAGGATGTTGTATGCGGAAATAGTAAGGATGACGGTGGGTTCCCCGTGGACACTACCGGTACGCCCAGACCTGTTATCTCGTGGTCCAGTGTTCCATCCTGCCTTACAAATGCTAAATTTGACTGTTTGGCTATTGAGACCCACGTTCTGAAGAGTCGTGGGCTTTCAGGTCCTGTGATATCTACTGTACCTTGATCAATGCAAGGAAGCCAGCTTCCAGAAGGATTTATCATAGAGTCTGGAAAGCTTATATATCCTGATGTGAATCCAGGGGTTGGCATCCCAGAAAATATGTGATAGGTAGAATTCTTGATTTTCTACAATTGGGATTAGAGATGAAGCTGGCCTTGAGTACCATCAAGGGCCAGGTCTCGGCCTTATCAGTATTATTTCAACGGCCACTTGCTTCGCATTCTTTGGTCCGAAACTTTATGCAGGGGGTAACGCGTCTTAATCCTCCGGTTAAGGCGCCCCTAAAACCCTGGGACTTAAACTTGGTTCTGTCTGTTTTACAGAAGCAGCCCTTTGAACCAATACGTCAGATTCCTTTGGTCTTGCTGACAAGGAAGTTTTTCTGGTAGCCATCTCTTCTGCCAGAAGAGTACCAGAATTAGCAGCTCTTTCCTGTAAAGAGCCTTATTTGATTGTACACAAGGATAGGGTGGTACTGCGCCCTCATCCTAGTTTTTTTACCGAAGGTGGTTTCAGATTTTCAAATAAACCAAGACATTGTTCTACCTTCCTTTTTTCCAGATCCCTGTTCTCCAGAAGAAAGATCACTACATTCTTTGGATGTAGTAAGAGCAGTTAAGGCCTATCTGGAAGCAACGGCTCAGATTCGCAAAACGGATGTTTTGTTCGTGATGCCAGAGGGTCCTAGTAGAGGACAGGCAGCGTCAAAAGCTACCATTTCTAAATGGATTCGACAATTGATTATTCAAGCTTACGGTTTGAAACAGAAGATTCCTCCATTTCAGATTAGGGCACATTCCACAAGGGCTAATGGTGCTTCTTGGGCAGTGCATCACCGAGCCTCTATGGCTCAGATCTGCAAGGCCGCAACCTGGTCTTCAGACCATACATTCACTAGATTCTATCAGGTGGATGTGAGAAGGCATGAGGATATCGCCTTTGGGCGTAATGTGCTGCAGGCAGCGGTACAGGGTCCTCAGGTCTGATTGCACCCTACTTGGTTGTGGTTCCCCCCCCTCAGATAGCATTGCTCTGGGGCATCCCATCAGTAATTACTGAGGCTCTGTGTCCTGTGATGTTCAAGAAAGAAAATAGGATTTTTTTATAACAGCTTACATGTAAAATCCTTTTCTTTCGATGGACATCACGGGACACAGAGGTCCCGCCCCTCTTCTAATACACTATATTGCTTGGCTACAAAACTGAGGTATCCCTGCAAGGGGGAGGGATTATATAGTGGGTTGAACTTCCTGGTAGGGTGTGCCAGTGTCCAATCACCTAGTGATACCTATATAACCCATCAGTAATTACTGAGGCTCTGTGTCCCGTGATGTCCATCGAAAGAAAAGGATTTTACAGGTAAGCTGTTATAAAAAATCCTATTATCCAGACTTCCTTTTTGCATAAGAGGGAAAACCTCTCATTGGTAGTGTTTCTCTTGGGATGGTTTCTATAACAAACACCTCCAGGCATTTAATATCTTTGTTATGAAAGCGATGAAAATGCCTGGGGACACTGTGCTCATCACACCCCTTTGCAATAAATCTACCGTGGTCGCCTATTCTCGCACATAGTGCTCGAATGGTGCATCCCACGTAGAAGAGGCCACAAAGACACCATAAGACATAAATTACAAACTCAGTGGAGCACGTAATAAACTGCCTAATTTCATAACTTTTGCTTGAACTTGTCATAATTGTCTTGCTCCCATGGGTAATGAATTGGCAGGTCAGGCACCCTCTTTTTTTACACCGGAAAATGCCTTTCCTGTCATCAAAGTACGACCTAATATCTAGAGGGGATCTGTTTGACTTGTTCAGTATCTTACTGAGCGCTAATAGATTTTTTATAGCGTGGGCTCTTCGAAAAGTAACTTGTGGGACCTCTGGAGCTAACCGTTGATCCAACAGTAAGATGTTATAGTGTTTTTTTTATTATTTTTGAGATAGACTTAAATTTGTCATTAAAAGTTGAGACAAACCTCACACTGTGGTTATTATTTGGTTCCTCTCTAGAGGCCTTCTTTCTGGGGGGGAAATCTCTATTGGACACAAAAGCTTCTTTAATTAGCTCACTTGGGTACTTTTTTGCCTCAATTTTTTTCATCAACATGGCACCTTGTTTCGTGTTGTCTTCCACTTTTGAACAATTCCTTCTTAATGTGGGGTGATGACAGCTTTTAAAATGGAGAAAAGAGTTGCCACTGGTAGGCTTAACATGTTTTTTTGTAAAAATCTTACCCTGGTTGTGAGACCAGGGTAAAAACTTGGCTCCACGTTGCTCAGTGGAATGTGAGTGACCTTGTAAGCCTTTTTTTAGCATCTTCTTAAACATGATTGAAAGAGACTGTTTGTTTTTTATTCAACCGCATATTTTGAATAAAATTATTCATTATTAAAGATGTTTTATTTCATTGTGGACTGCATTCACAACCCATTGATCGCTGGCTCTCTGTTTTATATTGCTTGATCTGTATCCACCAGTTATGGTTGTTTCCAGCAGCACTGAGACTGATATCTCTCTTTCTACTGACTTTCATTTCCCTGGCTTTGATTGTTACACATGATTTGATTGCTGAGTGCTGGTGTTTTTGGTGTTTTTTACTGCAAAATGCAATCTGCTGCAGGAAGAAAGTCCCCGACCCTTTGCAAAAACGCATCGGCTGAAAAACGCATAGATGTGAACGTGTACCATAGGAAACCATGTTAAATGGACTGTAGTGCATTTCTGCGAATCGGAAATCCCACAAAAAAAGCACATAGATGTTAAATACAGTGAAGATATTTACAGGGAGCAAATACTGTATGAGGAATAAATGTACAAATTTGACTGTTTCTTTTTGGAAATTATAACTCCCTTGTGGGATTATAAACACCTGTGCCTAAACTGGAGAATGCTGCTCTAAGGATGGCCATATATTATACAATTTTCTTGTATAATTTTCTTTTAGGTTTACCAAAACCACATCATATCAGGTTAAACTGAAACACTTTCAAAGTGTTTGCAATCAGGCAGACCCTTGCACTACATAGTTTGAAAGTAAATCTGAAGGAAATTGAATAAGAAAATTGCATAATGTATGCCCAGTTAAATGGGACTGCTGATCTAGGTAAGTGTTAAATATTATACTGTACTGGTCACAGGCAGCCTTTATCATACACTGTGTGTTATAGGTGTGAAAATCATCTTGAAAGGTATTTTATCTCAATTATAAGGGGGAGGCGGTATACCACTGAATATACACTGCTTTTAGCATGCTGAATACAAAGAAGCAGAAGGCTTGTCCCTCAGAAGTAGGACCTCTTAACATGCATGGTTGATTTGTCTGACAACCTTGTAGGCATATACTTCCAAGGGTAGGGTTCACACATCCACTAAGTCCCCTTAGGTGGGTGTAGTGACCTTCGCTAAGGCCACCTTTGGCAGAAAGCTCTTGCAAGCATATATATAATCAGCTGGACATAATGCCACTCAGCAGTGGCCTGTGGGGTGTGACCTTTCTTATTTGAGACTGCTTTTGCACATCCTTGTGGTCTGCTATTTTTTCTATTGAATTCTGAGCTGAAGCAAAAAGATTTCTCTTACGTTCATTGACAGACACAGCTGCTTCTTCTTTATGCAATCCAAACAGGGTTTTATACAGGAGTAAGACACTAGGCAGAAAAAAAGACTCAGCACCTCCTATGGGCAGTCCTTTCTGGGCATAAAACCCCCTTTTTGTTATAGGCCCCCAGTCATTTCTGCTCAGTGAGTGTGAGCAGACTGCTAGCTCTGCACTAAGTTAACCAGGACAAAGCCCCATGGACCAGGGCGGCCAGTGAGTTAACCGCCTCGCGGGGATACATATGACTAGGTGCCTATAGTCTGTGCCAGTGTTACCAAGGCCAACAGCCACCCCAACTTCAGTGGAGAGGAGGATCTGTCAGAGGAGCCTTACTCGCATGCTCTGCTGGAATACTAAGTAGATAACCCCCCGCTTCATCTCTGGAGGTGATGTGGAACGCGGGTACTCCCCGGGGTGGTCGGTCGTGCAGGCTCCCCTCCTCCCCAACCCCCCCATCCTCTTGCTTACCAGATTTGGTGCATCAAGACAAGCAAGAAGCGCCCCCCGTCATTACCCTCTTCCTCGGACTGTTCTAAGCCCAAAGCTGGCAGCGTAACCAGTTCTGCAGCTTCAGATGATGTATCCCCTGATTCCTCAAATGGTAAGAAAGGGTCCTCTGCATCTGTCGCTGCACAGGAGAAGGCGCTAGTCACTGCACTCATTGATGCTGTGCGGGAGATGCTTAATATTTGAGATTCTGTGGGATGGTCTGCTATGGTGCCGGACCTTTTTGGTACACACAAGCCAGCTCGGGCTGCTTAGGTTTTGCCTTATGCTTCCTAAGTGCTCCGCTGTAAGCTACCCCTTTTGAGGATGCCCTTCTGAAGAAGTGGACTCCTCTCCTTTTGGTGGATCTACCTATCTCCTGGCTCAGTACAGCCACAATGATCCCGGTGGAGCAATGACCCTGCGGACAGCAGGGCTGAGGCGTTAGCCTGGTCACTGTTCGCCATCGCTAGATCTGTGCTCCAGCCTGTATTGGCCACGGCCCTGGTGTCTCAGATGCTGACTGAATGGGCCAAGGTTTTGCTGCTAACCTTGATTACCAGCCAGATGCCTCAAGTGTCTGTGGAATTTGCAGACCAGTTGGTCTGGGGGCTGAAGTACATTTGTGACACGTCCCTTGATGCGGCCACACATTCCCTTTCTGTGGGGGTTCAGAGGCGAGTCCTTTGGCTCAAATCGGCAGCCTAAACTTACAAAAAAATTTGGGGTTACGCTGGATGATCTTCTCAAGCCTCTTATGGGTGGCAAGAGTACCTTCCTCCCCCAGACCAGAAAGGGAAAGAAACTACACAAGAAGGCTGAACCGGCCTTCTCAACTGATTTTTTTCGTTCCCCTGGGCCTTCAACAAAGGGCTCCAAACCTTTCAGGACACCCGTGGGTGTTGCCAAACGCCCCTGGCCCCATAAGCCCATGGGCTTAGGCCCATGGATAGGTCCTTCTCAGCCTGAAGTTTTGCCCTCACCCCCCAAGGGGTGACGAGGGTCACCTTTGCTGGTTTCCCGGCACGTAGACTTCCCCCTTTCCCGACAAGTTGGTCCACAAAATCATTCTCTTGGACTATGCATTAGAATTTCATTCTTTTATGCCAGATGTGTTCTTTTCCCTCCAATCTGCAGCTGCCCTCTGCCATCTGCGGACCCTGTACGGGGCTTTGCAAAATCTGTTCCTTTGTGGAGGGATAATCCCGATACCGGAGTCAGAGCAGTTATTTTATCCTACCCGTTTACTGGATGTCAAGCACCTGAATGCCTTAGTGTGGGTCCATAGGTTCAAGCTGAAACACATTTGTTCGGTTGTGTTCCCTCTTCACTATAGGGGGATGTTGGTTTTTTTTTTGCATCTGTAGACATCAAGGACATTTACCTGCACTCCTTGAATTTGGTTCAGCCCCCACTTCCTGGGTGTTTGCCAAGGTCTTGGCCTCGGTCCTTTTCCTGGCCTCGCCTCCCGTACTCCCAGAATCTATGGGTATCTATCCAGGCAGATAACCTTTTTCTGCGTACACAATAATAGACTGCTGTTTCTTGTCTGTCTTTATTGGCACGTTGCAGATTTTAATACAAGTGTGAATGACACACGTGATATGCGGTAAAACTGAAAACAACAAGAATAATATAACATTACCATACAATAGTAAACATCATATAAAATAATAACTGAAATGACTAACTCCTTTCCCTAATAGCCTGTGGAGGAGGAAGGGGAAGATGGCTTACCTCCGATGCCATGGATGGGGAGAGAACATCTAGGCAGCTGGCATAATCTTGAAAATGCTGATCCCTAAGGGGTTTTCACTTCCTGACTAAAGAGGTTGTGATGATTTTTATGTCAGATCCTTTAAATGGCTAAACATTATTAATGTTTGGCCAGTAGGTGGCGCAAGCGTAACAGCTAACCTGGAACAAACATAATTTATAGCTTAATAATGCAACAACACAATATACAAATTAAATGACAAGGTGAATTCTCTTTTCTGAACCTCAGGAGAGAGAAAGGTATCCTGGAGACATAACACTCCCCGTCTGGCGTTAACCAACGCCACTAACAGCATCATTGGACATAAGTAAAATCAAGTCCGATATGGGTCTGAGAAATGACTTAACTTCAACCTGTTTGGAAATCTAAAGTTCGACCTTCCTGACATGTCCATCTTTGCTTGGGAATGTCTGTGTGATAAGTCCCAAAGGCCAGTCATTCCTGTGTGCTTGGCAGTCTTTAACGAGCACCACATCTCCTGACTTCAGGTCTGGCTTGTTAACTTGCCACTTATTTCTGAGTTGTAGGGTTTGGATGTAATATCTCCTCCATCTGGCCCAGAAAGTGTTGGCTAGGCATTGCACCTGTCTCCATTGACATCTGAAAAGGTCTTTATCAGTAAACTCTCCATTTGGAGCACTGACTGTGTTGGTTTTTTGAGTGAGTAGAGTTGCAGGTGTCAGCAACATGGGGTCCTCTGGATCATTAGTAACTGGGATCAGAGGTCTAGCATTTATGATGGCTGAGACCTCGGCCATGAAGGTGGACAGACATTCATGCGTGAGTCTGGCATTCCCCATTTGAAGGAAAATAGAATTCAAGATCTTGCGGGCTATGCCTACCATTCTTTACCACACCACCCATATGAGAAGAATGAGGAGGGTTAAATGTCCAGGTACATCCCTGTTGGTTGAGGTACCTTTCCACTCCGTTGTCTAGATTGGAAAGGATCTGAAGTTCCTTGGCCGCGCCAACAAAGTTGGTGCCCCTATCAGAGCGGATGGGCTTAACGGGACCTCTAATGGCAATGAAGTGCCTGAGAGCGTTGATAAAGCTGGAAGTGTGCATTGATTCAATCAACTCTATGTGAACAACTCGAACAGTCATACAAGTAAAAATAACTGCCCAGCGTTTGCTGCTGGCGTGGCCTCCCCTGGTTTGGCGAGTGGTAACGGACCAAGGACCGAATACGTCAAGGCCCACGCTTGTAAAGGGAGGATCTGAGTTAAGTCTGTCAGGTGGAAGGTCAGCCATCTTTTGGGTTTGTAAGAGTCCATGGAGTTTGTGGCAGGTAACGCAGTTAAAGATACACTTGCTCACACATCTTTTTGCTCCTATTATCCACAGTCCAGCAACCCTCAAAGCTCCTTTAGTGAATAGCCGGCCTTGGTGT
Organism: Aquarana catesbeiana; assembly: GCF_042186555.1. Classification (NCBI taxonomy): domain Eukaryota; kingdom Metazoa; phylum Chordata; class Amphibia; order Anura; family Ranidae; genus Aquarana; species Aquarana catesbeiana. The sequence continues at coordinate 530,436,844 of NC_133325.1, read as the reverse complement.
TTAACTTGACTGTGATAGTGTTGTACAAGCAGGGCAGTGACATGGTGCTGAGCTGGGAGAATGAGAGGATGCTTCTCATCGTACTCCAAGGTAGCTTCTTTAAGGCGACCTCCTATTCTCAACAGGTTACTGCTGTCGAGGAATGGATCGAGCTTCCTTAGGACGCTGTCTTTAGGGATTGGCCTTTTGTTGCTAATACAGTCAGCCTTTCCAGCCAAGGTCTCTTGTTGCACAGTGTAAATGATCAGATGTTTTAATTGCTCTAGGTCAGTCACTGAGTATGTATTTTTACAGTGGTGCCAGCCTTTGCAGTTAGTCCTTTTTTCAAAGGAACGGGCTATGTGGGTTAAGGAAGTAATGGCTCTAATGAGTGTATTCCATTTGGAAAACCTGGAGAACCGATGAGATTTGAATCGGTTTTGTGAAGCCACCGTGACTAATGCAGACACTTGTGGACGAACTGCATCCTTGACTGCATCTATCAAGTTAAAGGTCTCTGATTCAGAAGTGTTGTGTTCTGAATTGCACAGGAATGCAGGGCCTGTAAATCATGTTGTGTCCCAAAGACAGTTGGCTGGGACAGCTCTAGTCGCTAGGTCTGCGGGATTGTGTTTAGGGGAGGCAAAGCATTTAAGGACTTGTTCCTTGTTGTTAGCTAGACGCTGTCTATGGGGTCTAAATGGGAGAGGTGCGACCCAATTGTTTGACTCTTCCTTGGCTGTCTCCTTTTCCATTATTTGCAAGAAAAGTCTATCCTCAAAGGACATTGCTACCTGCCGGTCTTCCTTTGTTCTATGAAAGACTGTACACCCTAGGTGGTCTGGGTCACTGTCACAAGCGTGGTCATCTGTGCATGGGTCTACAGAGGAACAAGGTATGTGAGTACTACCTGGAAGCTCTTTTGTGATGAAGCTGTTGTGACATGGTTGCAAGGAGGAAGGGCGTCCTTTGTCAAGTACGTTAGTGAACATGCTACTGACCGTGGTGGGTCTGTGCACAGTCTTTATGCAGACGTCCCCTACAATGACCCACCCCAAGTCAAGTCTTTGGGCAAAGGGAGCATTGCGAGGACCATTAATCTGTCCCCTTACTTTATGAACCTGCAAAATGTCTCTTCCCAGGAGAAGCATTAACTGAGCCTGCTCGTCATATTCTGGTAGGAGATGGGCCATGCGTTTCAGATGAGGCTGGTGAATTGCTGCATCTGGTGTAGGGATTTCTGACCAGTTGTTTGGAATCTGGTTGCACTCGAGTATGGTGGGTAAAGGTAGGCGAGTCCAACCGTCTATGGACTCTACACAGAAGGTGGTGGCTCTTCTCCCCGCCGTCGCAACAGTACCCGCACAAGTCTTTAGAAAGTAAGGGGAGCTTGGACCCCTAACACCAAAGGTGTCAAAGAATGTGGATTTAGCCATAGAGTGATTGCTTTGGTCATCTAAGAGTGCGTACATCTTGACAGCTTTGTTTCTGTGACCCATTGGACAAGCTCTATTAAGATCTTTGAACAAGACCTACCGCCTGCAGGATCTTTGCATACCTCAGTACACTGTGAGGTAACCACTTAGATGTTTGAACCAGTGTTCTCTTGCTCCTTGCCATGCTCGTTGGTATCACTAGCTCGCTGGGCGGTCCAAGGAGCAGGGCCTGGATGTAGTGCTGAGTTGTGGTCTGTGTTGTCACACTCTGTGCATGATACACTAACCTTGCAGTCCTTGGCAAAGTGTGATGTGGATGAACAGCACCTGAAGCATATGCGGTTCTCTCTTAGGAAGGCTTTGCTCTTCTAGAGACTTTTCCCTGAAGGTACTGCATTTTGGTAGAGGGTGCGGCTTCCTGTGTAGAGGGCACTGCTTGCTAGGGTCTCCGACTTTGTCCTCTAGGTAAAGGCTGTTGGAAGACCTATAGGAAAAATCTGTAGGAGAAACATGAGACTTGTTCACTGTCACTGGCATCCTGTGCTATTTGAAGCTAGGGGGTGTGACTGATGGCAGTATAAAGTCAAAGCTGGGATCATTCAAGAACTTAGCTTGCTCTGAAACAAAGTTTACGAAAACGTTGAATGGTGGAAATGGTACCTGGAACCTTTTCTTATGTTTAGAACCATATGTGACCCATCTTTGTTGTAGGTCGTAAGGAAGCTTCAGAATTAAAGGTTTAATCCCTCTGGCCGCATCCAGGGAGGCGAGACCCGGCAGGTCTCCCTCCTCTTTAGCAAGAAGTAGTTCCTCTAGCAAGTCGGCTAATTCTCGTAGTTTGTGATAACCCTTGCTAGGTATTCTGGGAAAGTCCTCAATCCTTTTAAAAAGTGCATGCTCTATAGTCTCTGTCGAGCCATAGCACTTTTCTAATCTGCTCCAAATCTTTTTAAGACCAGTCTCTGATTGTTTTACGTTAATGTTCCTGATTCTACTGGCATGTTCGGCAGAGTCTTTCCCAAGCCATTGGACTAGGAGGTCAATTTCTTCAGTGTGAGACAGGTCTAGACCTTTTATGGTATTTTGAAAGGACGACCGTCAGGACCGCTTTGTAATTTTCCGGCCGATCGTTAAACTTTACGAGACCTTTTGTGATTAAATCGCGTCTAGCGCAGAACTTGGCAAAGTCTGTTATAACTTGGTTGGTGTTAGAGCATGTTGGCGATTCACTACTGTAGTGGGAGTATGGTGTGCGACCATACCTGTCAGAAGTTTCTGCTTTAGGCCCTCTTGTCTCGTACCGTTGTGTAGTAGAAGGATTATTCTGATGCTGGTTTGGAGGTTGAGGGTCGTGGCATGCAGAAACGTAGGCTTGATCTGTAACGTGCTGGCGAGAGTTCTGCTGCTTGCAGCTCTGAGGAGTTTGGTTGCTCTCATGCTCTGTTACCTGCAGTTTTCGGTCTGTTTCTCCTACGATACTGTCTATTCCCTGTAGAGGAGAGGTATCGTAGGTTTATTTGAAGTTGTTGGTGCAAGTACACTGAAGTGCATTGCGAGGGATTCGGCTCTCCTTGTTCAGAGTAAAGCACATTGATCCGTTCACCACTGAGGCTCACGGCTGCTTCTAGGGCTTCTGCTTCAGCTATGGCAGTTGCAGCTTCCCTTTCTGTAGTGAGCTTCTCTAGTGCGACATCTAGACGTGTTTGTTCAAGCTTTATAGAGGCCTCTAGTGAGGCCCTCTCTTGCGCTTGCTTGGCTTCTAGCGAGGCCTTTTCTAACTTCAACTGCATTTCTTGTCGCGTCTTTGCCGCTTCGGCTTTCCCACGGGCGATGGCGGCTGCAACACTGGCTGTCACCGACTTGCTGGAACCATAAACTCGTGATCTGCTTTTGAGTAAGGATGTGCTACTGTGTGACATGGATGCTTGACTGAGTAGCGGCCTGTGGGAGCAGTAAGTGTATAGGGCTGCAGTCTCTGTATGCAGCTTGGCTGTATGAAAGTGGCTGTATAGTCAATTGCAGACTGTAGCTCTTCCGTGTGGCCAAAACCTCTTCCCCTTCTGCACTATTCGTAGAGTTCCTGGACGGAGTTTTACTGTCCTGGCCTTGCCTCCCGTACTCCCGGAGTCTATGGGTAGCTATCCAAGCAGATAACCTTTTTCTGCATACACAGTAATAGACTGCTGTTTCTTTTCTGTGTCTTTATTGGCACGTTGCAGATTTTAATACAAGTGTGAATGACACACGTGATATGTGGTAAAACTGAAAACAACAAGAATAATATAACATTACCATACAATAGTAAGCATCATATAAAATAACTGAAACAGCCTAATAGCCTGTGGAGGAGGAAGGGGAAGATTGCTTACCTCCGATGCCATGGATGGGGAGAGATAACATCTAGGCAGCTGGCATAATCTTGAAAATGCTGATCCCTAAGGGGTTTTCACTTCCTGACTAAAGAGGATGTGATGATTGTTATGTCACATCCTTTAAATGGCTAAACAGACATTATTAATGTTTGGCCAGTAGGTGGCACAAGCGTAACAGCTAACCTGGAACAGACATAATTTACAGCTTAATAATGCAACAACACAATATACAAATTAAATGACAAGGTGAATTCTCTTTTCTGAACCTCAGGAGAGAGAAGGGTATCCTGGAGACATAACAGTCATAGCCTTGCTGAGACAACAGGGGATTGCTGTGATTGGTGACCTGGCCGACTTGCTCCTTTGGGCAGAGTTTTGCTCGTCCCTGTTGGACATGGTGGAGGTGGACGTGCATTCCCACCAGGACTTCGGTGAATCCTGCATCTCGGGAAGTCTTTGTTGACCCCACCCAAGCACTTGGAGTCTTTAGGACCACCCTTCGATTCAGAGCCAGCCAAGGTGTAACACCTGCACAAATTCCAGTAGCCCTGATCTGCAGTCCAGCAGCTCTTGCCTTGCAGGCAGCCCTCCCTAGTGAAGGTTTTGGGCCTAATGATGGCTACCTTCAAGACGGTTCCATATACTCAGTTCCATACGAGAACACTGCATTTGAAAATCCTATCCAAATGGAACCGGTCTCCCGCTACCTTGGACATTCAAATGCACTGGGACCAATCAACGAGGGCCTTCTTCCTCTGGTGGTTGCGGTCTCCAGCCTTCTGGAGAGGGATCTTCCTTCCTTCCTTCCTTCCTTCCTTCCTTCCTTCCTTCCTCTTTGCTGGAATATGGTCATGATGGATGCCAGCCTGTCGGGCTGGAGACGAGTCCTGGGATCAGACTTGGCTCAGGATCGCTGGATTTTTGCAGAAGCCCACTTGCCCATCCATGTTCTGGAGCTTCGGGCGATGAGGGTGTCGCTAATACATTGGACAGCCTAAAGGGTCTACAGATCAAGATCCTGTCGGATAATTCACTGCGGTGGCGTATGTCATTCTCCAAGGAGGTGTGAAAAGTGCGGCGGCCCTGGAAGCATCTCGCATCCTGCGATGGGTGGAGCCGTTCGTTCTGGCTCTGTCCGTCATGCACATGCAAGGTGTCGGAAACTGGCAAGCGGACTATCTGTTGTCAGACGCTAGATAAGGGCAAGTGGTCCCTACATCCGGAGGTATTCTATCAGTTTGGTCATCATTGAGAGACACCAGACGTAAATCTGCTTGCGTCTTGCCTCAACCGGAAGGTTCCCACGTTCGTGGCAAGATTGTTAAACCCTCTGGTAGATGCAACAGGTGTGCCAGTGGCGCCGTAGGAGCAGTAAAATCTTATCTACACCTTTCCGCTCCTCTGTCTCATACCTCGTCTGTTGCACAGGATAGAGACCTAAAGGATTCCGGTCATCCTGGTGGCTCTGGACTGGCCTCCATGGTACGATGACAAGGTGCAGTTGGTGGCAGATGCTCCCTGGCGGCCGCCTATTGGAGGGGACTTTCTGTCCCGGGGGCTGATGTTTCACTCTGTTTTACCATTGTTGGCTTGATGGTGTGGCTGTTGTAAGCCAGGTTCAGATGGACAGTGGGTTGTCTGAAAGTAAGGTGTAGAAATTGCGCCAACTCCTAAAGCATATGTAGTGAAGCAGCCAACACAACAATCTGACCGTTGTACATGTAAAACTAATAAAAAAGTGTGGCGCTAACGAGTGATAGGACACGTGTTGTTAATCAGGTAACAGTGATCTCTATAAAGGAGTGTCAAATCCTAAAGTGTGTACTTATTATATTAGTGGTAATTATTTTACAAAATATCACAAAGAAATAAAAAATATAAGAATATGTCTAATAGCAGTAAATGCTAAGATGTGTGAAAGCAAATAGAAATAGTGAATACTAAATAACAACCTATATACCAATTGAGTGACAATTGTGCATAGGATAACATATTCCAAAAACCAATACAATAAAAAATTAGATATACAAAGTATCACAGTATACTAAGTGTATAGCTCAGCAAAGATAGTGTTCGTCTGGGCAAAAGCCAAAATGTGAACGTTAGAGTCCCTAAAAAGGGTAGGTATAAGTGAATACTGCAAGTCTGTTGCTAGATAGTTGGAGTGCTCATAATTAACCCCACAATCGTCTGGACATAGGCAGTCTTCATGTAAGATGACTAAAGGCAGTTTTGAAGGGATCCTTAAATACAGATGGAATCTTCACTTATGTAGATGGTTTCAACATGGAGAATGAAAAGCAAAAGGATGCCCTTACCAGATGGGGTGGACTCACAAGCCCTTGGCGGTGAGTCGAGCGAGCTTGTACCGTCAAGCGGTATGGGACGACAATCCGTATGGAGATCTTGTATGGAGTCTCATCAGAAGTCATCGGATGGTATACCAAATCGGGATCAGGAACCTCCAGGATTCTGCTTCGGTCACCGAGTGGTCGTTTCCTCAGTGGCCCATCGCATGAATGAGTAAACAGAGGAAAGAAAACTTCCACATAGTGTAAATCCTTTTTTTAAAAACGTTGTAGCGTTTTATTGAGGAGTACTTTCCAAAAAGTTACAACATAGGGCAGTAAAAACTCGGCTCAAAATAACAGAGTAAATAAAAAGATATAAAAAATTGTATAGAATAGCGCAGTGAGTGATGGTGGGGTATATTTCATAGAAACCCGACGCGTTTCGCCTCCAAAGGCTTCTGCTGGGGTATGAATTAGCCCCCCAAACAACTGTCTGCTTCAGTGATCTCTACTCTGTTAAAGGCTCGTAAGTCTACCTTCCGGGAAGATTTCTCATTGCATCTAGGCGGCCTATATTGTTTAATGAGAAGCCCTGGAGTTCCATCCTCACTTTTCTCGGTGGCTAAGGTATTGGCCTTTTTGCAACGTGGTGTGGATCAGAAGCTTGCTTTGAGTATGATCAAAGCCCAAGTCTCTGCTCTGGTTACTTTCTTTCAGCGTCCCTTGGCCATGCATTCCTTGGTCCGCAGCTTCATTCAAGGAGTTCCCCATGTGGTGCCCCCCTGTGTGTTCCCTGTTGCCATGTGGACCTTGAATTTGGTGTTTTCAGCTCTTCTGATGCCTCCCTTTGAACACATCAGGGTTATTTCCTTGCTTATGCTCTTGCAGAAAGTTGCCTTCCAAAGGTGGTGTCGGATTTTAACTTGAAAGAGGACATTATCCTTTCTTCCCCGTGTCCTTGGCTATCACACCTAAGGAAGTGGCCCTGTACTCCTTGGACAGGGTTCACGTGTTTTTCTGTCGGCTGCCTTTTGGAGGTCCGATTCTCTTTGCTCATTGGCAGTCCAAAGAAAAGCATGATGGTCTCTTCTGCCCTTTTTTTTTGTTGAATTTGGCAGATAATTGTGCAGGCATATGCCTTTTTAAGGGGCTGAAATCACCCTTCCCTGTTGCAGCACAATCCACCATGGTGGTTAGCACCTCCTGGGTGTTCCAACATCTGTTGTGCACAAACAGCGACCTAGTCGTCTTGTGCACACGTTTATTAATTCTATAAAGTTGATGTGCTGGCATCCTTGGATGCTAGTTTTGGCAGCAAAGTTTTGAAGTTGGCTGTTTAGGACTCTCAGGCACCTCTTGGGGTGGTTCGGAGTGCTGACATGTTGTCCTGGGTTATTTCTCCATTAGTTGATTTGCTCAACCCCCATTGTGGCACTGCTTGGGGGCATCCCTGTTTGGTAATGGATAAAGAGGAAGCAGCTGTGTCCTTCAATGAATGTAAGAGAAAGCGGGATTTTTTGTTACTTACCGTAAAATCCCTTTCTCTGAGTTCATTGACAGACACAGCACCCTCCCCTCTATGGAAATTCTCCATCGACACTGCTTGTGACTGACTGGAGGCCTATAGTAAAGAGGAATTGCCCATATGAGGTGCTGAGTCTTTTTTTTTTTTCTGCTTAGTGTCCTGCTCCTGTAGCTGGGGCTATAAAACCCCCATTTTGTAATGAATAAAGAAGCAGCTATGTCCGTCAATGTGCTCCAAAGAAGGGGATTTTATGGTGAGTAACAAAAAAATCCTGCTTTTGTAGTCTTCGAAAGATTTTTTTCCAGTAGTTCCATGGGGATTGAGGTCTGTGACCAGTATTGAGGTACTAGCACACAAACGCAAATGTGCATAGATTAGTCTAGTGTAAAAAGCATGGCATTTACCTATGGCTTGGGAGCCGCAGGTGGGGCTTTACTGTCTGTCATAGAAGTGAATAGATGTTGGTGAGCGGGCACTTGCCCACCTTAAAGAAACGTTGCTTTATCTGTGCCTACACCTGTAGAACCCGTGTTACACTTACACCCTGCTGAGCAGCCACAGTATCCATCTTGCTTACCAGGATACTGCCAGCATACTGTACATCACTTTTGCCTGCCAGGATATCTCTAAACACACCTTGCTCATCCTGCCACACAGGACACCAAGTGCACCAACACAGCTAGCTGAAGACACCGGACATCTCCATTGTGAGGACTTCCCTGTTTCTTCTTCATTTAGCAGTGACTCAGTAATCATAGTTTGTACTCACTAAGAAGAAACTCTAACTCTAAGCCTAAAGTCGATAATTCACATTGTTGCCTGTTGCATCATGTGTTTACCGCCTGGGCCTGTGATTTCAGGATTTTAGGGAAATAGACTGACCTTCAACAAGCCAGTTCTGTTTCCCTTCATGCACATAGCCCACATTAGAGCCATTTAACCTAGTTTGATTGTGATATTTGAAATTCACACGTGGTTTGTGTTATACTGTTATAAATCAGTCTTGTAATTTCTGACTACTGGGTTACCCTATTACTGTTTGATGGTGGAAAGTCTCCCAGTAAACAAACTTTCTGGTTCATCACAGGTTGTGTCTATTTATCACCGTGCTTGCATAACACTGTTTACTAGGTGTTCCACTCGCCCCCCCCCCCCAGCATCCTGCTAGAAATGCAAACACGTGATGTCCCTGTCAGTGGCGGAGTTTAGCATGTGTAGTGCTGCAGCAAGGGTTAATTGATCATCGGGCACTTGCTGAGCTCATGCTGTTCACCGTCGGAATGTTGGGCTCGGACTGTTCTATACCACCAGCTTTGGACACAGTAGGAGTAGTGGTCCCGCCCACCCCGCCAGGCAGCATTGAGCACAGTGGGAGAGTCGCTATTAGTCCCACCCACCGCTCCCGCTGTGTTCAGTGCTGCCTGGTGGTATAGAACTATGTCAGTCCGAGCCCAACAGCCCAGTGGTGAACAGCATGAACTTGGCGCGTGCCAATGATGTATTAACTCTTGCTGCAGCACTACACACGCTACACTCCACCACTGACAAGGACATCATGTGTTTGCATTTTTGCAAATTTCTTTTGGCTTGCTTGCAGTGCTTCCCACCTTGGGTTTCGGGGAAGGAGCTTTGCCTGGGCCCTGGCTTGCAGAATGTAAGGCTTGCATAGAGAAGACTTACCACTACTGTGTTAATTCTGGCATTCTTTTGGTCATACTAGGCCGGGGGCCCACAACCACCAGGCCACGGATCGGTGTGGGTCTGTGACCTCTATGCCACCGGGTCGCAAAAGCTGCACTGTAAGAGCGGTAGCGGGCAAGCAGAGAGATGACATCATCTTTCACCGCCCGCCCTGCATCACCACTACCCTCATGTGCCAGTTTACATGCTCGGGTGCCATAGTGTTGGGATGAGGCAGAGAGAAGGGTTGTCTTTCAGGCAGGTGACAAGCTGCATCTGGTGGCAAGTGACAAGCTGCATCTGGTGGCAGGTAACATGGCAAATGACACGCTGCATCTGGTGGCAGGCAACGTGGCAAGTGACCTGCATCTGGTGGCAGGCAACATGGCAAGTGACATGCTGCATCTGGTGGCAAGTGACAGGTGACATGGCAAGTGACAAGCTGCATCTGGTGACAGGCGATGGTGGCAAGTTCCAAGCTGCACCATGTGGCAAGTGGCTGCATTGTAAGAGGGGCGGCGGGCAAGCAGAGAGATAACATCATCTCTCACCGCCCACCCTGCATCACCGTTGTTCTACCCTCATTTCCCAGTTTACAAGCTTGGGTGCAATAGCGTTGGGATGAGGCAGAGAGAAGGGTTGTCTTTCAGGCAGGTGACAAGCTGCATCTGATGGCAAGTGACCAGCTGCATCTGGTGGCAGGCGACATGGCAAATGACACGCTGCTTCTGGTGGCAGGCAACATGGCAAGTGAAATGCTGCATCTGGTGGCAAGCATCAGGCAACGTGGCAATTGACGAGCTGCATCTGGTGGCAGGAGACGTGGCATGTGACACACTGCATCTGATGGCAGGCGACGTGGCATGTGACACACTGCATCTGATGGCAGGCGACGTGGCATGTGACATGCTGCATCTGGTGGCAGGCACCATGGCAAGTGACGGGCTGCATCTGGTGACAGGTGACCGTGGCAAGTGACATGCTGTATCTGGTGGCATGCGACGCGACAAGCAGCATCTGGTGGCAGGTGACGGTTGGAGGTGACACACTCAGGGCTCCCACTGATTCTGCATTATGGTGAGTATGAACTATTTAATTTTATAATGCAATGTAATAATAGAAATAATGCGCTAAAATCATCCTGACATTTTTTGGGATTTGGGATTTGCTTGTGGAATCGCATGAGATTCCAAAGTGCACTGCAATGCTTGCAAAACGCAGCATACATATTTGCCATTCATTTTTATTGGCACCAAATCGCAGTGTGGTTTTGCTGCGATTGTCGCTCAAAAGAAGCTCCTGCTCATTTTTCAGCGACAAGCTTCACGTGATGCTGTTTGACATGTGATAAATTGCATGACAATTGTGCCAAAACTGCACCATATTTTAGGTGCCATTAAAAATAAATGGCACACAAACGCCTGTGCTGCATTTGGCCAGCATTACAATGTGATTTGGAATCGTAGGCAGAATCGCAGTGATTCTGTCAGTGATCCCAAATCGCTAGATGTGAACTGGGCCTTAAACACTTGATGTCATGAACATCATTGTGTTCAAGCAATTATACCACGGCCATGGCTGCAGCTGTCAGCCATAATCCCAGTGTCATTTATTCTGCGATGCCCTACACTGTAAAAGCGATCCTAGTGACTAATTAGCTGCTTGATTGCTTTTACAAGTGGCAGGTGGGGTCATCCGCTCCCGCTGCTCTCTGGTGCTTTTCCAGGCTCTTCTGGCCCTCTGGGGAGCCTGGCATTCTATCTGGTAGTTGATGCAGCTAGCCATAGATGTGATGGAGGACCAGAATGTCGCAGATCATCACTATGGTCTAGGAGACCATAAGCAATGAGTATTTTGTCACTTCCGGTTTGGGAAAATGTACACAAGACCTTTTTAGGGGAGGAAAAAAAATGTTTTTTTAGGCACTCCCGTCCCGCCTTATGCAGAGACGAGTGCAGAGACGAACACATATGTTGGTTGCACACGCATATGTAAACAGTGTTCGCACCACACATGTGAGGTATTGCCACAAATATTATGATAAGAGGTTACTGGTAACTTTTTTAATTTTAAAGCTATACATGTTGGGTATCTATTTGCTCAGCACAACATCATCTTTTATTTAAAAAAAAAATGGCTATAGTGTTTTCCACATGAAAATTAACTGAAGTGTATTTTTTCCAAAAAAATTGTGTTTAGAAAACCACTTCACATATACCATGTGACATAAAAAACTGCAACGATCGCCATTTTATTCTCTAAGCGAGAAGTGTCAGAATAGGCCTGGTCTTTAAGTGGTTAATGAAATTGACTGAGGCTGGGCTTTTTCCATTGCTGTTGTGTTACTGACAGTTCAGCCTAGCACTGCCAGCCATGCTGTGGTGCTCACTGGGTTACCCCTTAGCTCTCTGACTCAGCAGTGAGCACCACAACGTGGCTGCCAGAGCCAGGCTGGACTGATTAAACCTCTGTTCACAATATGATCCACATATGAATCACACAGGAACCACACCACATTCCTGTTCAGTACACATGCGCTTCAGGGCGGTGCGATTTGGGCCCATTCATTTTAAACAGGCTCAGATCACACCAAGTCGTGCATGCACAAATTTTGGAATTGCACTGCAACCGGATTGCATGGTTGTTTTGTACCATGCAATTCAGTGCAGGCAAATGCCATGTGTTTGCAACCTGTGTTTGGGGTGTCAGTGCAATCTTAACGACACCCCAAACACAGGTTGCAAATGCATTGCATTTGCCTGCACCGGGTTTCATGGTACAAAACAACCATGCAATAATATTTCCAATCTCTATGAACTTGGTGCAATTAATTTTATTTAAAAAGACCTTTACTTGGTACCTGCTGCTAAACCCCCCACCCCCAAGAACAAAAAAAATTATCTACAAGTAGTATAAAATAAAAAGTTTGTATTTCTTTTAGTTTTGACATTGTAGGAGGTGTCCCCCCCCCCTTTCTTACCTTCTAAACAAATGTTTTCTTTTGATTATTAGACATTTTAGTATCAGTTCCTGTATGTCATCACTTTTTTTTTTAGGAAGTAGTTGCAGCAGTCAAAGAATTCTTGTCTTTTTCAGTTCAGGTTCCAAGACTTTTGAAGGATCGACTGGGATTGCCACCAGAACAGAACAGCACAGAAACAGGTAATTTTAAAAACTTTTAGTCAAAATGGAAATTGCCATTTACATTTTCTCTTGTAACGCTGACTGTGTTTACAGAGATCTGTGTTTGAACAAAATTCAAACGTGCATGCTTGTCTCAGTAACAAAGAAAATAGCATACAGTGGAGGAGATTTTCTAAAACTGGTTCAGCTGTGCATAGTAACCAATCGGCTTCTAACTTCAGCTTGTTCAGTTAAAGTTTGATGATAAAACTTGGAAGCTGATTGGTTACTATACACAGCTGGGGAGTTTATCTGATTTTGAACATATTTTTGCTCATGTGCATTTTAATATATTATTTGCACAAATTTTAACAGGCAGATAAAATGCAGTGCAACTTTTAGGAGGAACCTCTGCACCAACATGCAGTGCAACTTTTAGGAGGAACCTCTGCACCAACATTGCCCCCCCCCCCAAAAAAAAAATCCTGATTACTGCTTTATCTTGAGCAGCAGAGAGGCTAGCAGCACTAGAGACGTCCGTTCGAAACCCAAGCACGGCACTACATGCACAGAGTTTGCATGTTCTCCCTGTTCCTGCATGGATCTTCCCCTATGCTCCAAAGACACACTGATAGGTTAATTGGCTCCTGTGTAAATTGGCCCTAGTATGTGAATGAATGTGAGTTAGGGACCTTAGATTGTAAACTGCTTGAGGGCAGGGACTGATTGCATTTGTAAAGAGATGCATAAAATTGATGGTGCTCCTGTAATAAAAATTGTATACAGTACAGGACACAGGCTGAATATTCATAGACCCTTGGTTATAAGCTGGTACCTTCAGGTGCCTGGGCAATGGCAAAGCTTTGCTGGACACACCCCTTAGACAATCGGCCTATCCGACCGAGGCAGATTTTTCTGCAACTACTGTATGTCAGATTTTCTTGGACAACTAATGGCTTTAATATAGCCACCACTGTCCAGAAAGCACCAAGCTCCTTCACCCCTAGCATCTTTGTTGGTGTCAGAAAGTGAAATCCCCCCTGAAGGACGCAGACATTGAAAGAGATGAGAAGGACCCAAAAGTCATGTTAGAGGCCACAGAAGATTTTTCACCCCCAGCCTCTCATACACTTATACAACGGCTTCACAAAATATGCTTGCCATTGTAGATATACTAAAGGGAAAAAATCAATGCAGCGCTAAACATAAAATTCAGGGATGAGTGATCCATCCAATTGTGACTATCAACTGTGCAACGTGATAGTGTATAGCTAGATGTAGAAAAATGCAAAAAACCAAATATAATATTATGGTGAGTCCATGATCATATCAGTGACCAATAACGTGGACATTATGGTCATATGAAGGTGAATAGTATGAATGTTGGATGAATGAGAGGTTTCTCAAAGGTGATACGTGGTTCACAGAGGTGGTGTTCCAGTACTCAATATCCACAGCAGAAAATAAATTGAGCAAATACGCTTACCGGAACTGGCGGACACGTTTGCCGTACGGCTAGGTGTCATACAGGCTTGAGGATCGATCGATCGATCCAAATGGATGTAGAGGCGTATGCGGCAGGCTCCACTGATTCCTTAGTAGCACTGGTAAACGGCCTGGGGACAGCAGCTGTTCAAAGTCCAGTTACAGGCACTTCTCCAACAGGTGTATATTGGAGGAATACATCTTTCACATAGCCATCATAGGGACATAGGAAAGGAAAAAAAGGCTCCACATAGTGCTTAAATCCGAGAAAGCAGGTTTATTAAAACCAAACAGGGTAAAAAATCCAAATAACAGCAGCCAGGATAAAAGTGATCACAATAGAGAATAGCGTGGTACCAGGAACAAAAATCAATTGCAACCCGACATGTTTCGGACTAGAGGTCCTTCTACTGGGGCATATTTGCTATATGCCCCAGTAGAAGGACCTCTAGTCCGAAACATGTCGGGTTGCAATTGATTTTTGGTCCTGGTACCATGCTATTCTCTATTGTGATCACTTTTATCCTGGCTGCTGTTATTTGGATGTTATTTGGATTTTTTACCCTGTTTGGTTTTAATAAACCTGCTTTCTGCTGTACTGGAACACCACTACTGTGAACCACGTATCACCTTTGAGAAACCTCTCATTCATACTATTCACCTTCATTGAACATTCATATGACCATAATGTCCACGTTATTGGTCGCTGATATGATCATGGACTCACCATAATATTATATTTGGTTTTTTGCATTTTTCTACATCTAGCTATACACTATCACGTTGCACAGTTGATAGTCACAATTGGATGGATCACTCATCCCTGAATTTTATGTTTAGCGCTGCATTGCTTTTTTTCCTTTACTGTTCACATTGTCACTACTTTGTTGATGCTGGTTGCTACATGTGTCAATTGACCCTTTTTTACAGTAGCGCAACTACGTTGTTATTTTATATTGTAGATATACTCACTTCTGCTGTGCGCAAAAGCCTAGGCATAGTTGCAATTGATTTTCTTCTATTTTACCATGCTCTTTTGGGTACTAAGAGGACCTGCTAAGTGAAAAATAAATTCCTCATTCATTAACAAATGGGATGGGCAATTTACAACAATTGGGTTAACCTTGAAAAGATTTTCCCTCCCTCCCTAGAATCATTGCTAAACTTTATCCAATGGAAAAAGTTTATAAACTATAAAGTGGTTTGTTCTGGTAGCAAATCCTACTATCTCCGTCTTCAGCAAACATCCTACTGTGCCTATAGAAGATGTTCCTTCATTTAAAGATTCTGCTGACAGAATAGTTGACCACTCTTTGGCAGAGCAATTTCAGACACTGCCCTCCATCAAGTCATGACACAGATCTCCAGAATTGCTTTCTCTCCATATGCTCAGAATCTTGTGACTTAAAGAGTAAACCCTGATAGGTTTTACTTCCTCTTTTTTCCCCTGCAAATTAAAAGCATAATAAGCTAGTATGCATCGCATACTAGCCCATTATGTGGCACTTACATGCAAACGAAGCCCGCTTTGTCCCCGCTGGTGGCCGCATCCATCTTCGCCCCTCTTCCTTCCGGGGCCAGAGACTCTGGTTCTGTGACTGGGCGAAGTCGTGTGACGCATGCGCGCGGGAGCCGTCAGTCATGGCACTTGCTAAGTGAAGAAACGGCACGGAGGGCACAAGTGTATATGGTAAATATCCCCTATACCGTGCAGGTTTAGGAGATATTTACAGTACCTACAGGAAAACCTTATTATAGGCTTACCTGTAGGTACAAGTGGTGTAACTAGGTTAACAGCCACTTTAAAGCCTGGTCATCTGAAGCCACCTGCACACATACCCTCACATGTATGCTCTTTAAAGGAGGATATTTATTTGTTTAGACACGAGATAAATTCATAAAAAGATGTCAAGAGAAAAAGCCCTTCCACTTTGAAAGTTTCCTAAACCTTCTTCCTTGGGGGCCTCTGCCTCCTCCAATGAGAGCGTCCCACCGCTTTTCTCAGGCTTCATCTTCAAGTCCAAAACGCAGTCCTTCCCTTTGTTGTAAGAGTTGGAACACAAAACCTACTAAATCCACCTCAAAACCCTATTTACAATTATAGTGGCTCCCACTCCTCAGAGTGGAGGGACGTTTGTTAGTTTTGTCTTTCTCTGGGTCCCAGATGTCCCAGACCTTTGGGTTCAATCAGTAGTTTCAAAGTGGTAAAAAATAGAGTTTAAAACTGTACCCCTCATTGCTTTCTTCACTCAAACCAAGACAATCAGTTTTGCAAGACCATCCTGAACCATTTCTTGTCTTGATCACGTGATGGCTGTGTCCAATCACAGCCTTCACATAGTGTAAACTGAGACACGTGTCTGTGTTAGCTCTCCTTGCTGAGCTCAGTGTGGCGGGGGGATGCTGCAGCCTTCGTGACAGCTCTGTGTAACTGATGATTTTACTGTTCAGTTACACAGAGATCACACAGACTGCAACCATCCCCACATGGTACTCCAAGCACCATCTGTCTCTGTCCAAGTGTCCCATGAGCATCTGTACCAGTGTCCCGTGAACATCTTTACCAGTGCACAAAACATCTGTCACAGTGTACCAGTGTCCCATGAACTTCTGTATCAGTGCACAAAAACATCTGCAATAGTGTTCCATTGCAACATCAACATCTGTCAGTGTACAAGTGCACAAAAACATCTGTCGGTGTACCAGTGTCCCACCAATAAAAATTTAAAGCGACAACGCCCCCCCCCCCCAAAATGTGCTTGTGTGCAAAGGCGAGCGCACATGTTGCTCCCATACACATACGTAAACGGCGATCACACCTCACGTGAGGTATCGCCATGAATGTCAGAGTGAGAGAAATAATTCTAGCACCAGACCTCCTGTGTAACTCTAGTACATCAGGTGTAATCAATTTTCAATGAAATTTATGAAGAAAAATAGCTTTTTTTGGTATTTTTTCATTTGTAGCACAAAAAGTAAAAAACCCAGTGGTGGTTAAACACCACCAAAAGAAAGCTCTATTTGTGTGAAAAAAAATTATAAAAATATCATATGGGTACAGTGTTGAATGACAGAGTAATTATCATTCCAAGCGCAACAGCACTGAAAACTGAAAATTGGCCTGGTATGGAAGTAGGTAAAAGTGCCCAGTATTGAGGTGGTTAATAAATAAAAATACCAATCTGTCTACTAATTTTTTTGAGTATGAGAGTCTATCAGCATTGCACATCTTGACTTGGCAATATTTGCCCACTCTTCTTTGCAAAAACACTCCAAATCTGTCAGATTGCAAGGGCATCTCCTGTGCACAGCCTTCTTCAGATCGCCCCACAGATTTTTAATCGGATTCAGGTCTGGGCTCTGGCTGGGCCATTCCAAAACTTTAATCTTCTGGTCAAGCCATTTCTTTGTTGATTTGGATGTATGCTTTGGGTCGTTGTCTTTCTGAAATATGAATTTCCTCTTCATGTTCAGCTTTCTAGCAGAAGTCTGAAGGTTTTGTGCCAATATTGACTGGTATTTGGAACTGCTCATAATTCCCTCTACCTTGACTAAGGCCCTTGTTCCAGCTGAAGAAAAATAGCCCCAAAGCATGATGCTTCCACCATAATGCTTCACGGTGGGTATGGCGTTCTTTTGGTGATGTGCAGTTTTGTTTTTTTGCGCCAAACATATCTTTTGGAATCATGGCCAAAAAGTTCAACCTTGGTTTCATCAGACCATAGCAAATTGTCCCACATGCTTTCAGGAGACTTCAGATGTGTTTTTACAAAATGTAGTCAGGCTTGGATGTTTTTCTTTGTAAGAAAAGGCTTCCATCTTGCCACTGTACCCCATAGGCCAGACATATGAAGAATATGGGAGATTGTTTCAAAGGTACCACACAGCCAGTACTTGCCAGATATTCCTGCAGCTCCTTCAATGTTACTATAGGCCCCTTGGCAGCCTCCCTGACCAGTTTTCTTGTCTTTTCATCAGTTTTGGAGGGATGTCCAGTTCTTGGTTATGTCACTGTTGTGCCATATTTTCTCCACTTGATGACTGTCTTCACTGTGTTCCATGGTATATCTAATACCTTGGAAACTATTTTGTACCCTTCTCCTGACTTATACCTTTTAACAATGAGATCCCTCTGATGCTTTGGAAGTTCTCTGAGGACCATGACTTTTGCTGTAGGATGCGACTAAGGTAATGTCAGGAAAGACCTACAAGAACAGCTGAACTTTATTTGGGGTTAATCAGAGGCACTTTAAATGATGGCAGGTGTGTACTGACTCCTATTTAACATGAGTTTTAATGTGATTGCCTTACTCTGAAAACCGCTACATCCCCAGTTATAAGAGGGTGGGCACACTTATGCAACCACATTATTTTAGTTTTACCCCTCCCCCCCAACTGAAAAAGATTTCAGTTTGTTTTTCAATTGAGTTGTACATTTTCTAGGTCACGTTAAAGATGGAAAAGTTCTGAAATGATCTATGTCTAATTTTTTTACATCACAGAAACCTGACATTTTAACAGGGGTGTATAGACTTTATATCCACTGTATGTACATTGCAAGGATTATAACAACCTTTGTTACAGATTTTTACCTTTGTTATTCTAACCACTTGACGACCGCCTCACGCCGATGTACGTCGGCAAGGTGGCACGGACAGGCAGAATCACGTACATACACGTGATCTGCCTTCCGTGATCTGCCCCCCCCCCGGTGCCAGAGGCGGTCGCCATCTCTTCCCGGGCGATGAGAGGTGAGGGGGAGGCCATCCATTCGTGGCCACCCCCTCCCGATCGCTCCCGGCGAATGAAAATCCTTCCTGTGTCTCTAATGTAAACAGAGGCACAGGAAGTGATGTCATCCCTCCTCGAGCCGGTCTTTTTGATCCGGCGCCGAGGAGAGAAGACATCCAAGTAAGTGCACCAACACTACACTGTCAGTAGAACACGCCAGGCAAACTTTTCACCCCCCGATCACCCCCCTGTACCCCCTGTCACACTGACACCAATAGCAGTTTTTTTTTTTTTTTTGCATTGGTGTCAGTTTGTGACAGTTATAAGTGTTAGGGCAGTTAGGTTAGCCCCCTTTAGGTCTGAGGTACCCCCCTTTAGGTCCAGGGTACCCCCCTAACCCCCCCAATAAAGGTTATCCCCTTGATCACCCCCCATCACCAGTGTCGCTAAGCGATCGTTTTTCTGATCGCTGTATTAGTGACACAGGTGACGCTAGTTAGGGAGGTAAGTATATAGGTTCGCTGTCAGTGTTTTATAGCGACAGGGACCCCCATATACTACCTGCTAAAGGTTTTAATCCCCTGATTGCCCCCTAGTTAACCCTTTCACCAGCGATCACCGTATAATTGTTACGGGTGACGCTGGTTAGTTGGTTTGTTTATTATAGTTTATTATAGTTTTAGGGCACCCGCCGTTTATTACCTTATACAGGTTTAACCCCCTAATTGCCCGGCGGCGATATAAGTTAAGTTTTTAGGGTCAGATAAGGTCTGCGTCGCCCCAGGCAGCGTCAGGTTAGTGCCAGTACTACTAACACCCACGCACGCAGCATACACCTCCCTTAGTGCTATAGTATCTGAGCGGATCGATATCTGATCCGATCAGATCTATACTCCCCAGCAGTTTAGGGTTCCCATAAACACAGTGTTAGCGGGATCAGCCCAGATACCTGCTAGCACCTGCGTTTTGCCCCTCGGCCCAGCCCACCCAAGTGCAGTATCGATCGATCACTGACGCTTACAAAACACTAAGCACACATAACTGCAGCGTTCGCAGAGTCAGGCCTGATCCCTGCGATCGCTAACAGTTTTTTGGTAGCGTTTTGATACAGTTGCTGACAGTCAGGAGCTTTTTTGCCTGTGAGTCTCACTAGTGTACCCCTAAATTTAGAGCCCAAAATGGCAAATTGAAGGTACACTAGTGAAGAGGCCTACACGTTTCTGAGCATGACAGATAGTGAAGAGGAAGTAACTCATCTGTCAGATTCAGGCTCAGAATACGATCCTGTAGAGGACAGCGGCTCCATGACAGATAGCTCTGACAACGGAGTTGTGGTCCCTGCTAAGGTCAGGCGTACCAGACCCCAAGCACAAGTAGTGTCCCGCTGCCACCAAGAAGACAAAGACAGGCCCATCGTGCCCATAGTGCCCTTCCTGCTGCATTCGCCAATCCGAATTGGGAACCCACCACTTCTGCAGCACCCGTACTTCCCCCTTTTCACTGGCCAACCCGGAATTCAGGTGGAAACAGTTGATTTTACGCCACTGGATTTTTATTCACTGTTTTTTACCGAAGATCTCTATAGATCTATTGTGGACCAAAGCAATTTATACGCTGGTCAACACATCGCCGCTAATCCCCAGTCCTCCCTTGCCAGAGATTGGAGACCAATTACGGTCTCCGAATTTAAGATCTTTCTGGGCCTTTCCCTCAACATGGGCTTGAATAAAAAGAGTAAGTTGCGGTCATATTGGTTCACTGACCCAATTTACCATGCGCCCGTGTTCTCTGCTTCCATGGCCAGGGCACGATACGAGCAGATTTTGCGGTTCATGCACTTCAACGACAATGAACTCTGTCGTCCTCGTGGAGACCCTGGATATGATCGGCTCTACAAAATTCGGCCCCTCGTAAACCACTTCAACCAACGTTTTGCAGACTTGTTTACTCCCCATCAAGTTGTCTGCATTGATGAGTCCCTGATTAAATTTTCTGGCCGCTTGTCATTCAAACAGTACCTTCCCAGCAAGCGTGCCAGATACGGGGTCAAGATGTATAAGCTCTGTGACAGGGCCACAGGCTATACATGTAGTTTTATGGTTTACGAGGGCAAAGATAGTCACGTAGAGCAGATAAACTGCCCTGACTACATAGGAAGCGCTGGCAAGATAGTGTGGAACTTGGTGTCACCCTTATTCGGAAAGGGGTACCACTTGTACGTGGACAATTATTACACGAGCGCGCCACTTTTTAGTCACTTGTTTGATCAGCAGATTGGAGCATGTGGCACTGTGCGACCTAATCGCCGGGGCTTTCCTCAGCGGCTTGTAGATTCCCGTCTTAGGCTGGGGGAGAGAGCCTGCTTGAAGTGTAATAACTTGCTCGCTATGAAGTGGAGGGATAAGAAGAATGTTTTCGTTCTCATCTCCCTTCATGCAGACACGACGACCCAAATTACTACGGCGACTGGTGTTGTGGAGAAACCCCTCTGTGTCCACGAATATAACCAAAATATGGGAGGGATGGACCTCAACGACCAGTTGTTGGCGCCGTACCTAGTTGCCCGTAAGGCCAGACGCTGGTACAAAAAAGTGTCTGTTTATTTATTTCAATTGGGTTTGCTGAACGCTCATGTGCTATACAGAGCTTCAGGACGGACTGGATCCTTCCTTAAATTCCAGGAAGAGATCGTCAGAGCCCTTCTGTATCCAGACGGTGCTCCACCTCACCATCCCCAACCAAATGCAGTAGGCCGGCTGCATGAGAGGCATTTTCCTTATGCCCTCCCGAGTACCCCTACCCAATGAGCCCCCCAAAAAAGATGTCGTGTCTGTAGCAAGCGCGGATTTAGGCGTGACACCCGGTGTTATTGTCCCTCCTGTCCTGGCAATCCTGGTCTTTGCATGGGTGAATGTTTTGAACGCTACCATACACTAGTTGAGTATTAGCGTAGGGTACAGCACTGCACAGACTAGGACACACTTTCACAGGGTCTCCCAAGATGCCATCGCATTTTGAGAGACCCAAACCTGGTACCAGTTACAAAAGTTAAAGTTACTAAAAAAAAGTGTATAAAAACAATAAAATAGATAAAAACACAAAAAAAATATAAAATAAAAAAACCAAAAATAGTTGTTGTTGTTTTATTGTTCTCTCTCTCTCTATTCTCTCTATTGTTCTGCTCTTTTTTACTGTATTTTATTCTGCAATGTTTTATTCTTATTATGTTTTTACCATGTTTGCTTTTCAGATATGCAATTTTTTTTATACTTTACTATTTACTGTGTTTTGTTGGTAACCATTTTGTTGTTTTCAGGTACGCCATTCAGCTGCAGAGCGGATTTATTTATCTTGACAGCAACAGCGTTTGCTCCCACGATACATAAAGCCGTGACTCCAGCGCTGTCGGAGGTGATTTCACCACCACAGTTACATACTTCAGCATATATGCCGAAGCATGGGGGCAGCAGTGGGTGGAGGAGCGATTTGCTCCTGCCTTTTGTGGGAGGATGCCCCCATGCTTCGGCATATATATTTGAGGCACAGGTTGCATTAAATGTTTTATTTTTTACTATTTTTTTTTTGTATTTGCTTTGCAGGTATGGTAAGTCTTACTGTTATACTGTAATGTTACTTTGTTTTATTGTTAACCATCATTTGCTTAGCAGGTACGCCATTCAGTTGCAGCACGGATTTATTTATCTTGACAGCAACAGCGTTTGCTCCCACGATATATAAAGCTGTGACTCCAGCAATGTCGGAGGTGGTTTCACCACCACAGTTACATACTTCAGCATATATGCCGAAGCGTGGGGGCAGCAGTGGGTGGAGGAGCGATTTGCTCCTGCCTTTTGCGGGAGGATGCCCCCATGCTTCAGCATATATAAATGGTGCATGTATGCCCATCATTAGAAGTGGGTGGATGAAGGGAGGTATTCTAATGGTGGGCATACCCACCGATCAATATCTTTTTTTTCGTTCAGCCCACAGGCTGCATGAAAAAAAAGTTTACAATATATGCCCAACAAGGACCAGCAACGTACTGGTATGTTGCTGGACTTTGAGTGGTTATACCAGAATGATGCCTGCAGATTTAGGTATCATCTTGGTATCATTCTTTTCAGCCAGCGGTCAGCTTTCATGTAAAAGCAATCCTAGCAGCTAATTAGCCTCTAGACTGCTTTTACAAGCAGTGGGAGGGAATGCCCCCCCCCACCGTCTTCCATGTTTTTCTCTGGCTCTCCTGTCCCAACAGGGAACCTGAAAATGCAGCTGGTGATTCGGCCAGCTGACCATAGAGCTGATCAGAGACCAGAATGGCTCCAAACATCTCTATGGCCTAAGAAACCAGAAGCTATGAGCATTTCATGACTTGGATTTCGCCGGATGTAAACAGCGCCATTGGGAAAGCATTTTATCACACCGATCTTGGTGTGGTCAGATGCTTTGAATGCAGAGGAGAGATCTAGGGTCTAATAGACCCCAATTTTTTTTAAAAAGAGTACCTGTCACTACCTATTGCTATCATAGGGGATAATTACATTCCCTGAGATAACAATAAAAATGATTAAAAAACATAAAAATGAAAGGAACCGTTTAAAAATAAGATAAAGAAAAGAAAAAAAATAATAAAGAAAAAAAAAAAAAAAAAGCACCCCTGTCCCCCCCTGCTCTCGCGCAAAGGCGAACGCAAGCATCGGTCTGGCGTCAAATGTAAACAGCAATTGAACCATGCATGTGAGGTATCACCGCGAAGGTCAGGTCGAGGGCAGTAATTTTAGCAGTAGACCTCCTCTGTAAATCTAAAGTGGTAACCTGTAAAGGCTTTTAAAGGCTTTTAAAAATGGATTTAGTTTGTCGCCACTGTACGTTTGTGCGCAATTATAAAGCATGTCATGTTTGGTATCCATGTACTCGGCCTAAGATCATCTTTTTTATTTCATCAAACATTTGGGCAATATAGTGTGTTTTAGTGCATTAAAATTTAAAAAAAGTGTGTTTTTTTCCCCAAAAAATGCGTTTGAAAAATCGATGCGCAATTACTGTGTGAAAAAAAAAATGAAACACCCACCATTTTAATCTGTAGGGCATTTGCTTTAAAAAATATATAATGTTTGGGGGTTCAAAGTAATTTTCTTGCAAAAAAAAATTAATTTTTTCATGTAAACAAAAAGTGTCAGAAAGGGCTTTGTCTTCAAGTGGTTAGAAGAGTGCGTGATGTGTGACATAAGCTTCTAAATGTTGTGCATAAAATGCCAGGACAGTTCAAACCCCCCCCAAATGACCCCATTTTGGAAAGTAGACACCCCAAGCTATTTGCTGAGAGGCATGTCGAGTCCATGGAATATTTTATATTGTGACACAAGTTGTGGGAAAAAGACAATTTTTTTTTTATGCACAAAGTTGTCACTAAATGATATATTGCTCAAACATGCCATGGGAATATGTGAAATTACACCCCAAAATACATTCTGTTGCTTCTCCTGAGTACAGGGATACCACATGTGTGAGACTTTTTGGGAGCCTAGCCGAGTACGAGACCTCGAAAACTAAGCACCGCCTTCAGGCTTTCTAAGGGCGTAAATTTTTGATTTCACTCTTCACTGCCTATCACAGTTTCGGAGGCTATGGAATGCCCGGATGGCACACCCCCCCCCCCCAAAAGACCCCATTTTGGAAAATAGACACCCAAAGCTATTTGCTGAGAGGTATAGTGAGTATCTTGCAGACCTCACTTTTTGTCACAAACTTTTGAAAATTGAAAAAAGGAAAAAAAAAATACATTTTTCTTGTCTTTCTTTCAAAAACAAATGAGAGCTTCAAAATACTCACCATGCCTCTCAGCAAATAGGTTGGGGTGTCTACTTTCCAAAATGGGGTCATTTTGGGGAGTTTTGTGCTATCTTGGTATTTTATGGCCTTCAAAACTGTGATGGGTAGTGAGGAGTGAAATCAAAAATTTACGCCGTTAGAAATCCTGAAGGCGGTGATTGGATTTCGGGGCCCTGTATGAAGTTAGGCTCCCAAAAAGTCCCACACATGTGGTATCCCCGTACTCAGGAGAAGCAGCAGAATGTATTTTGGGGTGCAATTCCACATATGCCCATGGCCTGTGTGAGAAATATATCATTTAGTGACAACTTTGTGCAGAAAAAAAAAAAAAATTGTCACTTTCCCGCAACTTGTGTCAAAAAATAAAATATTCCATGTACTCAACATGCCTCTCAGCAAATAGCGTGGGGTGTCTACTTTCCAAAATGGGGTCATTTGGGGGGGGGGGGTTGTGCCATCTGGGCATTTTATGGCCTTCAAAACTGTGATAGGTAGTGAGGAGTGAAATCAAAAATGTATGCCCTTAGAAATCCTGAAGGCGGTGCTTGGTTTTCGGGCCCTGTACGCGGCTAGGCTCCCAAAAAGTCTTAAACATGTGGTATCCCCGTACTCAGGAGAAGCAGCAGAATGTATTTTGGGGTGTAATTCCACATATGCCCATGGCATGTTTGAGCAATATATCATTTAGTGACAACTTTGTGCAAAAAAAAAAAAAAATAAATGTGTTACTTTCCCGCAACTTGTGTCAAAATATAAAATATTCCATGGACTCAACATGCCTCTCAGCAAATAGCTTGGGGTGTCTACTTCCAAAATGGGGTCATTTGGGGGAGGTTTGTGCCATCTGGGCATTTTATGGCCTTCAAAACTGTGATAGGTAGTGAGGAGTGAAATCAAAAATGTATGCCCTTAGAAATCCTGAAGGCAATGATTGGTTTTCGGGGCCCCGTACGCGGCTAGGCTCCCAAAAAGTCCCACACATGTGGTATCCCCGTACTTAGGAGAAGCAGCTGAATGTATTTTGGGGTGCAATTCCACATAGGCCCATGGCCTGTGTGAGCAATATATCATTTAGTGACAACTTTTTGTAAATATTTTTTTTTTTTTTTGTGTCATTATTCAATCACTTGGGACAAAAAAATAAACATTCAATGGGTTCAACATGTCTCTCAGCAATTTCTTTGGGGTGTCTACTTTCCAAAATGGGGTCATTTGGGGGGGGGGGTTTGTACTGCCCTGCCATTTTAGCACCTCAAGAAATGACATAGGCAGTCATAAAGTAAAAGCTGTGTAAATTCCAGAAAATGTACCCTAGTTTGTAGACGCTATAACTTTTGCGCAAACCAATAAATATACGCTTATTGACATTTTTTTTACCAAAGACATGTGGCCGAATACATTTTGGCCTAAATGTATGATTAAATTGAGTTTATTGGATTTTTTTTATAACAAACAGTAGAAAACATCATTTTTTTCAAAATTTTCGGTCTTTTTCCGTTTATAGCGCAAAAAATCAAAACGGCAGAGGTGATCAAATACCATCAAAAGAAAGCTCTATTTGTGGGAAGAAAAGGACGCAAATTTCGTTTGGGTACAGCATTGCATGACCGCGCAATTAGCAGTTAAAGTGACGCAGTGCCAAATTGGAAAAAGTCCTCTGGTCCTTAGGCAGCATAATGGTCCGGGGCTGAAGTGGCTAAAGAATTCCATATTTGTTCCTCTGTGCTAAGTGGGTCTAATGGGAGTGGTTTCATATTTATCAATCAGCTGTGCAGCTTCAGAGCACTAATGAGGAAATCTGCTAGGCCTGCATCCCTTTGGCCTTTGATTTCCTATTTGAAATAGCTCACCAAAAATTACATTTTTGTTGCAGGGATGCCTAAAATCTGATTTGTATCTTAGGCAGACTTATGGGAAAATTATTGTGCCAATCACACAAGCAGGAAATTATGTGTCTGGGGCATGTTCAGTACACATTCTGTGTACAGAACAGCTCCAGGTAGCCCTATTACATTTTCAGAAAATTACAGCGGCTGCAGATTTAAAAGGAAAAGTCATTTTTAATAACATTCAATTACAATATAACTTATTGTATCCGCTATATTATTTTCTCTTTCTTTTTTTACACACTTGTTCCTGATGAGTGACGCAAAGTCATGAAACGCGTCGAGCCAACAGATGTCGTGTTCCAATATCAATTATGTGTTACTATATTATATCACTTTATTGTGGCTTCTGTTCATGAAATTATTACAATTTAACATGAGTCTTTAGATGTCGGGTTTAACCACTTAAGCCCCGAACCATTTGGCTGGCCAAAGACCAGAGCACTTTTTGCGATTCGGCACTGCGTCGCTTTAACTGACAGTTGTGTGGTCGTGCGACATGGCTCCCAAACAAAATTGACGTCCTTTTTTTTTCCCACATTTTTTTCCTCAGTTTAGGCCGATACATATTCTAATGCATATTTTTGGTAAAAAAATCGCAATAAGCGTTTGATTGGTTTGCGCAAAAGTTATAGCGTCTACGAAATAGGGGATAGTTTATGGCATTTTTATTGATAATCTTTTTTACTAGTAATGGCGGCCACTGCGACATTATGGCGGACACGTTGCACAACTTTGGCGCGATTTTGGGACCATTCACATTTACAGTACCTGACCGCGAGATTGTGTTTCCAGCACGATCTGCTGCGCTGTCTTGTCCCCTCTTCTTCTCCTCTCCTTCTCTTCTTCTTCCTCTTCTCCTTCTTCTCCTTCTTCTTCTTCTCCTTCTTCTCCTTCTTCTTCTTCTCCTCTTCTCTTCTTCTCCCGATGTTGACACGACGCTCTCTCCTGCTGGAATGCTGTGTGCGAGCTGTGCAGCCATTTATATAGGCGGTGACCCTGCCCCCTTGTGACGTCACAGTCCCAGCATGCTGGGACTGTGATGTCACAAGGGGGTGGGGTCACCGCCTATATAAATGGCTGCGCAGCTCGCACACAGCATTCTAGCAGGAGAGAGCATCGTATCAACATCGGAAGAAGAGAAGAGGGGACAAGACAGCTCAGCAGACCGGGCTCCCGCTAGCAAAAGAGCTGGAAGAAGATAGCGAAGGGGCCCGGGAGAAGAGGCGGAACAACGGGAGAAGAGGGCGGAGAAGTCGGAAGAAGACCCCGAAGTCGGAAGAATACCCCCAGAGCTGCCTAATTACTTTTAAAACCTGTGTAGTGTTTTTTTTATTGACACTTTTTTTCCCTAGGTGAATGGGTAGGGGTACCATGTACCCCATACTCATTCACATAGGGTGGGGAGCCGGGATCTGGGGGGCCCCTTATTAAAGGGGGCTCCCGGATTCCGATAAGCCCTCTGCCTGCAGACCCCCACAACCAACAGCCAGAGTTGTCAGGAAGAGGCCCTTGTCCTCATCAACATGTGGACAAGGTGCTTTGGGGTGGGGGGGCCACGCAGGGTACCCCCTTCCCCCCTAAGCACCCACCCCCCATGTTGAGGGCATGCGGACTGGTACGGTTAAGGAGGGGGGGCGCTCGCTCGTCCCCACCCCCTTTCCTGACCAGCCGGGCTGCGTGCTCAGATAAGGGTCTGGTATGGATTTTGGGGGGGACCCCATGCCGATTTTTTGGTGTAGGGGGTTCCCCTTACAAGGACCTAAGGGCCTGGTATGCCCCTGGGGGGGAACACATGCCGTTTTTTTCATTTAAAATCTGGCGCGGCGTTCCCCCTCATGATCCATACCAGACAGCTGTCAGCACCGCCTGTCGCTCATCGCGAAAGGAAAAAAAAGTTTTCCTTTCCCGGTCATCGAGACAGCTCGGCGCTGGCTCCCGCAACGGGGCTCGCAGGTGTCAAATCTCGCCGATAAAAGCTGCGAGGTTGACACAATATCGCGGTCACCTACTGTATACAGCGATCGATGCAATAAAAGATGCATTTATTACTGTGTAAATGTGACTGGCAGTGAAGGGGTTAACCACTAGGTGGCGCTGTAGGGGGTCAAGTGTGTCCTAGGGAGTGATTCTAACTGGGGGGGAGGGGCTGTGTGTGACACTTCACTGATCACCGCTCCCAATTACAGGGAGCGGTGATCAGTGAGAGTGTCATTAGCCAGAACGGGGAGATGCTTATTTACATTAGCATCTCCCCGTTCTTCCTCACCGTGAGACGATCGCGGGTATCCCTGCGGACATCGAGTCCGCGGGACCCGCGATCACAGTCACGGAACTCTTGGCGGGCATGCCCGCAAGCTGCCTCTTAGGGGGCAACGTACATGTACGTTAATCTGCCTGTACGTGCCCTTCTGCCGCAGTATATCTGCGTGAGGCGGTCGCGAAGCGGTTAAATATCTTGTGTTACTATATTTCTTGTGGACTGTTTATGAACCCAATATATATTATATACGTAACACAGATTTTCTGTGTACAGAACAACTTCAGGTAGCCATATTGCATTGCATTTTCAGAAAGTTACAGCGGCTGCAAAATGAAAAGGAAAGGTAATTTTTTAATAACATTCAATTACAATATTACTTGTGTCTCATTTGTATACGCTATATTATTTTTTCTTTTTTTGCTAATTTTTTCCCCCCACGAAAGTGGAGTTACCCTTTAATGTTAAACTGTGTTGGGGGCTCTTTACTGTTAGAGCGGAAGGGCTGTAGAACTCCCTTCCACAGCTGGTGGTGTTGGCGAGGAGTGTCGGTATTTAAAAAAAAAAAAAAAGTTTAGATAGGCATCTAAGCAAACACAATAAACAGGGATATGGGAAATGGTAGTAATATAATCACATGCACACTACCCCGGGTTGAACTAGATGAACTGGTGTCTTTATTCAACCTTACCAACTATGTAAGTTCACCTTTAGTTATATGGTAGACCCATATTTAGGGTATAACCTGTGGTTATGCAGCATCCCCCACTGTGACAGCAGGTGGGGTTTCTTCTCCCTGAGCCAACTGTCACAATTTAAAATTGGGCTCTGCCCACACAACTATATCATTCTTTCACAGGAATCTGTGAATGAATAAACTACATGTCCCGTCTGCCACCATGGCATATGGACTTGTAGTTTTAACCACTTCAGCCCCGGAAGGATTTACCCCCTTCCTGACCAGAGCACTTTTTACAATTTGGCACTGCATCGGTTTAACTGCTAATTGCGCGGTCATGCAATGCTGTACCCAAACAACATTTGCGTCCTTTTTTTCCCACAAATAGAGCTTTCTTTTGATTGTATTCGATCACCTCTGCGGTTTTTATTTTTTGTGCTATAAACGGAAAAAGACCGAAAATTTTGAAAAAAAATGATATTTTCTACTTTTTGTTATAAAAAAAATCCAATAAACTCAATTTTAGTCATACATTTAGGCCAAAATGTATTCGGCCATATGTCTTTGGTAAAAAAAAAATCAATAAGCGTATATTTATTGGTTTGCGCAAAAGTTATAGCAGCTACAAACTAGGGTACATTTTCTGTAATTTACACAGCTTTTAGTTTATGACTGCCTATGTCATTTCTTGAGGTGCTAAAATGGCAGGGCAGTACAACCCCCCCCCAAATGACCCCATTTTGGAAAGTAGACACCCCAAGGAAATTGCTGAGAGGCATGTTGAGCCCATTAAATATTAAATTTAAATAGCCCATTAAATATCAATCAAGCGATTGAATAATGATAAAAAAAGAAAAAATTTACAAAAAGTTGTCACTAAATGATATATTGCTCACACATGCCATGGTTATATGTGAAATTGCGCCCCAAAATACATTTAGCTGCTTCTCCTGAGTATGGGGATACCACATGTGTGGGACTTTTTGGGAGCCTAGCCGCGTATAGGGCCCCGAAAACCAAGCACCGCCTTCAGGATTTCTAAGGGTGTAAATTTTTGATTTCACTCCTCACTACCTATCACAGTTTTGAAGGCCATCAAATGCCAAGATGGCACAACCCCCCCCCAAATGACCCCATTTTGGAATGTAGGCGCCCCAAGCTATTTGCTGAGAGGCATGTTGGGTCCATGGAATATTTTATATTTTGCCACAAGTTGCAGGAAAATGACAAACTTTTTTTTTTTTTTTTTGCACAAAATTGTCACTAAATGATATATTGCTCACATAGACCATAGGCATATGTGGAATTGCCCCCCAAAATGCATTCTGCTGATTCTCCTGAGTATGGGGATACCACATGTGTGGGACTTTTTGGGAGCCTAGCCGCATACGGGGCCCCGAAAACCAGGCACCGCCTTCAGGATTTCTAAGGGCGTAAATTTTTTATTTCACTCCTCACTACCTATCACAGTTTTGAAGGCCATAAAATGCCAAGATAGCATGACCCCATTTTGGAAAGTAGGCACCCCAAGCTATTTGCTGAGAGGCATGGTGAGTATTTTGCAGCTCTCATTTGTTTTTGAAAATGAAGAAAGACAAGAAAAATGTTTTTTTTTTTTTCAATTTTCAAAACTTTGTGACAAAAAGTGAGATCTGCAAAATACTCACTATACCTCTCAGCAAATAGCTTTGGGTGTCTACTTTCCAAAATGGGGTCATTTGTGCCACCTGGGCATTCCATGGCCTCCAAAACTGTGATAGGCAGTGAAGTGTGAAATAAAAAATTTACACCCTTAGAAAGCCTGAAGGCGGTGCTTGGTTTTCGGGGTCCCGTACACGGCTAGGCTCCTAAAAAGTCTCTCACGTGGTATCCCCGTACTCAGAAGAAGCAACAGAATGTATTTTGGGGTGTAATTTCACATATTCCCATGGCATGTTTGAGCAATATATCATTTATTGGAAAAAAAAAAAAAACTTGTGTCACAATATAAAATATTCCATGGACTCGACATGCCTCTCAGCAAATAGCATGGGGTCATTTGGGGGGGGGGGTTGAACTGTCCTGGCATATTATGCACAACATTTAGAAGCTTATGTAACACATCACCCACTCTTCTAATCACTTGCAGACAAAGTCCTTTCTGACACTTTTTGTTTACATGAAAAAAATATTTTTTTTGGCAAGAAAATTACTTTGAACCCCCCAAACATATATATTTTTTTTAAAGCAAATGCCCTACATATTAAAATGGTGGGAGTTTCTTTTTCTTTTTTTATACAGTATTTGCGCAGCGATTTTTCAAACGCATTTTTTTTGGAAAAAACACACTTTTTTTTTACATTTTAATGCACTAAAACACACTATATTGCCCAAATGTTTGATGAAATAAAAAAGATGATCTTAGGCCGAGTATATGGATACCAAACATGACATGCTTTAAAATTGCGCACAAACGTGCAGTGGCGACAAACTAAATACATTTTTAAAAGCCTTTACAGGTTACCACTTTAGATTTACAGAGGTCGTCTACTGCTAAAATTACTGCGCTCGATCTGACTTTCGCGTGATACCTCACATGCATGGTGCAATTGCTGTTTACATTTGACGCCAGACCGACGCTTGCGTTCGCCTTTGCGCGAGAGCAGGGGGCACAGGGGTGCTTTTTTTTTTTCTTATTTTTTTGCTATTTTATCTTATTTTTAAACTGTTCCTTTCATTTTTTATTTATATCTCAGGGAATGTAAATATCCCCTATGATAGCAATAGGTAGTGACAGGTACTCTTTTTTTGAAAACATTGGGGTCTATTAGACCCTAGATCTCTCCTCTGCCCTCAAAGCATCTGACCACACCAAGATCGGTGTGATAAAATGCTTTCCCAATTTCCCAATGGTGCTGTTTACATCCGCCGAAATCATAAAATGCTCGTAGCTCCCGGTTTCTTAGGCCATAGAGATGTTTGGAGCCATTCTGGTCTCTGATCAGCTCTATGGTCAGCTGGGGGAATCAGCGGCTGTATTCTCAGGTTCCCTGTTGGGACAGGAGAGCCAGAGAAAAACATGGAAGACGGTGGGGGGGGGGGCATTCCCTCCCACTGCTTGTAAAAGCAGTCTAGAGGCTAATTAGTAGCTAGGATTGCTTTTAAATGAAAGCCGACCACTGGCTGAAAAGAATGATACCAAGATGATACCTAAACCTGCAGGCATCATTCTGGTATAACCACTGAAAGTCCAGCAACATACCAGTACGTTGCTGGTCCTTGTTGGGCATAACGAAAAAAAGAGATTGATCGGTGGGTATGCCCACCATTAGAATACCTCCCTTCATCCACCCACTTCTAATGATGGGCCATTTATATATGCCGAAGCATGGGGGCATCCACCCCAAAAGATAGGAGCAAATTGCTCTTTCGCCCCTGCTGCCCCCATGCTTCGGCATATATGCTCTTTTTTTTTTAACTGTGGTGGTGAAATCACCTCCTACAGCGCTGGAGTCACGGCTTTTATGTATCATGGGAGCAAACGCTGTTGCTGTCAAGATAAATACATCCGTGCTGCAACTGAATGGCGTACCTGCTAAGCAAATGATGGTTAACAATAAAACAAAGTAACATTACAGTATAACAATAAGACTTACCATACCTGCAAAGCAAATACAAAAAAAATTGCAAAAAATAAAACATTTTTTAACGCAACCTGTGCCTAAAATATATATATGCCGAAGCATGGGGGCATCCACCCGCAAAAGGTAGGAGCAAATCGCTCCTCCGCCCCTGCTGTTCCCATGCTTCGGCATTTATGCCCTTTTTTTTAACTGTGGTGGTGAAATCACCTCCAACAGCGCTGGAGTCACAACTTTATGTATCGTGGGAGCAAACGCTGTTACTGTCAAGATAAATAAATCCGCTCTGCAGCTGAATGGCGTACCTGAAAACAAAAAAATGATTAACAATAAAACACATTAAACAGTAAAGTATAAAAAATCGCATACCTATAAAGCAAACATGATAAAACATAATAACAATAAAACATTGCAGAATAGAATACAGTAAAAAAAAGAGCAGAACAATAGAGAGAGAATACAGAGAACAATAAAACGACACTTGGACTTGATGGACTTGTGTCTTTTTTCAACCTCACCTACTATGTAACTATGTATGTGACACTATTTTTGTTTTTATATTTTATATATTTTTTTTTTTTTACTTTTTTTTTTTTTTTTTTTTTTTACACTTTTTTTGTAACTAACTTTTGTAACTGTAACCGGTTCCAGGTTCGGGTCTCTCAAAATGTGATGGCATCTTGGGAAACCCTGTGAAAGTGTGCCTAGTCTGTGCAGTGCTGTACCCTACGCTAATCAACTAGTGTATGTTCAAAACATTCACCAATGCAAAGACCAGGATTGTTAGGACAGGAGGGACAATAAAAGCGAGTGTCATGCCTATATCCGCGCTTGCTGCATACGCAACATCTTTTTGGGGGGCTCGTTGGGTAGGTGTACTCGGGAGGACATAAAGAAAATGCCTCTCATGCAGCCGGCTTACTGCTTTTGGTTGGGGAAGGTGAGGTGGAGCACCGTCTGGAAACAGAAGGGCTGTGACGATCTCTTCCTGGAATTTAAGGAAGGATCCAGTCTGTCCTGAAGCTCTGTATAGCACATGAGCGTTCAGCAAAGCCAATTGAAATAATACAGACACTTTTTTATACCAGCGTCTGGCCTTACGGGCAACAAGGTACGGCGCCAACAACTGGTCGTTGAGGTCCACCCCTCCCATATTTTGGTTATATTTGTGGACACGGGGGTTTCTCCACAACGCCAGTCGCCGTAGTAATTTGGACCGCCGTGTCTGCATGAAGGGAGGTAAGAACGAAAACATTTTTATTATCCCTCCACTTCATAGCGAGCAAGTTATTACACTTGAAGCAGGCTCTCTCCCCCAGCCTAAGATGGGAATCTACAAGCCGCTGGGAAAAGCTCTGGCGATTAGGTCGCACGATGCCACATGCTCCAATCTGCTGATCAAACAAGTGACTAAAAAGTGGCAGGCTCGTGTAATAATTGTCCACATATGAGTGGTACCCCTTTCCGAATAAGGGTGACACCAAGTCCCACACAATCTTGCCAGCGCTTCCTATGTAGTCAGGGCAGTTTGTCGGCTCTACGTGGCTATCTTTTCCCTCGTAAACCATAAAACTACATGTATAGCCTGTGGCCCTGTCACAGAGCTTATACATCTTGACCCCGTATCTGGCATGCTTGCTGAGAAGGTACTGTTTGAATGACAAGCGGCCAGAAAACTTAATCAGGGACTCATCAACGCAGACAACTTGATGGGGAGTAAACAAGTCTGCAAAACGTTGGTTGAAGTAGTTTACGAGAGGCAGAATTTTGTAGAGCCGATCGTATTCAGGGTCTCTACAAGGACGACAGAGTTAATTGTCATTGAAGTGCATGAACCGCAAGATCTGCTCCTATCGTGCCCTGGTCATGGAGGCAGAGAACAAGTGCATATGGTGAATTGGGTCAGTGGACCAATATGACCGCAACTCACTGTTTTTAGTTATGCCCATGTTGAGGGAAAGGCCCAGAAAGAGCTTAAATTCGGAAACCGTAATTGGTCTCCAATCTCTGGCAAGGGAGGACTGGGGAATAGTGGCGATGTGTTGGCCAACGTACAAATTGCTTTGGTCCACAATAGATCTATAGAGATCTTCGGTGAAAAACAGCGAATAAAAACTACTAGGCCGCTGGTGCTTGCCAGTTCACCAGAAGGAATAGCGGCGCTAGTACTGCTCTGCTCTATACGAGGGACCTGTGGTTCTTGCACATCAACGACAAAAGAGGAAGATTGGGGACTGGTACACCTGACCTTGGCAGGGACCACAACTCCATCGTCAGAGCTATCTGTCATGGACCCGCTGTCCTCTACAGGATTGTATTCTGAGCCTGAATCTGACAGATGAGTGACTTCCTCTTCACTATCTGTCGTGCTCAGAAACGTGTAGGCCTCTTCACTAGTGTACCTTCGATTTGCAATTTTGGGCTCTAAATTTGGTGGTACACTAGTGAGACTCACAGGTAAAAAAGCTCCTGACTGTTGGCGACTGTATCAAAATGCTACCAAAAAAACAGTTAGCGATCGCAGGGATCAGGCCTGACTCTGCGAACGCAGCAGTTATGTGTGTTTAGTGTTTTGTAAGTGACAGTGATCGATTGATACTGCACTTGGGTGGGCTGGGCTGGGCTAAACGCAGGTGCTAGCAGGTATCTGGGCTGATCCCGCTAACACTGCGTTTTTGGAAACCCTAAACTGCTGGGGACGCTAACCTGACGCTGCCCGGGGCGACGCAGACCCTATCTGACCCTAAAACTTAACTTATATCACCGCCGGGTGATCAGGGGGTTAAACCTTTATTAGGTAATAAACAGCGGGTGCCCTGAAACTATAAAAAACAAACTAACTAACCAGCATCACCTGTAACAGTTATACGGTGATCACTGGTGAAAGGGTTAACTAGGGGGCAATCAGGGGGTTAAAACCTTTACTAGGTAGTATATGGGGGTCCCTGACGCTATAAAACGCTGAACCTAAATACTTACCTCCCTAACTAGCGTCACCTGTGACACTAATACAACGATCAGAAAAACGATTGCTTAATGAAACTGGCGATGGGGGGTGATCAAGGGGTTAAAAGCTTCTTCACAGTAAGAGCTGTGAAAATGGGGAATAGACTCCTTCAAGAACTAGTTCTGGCCAGCTTTGTAGATGGTTTTAAAAAAAAAAAAGAGCCAGATTCTTTCTTAAAGGATAAGTTCACTTTAAAAAAAAAAAAATTAAAAAGGCCCATATGTTGCAGGACCCTGTAAAGCATTGCACCAGATCAGATCAGTGTATTCTGACAGGAAGACTCAATTAACTGCCACAGCGCTTTAGGGGGGGGGGGGGTGGTTGGGACCGGTGCATTCATAACATGTTAAATGTGAACTTATCCTTTAAGTGCACTTTTGCAAATTGGACCATGCTTTATAGGGTTTCTTTGCTTTTTCGCTTCCTCTGGATCAACTGTGACTATAGGATTAGATTGTAAGCTCTAAGGAGCAGGGCCCTCTGATTCCTACTGTATTAAAGTGTATTGTATTTGTACTGTTGTAAAGCGCTACGTAAACTGTTGGCGCTATATAAATCCTGTATAATAATAATAATTATGTATATGGAGGCTTTCTATCAGTTACGGACCCCGTACTCAAGAGGATTAGGTCTGCCGTATAAGCTTCCCTTGCCCTGTACCAGCACGATCCAAGATCCCTTAGCTCACCCGTTCACTTATCGAGACATAGTCTAGGGTGGCGCAAAAACCTCAACAGTTTATTAAAACACAGGTACAAAGAGATATACACTCAAAGGACAATCCCCTCTTCTTTGCATAATGACACAGGGCGAGGTAGACTGTACATTTAGTAACATGAGACATAGGTACATTCAAACTTTTCATCAGTAGACAGTCTTATCAGCAGATAGGGCTGTTGGAGAAATCCCCCCCTCCCAGCAACTAGTAGCTGACAGTGATATAATTAGCCCGTAAGCGAATCTGCATAAACATATACATAATAGTTTGCTCCCAGGGCAGAAAGAAACCATGGGATACAGCCACTTAGCAATAAACAAATAAACTATCTGCAACAGTTTGAGACACTCCTGCAATATTCCACCACTCTGAAATGTGGAACCAAGTTATTTTCATATATTTCTCCAGATATTGTTGATAAATATTACTGTCCCAAGTGAATGAGCCTCACAAACCACACATATACAACCCAGGATAACATGGGTAAAATGAAATGCTGACCGGTGTGGTTCTAGTGGTTAGCCTGGTCTAGTTAGGACAGACCAGACTGGGTTTCTCAGGTCACCCTGTGCCCCTTATAGACACATGGTTTCTTAACATAAGAGGGGCCTGGGGAGCTGTAAAATGGATTTCCAGACCTCTCCAAGGTAATCTGGGTTCCACAGGCCCCCTACCCAAAGTGACTATCTATGCACTACTGTTTTTTTATAGGTTAGACTAGATGGACTTGTGTCTTTTTTCAACCTAACTAACTATGTAACCCTCAGGCGGACATTAAAAGGAGAAGCAGCACACCGGTAATGCTTATCTATGTCACTCTCCTCCTATCAGCACTGCAACTCATTAGTTCCTTGTGCTGTTTCTCACTTTGCCAGTCTATGCTGTGCTGTAAAGTGGACTGCAAAAAGTTGATAGCAGGTCAAATGCAGGTACTTAAATAAAACAAATATAATGGTGTTCTAAAGAATACAGTTATATATATATATATATATATATATATATAAGATATATGTGTCTTATCTTTCTGCAGAGAAAGCTGCTAACCCAACTACAGATTTTCATATTAAGACCCTTCAAGAAATCCAAAAGGAAAAGGCCAGCCAAAGACCGGAGCAACAGCTTGAGTGTCGGACTATCAAAATTGAAGACCATTTCTGTTTAAAAAGTCATATTTTCATCAAGCCCCCGCCTGATATTCGTGTTAAATCATTACACGAAATACAGGCAGAAAAGAAGCTAAGGCAACTGAAAGATGGAGAACAGAAAGATGAAAATAATGTAGACAAAACTGACTGCAGAGTGGGTAGAGGTTTGCACACAAATCAAAACTTTGAAGATAAGAATTTGCCAGAATCAGAGAAAAAAAAACTGGGAAGCCAAGCTTGCGTTATTTGGAAACGCTTTTGTGAAAAAGGGATTAAACCATCACACCTCACTGATATTGTTCCCAGCAGTTCTGTCAGTTTAAAGGAGACAAAGGCTATTTCACAGCCAGTGGAAAAAGTTCAAATTAAAACCCTAGAAGAAATCAGGAAAAAAACCGCATTTAGAATCAAACACAACCGGCAAGCAATAAATACTGAAGTCCTAAAGTCTGTTTCCCAGCCACAAGTTAAGTTACATCATAAAAGGATTTTGCGTCTTTCAAAACCTCAAGGTAAAAACATTATTTTTAACATATAAATGGCAAAAAATGTACTAGTCCTAGTTCACCTGTGTCGTGGTTATGTTGTTTCATTATCATTAGCAGTTTTTCTTATTGTATTCTGCAAACGTAATTATATGTTACCGATTTTTTTTTTTAAATAAGTGACGTCTTCAGCATCAATCCTTGTAGAATAGGTCCATTCATGGCTTAATTTAGAAGTCTACTTAACTACCTGCTGACCACGCTATAGCCAAATGATGGCTGCAGCACAGTCACCCAGTTCTGGGAGGGCATCTATTGACGCCCAACCAGAACCGCTGTGGCTCGCATCCGGCGTGCTCTGTGAGTGCTGTGTCTTTCCGACACAGCTGATCACAGATCGGGGTAAATGGCCAATCACAGCAGTCCTTTACCACACGATTAACTGTGTCCGATCACAGCTGATCACAATGTAAACACACCTGCAGGTTATCGGCATTCCTTTCCTCACGCTGTCACAGCACGAGGAGCGCCGGTAACCGGCAAGTGCGAAAGTGGACATCTACACTGATAATCAGGGCACTGATTA
Organism: Aquarana catesbeiana; assembly: GCF_042186555.1. NCBI lineage: Eukaryota > Metazoa > Chordata > Amphibia > Anura > Ranidae > Aquarana > Aquarana catesbeiana. Next base: position 530,398,004 of record NC_133325.1, on the reverse strand, counting down.
TCAGTGCTGCCCCAACAGTGCCCATCAGTCCCACCTCATCAATGCCTCCTCATCAGTGCTGCCTTGTCAGTGAGGGAGGAAAATTACCAGTTTCCACATTTTTTAAGAAAAACAATATATTTTTTTTTTTCAAAATTTTTGGTCTTTTTTTTTCATTTGTTTAGCAAAAAATTAAAAACCCAGTGGTGTACAGTGTTGTATGACTGCTCAACTGTCAAAGTGCAACAGCACTGAAAGCTGAAAATTGGCCTGGGCAGCAAGTGGTTAAAGTACAAATATAGTCTCCTATTTTAAAAACAAACATGCACTGCAACAGTTAATTATTAATCACTTGACCTCCGAAAGATTTACCTCCCTTCATGACCAGGGCATTTTTTGCAATATGGCACTGCATTACTTTAACTGACAATTGCATGGTCCTGCAACGCTGTACCCAAATAAAATTTGTAATTTTTTTTTCCCATAAATAGAGGTTTGTTTTGGTGTTATTTGATCACCACTGCGTTTTTTTATTGTTTGTGCTAAAAACAAAAAGCCTGACAATTTTGAAAAAAAAAAAAACTATTTTTTATTTTCTGCTGTAAAATATCTCTAATTTAAAAAATTGAAAATCTCAAATGTCTAAATAAATTCAGGCCAATATGTATTTTGCTACATATTTTTGGTTAAAAAAAATCACAATAAGTGTATATTGATTAATGTGTGCAAAAGTTATAGCGTCTACAAACTATGGTATATATACTGGAACTATTATTTATTTTTTTATATTAGTAATGGTGGCAATCAGTGACTTATAACGGGACTGGGATATTGTGGCGGACAGTTGGACACTGACCCTTTTGACACTTTGTGGGAACCAGTGACACTAATACAGTGATCAATGCTAAATATATGCACTGACACTGTACTAATGACACTAGCTGGGAAGGGGTTAAACATCTAGGACTATCAAAGTGTTAACTGTGTGCCTAGCCAGTGTTTTTGTGTAAACTGTGTGTTGCTTTTACCATTCCCTTTGCAGGGACAGAAAATCCATTCCTTCCCCCTGTCAGAACGGAGCTCTACCTTGTTTATGTAGGCAGAGCTCGGTTCTATGTCTCTGTCCAAGGATCGGTGGGTCCCGGTGGACATCTATTGCCCGGAACCCGCAGATCGGCTTCTGCTGTGAGTAAACACAGCAGAAGCAACCCACCAGCAGCACACACCCCCTAGGCAGAAGTGCAGAATGTCATATATATATATACAGTGTATGTGATTCTGCACAGTAAGGCTGCCCTGTAGCAGTATATCTGCTATAGGGTGGTCCTTAAGTGGTTAATACACCTGCACTTAACATTTTCCATTTATAAAGTCTTACAAATTTCTTTTGATCCTTCCAGTAAAGTCCACCTAATAAAGCTTACTGTGGTGATGTTGGCAACAACGCTGCACTGCTTCTGTGCCTGCTTTTATACTACAATGGGGAAAAATGTTGCAGAATGCAAGACTCCTGTCACTCTCACTGCTGATTAACCAGCTAAATTCTTGTACAGTAAATCAGCACCTACACCTAGTCCTCCCCACTTTTCTCTGGATTATTATCACTGCTCCTGTTTGTAAAACCCTTCCAGTGTTAGCTGCAGTATCTAGGAGGAAGAGCATGTAAGGATTTGATTCAGTCAGTGTAGGTAAAGCAAGATTTTTGTTTTCTTTGAGGCTTGTACATCATGGTAACTAGATTTGGTATTGTTTAGGCTGTTTTGCAGGAGTCGTAAAGCTAAACTCCAACTTTCTTTTCAATAGAACTGAATGGAATGATCAGACCCAGCATAGATCATACCTCTACACCATGTTGCTGTGTTGTCTGCAGATCCTCTTATATTCTGGGTTTAGTTGTGGCTTTGTACCATTCGACATTCTGTATAGCCTTCCATAGCACTTCCAGCTACCTCTCTAGCCTTAAACACACCCCTCTGTACAGTCTTTGAGACTCTGCATATGATGTAACTTCCTTCACAGCTCTATGGTGGGTGGGATGGAATACATCCTAATTAGCATTCAATCCCGCCCAGTCACACCTACAGGAAGAGTCCAAGTCATCCAAGTCCAACCTCACAGATCACAGCATTATTCAAAATCAAATAGGAAACGCCTTCATACACAGCCTGTTCTGAAAGCTAGCTGTGCTGCTACTGGGAGGGATGAATAGATACCCCTGGTACACACAGCACCACATGAAAGTTGCGTGACTTCCAGCGCTACTATCACTATCGCACAGAAAATGCATGCTTTTTCATGCAGATTTTGGAAACGTGCAGATGTGAACGAATGGTAACTTAAGCATGGCACGGGTTTCTGAACTGCACAGCAAAGCACGTTTACTGTGCAGGTTGACGCTCGTTTGGAAATGCACAGATGCGAATGCAGCCTAAATGGCAACTTGGGCGTGATGCACATTGCTACGCATTTTCAAACACATGGCAAAGCATGTGTTTTCTTGTGGTTTCCTGTTTCCATTTGTAAACATGCAGGTGTGAACGAATGATAATACACGCGCACTTCACATTGTCTTTTCAAAACTCACGGAAAAGATTATTTCTTTATCGCACATCATAGGACACAGAGCCTTAAGTATTTACTTAGTGGGTTATAGCTACCTTCAGGTGTTGACACTGGCACACCCAATACAGGAAGTTGACTCCCCTATATAACCCCTCATCCTTCCAGGAGTCCTCAGTTTTTTCGGCAGTGTCTAAAGGTGTTGGTATGAGTGAAGATGTGCTCTGCGGAGCTCCAGGAGGGATCCATGCTGGATTTAAAAAGCCTCCACAACCGGATCCATCCCTCCACTGCGGCTCCAGGACGGTACCCGGCTTCGCATACAAGAACGTGGTTTTGCCTGCAATGCTCCTCTTTGAGGACTGGACCCTAGGAACCAAGACTCTTTGTGGTCTTGCTACATTACCTAAAGCTGTCCCGAGGGGTGCTATACATGGTCCAAAGGAGTGGAACCCCTATTAAAAGGGCCCCAGTCTTTGAAGGTTTAAACACGTTGCCTGCCGTGATGGGTGAAGTTTGGATCTGTCTGTTTACAGCAGTATTGTGCAGTGAGGAAAAGGTAGGAGGAAAGCATAGGAACTGCAAAGTCCACCTATGACTTTTCTTTCAATTATATTGTAAAATGCCTTAAAAACTCCTCTAGAGGGAGTAATAGTGTATAGACCCTGTTTAAATCTGTGCTAATACAGGATGTGTCTCAGCAGCTGGAGGGGAGGTCTCCTCGCCCCCTAAATAGGGAAACTGAGTGGATAGGGATACATGTTATGTTTAAACAAGCATAAATCTGAAAAGCTGATAAAAAGGCTGTGTAAATCCCCTTCCCCCGCCTCCCCTCTGAGGTGACTCTTGCTAAAGCACAGGAAAGGGTGTGGCGCATAGACAGTCAGGCTCACACATGAAAAAGCTTAAAGCTGATACTCTGGGAAAAGACTGTCTATCAGAGCAGCTGAAGCAAGGCTGCCACAGGACACACAAGCGCTGGTCCATGTACAGGCATTTGCAGTACAGGAAAAAACGCATTAGATAATTCGATGCTACCACTGTTTTTTTTCCCTACTATTGTTCAAATAAATAGAACAGTTCTTAGAGTACCTTTGCTTTTTGTGCTTTGCACTATAGCTTCAAGGCTTACTACTAAGGCACCAAAACCACCCTCAGGCGCTGGGAACTCCAGACATGCCTCCACATTGTCATCCTCTCCGGAGATACCTGACATGGCAAGCCAGGGTGACTCATTGGAAGCAATTGGTGGTGCAACTGCTTCTCACACTTCAGCCCCTGTATATGTGACTGAAGATGCATTTTCCTCTGCCCTACAGGGCTTAGAAGGAAGATTAGGGGCTTTAATCGCATCTTCAATTAAAGAGGATAAGAAGTATGCTAGATCCCTCTCTCCCACTCCAAACCCCTTACAGTGGGGACAGGATGAGGTATTACCCTCAAACGATCAGGAAAAACAAACCGGTTACTCCTCTGCGGAGGAAGCAACAGTTGAAGTTTCAGCTTCACAATCTGAGGTACAAATCCTTACGGACATGGTTCGCTCCACTTTCATGCTACCCCTAACCGAGTCAGCTGAAAGTCTGGTTTCTTCTTTGGGTTCCTTGAAACCTTTACAACCAGTGCATGCATTTCCAGCCCACACATTACTAGAGAAGCTTATTTATACCGAATGGGATCATCTAGATAAGCATTTTCTCCCTCAAAGAGATTCTCAGTTCTCTATCCTTGGTCGGGGGGGAATATTCACCAAAAAATGGAAAGTTCCAGCAGTAGATGCTGCGATTTCCAGTGTGAATAAAAGTTTAACTTGTCCAGTGGACAATGCACAAATGCTAAAGAATCCAACAGATAAAAAGTTGGAATTCCTGCTAAAATCCTTTTTTTCTTTAGCAGGTACTGTTGCTCAGCCTGCAATTGCAGCTATAGGCATCTGTCAGTCCTTAAAAGACCAGTTCACAGAGGCCCTTAACGGGCTCCCTGCACAACAGGCCAGTGAGTTGGCCGATTTACCAAAAGCATTCTGTTTTGCCATAGATGCTATAAAGGATTCTATTCACCAGGCGTCTCGCCTTGCACTTGTGCTAGTACACATGCGTAGGACCTTTTGGCTAAAGGGTTGGTCTGCCTGCAAAAACCTACTGTCTAGTTTCCCATTTCATGGGGAGCGACTGTTTGGCGATGATTTGGATAAATACATCCAGACAGTTTCCAGTGAAAAAAGTACTCTTTTGTCAGTCAAAAGAAAGTATAAACGTCCTTCGTTTAAACGAACTTTCTCTCCTGCGCCAAGCGCATCCGCCTCTAGGCAGTGGCGACGGCTTCCACCGTCAGATTCCAGAGGAAAATCGCAGGGTCAGGCCCAGGCTCAAAGGAAGACCTGAAGCCACAAGACTACAAAGCAGAATACTAAGACCTCTTCATGAAGAGGCATCTCCCCTCACCAAGGTGGGGGGAAGACTTCTGCATTTCGCAGAAGTCTGGCAAAGGGAAACTCAGGACAGATGGGCTCTCTCCACAGTGACTCTAGGATACAAACTACAGTTTCGGGAGTTTCCACCATCTCACTTTCTATGATCAAATGTTCCCAAGAATGCAGGGAAAAGACAATCCCTGTTTTAAGTATTAGACCGATGATTGACTCAAGGGGTAATCATACAGATCCCCACAGAAGAACAAGGTTTAGGTTTCTATTCAAACCTGTTTACGGTACCAAAACCGAATGGAGATGTCAGACCCATTCTGGATCTAAAAAATTTAAATCGGTTCCTAAAAATTCGCTCAAAATATTTCCCGCTCACCAAAGGTTTCTACGATTCGAAGTGATGCAACGGCACTTTCAATTCACGGCCTTACCCTTCGGGTTAGCCACAGCACCACGGGTATTCACAAAAATACTGGCCCCACCTCTAGCCAGCTTGAGGGCACAGGGCATAACGGTGTTTGTGTACCTAGACAATCTATTGTTAATAGACCAGTCAGTGACTCGCTTAAGGCAAAGCGTACGCATTACAACCAGTTACCTGGAAAGTCTCGGTTGGATCCTCAACCTAGAGAAGTCTTCCTTTAAAACCAGTAAGAAGGCTGCGTTACTTAGGCCTGATCATAGATACAGCCCAGAAAAGGGTGTTCTTGCCTCCAGCAAAGATCAGCTCCATACAAGAGCTGGTACGGATGGTCAAGTCAAAAGCAAATCCTTCAATTCGCCTTTGCATGAGGTTTTTAGGAAAGATGGTAGCTTTGTTCGAAGCAGTCCCCTATGCCCAGTTCCATTCAAGACTGTTGCAAAACAGAATCCTCTCTGCTTGGAACAAGACGATCCAAGCTTTGGACTTGCCAATGCGGCTGTCCCCAAGAGTGTCTCAAAGCCTCAGTTGGTGGTTACGAAGCCAGAATTTGCTGAAGGGGAAATCCTTCAGACCAATAATCTGGAAAGTAATAACAACAGATGCCAGCCTCTCAGGCTTGGGAGCAGTACTAGAGGAGACTGTCCAGGGACAGTGGTCAAAACTTGAAAGAGCCCTGCCCATCAACATCCTAGAGATTCGGGCAGTGTATCTGGCTCTGAAAACCTGGACCAAGAATTGTCCAGTCCGGATTCAATCCGACAATGCCACGGCTGTGGCCTATATCAATCACCAAGGGGGCACCAAGAGTCTCTCAGCTCAGAGAGAGGTGAACCATATCCTAACTTGGGCAGAAAGGAATGTCCCATCCCTATCGGCAGTTTTCATTCCGGGAGTAGAAAATTGGCAGGTGGACTATCTAAGTCGCCAGCAGTTATTCCCAGGGGAATGGTCTCTTCCCCCCGAAGTGTTTCAGGCTGTTTGCCAAAGATGGACTCCGGACATAGATCTTCTAGCATCCAGATTCAACATGAAGTTAGTCAACTTTGTGTCCAGATGCGCTGGTAACTCCGTGGGATCAGTTTTCACTGATCTACGCTTTTCCCCGATTCAGTTGCTGCCTCGACTTCTTTGCAGGATCAAGCTGGAAAGAAAGCCGGTAATTCTGGTAACACCAGCATGGCCCAAGAAGGTCATGGTACGCAGAGATCGTAAAGATGGCAGTGGAGGGTCCTTGGCCTCTCCCACTAAGGCCAGACCTGCTATCGCAAGGGCCGATATTACATCCTACTTTACGAACGCTAAATTTAACGGCTTGGCTATTGTAAACCACATTCTGAAGAAGCGTCGGCTTTCCAGGTCTGTTATCTCAACTTTAATCAATGCAAGGAAACCAGTTTCCAGAGCTGTATATTATAGAGTTTGGAAGCTTACGTTTCCTGGTGTGAATCCAAGGGTTGGCACCCTCGGAGATAAATTATAGGTAGAATCCTTGCTTTTCTACAATTGGGTGTAGAGATGAAGTTGGCCCTAAGTAAGGGCCAAGTCTCAGCCTTATCAGTTTTATTTCAAAGACCGCTTGCTACGCATTCTTTAGTCCGGGGTTTTATGCAAGGGGTGATGTGGATTAATCCGCCAGTTAAATCACCTTTAACACCTTGGGACTTGAATTTAGTTTTGTCAGTGTTACAAAAAACGCCATTTGAACCATTACAGCATGTTCCCTTAGTCCTTCTGACTAGGAAGCTGATATTTTTGGTTGCTATATCCTCAGCAAGGAGGGTTTCAGAATTGGCTGCTCATTCTTGTAAAGAGCCATATTTGATTATTCATGAGGACAGAGTGGGGTTACGCGGTCATCCAGGCTTTTTGCCAAAAGTGGTTTCAGGCTTTCATCTGAATGAAGATATTGTCCTGCCATCGTTTTTCCCAAAACCATGTTCCAGGGAAGAAAAGTCACTACATTGTCTTGATGTAGTGAGAACAGTGAAAATCTATTTAAAGAAAACTGCTCAGATTCGTAAGACTGATGTCTTATTTATTCTGCCAGAGGGTCCTAAAAAAGGACAGGCAGCGTCGAAATCCACTGTTGCTAAGTGGATTCGGCAAGTTATAATTCAAACTTATGATTTAAGAGGTAAGATTCCCCCTATTCAAGTTAAGGTGCACTCTACCAGAGCGGTTTGTGCTTCTTGGGCAGTGCATCACCAGGCCTCCTTTGCTCAGATCTGCAAGGCCGCAACTTGGTCTTCAGTCCATACATTCACAAAATTTTACCAAGTGGATGTAAGAAGGAATGAGAATATCGCCTTCGGGCGCAGTGTGCTGCAGGCAGCAGTATAGGTCCTCAAGGTCTGGGGGTGCCCTACGGGTTGTGTCTCCCTCCCCTCAAGTAGCATTGCTATGGGACATCCCACTAAGTAAATACTTAAGGCTCTGTGTCCTATGATGTACGATAAAGAAAATAGGATTTTTAAAAAAGCTTACCTGTAAAATGCTTTTCTTGGAGTACATCATAGGACACAGAGGTCCCGCCCCTCCTTTTTATGGGGTGTAAGTATATTGCTTGGCTACAAAACTGAGGACTCCTGGAAGAAGGAGGGGTTATATAGTTGAGTCAACTTCCTGTATTGGGTGTGCCAGTGTCAACACCTGAAGGTAGCTATAACCCACTTTACCTAGTAGTAAATACTTAAGGCTCTGTGTCCTATGATGTACTCCAAGAAAAGGATTTTACAGGTAAGCTGTTTTAAAAATCCTATTTTTTTTTCTTGCGAGTTGCTATGCATTCAGAAATGCACAGATGCAAATAAATGGTAACGCAAGCACACTGTGCGTTACCGCGTGATTTTGATAGGCATGGTGTGCATTGTCTTGTGGGTTGCTGTACGTTCAACAGTGCACAGATGCAAATGAATGGTAACTCAATCATGCTGTGCGTTTTCTTGTGGATTGCCGAGCAATTGGAAATGTGCAAATGTGAATGAATGGTAACACAAATGCGAGGTGCGAGGCCATTGTTTTCTAAACGCAAGACAAAGCACATGTTTTCTTTGCTGGTTGCTGTGCTTTTGGAAACGTGTAAATGAGAACACTAAATGGTAACCCTGACATTACGCACATTGCTGCATGTTTTTTAAATGCATGGCAAAGGGTGTATTTTTTTTTATTGCAAATTGCTGTGCACTCAGAAACCCACAGATGGAAACAATGCATGTGAGCCGCATGCTGCAACTCGTTTTTGAAACACTCACCAAAGCGTGTGTTTTCTTGCACTTTGATGTGCATTCAGAAATGCACAGATGCAAATGAATGGTTAATAGTGTGATGCGTGGTGCCGTGCATTTGCAAAGTGCGCGTTATTGTGTAGAATGCATGCATTGCTATGTGTTTTTGAAACGCACAACAAATTGTGTGTTTTCTGTGCTGGTTGCACTAGGAAACATGACATACATTGCTGCACATTTTAAAAAAAAACACACGGCAAAGCATACATTTTTTGTTTCAGGTTGCCGCGCTTTTGGAAACGGGCAAATGTGAACGAATGGTAACGCAAACCTGATGTGCACTGCTATATGTTTTTGGAACGCACAGCAAAGTGTGCGTTTTCTTGTGGGTTGTCATGCGCTCGGAAACGTGAAGATTCAAATGCAGCCTAAATGGTAATGAAAGTGTAACGTGCATTACCGTGCATTACAGAAACACAGATGCAAACCCAGTCTAAGTGACAACGTGAGAGCGAGGTGTGTTTGGTGGGTGTAACCATGCATTTTCTGTGTGTGTTGCATGATACAAGCATGCGTGAGTGCCCTCTTAGCAAGCGGCAGTGGGGGAAGAGTGTTTTGCTTGCGTCTATCTAGCAAGGTTATTCTGTGGTATAAGCAAGGAAGCTGAGATTTCTGCAGTGTGCAAATGTGCTTTACTATACAAAGATGCTGTACATACAAAAACTATTACAATCTTAGGAATACAATACAAGACTGACAGATCTCTATAACAAGCAAAATGCCTTTCAAATGAACAGCCTAAAGTCTATATCAGTACAAATACACTTAAAAGTTACTTATCTTCTGTTACTGTATGTTCGTGATCTCCATTGGCAACGATGCTTCTTGGACACCAGGAAGTGTTCTTGTATCATGAGTGGCGGCTTCTGATCTTCAAAGCATGATGGTGTGTGTGTGTGTGTGTGTCCCTACTCGCCCCCTTTTATGTGTCAGGCTGTTTGCCATAGCTGCCAAACAACAGAAAACATACCTCTTTACTGTAGATGTAGAAACAATGGATGCATCTACGTACCCATGGTCTAATCAGGCCAACACCTGACATTAAGCTAACAGTCATTCTTTCAGTTTGAGAGCTGAAAGGACCTCAAACAAGTACATTTCTTACTTGTTTACTGTAGCAATAGAGACAATAGCCTGTTAATTGAAATATCATCGAATACAACAATGATATTTACTCCCATTGTATAAAACCGCATTTGTTTGAGAAATCTACTTAAGCCAAAAACTGACAATATCTCTATGACCAACCACTACTGTGTAATGTTATGTCCCATGTATCTTAAGTCTGATTAATAAAAAAAATCATATTGTATCAAACGCAACACATTCCGCCCTAGATTTTTTTTCTTTCCTTTCAGACTCCATACAGAAAATCTCTTCATTACTAAACTCATTCTAAACATTAATTTTCCTTGAATGCAACACCTCCCATTCCTGTCGTTGAGAAGGTGTTTCAGTCTTTAACTAAAAGTTCATTAGAAAGTCCATTCTAAAGTTCTTTAGAAACAAGTCCGAGCTTGTAATACATCAAAGGCCTTGGTCTCCACAGCTCTTGCGATCTTCCGTCATTCTTTCCATCATGTAACCACTTTTCTCTGGTCTTCCTATAGATCAAATCGGAGACAGCCTGTGGAGTGGAAAACAAAGCGGATTATCTGTTCCTTCTAATAATACATAAACAGTAGATCCAGGCCCTTCAGCTAAAATCTCTCTTCTAAATGGCTTCTTGCCTGGATATCTGACTTACACTTTGCCCCCTGCCTGTACCCACTTCTGACCCTCCCAAAGAACATCAATAGGGAGGAGAGGAAATATACTGATATTTCCCAGAAGATCACTGCTGTTTATTTTGGAAGGTTTGCTGTTATGTAGCCTCACTTTCCACTCTTGCTGAGAAGTATCCGCTAACCAGTCAGAGTCCCAGCCACTGTCTTGAAGCTCATCTGTCAATGTAAATGTAACTCCAAACCTTCCTGCCAGATTCCCTCTCATTCCTATATAGTCTTCAGCTGCAGATACATTACTCTTGGTTTCTATGTCATGGGAAGCAGTAACATGGTATCTGTTAAGCCCTGTTCTTTCAGGAACCTTACATAAATACTGAACTCTGCACTCCAGCTGTGGAATCTGTGCCCCAGCCCCTACCATCCTCTCATATGGTGTGCTTTTGGCTATTGGCCTAGAATTTAACAACATGACTGCCTGTGTGAGGACCCGATCCCACCCCCTTAGTGTATGTGTGGGTGTAAGTTTGCGTATCTGGTCCTTCAATAGCCCGTTATATCTTTCAATCAAACCAGCTGCTGCCTGTGGATGGTATGGGATGTGGCACAACCAGTACACTCCAGAATCTTTGGCCCACTGCTGTACTGTTGATCCGGTGAAGTGTGAGCCGTTATCACTTTGGACTTGTTTGGGACAACCATAAGCAACGACAAGTTTCTGGAGCAGTTGAAGCATTGCGGCTTGATCTGCACATTTGCAAAGATGAACAAGCATAAGTCCTGAATAGGTGTCCACTGCAGTGCAACAATATCTCAGTCCATTGTTTCCCGGGGCAGGGGACCGATTAAGTCAATCTGCCAGATCTCTGCAGGCCTCTCACCCCTCTTAATTGACCCGGCGGAGTACTTTTGCAATGGCCATTGTCGCACTTCACACACTGTACAGTTCCCTATTACAGTCTTTATGATGTCCATGGATATAGGCAATCCTCTCTGCTGTGCCCATTCATATGTTGCTTTCTGCCCCAAATGTCCAGATTGCTTGTGGGCCCAGTTGGCCAAGTTCATCAAGACAGGATCAATTGGCACAACTGCCTTCATTTGGCGATTTCATCTGCAACTTTGTTATAGTTCTCAAAGTCTGGGACTAGGGGCACATGTGCATCAACATCCCCCACTTTTATGGTGCGGGAGTGAGCTTCCTTCCAAATCTAGTCCCAGTCTTCCTTGCCTCCCCACACCACCTTTCCATGAATCATCCATTCATTGGACTTCCACGTGGGCATCCAAGTTGTCAGTCCTTTAAAAAACGCCCAGCTGTCAGTGTAGATAGTGACATGGGAAGAAGGATGCTCCTGAAGAGTCATCACCACAGCTTTCAACTCTGCATACTGACTGGACCCTCCAGTTCCGGTCTCCTGCAAGACTGTGTCTGTACTTGGGTTGTAGGCTGCTGCTGTCCATTTACGTCCCGCGAGGTTACTATGGTTGAACCATCAGTGAACCACGCTGACTCCTTCATGTCTTCTGACAGAGACTCAAAGGGTGGAGCCTCTTGAATGGGGGAAGACTGCAGCATAGGAATTTCTTCTTCTGGCCGGGTGCTGGTAAAAGTAACAAGCCCAGCCAACTGTTTTTAAATGTCTCTAACATCACCAGCTGCAATACACCCTCTTTCTTGAAGGTACCACTTCCATTTCATCAGTGTCTGGTTCTGGGCTACAGCTGACCTAGTGGTCAGTCCATTATCTCTCACCCATCCTGCTTGGCAATGCAGTATGGATGGTGACTGTGTCCTTTCCTGTAATGGTCTCTACATGTTAAAGTGCTGTGTAGGCCCCAAACAGGTACCTCTCTAGGGGCGTGTATCTCTTCTGTGCCCCTGTCAGTTGTTTGGACCAAAATCCAATGGGTATTGCTCTCAGTCCTTTCTTTTCATTTGGCTGCCACAGACTCCAAGATATGGTACCATTCTGCTCCACTACATCCAGCTGAAATGGTACTCCTTGTCTCACGTGTCCTAATCCCTGATGCTGCAAAATAGGTTCTTTAGCAGCCAGGAATGCAGTCCGCTACTCTGAACCCCATGAGAACTCCAGTCTTTTTTCTGGTGACATTATATATAGGCCTCAGAATCAGTCCAAGATGTGGGATGAACGATCTCCAGACCCCCACAACTCCAATGAACTTCTGTGCCTCCTTTTTGGTAGTAGGGGGCGACAGCGCCTGGATAGTTTACACAACTGTCTCTGGAATTTTCCTCTGCGGCCCAGTCCACATAATTCCCAGGAATTTCACTTCTGTGGCAGGTCCTTGGACTTTGCCTTTGTCGATAGCCCACCCTCTGTTCTCCATGTGATGTATCAGCAGGTGCAGTACTTCAGTTACATCTTCTTTTGTTCCAGAGAGAATGATGTCATCAATGTATTGGAACACAGCGACTTTCAAACTCAGGGTACTTAAATCTCGGGCAATCAGTCCATGACAAATCGTTGGAGAATGAATATAGTCTTCAGGAAGCACGGTGAAAGTGTACTGGCGGCCGTCCCACACTATAGCAAACTGGTCTTGACACTCTGGGTCTATCAAAATCGAAAAGAAAGCATTAGCCAGGTCTATCACATTATGATATTCTCCTGCATTTTTAGCAATTTTCTCAACAATTGAGATCATATCTGGTACAGCTGACTTCAATGGAGGTGCCACTTTGTTTAGACCTCTGTAATCCACAGTCATTCTATATGTCCCATCAGGTTTTTTTTACTGGGAACACCGGAGACGAGAAAGGACTTACAGGAGGTCTAAGGATCCCTACTCTCAACAGTTCTTGAATAGTCTCCCCAATTTCTTTGTGGCCTCCAGGAAGTCTGTACTGCTTGAAACAGACTGGCTTCTCTGATGGAGGAATGTAGACAGGGGTCCATTTCGCATGACCTCTGACCACAGCCTTCACCGCCGTTATCAGGATACCCGAATGTGAATGCACCTCTTTCAGTCTGAATTGACTGACCTTGAAGTACATCCATCCCAAGAATATTTTCGGGTAACTCTGATACCAAAACATTTGTCATAAATCCTGATCCCTTGCCAATAGCCAATTTCACCCGTATCATAACTGCTGGTGTGGTTTACCAGCCCAAACCTTCTACATAAATCAGTTCTCCTTTGTGATGGGAAGGATTACCTTGCAAAAGTGTAACTTCAGCTCTGCTATCAACTAAAGCCATTACATGTGTAGGAGAAGATGACTTCCCCCACCATACAGTGACAGGTGCATATGGGCGTCGGTCTTCTGCTGTCACTGCCCTCACGGCTATTACAGGAGACTCACCTTCCCTTTATAAAGGATAAGGAACCTCCCAATCCCCTTTTCTGATTCGCTTTAATTACTCCCCAGGATAAAGGGATTTGGGTTTGGGTTCATGTTCAGTTTTGGGAATTGGTTTGGGGCTAACAGGAGGGGTATGTTCTGTTTTATCTAAGTCCAGGCTGATGTTATCTTCACTAGGAGTAGTGTTTCTAACCCTGACAGTTTTCCCTACTAAATGTTTCCACCTCTTCAGCATTTATGCAATAGGAATGCCATCTATCTCATCTTTAGGTACTCCTGCCTTTAATAGGTCCACCCACATTTGTTTCCTAGAAATAACTAGCCTGGTTTTCTCTTCACCTCCTGTCTTCTCTACCCCATTCCCTTTCTTCTCTGTTCTTTTCTGCTTGTATTCTTCCTGTCTGGCCTTGACCTTATCTACTGCCCTGACAGGTTTTGTTTTAGTCTCTAGCTCCCCCAACTGGCTTAAAAGGGTTGTGGCTTCATGAATCTTGCTGTTTAATCCCAGGCTTCCCAACAAGGACAATAATGGCGCAGACTTCATCAGCTTAGAGTGCAGAGCAGACGTAAAGGGTTCCATATCTGGACCCATCCATTCTGGAAACGTGTTTAATCCGGTTATACAAAAAATGGAGGGGACACTGGAGAGAAGAAGGGGAATTTGCTGCTCACCCCTTAAAAATTGGAACGAAAAAGGAAAAGTTTCCCCACAGTGGGGTTTTTTGGCAGCACAATGACAAAAATAGTCAATATTGTGTGAAAAAATATAACAATTTTATTGAATGATATACCATAAAAGTTAAAAACAATGATCTCCAGTGGGAAATACTTTAAAAATTATTGTTATTAATTAGCTGAACATATATAAGCAGACATTTATTCATAACAATATTTCATATCATGAACTTTAAACTGACGCGTTTCAACCGCTATAATTGGGGTCTTCTTCAGAGGGTCAGTCTGCTGGAGAGAACACGTAAATAGAGTTGATATACACATATAAATTCCATTGGTATAAATATAATTATAACATTAACTACATTCACCATGTAATACATCAATACAGTGTAGTTACCAAATAATGTATGTTCACCGGAAGACAAAGATTCCCACATGGAGATCCCTTTAAAAAGATATGTTGCTTTGCCCTCTTCCCTAAGGGGAGGATTCCGAACACCTCTACCGCCACCGCAACTCAGACCAGGATGGTGAAAAACAACGTGGCTTACGAGAGGTCACACTCTTGAGCACCGCCCGCCAGAGCAGACGACCGGACGGAAAGCACCCAAACACCTGCGATGAAAAATTTACAAGGCAAAATAAGTAAATGCCCATGATAAGGTAATCAGGTTTATTCTGTGGACAGAAAAAAACACTAGGGGACCAAGGTCTCCTGTATCTATAGATATAATAAATATGGCTCAAGCCGAAAAAGTTACGGACCATATTTATCTGGTATGTTTTTAAAAAAGGTAATAACATAAAAGATTCATAGCTGCAAAGGTATTGGTAAATACTCAATCCGTGCTCAAATGAAAATGGTGATAAGGGAATAAAAGAGGTGAAAGGAGTGAAAAGTGAGATAAGGCATGCAATCTAAATATGTGATAATTTAATAAACAAGTAAAATTGTGCAAATTTGTGCCGGTGAATGAAGGAGAAGGGGATTATTTTGGGGGTGATAAGGTGAAAACAAAGTGTTACCTCAAGAGGTGCTAGATAGCGCATGTAGATGCATCAAAATGTCCCATGTGACTGGATTGTTACTTGTTAGCCAACCCGGAATTGGTCACAAGCTGTGTAGGACTCAGGGGGTTAATATCCAATCCTGAGTCAACCAGTCTAAAAACAAAGTATATATAAAGTTATGGGGAATATGACCAAACATATCGTTGGTGGTCAAAAAATAATAATAGGGGTCAATAAGCCCTAATTATATGGGGCAAAAAGATGCTACAACACAACATGGCTAAAGGGGTGTACTTACTATGTGGTGGCTGAGAATAACAGCAGGGGTGGTAACAGGCAGCAGAGAGTGTTTGCAGTTCACCAGGTAAAGAGAGATTGAAGGCATGTTACAAATACCAGTTTTTATATCTATAATTAAGGAGGTGTATATACCTTGTCACAGCCCATCCCAGGTGTGTGCAATCCGCCGATAATCCCATGGAGGGCGGCATGGCGGCCATCATGGCAGCCGAGTGTGATCTCCCCGGCGTTCCGGAAGAGCAAAGCTCCGAGATCTCGTCATTCTCGCCGAAATCTCGCGATGCCTGTGACGTCACGTTGCTCGCGCGGGGCCCCGCGCATGCGCAGTGACGAAAGGCATCGGAGAATGTTCCGGAATGCCGCCGGCAAGGAGGAAGAGATCCCCAACGCGGCACCTGGTGGCCACCTAAGCGCCCAATGGGGAACATGGGGGGGGGAGCCGCCTATTTCGGGCCGGCCTGTCCCCCCCCCTTGCCTTGAAGGCACGTCTACAGGTCACTCCCGCTCCGGAAGTGATAGCGGAGAGAGCGCCAGAGCTCCCCTAGTTGGAGGAAAGGAGTGGCTTCATAACAACTCCGTGACTGTTTTTGAATGGCCCAGCCAGAGCCCTGACTTAAACCCAACTGAGCATCTCTGGAGAGACCTAAAAATGGCTGTCCACCAACGTTGGCTGTCCACCAATGTTTTACCATCCAACCTGACAGAACTGGAGAGGATCTGCAAGGAGAAATGGCAGAGGATCCCCAAATCCAGGTGTGAAAAACTTGTTGCATCTTTCCTAAAAGACTCATGGCTGTATTAGATCAAAAGGGTGCTTCTACTAAATACTGAGCAAAGGGTCTGAATACTTAGGACCATGTGATATTTCAGTTTTTCTTTTTTAATAAATCTGCAAAAATGTCAACAATTCTGTGTTTTTCTGTCAATATGGGGTGCTGTGTATACAGTAATGAGAAAAAAAATGAACTTAAATGATTTTAACAAATGGCTGCAATATAACAGAGTGAAAAATTTAAGGGGGTCTGAATACTTTCCGTCTCACTGTATATCATAGCAGTCTCTTTCATTCTAAAACCATAGGTTTTACTGCCGTTGGACATTAGAACAGTAAAAACAGTAGCCCTATAGCCCCTAGAGATGGTCTAGAGTTTTTACTGCTCTAGTGTTCAACCCTCCTTTTGGCAGCGGTATGATCCATGGTTTTTGAAATCCTGTGTACATCAATAGAAACTGGAAAAAGCTTTTATTAAGTGTCACACTTGTTAGTTATGTAAATGCATGGAAATAATTGGGTGGCTCTACAGCTGCCAGTAGCATGTGGAGGACATTACCAAAAATCGTTTTTTACCGGGCGCTCGAGTTCGGCATAGCATGGATTGGGTGGAAAGATTATTGGGAGGGGCTGGGGAGGACCCAGCGGTCATGATACATGTTGGTACCAATGACCAAGTGAGAGGAAGGTGGAGAGTACTAAAATATGACAGGGACTTAGGGAATAGACTGAGGAAAAGGACCTCCAAGGTAGTTTTCTCTGAAATATTACCTGTACCTTGAGCCACATCACAGAAAAAAACAAGTGGCTGAGGAACTGGTGCAGGAAAGAGGGGTTTGGGTTCCTGGAGAACTGGGCTGACTTCAGTCGGTTACCGGCTCTTTAGTAAGGACAGGCTGCACCTTAATTGGGATGGTACAGCTCTATTGGGAAGTAAGATTGCCACAAATCTGGAGGGGCTTTTAAAGTAGGGGTTGGGGGGGGAGAATCAGAGAAAGCGATAGCCGACAGGGAGCAGGTGACAGAGGGTGATAGTAGAGTCAGCAGTAATAGCAGTGAAAATACAACCATAACAACTAATTCGGGGGGTAAGGCTCAATTCACATCTATGCATGTTGCTTTTGAGCATTTCTGCAGTGCTTTTTGCAGTGCTTGCCCCCGTTTTTAGACACCCGTTTTATGCCTCGATTTGCGTTTTTGCTTTTTTTTGTTACACTGTATATAGCTGGTTGCTAAGGAGGGGGCCGGAAAGCCGACCACCACGTCGTTAACAACCGATGAGTCATCAGCTGTCAATGGGCTTCCCCGCTGAACGTAAAAAAAAAATTGCCGGATAAAAAAAACAGCGTGGCCCCCCCCCAGGTCCATACCAGGCCCTTGGGTCTAGTATGGATTCGGAGGGGAACCCCCACACCAAAATGTTTTTAAAAATGGCGTGGGGGAGAGTGGGTACCTAGTTTTGACAGTTTTTGAGACAGAGCTTTCTTTTGGTGGTATTTAATCACCACGGTTTTTTATTTTTTTATTTTTGCTAAACAAATGAAAAAATAAGACCAAAAACGTTGTAAATAAGTAGGTTTTCTCCTTCACTGATGTGCACAGATGAGGCAGCACTGATGAGCATCGATATGCAGCACTGATAAATGGAACTGATGGGCAGCCTTTATGGGCTCTGATAGGTGGCACTGATGTGCACTGATAGGCACTGATTGGCATCACTGGTGGGCATCGCGGATGGGGCTGCACTGATATTCCCCCCTGTCAGGAGAGCCCTCCTCTACTCGTGACCTGTCAGCGTGAATAGAGGAATGACGATAACCGGCACTTCTTAGTTACGCTGTGATTGGACACAGCTGATCATATGGTAAGGTGTGTATGTCATAGGCTCTTTACCGTGATCGGTGATGTGGTGTATCAGAGCGACGCACCGTACTATTGATCACCGTGCTGCATGCCACGAGCGGCTCGTTCTGAAGGACATCATGAGTCAGAATGGGAGAGCGACCGCCTGGCCGTCATTTTGCTATAGGCTGGTTGGGATATGGTTAACGTGGTTCTAAAGTCAAAAGTTTTTTTTGTTTTTTTTTTTACCTTAATGTTGCTGCCCCCCCTTTGCATTATGCCAGTCTGCAGGTCTTCTCTCCTCTCTCACATTCTTTCACAAGCTTGGCTGAAAGCAGCTGCGAGAGAGGAGAGAAGACCTGCAGGCTGGCATAAGTAGCCATTGGCTCCTGCTACTGTCAATCAAATCTGTGGGGAGAGAGTGGGGGGCCGTGCCGAGCCACACTGTATTTGTGTCTATGGACTCATGCCGCACTTCTGCCACCATAGGGAGCGGTTTTCTATGGTAACAGAAGAAGAAAGCAGAGTGCTGGCGGGGATCCCAAGACAGGAGGTTCAGGGCCGCTCTGTGCATTACCCTTGCATGTTTATTACTTTAATTAAAACAAAAATAAATTGTTGCAACCTCCTTAAAGAAACACAAAATGGTTGCACAAGTACTGTCTTTTGACTATGCAAGGACAAAAGTGAATTTACAGTCAGATAGACAGTATGCATTGCCAGTGAACTTACTGATTCAGTATAAAATTATTATTATTGCAGTCACCCAACAATCTCCCTCTCAAGGCACTGTTTTAAAAAGTGCATTTATCTAATACATTTTTGTAACTATCATTTATCATTCAAATAAGAAATTTCTGACCATTTTTTGTGGACAATAAAAGTAAAGTGGAACACTAATAGGGCGTACACACGGTTGGACTTTGTTCGGACATTCCGACAACAAAATCCATGGATCTTTTCCGACGGATGTTGGCTCAAACTTGTCTTGCATACACACGGTCACACAAAGTTGTCGGAAAATCCGATAGTTCTGAACGCGGTGACGTAAAACACGTACGTCGGGACTATAAACGGGGCAGTGGCCAATAGCTTTCATCTCTTTATTTATTCTGAGCATGCGTGGCACTTTGTCCGTCGGATTTGTGTACACACGATTGGATTTCCGACAACGGATTTTGTTGTCGGAAAATTTTATCTCCTGCTCTCCAACTTTGTGTGTCGGAAAATCCGATGGAAAATGTCAGATGGAGCCCATACACGGTCGGAATTTCCGACAACACGCTCCGATCGGACATTTTCCATCGGAAAATCCAACCGTGTGTACGAGGCATAAGGCTAGGTTCACACTGCTGCAATCCGATTTTGATCCAACTTTCAGTGTGATTCTGTAGTGCAACTTAGATGCTACTTGGATGTGTTTCGCATATTCTATGGGACCAAAATTGTGCTGGAATCGCACCAAAGAAGAACAGGAACATTTTTCAAAATTGCACTGTGAGTGAGTTGCATTTATGTGAACAGGAACTAATCAGTGCGATAGCCATGATCATGCGATTCTGTGCTGCTCAAGGCGCACTAGTGTGATTGGAGCCTAAATGCAATAGAAAAAACATAAAATTAGGAGTGATACAAGCATTTTTAATGGTACGAAGCAAACTACTTCATCCCACCAAGAAACATTATAATCATAGTCTTTCTTAATCTTGGTCAATTCTTTATCCAAATGATGTAAAGATATCAAAGACTTTCTTCCGTCAGGATTATGAATTCCTTGTTGCTACTTTAGGAACTCTCACAATATCGTACAACTGTTTTTCTTATTCCGTATGATAAAGAAGTATATTCTATCACTTGATACTGATTAATTTACTGTGTGATGTAAACTATCAGTCGGTATATAGTATCTTTTATCCCAGGATATTTCAATAACTAAATCAATAGTACTATATAAGCCTTTGTACATTGTCCTTGACAGCTAACAATTACGAGTGTGTAAAGCAATTATCCCTAAATACATAAAACGTATACAGTATGTTCCCATTATTTATTTGTCATACTAATGACAGTGGAATTGGGAAACCATATTATATCAGAGAACCATTTTTCCAATTCAGTGAGGAAGAGATAAATGATATCTTTGATATGTCAAACTAAATTACTCTGATGAACACTATCCGCCAGAGCTGCACGATTAATCGTTAAGAATCAAAATCGCAATCTTTTTTCCTTCCCGATCTTCAAAACAGCAGGTCACGATTCTTTTTAACAATTGCAGAGAGTTCCCACAGCTGGAGAAAAAAATAAAAATCCAGGCAGCCTGCCAAGTTTAATCACAACACTCATAAGTAGAAACAAAACAAAGTATCTTTTCGTTCTTTCATGAAAGGAAAGAACTCCAGTGTGTAAATGAAGGAAGTAAGTAAAAATTATTATTTTCTGCTAGAAAATTACTTGGAACACCCAAACAGGTGTTCCAGCCTGAGGGGCCAGTGTTCCAGCCAGAGGTGCCAGTGCCCGCTCTCCAGCCTGATGTGCCCGCTCTCCAGCCTGATGTGCCCGCTCTCCAGTCTGCAGTGCCCGTGCCTGCTGCCCAGCCTGATGTGCCTGCTGCCCGGCTTGAAGTGCCCGTGCCTGCTGCCCGGCTTGAAGTGCCCGCTGCCTGGCTTGAAGTGCCCATGCCTGCTGCCCGGCTTGAAGTGCCCGTGCCTGCTGCCCGGCTTGAAGTGCCCGTGCCTGCTGCCCGGCTTGTAGTGCCCGCTGCCCGGCTTGTAGTGCCCGCTGCCCGGCTTGTAGTGCCCGCTGCCTGGCTTGTAGTGCCCGCTGCCCAGCTTGAAGTGCCCGTGCCCGCTGCCTGGCCTGAAGTGCCCGTGCCCATTGCCTGGCTTGAAGTGCCTGTGCCCGTTGCCCGGCTTAAAGTGCCTGTGCCCGCTGCCCGGCCTGAAGTGCCCGTGCCCGCTGCCTGGCCTGAAGTGCCCGTGCCCGCTGCCTGGCCTGAAGTGCCCGTGCCCGCTGCCTGGCCTGAAGTGCCCGTGCCCGCTGCCTGGCCTGAAGTGCCCGTGCCCGCTGCCTGGCCTGAAGTGCCCGTGCCCGCTGCCTGGCTTAAAGTGCCCGTGCCCGCTGCCTGGCTTAAAGTGCCTATGCCCGCTGCCCGGCTTGAAGTGCCTGTGCCCCCTGCCCGGTTTGAAGTGCCTGTGCCCCCTGCCCGGTTTGAAGTGCCTGTGCCCGCTGCCCGGTTTGAAATGCCTGTGCCCGCTGCCCGGTTTGAAGTGCCTGTGCCCGCTGCCCGTCTTGAAGTGCTGCCCAGCTTGAAGTGCCCGCTGCCCAGCTTGAAGTGCCCGCTGCCCAGCTTGAAGTGCCCGCTGCCCAGCTTGAAGTGCCCGCTGCCCAGCTTGAAGTGCCCGCTGCCCAGCTTGATGTGTTCCTGTTCGCTGCCCAGCTTGATGTGTTCCTGTTCGCTGCCCAGCTTGATGTGTTCCTGTTCGCTGCCCAGCTTGATGTGTTCCTGTTCGCTGCCCAGCTTGATGTGTTCCTGTTCGCTGCCCAGCTTGATGTGTTCCTGCCCGCTGCCAAGCTTGAGGTGGCCGCTGCCCGGCTGGACATCATGGACTTTCCCCAGCAATGGCTAGTTGGAGCGTCCAGAGGTCGCTCCTTCGAGGGGGGTTCTGTCAGGAAAGGTTCCCTCCGCTGGTAATATCGATCATTTGGCTGCAGTACTGAGGTCCACCAGCAGGTGTCTCCTGGCAGTTTGGAGCTGTCAGAAGAGCTTTTTCCTGCTGGTATTCTGTCACCTTTGGGCCGCAGTACTGGTGTCCACCAGCGGAGGAATCCTGGCATTATTGAGCAGGTATTCCCCTCTGCAGACAGGTGTCACCTGACCTTAATTAGCAGCTGCAGTATAAATACCCGGCAAGTACACACTCATCTTGCCCTGATATTTTCCTTGAGCCCTGACCTGCAGCCTGTTTACCTGATTCCTGAAACCTGATTCCTGTTCCTGAGACCTAATTCCTGTTGTTCCTGTTCCCTGTCTGTTTCCTTGCTCTGGACCCTGAGCCTTGTATCTGACCCGTCCCTCCTGTGATCCATCCATCCTCGCTTGACCTGTTTGTTTCCCTTCCCCAGCTGCTGACCTCCCGTTGACGACCCTGGCCTGGCTCTGTTCATGATCTCGGTATTTCCCTTACTTGTATATATTTGTTCTGTTATTATTTGTGGGGTTCTGTTTTGTATTGGTTGTGGTGCACTGAGTGATATTGGAGGTGGTTGTGTTATATTTATTCATTTATCTTTAATAAATCATTTATATTTTCACTTATACACGTCTGGGTTTCCTCTGATGCAGTCCACACAATTCTGGTCTTATCTGGTACATGACAGATTGAATGTATCTTTGTTTTTTGCAGTTGTTGATCCCATGTTCACATTGTGCATGTGTTGCACACTGCTGCTTTTCCTTGAGATGGATGAGACGAGAAATAGTCCCAGACCACACTTTTACTTTTTCTCTCTGCATCATCTGCATTGGAATTAGAAAGAGTAAGGTTAAAAATGGCAGGCACCCTTCTGTGGGTGGGCTTGCTGGCTGGCACCCTTCTGTGGGTGGGCTTGCTGGCTGGCACCCTTCTGTGGGTGGGCTTGCTGTCTGGCACCCCGATGTGGCTGGGCTTGCTGTCTGACACCCTGATGTGGATGGGCTTGCTGGCTGGCACCCTGCTGTGGGTGAGTTCCTAGCTGGCTGGCACCCTGCGTGGCTGGCTGGCACCCTGATGTGGCTGGATTTGCTGGCTGGCACCCTGCTGTGGGCAGGCATGCTGGCTGACACCCTGCTGTGGGGGGCTGGCTGACACCCTACTGTGGGTGGCTGGCTGACACCCTACTGTGGGTGGGCTTGCTGGCTGGCACCCTGTTGTGGGTGGCTGGCTAGCACCCTGCTGTGGGTGGCTGGCGGGCACCCTGCTGTGGGTGGGCTTGCTGGCTGGCACCCTGCTCTGGCTGGGCTTGCTGGCTGGCACCCTGTGGGTGGGCTTGCTGGCCGCTACCCTGCTGTGGGTGGCTGGCCGCTACCCTGCTGTGGGTGGCTGGCCGCTACCCTGCTGTGGGTGGCTGGCCGCTACCCTGCTGTGGGTGGCTGGCCGCTACCCTGCTGTGGGTGGCTGGCTGCTACCCTGCTGTGGGTGGCTGACCGCTACCCTGCTGTGGGTGGCTGGCTGGCACCCTGCTGTGGGCTTGCTGGCCGCTAGCCTGCTGTGGCTGGCTGGCCTGGCACCCTGCTGTGGGTGGGCTTGCTTGGTACCCTGCTCTGGCTGGCCTGACACCCTGCTGTGGCTGGGCTTGCTTGGTACCCTGCTCTGGCTGGCTGGCCTGGCACCCTGCTGTGGGTGGGCTTGCTTGGTATCCTGCTCTGGCTGGCTGGCCTGGCACCCTGCTGTGGCTGGGCTTGCTTGGTACCCTGCTCTGGCTGGCTAGCTGGCCTGGCGCCCTCCTGTGGCTGGGCTTGCTTGCTCATACCCTGATGTGGGTGGGCTTGCTGGCTGGCACCCTGCTGTGGGTGAGCTTGCTGGCTTGCACCCTGCTGTGGGTGGGCTTAATAATAACTGGGTATCCCTAATAGAGCGCCCTTCCAACACATAGACACCCCCACCGTGCCAATGTCTCTAAATGTCTAATACAATAAAATGTGCTGACCAGTGTTAAGTGGTGAGCGCCACTATCTCTAATTAACTAATTCAGAAAATAGTGCTGACCAGTGTTAAATAGCGAACACAAAATAAAAGTGAAAACTAAGAAAAGCTGCCCCTTTAGAATATAACTCATGCATACAAAATATTTGATCCTACATGCCACTGATTGCCCAATAATCTCCTAAAGGCACATGGGATAAATATGGGGCGCTAAAAATATTCTGTGACCAAAAAATCTGTGTTTAGCACAATAGTGGTGGGACCCTCCTATTATGCTTGTGTAACACTTAGCGAACAAATGAAGCTATCAATCCACAAATAGCTACATAAGCAATATATAGAATTGTGACATTCAAGTGAAACTCAATGTGAAATTAATGTGAAATCACTGCACTTCATGCTGTGACATAACAAAACATCATATGACAGTCCATATATAACAGATCCATCCAAGAGGAACTGTTGGCGACCACATTTAGTGTAATATCAGCTGCATACATTCAAGTGTCTTCGTGTGTCTTCCACCTCACCCCTGTGTTCAGTGAATCACACCCTCCAGAAATGCACTCACCGAGTGGGGGCGTGGCTGTGAGACACACAGCGCGGTTAAACTACACAGGAGTCAGGAAGTTTGAGTGCACGGAGGAGCGGAGGATAGCCGAAGGGAAGGGTGAGATTGCAGTGTAACTGCAGCCCAGAGAAAGCACACCTCGGGTCCGCCGTGACCAACAGTTGTTTTGTTGTTTGATTTACACCTGTTTGAAGATTGCTTGAAGATTGATGTGATCCGCACATGATTTCTGCTGTTTTATCTTTTGTACAATGTGAGTGCATCAGTTGAAGATTGCAGTGGTTTAATAAATGTTATTTGCTGATTTACACTATTGGAGCACTTTATTTTCTTTCATGTGGATCTATATAACAACTATCCTCCTGGACACCGATTATTCCATTTACCCCTGAGTGTGGTAAAGCAAGTGTTTTTTGCCTTGCATGAAAGTGCTGGCATTGTAATTCGGTGAGTGCATTTCTGGAGGGTGTGATTCACTGAACACAGGGGTGAGGTGGAAGACACACGAAGACACTTGAATGTATGCAGCTGATATTACACTAAATGTGGTCACCAACAGTTCCTCTTGGATGGATCTGTTATATATGGACTGTCATATGATGTTTTGTTATGTCACAGCATGAAGTGCAGTGATTTCACATTAATTTCACATTGAGTTTCACTTGAATGTCACAATTCTATATATTGCTTATGTAGCTATTTGTGGATTGATAGCTTCATTTGTTCGCTAAGTGTTACACAAGCATAATAGGAGGGTCCCACCACTATTGTGCTAAACACAGATTTTTTGGTCACAGAATATTTTTAGCGCCCCATATTTATCCCATGTGCCTTTAGGAGATTATTGGGCAATCAGTGGCATGTAGGATCAAATATTTTGTATGTGTGGGTGGGCTTGCTGGCCTGGTACCCTGCTGTGGGTAGGCTTGCTGGCCTGGCACGCTGCTGTGGGTGGTTGGCTGGCCTGGCACCCTGCTGTGGCTGGGCTTGCTGGCTGGCACCCTGATGTGGCTGGGCTCGCTGGCTGGCACCCTGATATGGGTGGGCTTGCTGGCTGGCACCCTGCTATGGGTGGCTTTCTGGCTGGCCTGGCACCCTGCTGTGGGTGTACTTGCTTTGCACCCTGCTCTGGCTGGCCTGGCACCCTGCTATGGCTGGGCTTGCTGGCTGGCACCCTGCTGTGGCTGGGGCTTGCTGGCCTGGCACCCTGCTGTGGCTGGGCTTGCTGGCTGGCACCCTGCTGTGGGTGGGCTTGCTGGCTGGCACCCTGCTGTGGGTGGCTGGCTGGCACCCTGCTCTGGCTGGGCTTGCTGGCTGGCACCCTGTGGGTGGGCCTGCTGGCCGACACCCTGCTGTGGGTGGCTGACTGGCACCCTGCTGTGGGTGGGCTTGCTGGCTGGCACCCTGCTGTGGGTGGGCTTGCTGGCTGGCCTGGCACCCTGCTGTGGCTGGGCTTGCTTGGTACCTTGCTCTGGCTGGCTGGCTGGCCTGGCACCCTGCTATGGCTGGGCTTGCTTGCTCGCACCCTGATGTGGGTGGGCTTGCTGGCTGGTACCCTGCTGTGGGTGGGCTTGCTGGCTTGCACCCTACTGTGGGTGGCTGCTGGCTTGCACCCTGCTGTGGGTGGCTGCTGGCTTGCTGGCCGTCCTCAGTGGCCTGGCACTTTACTGTGGGTGATGTGGCTGGCTACTGGATGGCCGTCGTCTCCATCCGAGTGTAGAGGCAAGAGAGGCCTATCGGACTCAAAACGTTCGGTCCAGTGCACGGAGGCGCAATGTTGTGTGCGTGTCCTGCACGCCCCTGCGCACTGGGTCTGCAGGCTTCTGGGCCCCAAAAAGATGGCCCGTCCCGCGGAGACCAATATCGGTCTAGTTTGTTACCCATGTTTCGAAAAATGCTGTTATCGGCCCGCAATAATCGGCCTTACCGATGATCGATCCGTAGTTGATTCATGGAATTACCTTTTTTATTTTTGGAGTTATTTACCATGTACCTGCTAACTATTAGTTTATTTGTAAATGTTTTCCCTTTTTTGCTGTTCAAGGGCTCCTTAAAGGACATTTTATTTTACTTCTATATAATATTCATGCCGGGAGAAGGCAATGCACTCCCCCAGTTTGTCGGACTCTTCCCATTGGTTACCTTTGGCGGAGATTCCCAGAACTTGGGTTCTGGACTACGTGGCCACTTTATCTGCGGGTTTCAGTTGTTAAATTTAATTTTCCATGTTACACTCCTTTAATACTTGGCGTTTCTAAGCCCACGTATCTTTTACTCTTTTTATTCCCTTTACTCAGCTGGGGTTTCTCTTGGATTCCCGAGATTCGTGAGTATTGGCTTTGGTGGGTAAATTTGTCTGTCTACAGTTATTTTTTTTCTTTTCCATGCCCAAGTTAACTAACTCCACTGGAACTATACGACTGCTCTCCCATAATGTTCAGGTGTTGGGCTCACCCTCTAAACGTATTAAAGTATTTAACTACTATGGATTGCTAGGTGCTGATATTGTAGCTCTTCAGGAAACATATTTTACTTCTTCTTTCACTCCCCGCTATACACATAAAGATTGCCCCATTTGTTGTTTTGCTAATGCTACAGAGAAAAAAAGGTTTGTCAAGACGGCTTTCATTTACCGAAACTAAAATACTAAAAGACAAAGAAAGGAAGAAGGGCGATACTTATTGGTGAAAGGCCTTTTGGGAGAGAACTTGGTAACATTTTTTGTTTATTATGCCCCTAATACGAACCAGGTGGCCTTTTTCTTTAGCGCCGAAGTTAGAGGGGGATGTCATCTTGGCTGGTGATTCTAATCTGGGGCTGGATCATATATTAGACAAATGTCACATATCTCGACTGCAGTCTCCCCTAAACAAATCCTCAAATTTGCTCAGCTCTTACATCATCATGATATTCTTGACGCTTGGAAGGAGGCCAATCCTACCACTCTCACTTTTCTAGAGCCCATAATCGCAATTCACGCATTGATTATGTATTTCTCCTCTCGGGGCTATTATCCAAGTTGCTCTCAGCTAAAATATCTTGATGCCCTGGTCTGACCATGACCCTGTACTTTTTTTTCTCTAATTTGACAATTAAATTGGCTAAGTCTCATTGGCGATTAAAGAAATCTATACTCAGTAATGAATCTTACTGCTTAGATATTATTACCCACTTGAAAGCTTACTTTAATATTAATAAGGCAGAGGACTCAAACCCCCACCATCAACTGAGCGGCACACAAAGCTTCTGTTCGGGGTCTTCTGATTCAGTTGTGTCCAGACTTAGGAACGAGGTGATCACTGCCAAAACTAAGAAATATGAAGCCTTAGCTACCCAACACAAGTGTTCCCCACACCCTGATTTGTTGAACAAATTCGAACAGGCCCGCACGGAACTTAATATGTGTCTTACTACGAAGGCAGAGAAATACTTATGCTGGACCAATCATAAATTCTTTACCTGGCGTGATCGACAGGGTCCGTTGTTAGCACATAAACTTACCCCTAAACACACACATGCAGCTCTTCCAAAAATTTTGACTCAGGAGGCAATCTCTCTCCAAACCCCCAAAAGATTTTTCAAGAATTTCAGGAATTCTATACCAAAATATACAGTCCACCTCAGGGCCCTATTTCTTCTTCAATCAGTAGTTTCCTGAATAACTTACCTCTACCGCCTCTCACGGAGTCTCATAGGGAACTTATGGACCAACCCATTATGGGTGAAGAAATTCACAACACTATTAAGATGTTGTCCTTGCATAAATCACCTGGTCCTGATGGTCTTCCCAATAATTGTTATAAAACATTTTCTGAACAGTTGGCTCCTCATATGGCTCTCTATTTTAATTCCTTGCAAGATGGTGGAGAGGTTCCACTTGATAAAAATAGAGCTTACAGTAGCATCATACCCGAACCGAATAAAGACTCCACTGACATCCTTAACTACCTCCCTATTTCATTGATTGTGATCTCAAAATTCTAACAAAACTTCTAGCTCTGTCTAGGTACGTTTCTAGCGCAATATATATATATATATATATATATATATAAAGACCAATGTGGCTTTATAAACGAATGCCAAGCGTTAGATCAGATCCGACGGTCTATAGCATTGATTTCTGCAGTGCGTTCCAAGTGAAAACGTTTATTGAGCATAAAAGAAAAAGAATACATAATCAAGTACCAAGTGCAACAGGCACTAAACAAAAGGATGACACATTTGACATTGCTTTTATATAAGTGATACACATGTCTTGTCTCAGCAGTTAGAGCATGTCCAGGAACCCGGATGAGGGGACCGGTAGGTCCATCCAAGAAGGTGATTGGCAGTTTTTACCCACGAAGACATATAGAATGCAGAAGGCACATAATACTGTATTTAGTAACAAACCATGGGGTTAGGGGGCATCAAGCAGGTGCTTGGGTCACACTAGAGGCAGCGCCACAGCCGGGGGTTGGTCCTACTCTGTGCATGTGGACGTGTCTTCCAACCACCTGTCCCAAATTTTATTGTATTTGGCTGGGCAGCCTCTATGCAAGTACAACACCTTTTTGTAAGGAAGGGTGGCGTTTACCGCCACCATCCATTGCTGGACGGTAGGGGGAGTTGCTTTGATCCAGGTGCGGGCGATTTGCATTCTGGCTAGGAATAGAGATTCCTGTAGGAATATATTGAGGTGCTTCTCTTCAGGAAGAGAGAGATGCCGAGTAGACATTGGCGGGGGCATAAAGACAGGGGAGAGCCCATGCGGTCATGGAGGAACTTAACCACCTGGGACCAGAATTCCTGAAGTCTTGGGCAAGACCATAGCAGATGGTAAAATGTACCTTGGGGGTCTCCGCACTCGGGGCATGCTGAGCTGTAATCTGGCTTAAACTTGGATTGGCGGGTTGGGGTGAGGTAGGACCTATGCAAAATGTATAAGTGTGTGAGTCTGTCTGACAGTTTAGGAGAAACTGTCTTAGAGGTGGCCAATGCATCTTCCCAATCCCCATTCTCCACGGCCCCCAGGTCCGTCTCCCATTTGGACTTCAGTCAGTACGCCTGCGAGGTGGCCGCTGGTAGTATTAGGTGGTTGTAAAAAAAGGATATCAGTCCTTTGGGGTCTTGACCACGGATCACATTCACAAGAGGCAGTGACCCAAGTCTGGGGACGGACTCCTGAAACTGGGAGTTGAGGGCGTGTCGAAGCTGGAGGTAGCGGAAGAGCATTCGGTTGGATAGGTCGAATTCGTCTTTAATGGCTTGGAACGATCTGATTGTCCCGTTATCTAGAACATGGGAAAGAAACAGAATTCCAAATCTATCCATAGATTTTGGTCTGGGACTGTGCGTAATTCAGGGAGTTGGGAATTGTTCCACAAAGGCGTGTGGGTGTGGAGTGTAGGGGCCTTGGTTGTGTTCATGGCATGTTGCCAGATTTTGCAATGATGAGACAACATGTTATTTCTGATGTCCGAAGGCCCGTGGGTGGCACACAGGAGAACCTGGAATGGGTGGGTGACCCGGCTGTTATGGGGAGAGCACACTAGGGATAGATAGCTGTCCCTATATATTTGGTTGTAGTAGTAGAAATGTGACAATTGGGAAGCAATATAATATAGGGGAAGGGCGGTGCCCCCCAGGTGAACAGTACACTTCAAAGTGCACCAGGAGAACTTGTGCTGGGATGAGCCCCATACAAATGTGTTAAGGATAGCTTCCATGAACTTAAAGATTTGGGGTGAATGTGGAAGGGAGCATGCCAGAACAAATAAAGCAACTTGGGGAGGAGAATCATCTTAACTAAGTTTATGCATCCCATAACTCCAAGAGGGAGTCGGGACAAAACTTGGATCTTTGTTTTAAAGAGGGCAAATAGAGGTTCTAGGTTCAGGTTTATATAGTCTGCTAGGGCTCTTGAACATTGCACACCTAGGTATTTAATTTTAATTGCTCTGACTAGAGGGAGTGCTGCCTGGGCTGCAGATGGGGCATCCAGGTCCAGCGGGAGGATTTGGGATTTGGACCAATTGATTTGTAGGCCGGAATATTGCCCAAACTGCTTTATCAGCTACAGGGCTGCCTCAAGGGAGGGATCTGAGTCTTCTAAATAAAGGAGCATGTCGTCCACGTATAGGCTAAGGGTCTCAGTCAGATGGCACACGTGGAGACCTTTCATATGGGGATGAGCCCTGATGGCAATAGCCAGAGGTTCCACGGCCAGGGCATACAATAGTAGGGATATGGGGCACCCCTGGTGAGTGCCTCTGGACAGTGAGAATGGCTCTGAGATCCTGCCATTGACCTGGATCTGGGCAGTGGGGGCCTGGTAAAGAAGCTGTAGCCATCTGACAAATTTAGGGCCGAAGCCAAATCTGTAGAGACATTCCCAAAGATAGTTCCATTCCACAGAATCGAACGCTTTAGCGGCGTCCAAGCTCACCACTACCCTGGATCCAGTATTGTCGTGTACGGATTGTAAATTCATGAAGAGCCTGCGAAGATTGAATGCAGTGTTCTTATTGGGCATGAACCCGGTTTGATCAGGATGGATCAAACTAAGTATTAATTTGTTGAGTCGTAGGGAGAGAATTTTGGCTAGGATTTTTACGTCTAGTTGCAGGAGCGATATGGGGTGGTAGGACTCTGGGAACAGGGGGTCCTTTCCAGGTTTAGGGATGAGGACAATGGGAGTCTCTCCCATGGATGGTGGGAGAGACGCGGAGTCAAAGATGTGGGCGTATAGAGCTTGTAGTTTGGGAGTAAGGACTTCTTGGAATTGTGTGTAGAATTCTAGGCCATCTGAGCCTGGCACCTTAGAGGGCGGAAGTTCTGCCAGCGCCTCGGCAACACAATCCGAGGTGGTAGGCGCTTGTAATTGGGACCTTTGGGAGTGGGTGAGGTTGGGAAAGTCAATGTTTTGGAGGAACTGGAATAGTTCAGTTTGTGTGTGGCATGCCGTGGACGTATAGAGATTGGAGTAAAATTGCTTGAACTCTTCTGCCACCAAGTTGGGGTCTGAAATCACGGCTCCAGTAGCTGTCTGGAGCTGGACCATGAATGGGGGGCTGTGGTCAAGATGAGCCATATAGGCTAGCAGTTTACCTGCACGTTCGCCGTGTTCGAATATGCGTCGCCTTTTCAAAGTGTAGTTGATTAGTTAATCTAGACTGTAAACGGACAAGGGAAGTGTTGGCTGCCGAGGGGTCTGCAAGAAATAACCGTTCGAGTGAACTTAGCCGTTCCTCAGATTATTCTAGTGTGAGTTTGGATGTGGCTTTGTGCCTATTTAATGCGTGTAGACAGGACCAGTCGGGCATGAAGTTTGAAAGCCTCCCAGACCGACCCAGTAAGCGCAGAGCCCAGGTTAGTGTGAAAGAAGTGTGTGTCCACCCCCCCGGATGCCTTCCAGGTCTGGCAAAACAGTGAGCCAAAATGGGTTCAGTCGCCACATATGGGGGGTGGGGGAAGCCGAGGGAAGCCTCATTTGTCATCCAGTATGGGGAGTGATCTGTGAGCACCCTGGTGCCGATCCCACATCTATGAGGTCAGGCAACAGGGTGGGGGAGATCAGAATCAGGTCTATAAGGGACATGGCTAGTTGTGAGGGGGTGAAGCATGAGAGCTATTTTGGTTGGGTATTTACAGTGGGGATGGAAAGTATTCAGACCCCCTTAAATTTTTCACTCTGTGATGAGGTGACAGGTGATGAGCAGTGCCTGGTTTTCTCCACACATACCGCTTAGAATTAAGGCCAAAAAGTTCTATCTTGATCTCATCAGACCAGAGAATCTTATTTCTCACCATCTTGGAGTACCTCAGGTGTTTTTTTTTTTTAGCAAACTCCATGCAGGCTTTCATGTATGTGGAGAGGCTTCCGTCGGGCCACTCTGTCATAAAGCCCCGACTGGTTGAGGGCTGCAGTGATGGATGACTTTCTACAACTTTCTCCCGACTGCATCTCTGGAGCTCAGCCACAGTGATCTTTGGGTTCTTCTTTACCTCTCTCACCAAGGCTCTTCTCCCCCGATAGCTCAGTTTGGCCGGACGGCCAGCTCTAGGAAGGGTTCTGGTCGTCCCAAACGTCTTCCATTTAAGGATTATGGAGGCCACTGTGCTCCTAGGAACCTTAAGTGCAGCAGAAATTTTTTGTAACCTTGGCCAGATCTGTGCCTTGCCACAATTCTGTCTCTGAGCTCTTCAGGCAGTTCCTTTGACCTCATGATTCTCATTTGCTCTGACATGCACTGTGAGCTGTAAGGTCTTATATAGACAGGTGTGTGGCTTTCCTAGTCAAGTCCAATCAGTATAATCAAATACAGCTGGACTCAAATGAAGGTATGGAACCATCTCAAGGATGATCAGAAGAAATGGACAGCACCTGAGTTAAATATATGAGTATCACAGCAAGGGGTCTTAATACTTAAGACCATGTGATATTTCAGTTTTTCTTATTTAATAAATCTGCAAAAATGTAAACAATTCTGTGTTTTTCTGTCAATATGGGGTGCTGTGTGTACATTAATGAGGGAAAAAATGAACTTAAATGATTTTAGCAAATGGCTGCAACATAACAAAGAGTGAAAAATTAAAGGGGGTCTGAATACTCTCCGTCCCCACTGTATGCCTCCAAGAATCTATCATGGCAATGGGGGGGGTTGCGTCTGGGCATTGATCATCATGTTGAAGTCGCCTAACCACATTACTGGTACTGTGGGGTATTTGGCCATAAAAGCAAGTCCCTCCTGTAGGGCATGGAACTGGAATGGTGGTGGGATGTAAAATGCCATAAGAAGCACCTCCAGGCCACCTATGGTAGCGTGAAGGAACAGGAACCGACCCTGAGGATCCAACTGCAAATTGTGAAGTTGGAATTGCACTGTTTTGGCAATGAGGATGGCTATTCAACGGGAGTTAGAGGTGTATGGGGCATGATATAGTCAGCCAACCCAAGGTTTCTTGAGTGCCATTTGGATTTGGCCCGTAATGTGTGTTTCAACAAGGACAGAAACATCTGCTCATTTTTGTTTAGGGTGAGAAAGGACAGCTACTCGCTTAGATTTAGCGCAAAGCCCTCGAACATTCCAGGTAATTACCTTAAGCGAGGCGTCTTCGGGGGTTTGAGCATGCAGTCAGATCCGTCAGTGGAGGCATCCAGCGGGGGGGGGGTCAGACATGTAACATATAATATAAAACAATGCTGGATATATAGAGGAAAAGGCATTACACATGGGAGTGCAGTGAATCTGCAAACAGACGGCTGGGTTCAAAGGATCAGCATGACCAGTTGCACAGAGTGCCACTCCTGGCATTGCAAGACAAACGAGACGCAGTATGGAGTATGTACTATTAAATTGAAGCATACAGTAAGTCAAATGTGAGCAAAATATCAGGTAGAACTTATAAATTTTGCCATCTCTGGACCAGCTTGGCATGATATATAAACAGCCACCCACCACGGCCATGGGGGTGACAGCTGGCCAGGGAAACAAAACTTGTGGATGTGTTAACAACCGCCAGATCAAAAGAACAGTGGGGGGATGCACAGTTCCATGTGCGACCATGGTGGGTTTATGGGGGCGACAACAAAGAAACCCCTGCAGAGCACACAACTGAATGAGGTGGAAAGTGTGCTATTAGTCCATGTGAGTGCCCATGGAGTGTCTGAGAACATAGCAAAAAACAATGGAAGGGGGGGAAATCCAGTAACCGGGGACACAGGGTTACCGGTATGTCGGCACATGCATGGAGGCTGACTGAGGGAGCCAAACTGGTCATATTGAGTCACTGCAGATGGGAGAAAGGGGGGACATGAAGGAGGGGGAACAGGCAACAGTAAACTCACGGTTCGTGTGGGAGATGGCAGTACAGATCTGGAGCAATCGGTACACATCCAGGGGGTCACAGGTATCAGCGGGGTGAGGGAGAACATGCAAGGAAGTTCAGCAATTAGCAGGGCCTGCCGCCTTTTGTTGTTCCAGTCATGTTAGGACAGCAGCAGGATCTTCAAAAACTGTGCTTTTCCATCGCAAACCACCTGGAGCCTCGCTGGGAATAGCATAGCATAAGGGTTGTGATGGATGCGGAGCTGGCGCTTGGCCTCCATGAATTGTGCACTTTTCTTCTGCACCTCAGCGGAGAAATCCGGGAACACTGCAATGGTGACATTCCTGAACGGAATGTTCCCCCATTCCCGGGTGAGGCGCAGAACAGTGTCCCAGTCCCTGTAGTTGAGGAGTTTTGTGATGAAGGTTTGCAGGGGTGCACCTGCCGGTGGAGGGCAAGCAGCCAAGCAGTGAGCATGTTCAACCACAAATGTGGTAGAGAAGGCCTCCCTACCGTAGGTCTTGATGAGGAGGTTTTCTAGGTACATGGGAGGATCAGAACCCTCAAATCTCTCAGGGAAGCCCATGAACCGGAGGTTACATCGTCAAAGTCTATTTTCCATGTCATCTTGTTTGTGTAGGACGACGCTGAGCTGGTTCTGGAGTTGCTCCGTGGACACCTGCAGAGGTGTGATGTCTGACTCCACGTGGCTCACTCTGCGCTCAGTTTCAGTGGCACTGTCCTTCAATTTCTGCATGTCCTGCCGGATGAGAGAAATGTCAATCTTGACTTCCTCGATCTTTGGGGTGAGGGTAGTCTGGCAGAGAGAAACAGCCTCAAGGATTTTGGCGGTATCGCTGGAGGGAGACTCCTCTGCGGCCTGGACAGGGTCAGCGCTATCTTCCTCCTCAGTATGCTGACCCTCATGGCGGTACTTGGCCAGCTTGGCTATGGCCTCAGATGTCCGTTTCGGCGGCGACATGAGGGCTGGGATGTAGGCAGGCACCGTGAGCAATCGATCGGCGTGCTTGTAGCAGGATTTCCCAGATGGATAGGTAGGAAGGATATTATCTCAGACGAAGCTCTCACTCTGCACACCCTACGCCTTGTAGTTCCAGGCCATGCCCCTTATCTAGGGAATTATTACTTCTTTCATTGGACCTTCATAAGGCATTTGATAACTTAACCACTTAGGGACTTGCCCCCTTAATGACCAGGCCATTTTTTGCAATACAGCACTGTGTCGCTTTAACTGACAATTGCGTTGTCATGCGACGTTGTACCCAAACAAAATTGACGTCCTTTTTTTTCCCACAAATAGAGCTTTCTTTTGGTGGTATTTGATCACCTCCTGCATTTTTTGTTTTTTTGTTTTTTTTTGCGCAATAAACAAAAAAAGGCCGACAATTTTGAAAAAAAAAAAAAGTTTTACTTTTTGATATAATAAATATACAAAAAAAATTAAAAAAAACTTCTTCCTCAGTAAAAAATTGCATTAAGCATATATTGATTGGTTTGTGCTAAAGTTATAGCGTCTACAAAATAGGGGATATATTTTGTGGCATTTTTATTATTTATGTATTTATTTTTTTACTAATAATGGCAGTGATCAGCGATTTTTAGCAAGACTGCGGCTGACAGATCGGACACTTTTTTTTTTTTTTTTTTTTTTAGGACCATTGACACTTATACAGCGATCAGAGCTAAAAATAGCCACTGATTACTATATTATAGTCACTGGCAGGGAAGGGGTTAACACTAGGGGGCGATCAAGCAGTTAAGTGTTCCTAACTGTGGGGGGCAGTGTAGTGACTGGAGGAGGAGACAAATCGCTGTTCCTAATCACTAGGAACAGCAGATCTGTCTATACTCCCCTGACAGAATGGGGATCTGTCTTCAGTGACAGATCTCCGTTCTGTCTCTCTCAGGAGCGATCGCATCGGCTCCGGTGTCCCCTAGTGGTCTTAAAGCGCCGACATACAATGTCGGCTATTCGCCCAGGAGAGCCAACCTACCGCAGTACAACTGCGGTGTCTGGTACTTAACTGGTTACATTTGGACTACTTATTTACCACTTTGGAGGCCTTTGGATTCGGCTCTACTTTTATTTCGCTATTGAAAATGCTTTATAGCAATCCGCCAGCCCAGGTTTCCATTAGGGGTTATAGGTCATTATCCTTTCCTATCCATCGTGGAACAAGACAGGGTTGTCCACTTTCCCCATTGCTATTTGCGTTGGGGATTCAACCCTTAGCTATAGCAATTCGATCTCATTCTATGGCATATGTTGTAGGCAATAGGAGAATAAATGCTCCTTGTTTGCCGATGATGTCCTCATGTATATTACTAATCCTCAAGGTATATAAAAAGTTTATAGATGATGTATTAATAGTTTGAAAGGGCAGTGAGGAGAGACTCAAAGCATATCAGGATGAAATTAATATAAATGCCTAAAATATACTTTTTACGGGTGAATGGTATTATCAACAAATACATTTTTTGTACCTTGTAATTTATAGAAAAGAAAATAGATTGTTTACAAACACCTACTTCAAGACAAAAGATAGGAATGGATACATTTCAACCCATAGTTGTTACCATCCGAAGTGGATTGGGGGATACCTAAGGGGCAACTAATGCGGGTACGACGTAACTGTAGAGATAGTGAAGACTTTAAATTAGGCTGATATGTTAATAGATTTAAGGAGAAAGGGTATCAAGAAAAGCCCCTACAGGATATAAAGCAAAAAGCATATGATATGGAAAGGGTAGAGTTACTGAAGAATAAAACAAAAGTAGGTAATGAATATGGAACGGTGTTTATTACTAATTATAGTTAGTATATTATATAAACTAGCTATAAACAATTTGAAAAAGTGGTTAAACACTGGCCACTTTTAATGAGGGACAGCACTTTGGCATCCCTATTTCCAAATAAGCCAGTGTTTGTGTACAGAAGGGCACCTAACTTAAGAGATAGTTTGGTGCATAATGTACCAGATCATCCAAGGAGGTTTGGAACTTTCTTGGATCACAAAGGTTTTTATTCTTGCGGAAAGTGTAAGCCGTTTAGAATGGTTAAACACAGAACTAGACGTACCCACACATTCCAATCCAATGTTACCCTCAAACAATACCCTATCAAAAAATTGATTACGTGCCAGAGTACTCGCGTAACCTACCTTCTATCCTGTCCGTGTGGCCACCAATATGTTGGCCGTACTATACGCAGGTTGGCGATTAGATTGGGTGTGCACCTTAATAACATAAAGAAGGGGTTTAGAAAGCATAGTCTTTCCTATCATGTTAGGCTCTTTCATAACAGGGACCCCACTTTGCTTACATTTTGTGCTATTGACAAAATAGATAACCATTGGAGAGGTAGAGACATGCGTAAAGCAGTATCGCAGAATGAAACACGGTGGATATATGATTTATGCACGTTGATTCCACAGGGAATGAATTTAGATTTTGATATTAACTGTTTTATAACCAATTACTAATGTTTGCATAGAACCCATGGTCTTCCGAGTCATGGGTTTCACATATTATTGATTATTTTTAATACATTTTTTAATTCCTATGTTACAATATTATTCAAAATCCTTTTTTGGGCACCTTATAAGCAAAACCTGATATAGATTGTTAAATTGTTAGATACTAAGAGTTCTCTTTGACCAGTATTGGTCTTTTTATAAATATCATATATCGCCACAAGATGGCGTGTGCTTTTATTTTTGCTATACTTTTAAAGTAATCTTCTTATATTTTTATTTTTAATTTCATTAGTAGGACATAGTTATTGTATGAATGGATGCAATGGGAGATTGGTTTTTGTCCTATGCATTCATTTTTTGATGTTATTGGTGTCGATGATTCAGTGAACCCACTACATAGGGTATATAAAGATACGTACGCACCGGGATTCCCAGGTTCTGATAACGTAATTTCTGATGACGAAACGCATCAAGTTAGGACGCATCGTGCCGTGTGTAGGGCTTTAGGTGGAATGCACACTAACCGACCTAAGCCTAATGTCTGTACGGCAAAGGTTTCCACTGATCGTGTTTGGAAACTGTACCTGGTTTTATTTTAATTTTTTTTTTTTTTTTTTTTTAAATAAAGAGCAAAAACATTTTTTTATTTTTTTTTATTGCCACGGGGTTAACCCTTGGATTACGGATCACAGGAAGGAGATTACAATTAGAGCTTGTTCATGGATCTTCTGGTCAATGAGACCACACAAGCTCTTTTTGACCTCTCTTGTCGTATGACAGTGAGGGTCAACTACATTTGGTGAGTACGAATCTTCACCATATTTATGAGTCATTTTGGGAGCACTTACCACTGTGGGGGATTTCAATGGAGCACACGGCTTTTTCTTCTGGCAAAAGGAGTCACTTATTCATCGCTGCGTATGGACTTATGTATTACTGTATACACGTTTAACCACTTCAGCCCCAGAAGGATTTACCCCCTTCCTGACCAGAGCACTTTTTACAATTTGGCACTGCGTCGTTTTAACTGCTAATTGCGCGGTCATGCAATGCTGTACCCAAACGAAATTTGCGTCCTTTTCTTCCCACAAATAGAGCTTTCTTTTGATGGTATTTGATCACCTCTGCTGTTTTTACTTTTTGCGCTATAAACGGAAAAAGACCGGAAATTTTGAAAAAAAAATGATATTTTCTACTTTTTGTTATAAAAAAAATCCAATAAACTCAATTTTAGTCATACATTTAGGCCAAAATGTATTCGGCCACATGTCTTTGGTAAAAAAATGTCAATAAGTGTATATTTATTGGTTTGCGCAAAAGTTATAGCGTCTACAAGCTAGGGTACATTTTCTGGAATTTACACAGCTTTTAGTTTATGACTGCCTATGTCATTTCTTGAGGTGCTAAAATGGCAGGGTAGTACAAACCCCCCCAAATTACCCCATTTTGGAAAGTAGACACCCCAAGGAAATTGCTCAGAGGCATGTTGAGCTCATTGAATATTCATTTTTTTTGTCCCAAGTGATTGAATAATGACAAAAAAAAAAAAATTACAAAAAGTTGTCACTAAATGATATATTGCTCACACAGGCCATGGGCATATGTGGAATTGCACCCAAAATACATTTAGCTGCTTCTCCTGAGTATGGGGATACCACATGTGTGGGACTTTTTGGGAGCCTAGCCGCTTACGGGGCCCCGAAAACCAATCTCTGCCTTCAGAATTTCTAAGGGTGTAAATTTTTGATTTCACTCTTCACTGCCTATCACAGTTTCGGAGGCCATGGAATGCCCAGGTGGCACAAACCCCCCCAAATGACCCCATTTTGGAAAGTAGACACCCCAAGCTATTTGCTGAGAGGCATGGTGAGTATTTTGCAGCTCTCATTTGTTTTTGAAAATGAAGAAAGACAAGAAAAAACTTTTTTTTTTTCTTTTTTCAAAACTTTGTGACAAAAAGTGAGGTTTGCAAAATACTCACTATACCTCTCAGCAAATAGATTGGGGTGTCTACTTTCCAAAATAGGGTAATTTGGGGGGGGGGGGGTTGTGCCACCTGGGCATTTCATTGCCTCCGAAACTGTGATAGGCAGTGAAGAGTGAAATCAAAAATGTATGCCCTTAGAAAGCCTGAAGGCGGTGCTTGGTTTTCGGGGTCCCGTACGCGGCTAGGCTCCGAAAAAGTCTCACGCATGTGGTATCCCCGTACTCAGAAGAAGCAACAGAATGTATTTTGGGGTGTAATTTCACATATTCCCATGGCATGTTTGAGCAATATATCATTTAGTGACAACTTTGTGCAAAAAAAAAAAAAAAAAAATTTGTCTCTTTCCTGCAACTTGTGTCACAATATAAAATATTTAATGGACTCGACATGCCTCTCAGCAAATAGCTTGGGGTGTCTACTTTCCAAAATGGGGTCATTTGGGGGGGTTTTGAACTGTCCTGGCATTTTATGCACAACATTTAGATGTCACACATCACCCACTCTTCTAACCACTTGAAGACAAAGCCCTTTCTGACACTTTTTGTTTACATGAAAAAATTATTTTTTTTTGCAAGAAAATGACTTTGAACCCCCAAACATTATTATAATGCCCTACAGATTAAAATAGTGGGTGTTTCATTTTTTTTTTTTTTCACAGGGTATTTGCGCAGCGATTTTTCAAACGCATTTTTTGGGGAAAAAACTGACTTTTTTAAATTTTAATGCACTAAAACACACTATATTGCCCAAATGTTTGATGAAATAAAAAAGATGATCTTAGGCCAAGTACATGGATACCAAACATGTCATGCTTTAAAATTGCGCACAAAAATGCAGTGGCAACAAAATAAATACATTTTTAAAAGCCTTTACAGGTTACCACTTTAGATTTACAGAGGAGGTCTACTGCTAAAATTACTGCCCTCGATCTGACCTTCGTGGTGATACCTCACATGCATGGTACTATTGCTGTTTACATTTGACGCCAAACCAACGCTTGCATTCGCCTTTAGCGCGAGAGCAGGGGGGGACAGGGGTGCTTTTTTTTTTTTTTTCTTATTTTTTTGCTTTTTTATCTTATTTTTAAACTGTTCCTTTCATTTTTTTTTTTTTTTTTAATCATTTTTATTGTTCTCTCAGGGAATGTAAATATCCCCTATGACAGGTACTCTTTTTTGAAAAAATTGGGGTCTATTAGACCTTAGATCTCTCCTATGCCCTCAAAGCATCTGACCACACCAAGATCGGTGTGATAAAATGCTTTCCCAGTTTCCCAATGGTGCAGTTTACATCCGGCGAAATCATGAATCAAGTCATGAAATGCTCGTAGCTTCCGGTTTCTTAGGCCATAGAGATGTTTGGAGCCACTCTGGTCTCTGATCAGCTCTATGGTCAGCTAGCTGAATCACCGGCTGCATTCTCAGGTTCCCTGTTGAGACAGGAGAGCCAGAGAAAAACACGAAAGACAGTGGGGGGGGGGGCATTCCCTCCCACTGCTTGTAAAAGCAGTCTAGAGGCTAATTAGCCGCTAGGATTGCTTTTACATGAAAGCCGACCGCTGGCTGAAAAGAATGATACCAAGATGATACCTAAACCTGCAGGCATCATTCTGGTATAACCACTCAAAGTCGTGAATGGCGTACCTGAAGACAAAAAAATGGTTAACAATAAAACACAGTAAATGGTAAAGTATAAAAAATTGCATACTTGAAAATCAAACATGATAAAACATAATAACAGTAAAACATTGCAGAATAGAATACAGTAAAAAAAGAGCAGAACAATAGAGAGAGAATAGAGAGAGAGAGAGAACAATAAAACGACAACTATTCTTTTTTTATTTTATATTTTTTTTTTTTTTTTTTTACACTTTTTTTTGTAACTAACTTTTATAACTGTAAAAGGGTTCCAGGTTCGGGTCTCTCAAAATACGATGGCATCTTGGGAGACCCTGTGAAAGTGTGTCTAGTCTGTGCAATGCTGTACCCTACGCTAATACTCAACTAGTGCATGGTAGCGTTCAAAACATTCACCAATGCAAAGACCAGGATTGACAGGACAGGAGGGAAAATAATAGCGGGTGTCGCGCCTATATCCGCGCTTGCTGCAGACACAACATCTTTTTTGGGGGGTTAGTTGGGTAGGGGTACTCGGGAGGACATAAAGAAAATGCCTCTCATGCAGCCGACTGCATTTGGTTGGGGATGTGAATGGGGGAAGTATGGGCACTGCAGAAGTGGTGGGTTCCCAATTAGGATTGGCGAGTGCTGCAGGAAGAGCACTATGGGCACGACGGGCCTGTGTTTGTCTTCTTGGTGGCAGCGGGACACTACTTGTGCTTGCCACCTCGCCAGCTTGAACTGCACTTATGGGACTCGCCACGTCACCAAGTGTTACTGCAGTGCTTGTTTGACTACGACTGGGGTGTACTAGGTCATTGGTGCTTGCCAGTTCACCAAAACACTACCAAAAAAACTGTTAGCGATCGCAGGGATCAGGCCTGACTCTGCGAACGCTGCAGTTATGTGTTTAGTGTTTTGTAAGTGACAGTGATCGATCGATAGTGCACTTGGGTGGGCTGGGCCGGGTGGAGGGGCAAAACGCAGGTGCTAGCAGGTATCTGGGCTGATCCCACTAACACTGCGTTTTTGGGAACCCTAAACTGCTGGAGACGCTAGTATAGATCTGATCGGATCAGATATTGATCCGTTCAGATACTACACCACTAAGGGAGGTCTACGGTGCGTGTGTGGGTGTTAGCGGTTCTAGCACTAACCTGATGCTGCCTGGGGCTGGTGCTTGCCAGTTCACCAAAACGCTACCAAAAAAACTGTTAGCGATCGCAGGGATCAGGCCTGACTCTGCGAATGCTGCAGTTATGCGTTTAGTGTTTTGTAAGTGACAGTGATCGATCGATACTGCACTTGGGTGGGCTGGGATGGGCAGAGGGGCAAAACGCAGGTGCTAGCAGGTATCTGGGCTGATCCCGCTAACACTGTGTTTTTGGGAACCCTAAACTGCTGGGGACGCTAGTATAGATCTTATCGCATCAGATATTGATCCGATCAGATACTATACCACTAAGGGAGGTGTATGCTGCGTGCGTGGGTGTTAGCGGTACTGGCGCTAATCTGACGCTGCCTGGGGCGACGCATATCACCGCCAGGTGATCAGGGGGCTAAACCTTTATTAGGTAATAAACGGCGGGTGCCCTGACACTATAAAAAATAAACGAACTAACCAGCGTCACCCGTAACGGTTATGCGGTGATCAGTGGTGAAAGGATTAACTAGGGGGCAATCAAGGGGTTAAAACATTTATTAGGTAGTATATGGGGGTCCCTGTCGCTATAAAACGCTGACGGCGAACCTAA
Source organism: Aquarana catesbeiana (assembly GCF_042186555.1). Classification (NCBI taxonomy): domain Eukaryota; kingdom Metazoa; phylum Chordata; class Amphibia; order Anura; family Ranidae; genus Aquarana; species Aquarana catesbeiana. The sequence continues at coordinate 530,354,753 of NC_133325.1, read as the reverse complement.
ATATTTACCTCCCTAACTAGCTTCACCAGTGACACTAATACAGCGATCAGAAAAATGATCGCTTAGCGACACTGGCGACGGGGGGTGATCAAGGGGTTAAAACTTTATTGGGGGGGTTAGGGGGGTAGATTAGACCTAAAGGGGGCTAACCCTAACTGCCCTACCACACTAACTGTCACAAACTGATACCATGCTGTAATCAGAAAAAAAAAAAAACCTGCTTGGTGTCAGTGTGACGGGGGGGGAGGGGGGATCGGGGGTGTATCGTGTGCCTGGCATGTTCTACTGAGTGTGTGTGTGTTGGTGCACTCACATTCCAGTCTTCTCTCCTCGGTGCCGGAACGGAAAATGCCGAGCCGAGGAGAGATTACATCATTTCCTCTGCCTCTGTGTACAATACAGAGGCAGGGAAATGATCCCATTGGCTGGGAGCGATCGCGAGGTGGGGGCCCAGGAATGGATGGCCTCCCCCTCACCTCCGATCGCCGGGGAAGATTTGCCGACCGCCGCAGGCACCGGGGGGTCCGATTGGACCCCCCACCCGCGGGCAGGCAAGGACGTACCTGTAAGTCCTTTTGCCTGCCCGTGCCATTCTGCCGACGTACATCGTCGTGCGGCGGTCGGCAACTGGTTAATATCAGTCTATGTTAATTTTTATATTGTGTTTGGGCATTTAACCAAGTTTGGTTTCACATGTTCACATGTTAACAGCTCTCAGGGCTTTCTTTGAATACCAAAAAAACAACGGCCCTTACTTCCTTCAACGGTGCTGACCTTACGAAATACCTATAGTTTTCAATGGGCGTTAAGTTCCCTTCCATATTTAGGCATCCAACTGACACCTTTGATCAACACGCTTTATCGAGCTAATTATCCTCCACTCTTTCTTCGACATCAGGAAGATCTTCGACGATGGGCAGACTTTACCTTATCTTGGTTTGGCAGAATCAACTCTCTTAATGACATTTCTACCCATGATACTTTATTATTTTAGAACCTTACCAATTGCTGTCCCAAGAGGAGATCTACAGCGTTTACAATCGGAAGTCCTTTGCTTTGTTTGAGGTAATAAAAAACCTAGAATGAAACTCGAAACCGAGTGGTTGGCTTGGCCTCCTTAATTTACAGGCTTACTATCAAGCTGCTCAAATAACTCTGCTTTCCTACACAATGACCAAGGGATCTACACCCCTATGGGCCTCTATTGAAGCTCTCTCATGCCACCCTTATGCCATTTGTTCTCTAATGTGGCTTCCTAGCTGTCTTCGCCCCCCTATTTTGTGTCCTACCCTGTCTCATTCACTAGCAGTATGGGATGGAGTAAAACATCGAAAACCCCTGTCATCTCCACATAACCCACTGGACCCCTTGTTATGCAACCCTGAATTCTCCCCTGGACTGAGACTCTGATGCCGTTCCTACGGTGGCTTAACAAGGGGCTTTTTAGGATAACTCAACAGGGATCAACCATACTCCTTGCATTATTTTAAGGATATGTTGCATATGCCCTCTAGTGAAATATTTTAGTACAATCAGCTTACTTCTTTTGTACGATCTAAACTTAATTTGCTAGAGGGTCCCCTTACACTCAAAAAATTTGAATTATCTTGTCAAACAAAAGGCCTCCTACGGAGACTGCTATCTACGGTATACGCCACTCTTACTGACCCGACTACTAAGCTTCATTATATGAATCAATGGGAATGGGACTTGATACCAAATACAAATAAAAAATACCACTTTTGAATTATCTGACTGGCAAGATATTGCCTATGCTTTATTCAAAGTATCTATTAACACAAAACTAATTGAAGCAAACTATAAAACACTCCTACTTTGGTATTTGGTCCCGACCAGAGTTGCGAGGATGCACCCGTCTACATCCCCCATTTGCTTTAGGCGTTGTGGCCAGATGGGTACAATGTATCATGTTTGGTGGCAGAGCTCTGTATTCACCAGATTTTGGATTTTAATATTTAATTTGATATACTCAGTGACAGGGGTTAATATCCGTAGATCCCCCGGAACCAGCGCTTTTTCAAAAATTTCCTGATGAGGTCCCCCCAAAAATTGATAAAACTCATTACATATATATATATAGCAGCTAGAATAACTATCACTTAATATTGGAAGCTGTCAGTTCCCCTTGAAAACCTGAAGAATAAACATAACTTGATCATGGTTAATTGATAGACTTAGCTATATTCTTCACAACTCTATTAAGAATTTGATGCAACATGGGATCCATGGATACGATACTGATCTGTAACTTAATTATGTAAGGAATATATTGCGCTGACACCTGAATAGACAGCAGCCAGCACAACAATAGACAAAAATGCATAACTATTGATTATAACAATTGTGCAGCGTTAGTGAAAAAAAATTCTGCAAGGCTATGGAAATCAATAACTGTTAGTGCTCATAAATCTATAAACAGAAATAATCATATGTATATAGTAGTAATGTCCGTGAAAAAGGTTCATATAGTGCAAGAACTGAAAAATTGTGATCATATATGATAAGACTGGATATAATAGGAAAATTATAATCCTTTTAGACCCCTTTCGCACTGGGGCATTTTTCAGGCGCTTTAGCCCCTGAAAAACGCCTTCCTGCAGTCCCGGTGTGAAAGCCTGAGTGCTTTCACACTGGGGCGATGCGCTGGCAGGACGTTAAAAAAAAAAGTCCAGCAAGCAGCATCTTTGGGGTGGTTAAGGATCGGTGTATACACCGCTCCTGCCCATTGAAATAAATGGGCACCGCTGCCGAAGTGCCTGCAAATCGCTTTGGCAGCAGCGCTACATGGGTGCATTTAATCCTTTATTCAGCCACTAATGGGGTTAAAAGCGCCCCGCTAGCGGCCGAATAGCGCTGCTAAAATGATGGTAAAGTGCCGCTAAAACTAGCAGCGTTTTACCGTCAACGCCCGCCCCAGTGTGAAAGCAGCCTTAAAGCGTGAATAGATGTGAAAGACAGCCACCACCGATTGCAGGAAGGCTTACCAGAACAAATGGGCATATGCCCAATGAGTTGCCAAAGCTTGTGGTGTAAACCTCAGAGGATGGATCATCCATATGTATGGTTTATGCCAAGATGGGAGATGCTTCCATATACTGAAAAGGGCTCTGACCTGGCTCGGTTTAGAAAGACTGGTGTCTACTAGTCTCGGTGGGATGTGTCTTTAACCTTGTAACATGCAGTATAACCGAGAGGGAAACTGAAAACCCCAGATGATGTCCCTTAGACGAAACGCGTTGGGATGAGCTCTGCTGATGTAATTGCGTTGCTTTTATTCATGATTACAAGCGTTTGTTTTACTCTTCCCAAATGTGAGTGTTTCCAATTTTTTACATTAAGCTTCGTATACCTATAGGTTTACACTATGTGGAGTTTTCTGTTTCCTTCATAGTTATACTGCATGTTACAAGGTTAAAGACACATCCCACCGAGACTTGTAGACACTGGTCTTTCTAAACGGAGCCTGGTCGGAGCTCTTTTCAGTATATGAAAGCATCTCCCATCTTGGCATAAACCATAAAGCTTTGGCGACTCATTGGGCATATGCCCATTTGGGTCCATTTGTTCCGGTAAGCCTTCATGCAATCGGTGGTGGCTGTCTTTCACATCTATTCACGCTTTAAAGGGTTATAATTTTCCTATTATATCCAGTTTTATCATATATAGGATCACAACTTTTCAGTTTTTGCACTATATGGATTTTTTTTTACGGACATTATTACTATATATATGATTATTATTTCTGTTTATAGATTTATGAGCACTAACAGTCATTGATTTCTGTAGCCTTGCAGAATTTTTTTTCACTAGTGCTGCACAATTGGTATCATCTGTAACTTCATGAATTTTTTGTAGGGCCGTCCTTTTTCCTCTTTCTTTTTTTCCTTTTCTTTTCCTTTCCTTGATCTACTCCCTTTTTTCTCCCTTTCTTTCTTATATTTTTTGGGGTTTGTCTGATTTCTTCCATATTTGCAAGATGTTTTGATAGAACATATAGTTCTATGCTGATGAAACTCATAGGACTGTACACAGGGGTTTCCTCTTACTCGTCTTTTTTCCCCCTCCCCTCCCCATTCCCTTTTGTGTTTTTTTTTATTTTTTTATTTCCCTGTTCCCTGCCCCTTATCTCTTTTCCCCGTGACATAGCCATTACCAGTATTACATATCAAAATGGCTCGATGGGATATCGTGCAGTCAGTCCCCATTGGTTTGGACATGTATTCCTTGACCCTATTGGTAATAATTTGTATCTTACTATACTGTTTTGTTATCTCAACTGGTATTCCTACTGAGAATGTTTAATGTTGAGATCTCACTGTTTAACATTAGGAGGTCTTATGTCTATGAATATTTTGAGGGAAAAACATCTGTTTGCACTATTGTTCAAAGCTTGTGCCTTATATGACAATGTTGTATTACTTTAATAAAAATATTGAAATATAAAATACAAAGCCTCTATCAATCTTATTCAAAATTCTTGTTGTGATGCTTTTACCATCAACCAATTGTCATGCAAGGCTCTCTTCACTCAAAGGCTCCTATTTGAAGTATGTGAGGTAAAACTAATCAGAAGCATCTTCAATGAATTATAGCATGAGAACTAATAAATGGTATGCCATGATGTACTAGATTAATAACCCATATTCAACTTAGAGTTGTGCAGAAGAAGGTGGTACACACATTGTCAATTCCCAAATCCCTGTATGTTGCAATCGTTAAGGTGCCTATCTAATAGTTTGCTTGTGGAAGGGAATACCACATCTTTACTGCTCTGACAGTAAAGAACCTCTGTCTTCTGAGGAGGACTCTGATCCGGAGTCGGGCCCAGATGATGTAGCCCCTGATCCTTCAGACAAGGGCTCAAGTATGTTTGTGATGCGGCCTTGGACACGACCTCGTTACTTTCTAAAATCTCTGTGTTGGCCGTGGTTCTTCGCCGGTTGCTTTGGCTTAAGCGCTGGTTGGAGGATGGACCAAAGCGTCCTTGTTTGCGGACCGACTGGTGGACTTCCCTTCTTTCCAACCAGTTGGTCTGCAAACTAATTTTGTCTGGCTATAAAATTGAGTTTCTTTCCTCTCCACCAGATAGGTTTTTTTCTCTCCAATCTTCATCCTCCCCGTCTCGTCGACAGACTTTGTTTGGGGCAGTGCAGGACTTGCTTCTCCGGGGGGGGGGGTGGGGGGGGGTGATAGTTCCGGTACCAGCTTCGGAAAGGTTTCGGGGCTTCTACTCTGATCGGTAAATAGTTCCAAAGAAGGAAGGGGCTCGTCTGATTGTGGATCTCAAGGCCCTCAATTGTTTTGTGAAGGTACGGAGGTTCAGGATGGAGTCCGTTCGTTCTGTGGTGGCCGCGCATCATCGGTGGGATTTCCTGGCCTCCCTGGACATCAAGGATGTGCACTTGCATGTCCCCATCTGTGTCAGGCACCAACGTTTCCTGCGCTTTGAGGTTGGGGACGCACACTATCAGTTTGTGGCACTTCCCTTTGGCCTGGCCTCGGCTCCCCGGGTCTTCCCCAAGGTGCTGGCACCGGTTCTGGCGTTGCTGAGACAGCAGGGGATTGTGGTCATTGGCTACTTGGATGATCTCCTCCTGCGAGCGGCAACAGCTTTAGAACTGAGGGACAATGTGGCGATCGCCATGCAAGCCTTACAAGAGTTTGGCTGGGTGTTGAACCTCCAGAAGTCCATGTTGTTCACAGCCCAACGCCTGGAATACTTGGAGTCGATTCTTGACTCTGCGTGGGCTAGGGTTTTCTTTCTGCCGATCAAACTTAGACCCTTCACTCTGTGGTACGGTTGCTGCTGTCCTGCAAGTGGTCGTCTCTACGTTTTTTCATGCGGGTTCTGGGCCTCATGGTATCCACCCTTGAGGCGGTCCTATATGCCCAGTTTCATACCCGGGTCTTGCAGAGGGAGCTCTTATCTAAGATCCTTGTGTTCCTGCAGCTTGGGGTTGATCAGAAGCTGGCTTTGAGCACTATCAAGGGGCAAATATCGGCTCTTGCTATCTTTTTTCAGCAGCCGTTGGCTACTCACTCATCGGTGCGTTCAAGGGGTTCGGCACGTGGCTCCCCCGGTACGCTCGCCACTGTCTCCGTGGGATCTAAACCTGGTGCTCTCGCTACTTCAGAAGCCACCGTTTGAGAACATTAGGGAGATCCCCTTTGTTCTCTCAGAAGGTTGTCTTTATAGTGGCTATTGCGTCCACTTGGCGAGCTTCTGAGCTGGCGGCCTTGTCATGCAAGTTTCCCTATTTGGTTCTCTACAAGGATAAGGCGGTGCTGCGTCAGCATCCCTCATTTCTCCCGAAGGTGGTATCTGCCTTTCATCTAAACAAAGACATTATTCTTCCTTCCTTGTGTCCTCGACCGTCTCACCCCAAGGAGGTCGCCTTGCACTCTTTGGATGTGGTTCGGGCTCTCCCCTTGCACTCTTTGGATGTGGTTCGGGCTCTCCTTGTGTATCTGTCGGTTACAGCTCCTTTTCGGAAGTCGGATTCACTGTTTGTGAATGTGGATGGCCCGAGGAAGGGCCTGGCGGCCTCATTGGCCACTCTTTTTCATTGGATCAGACAGACTATTGTCTAGGCTCATGCCATTAGGGGGCAGGTGCCCCCCTTTCCTGTCACGGTGCATTCTACCAGGGCGATTAGTGCTTGCTGGGCCTTCGACATCAAGCATCTGTTTCTCAAGTGTGTAAGGTGGCTACCTGGTCGTCCGTGCAGACTTTCCCTTACGGGGGGTTCTGTTTGGACGTTATTCACCTTCTCCTGACACGTTGGCTCAGTTGCAGCTCGCAAGGAGGAATTTATCTCTCCATTATCAGGATGTGACTACTTGTCAGCTGCAAAGAAGTGCAGCGCATGTTTTTGAAAAAGGAGATAAAAATGGCAAACTTGGCTCTTCTGATGGCAGGGGATAACTGTTGAGAGACAGGGAGGACATAGTACGGGAGTTTGTATCCTTCTATAGGTCTCGATACTCCCCTATAGATCTCTATGATATTGGTGACCTCAGGGACACATTGGGGACCCTACGGTTGCCTGAGCTGCCAGAGGAATCTAGCATTTTCCTAGGTGCCGAGTTCCGGGAGGAGGAGGTGATTTCCACAATGGGGTCATTGCCTAGTGGTAAGGCTCCTGGACCCGACGGTCTGCCAATTGAGTGGTACCACCAATACTCAGAGACCCTGGCACCCAAACTACTGCAATTATACACAGACTTTTTTTTTAAAAGGGGAGCCTCCCCCTCTCCTTTCATGAGGCTCATATTGTATTATTGGCCAAGCCGGATACTGACCCACTGCAGTGTTCATCATATAAAATATGGACTTCAAAATACTGACCAAACTATTAGCTACTAGACTTATGTTGGTCCTGCAGAATGTTATTTCCCCTGACCAGATAGGTTTTATGCCCAAAAAGGCTACGGATATTAATCTGCACAGGGTTTTCACTCACACTCAATTGGGCCCGGATATCTCTAGCGGTGGGATACTGGTCTTTCTAGATCTGGAAAAGGATTCCGTGGACTGGAATTACATGAGGGTGGTACTGGAGGTGTTCGGTTTCGGTCCTCAGTTCAGGAAGTGGATCGACATTCTATATCATTGCGGCCATAAAGCTAAATAATATGTTATCAGAATTTTTTCCAGTGGGTAGGGGCACTCGCCAAGGCTTCCCTTTGTCCCCCGGGTCTTTTCTCTATCATGATTGAACCCTTGGCTGCAGCCTTGCGAGCCTCTGAGGAGGTACAGGGGATAAAGGTGGGCAGTCTGTCAACTGGGGTAAATCCCCGATCCTTTCAATCAGGACGCCATCCCCCAGATGTGAGATTCCCGCAGTATGTCCCTTGCAGAGGGTAGAGGTGATCAAATATCTGGGGTTATATATCTCCAACTCTGTATCAGACTTTATTGCCTTGAATGTCTATCCACTTTTGACTAAACTAAAATCCAGACTTAAGGCATGGCGGAATCTACCTTTGACACTCATAGGTAGGGTGAATTTAGTGAAAATTAAATTTTTACCTCAGTTCTTATATATATTTCGGAATTCCCCTGTTTGGATACCGAGATAAATATTCAAAAGAATAACTCAACTCATAAGGACTTTCCTGTGGCAGGGGCGACACCCCTGAATTAAACTCCGGGTGCTACAACTGCCGTGGAAACAAGGGGGACTGGCGGTCACGGACTTCCACAGGCATTACTTAGCAGGTCAGCTAGTATTTGTGCACAGGTGGTTTACTCTACCTGAAGATGACACTGCCAATACACTAGAGGCGGCTGTTGTGGGTTCTTATCTGGCACATCTTCCGCATCGGGGTTTCAGAGCTCCGTATAGGCTCACGATATCCATGAGTGCAACCAGTAGGGCATGGGTAGTGGTGACCAAGATGGGTAGCGCTTCTGAGATTTCTCCTCACACACCACTTTGGAAGAACCCCAAAGTAACACACTTTTGCGAGTACCCTGATCCAATTATCTGGACAAAATTTGGTATTAAGACACTGAAAGACATAGTCGATGGTGGGAAACTTCTACAGTTTGATGCAGTGAAAACCAAGTTTAATCTTCCCAACACGCACTTGTTCTGTTATCTTCAGCTCAGGCATGCATATAATGCCCAATTTGGAGATATTGGTATTACCCTGAAAATGAGTGATTTAGAGTCTCTTCTGAGGGAGGACACTTTGGACAAGGCTTTGTCTACAATATATAAACAATTGTTCGGAGAGGGAGTTGATCTCCTTGCAAAGTGTAGGGCGGTGTGGGGTGAGGTGTTCCCCCAGATGGATGGGGATGACTGGGATGATGTATGGGACATTAATTTTACTAGATTGGTCTCTGCTGGGGACCAACTCATTCAATTTAAATTCCTGCATCGTATATATCTTACTCCAGCTAGATTTGCTAAGATGTTCCCTACCCAGTGGCCTGGCTGCTGGTGGTGCAGTCCCTTCACTTCGGATTTCATGCATATCTTTTGGAATTGCTCTAACATCCAAGTATTTTGGAAGGGGGTCACAAAGTGTATAACAGAAGTAACTGCTATTTCTATTCAGCCCACGATAGAGGTGTGCCTTTTGAGACTGGTAGACAATCTAGCCCCAAAGAGAGTAACTTGTACTTTGCTGACGATCCTAATCTATTACGCTAGGAAAATGATAGTGCTATCATGGAAAAAGTCCAATCCTCCATCTGTATCAGCGTGGAAGGGTGTGTTTAATAGGGCTGCATCTTTTATACAGGGCTACCTACATTAGCAGGGGCATACCACAGAAATTTGATAAAGTGTGCGACAGTTGGATGAATAGTGAATCTACGGTGGCGGATTGAGTGGCACTTTATAGAATGCACCTGCAGTAGGATTCAACATGTATGTAACTGTTTGACTTGTGTATACTTGTTTTGTTAAAAAGCAATAAATAAAACTTTTCAAAAAAAAAAGAAAAAAGAATGGAAGTGCTGTGTCCGTCAATTAACTCAGAGAAAGGGATTTTACAATGAGTAGAAAAAAAATCCTGTTTTTTTTATTGTTTATCTTTAAGCATCATTAAAATCACTGCTTTTTTAAGAACCTTTTTTTTAAAAGGTTTTTTTGCATTGGTACTAGGGGTGCACCGAATGGGTTTTTTGGTACCGATACCGAAACGTATTTTTAAAAAAATATTTTTATACAGGAGATGGTCAGAGACTGGGGGCATGGTGCAGGAGATGGTCAGAGACTGGGGGCATGGTACAGGAGATGGTCAGAGACTGGGGACATGGTACAGGAGATGGTCAGAGACTGGGGACATGGTACAGGGACGGGTGATCTGTCTATCAAAGTTCCCCGGACAAGGAGGAGGGGCTGTATATGACGGTGCGCGGCGGGGAACACACAGCTATTAAAAAGAAAGCTGTTATGTTCCCGGCGCTCTAATCAATCAGGCGGCGGCGGCTCTCAGCTGCGCTGTAGGACACCCCTGTAATGGGCGGCACCAGGGGGGGTGGCGGAGCCCAGGCCCCGCCCCATTTTCGGCTCAATTATCGGCCATTTTTCTCTTTCGGCAATTTGCCGAAAAAGGCCATTTTCGACTGATATGTTTCGGTGCATCCCTAATTGTTACACGTCTCCCAGGGCAGTAGCTAGGCCCCCATTACCCTTTTTGTCCAAACACTTGCATTTATAACTTGCCTTCAAAATGGGGACTTTTGAATTTTCAAGTTCGTGTCCCATAAACTTTAATGGGGTTCGCCAATCGGGTCCGAACTTTTGCAATGCTCGAGAGTTCTGTCGCGAACCATACCGAGGGGTCCTCTAGTGAGGATCAAAAATAATATAATGGAGCAGCTGCCACTGAATGGTGCGATCACCACACCAAAACATAAAGATAGAAAAAGTAAAAATGTGAAGCGCTCCAATAAATCTAAAATATTACCGCAAATCAACAAATGTATATGACGCCTCAAAATGTATGTGAAAAAAATACATCCATAGATTGAAATATCTGTGTATAAAAAGTTGTGCTCATAAGTGTACATACCCTGGCAGAATTTGTGATTTCTTGGTCATTTTTCAGAGAATATGAATGATAACACAAAAACATTTCTTTCGCTCATGGTTGAATGGCAGAAGCCATTTATTATCAATCAACTGCGTTTACTATTTTTTTTTTTTAAATCATCACAACAAAAACTACCCAAATTACCCTGATCAAAAGTTTACATACGCCAGTTCTTAATACCGTGTATTGCCCCCTTTAACATCAATGACAGCTTGAAAGTCTTTTGTGGTATTTGTGGTTGAGGCTCTTTATCTTCTCAGATGGTAAAGCTGCTCATCTCTCTTGGCATAAAGCTTCCAGTTCCTGTAAATTCTTGGGCTGTCTTGCATGAACTGCACATTTGAGATCTCCCCAGAGGGGCTCAATGAAATTGAGGTCAGGAAATTGATGTCCAAGTACGTCCCATGCGCAGCTTCCTGGCTGATGAGTGCAAATGTTTCTCCAGCATTTTTTGATAACATACTGCATTCATCTTGCCATCAATTTTGATCAAATTTCCTGTGCCTTTGTAGCTCACACATCCCCAAAACATCAGCAATCCACCTCCCTGTTTCACAGTAGGAATGGTGTACCATTCATCATAGGCCTTGTTGACTCCTCTTCAAATGTAGCATTTATGGTTGTGGCCAAAAAGCTCAATTTTGGTCTCATCACTCCAAATAACTTTGTGTCAGAAGGTTTGAGGCTTGTCTCTGTGCTGCTTGGCATATTGTAAGCGGGATAGTTTGTGGCATTTGCGTAGTAATGGCTTTCTTCTGGTGAGTCGACCATGCAGCCCATCTTTCTTCAAGTGCCACCTTATTGTGTATCTTGAAACAGCCACATCACATATTTTCAGAGAATTCTGTATTCGACCTGTAGTTATTTGTGGATTTTTCTTGACATCCAAAACCATTTTCCTGGCAGTTGTGGCTGAAATTTTAGTTGGTCTACCTGACTGTGGTTTTGTTTTAACAGAACCCCTCATTTTCAACTTATTAATTAGAGTTTGAACACTGCTGATTGGCATTCTCGATTCCTTGGATATCTTTTTATATATTTTTCCTATTTTATACAGTTCAACTACCTTTTCCTGCAGATCATTTGACAATTCTTTTGCTTACCCCATGACTCAGAATCCAGAAACATCAGTGCAGCACTTATTGACCTTTTATATATACACACACACACACACACACACACACACACACACACACACACACACTACAAGCAAACAGATTACAGGCGAGTTTAACTTGTGTGCATGTTATCAGGCTAAAATCACCAGGGCATGTAAACTTTTGATTAGGGTCATTTTGGGTAGTTTCTGTTGTCATGATTAAAAAAAGAGTAAACACAGTTGATTGATAATAAATGGCTTCAGCCAAACACTAACTGTGAGTGAAAAATGTTTTTGTGTTATTCACATTCTCTGAAAAATGGCCAAGAAATCATAAATTCTGCCAGGGTATGTAAACTTATGAGCCCAACTATATATATATATATATATATATATATATATATATATATATATATATATATATATATACACACAGGGGCCTTGCTAGGTGGCAAAAAGACCAGGGGCTTCAGCCCGAAGTCCAAGGCCGGCACGGGGGGGGGGGGCCTCTAGTGGCGCTGGGTTTTTTTGGTTGGGCGGAGGGGTTGTGTGGCGGGGGGTACGCTGACTTGCTGGTTGCTGCCTGGCTTACCAGTGCCCATCAATGCTGACCACTAAACTGACCTACCTACCTGACATACACTGACCTACCTGACACATACACTGACCTACCTGAAATACACAAAAAACAGGAAGGTTGGGACTTTGAGTGAGGTGGGCAAATGAGGCCAATGGGTCAGTCACCATCAAAAACAAGCCATTTTATTAATACATAGTAAAATAATGACATAATGGTGACCCCAATATGGGTTGACTGTCACATCATATACAGATACACCCTGTTTGGTACATTGTAAACATTCATAACAAGCCCCTAAAAAAGGGGGTGCAGAGCGAATGGTATGAAAGGTGAAATGTCCATAAATTGCATAACATCACAAAGTAGATAAATGGATGGAACTTTGGGATTGGTAGACCCAGTAAGAGGGGAAGTAATTGTTGGGTGCATGTCGTAAGGCGTAAGCCCGACGCGTTTCGTGTTTCAAAACACTCTTCAGGGGCGATTAAGCACCAATATCTAAAGACAAAAGAAAAAAGGGAAGGCTGTTCTAGATGGAGTGCAATATGCATGGTAAAAAAGAAACCGGGTAACTGTGCATATGGGGGCAGAAACGCCACTACCCCAAATGGATACTCACATGCCAATGGGGTATGAACTCCATGAGGTGCACGGTCACTGACATACACTGACCTACATACACTGACCTACCTGACCCACACTGACCTACCTGACCCACATACACTGACCTATCTGACATGCACTGACCTACATACACTGACCTACCTGACTCACACTGACCTACATACACTGACCCACCCACACTGACCTACCTGACCCACACTGACCTACATACACTGACCCACACACACTGACCTACCTAAACCACACTGACCTACCTGACCCACACTGACCAGGTTAGACACAGGCAGGGGTGGTGAGGGGGGGTTAGACACAGACAGGGGTAGAGGAGGAGGGTTAGACATAAAAAGGAAGGGGTGGTGAGGGGGGGGTTAGACACAGGCAGGGCTGGTGAGGGGGGGGGTTGGACACAGGCAGGGGTGGTGAGGGGGGATTAGACACAGGCAGGGGTGGTGAGGGGGGGTTAGACAAAGCGGGGGGGTGGTGAGGGGGGTTAGACACAGGCAGGGGTAGAGGAGGAGGGTTAGACATACACAGGCAGGGGTGGTGAGGGGGTTAGACATAGGCAGGGGTGGTGAGGGGGGGTTAGACACAGGCAGGGGTGGTGAGATGGGGTTAGACACAGGAAGTGGTGGTGAGGGGGGGTTAGACACAGGCAGGGGTGGTGAGGGGGGGTTAGACACAGGCAGGGCTGGTGAGGGGGGGTTAGACACAGGCAGGGCTGGTGAGGGGGGTTAGACACAGGCAGAGGTGGTGAGGGGGGGTTAGACACAGGAAGTGGTGGTGAGGGGGGGTTAGACACAGGCAGGGCTGGTGAGGGGGGGTTAGACACAGGCAGGGCTGGTGAGGGGGGTTAGACACAGGCAGAGGTGGTGAGGGGGGGGTTAGACACAGGAAGTGGTGGTGAGGGGGGGTTAGACACAGGAAGAGGTGGTGAGGGGGGGTTAGACACAGGAAGAGGTGGTGAGGGGGGGTTAGACACAGGAAGTGGTGGTGAGGGGGGGTTAGACACAAGAAGAGGTGGTGAGGGGGGGTTAGACACAGGAAGAGGTGGTGAGGGGGGGTTAGACACAGGCAGGGGTGGTGAGGGGGGTTAGACACAGGAAGTGGTGGTGAGGGGGGGTTAGACACAGGCAGGGCTGGTGAGGGGGTTAGACACAGGCAGGGCTGGTGAGGGGGGTTAGACACAGGCAGAAGTGGTGAGGGGGGGTTAGACACAGGAAGTGGTGGTGAGGGGGGATTAGACACAGGCAGGGCTGGTGAGGGGGGTTAGACACAGGCAGAGGTGGTGAGGGGGGGTTAGACACAGGAAGTGGTGGTGAGGGAGGGTTAGACACAGGCAGGGCTGGTGAGGGGGGGTTAGACACAGGCAGGGCTGGTGAGGGGGGTTAGACACAGGCAGAGGTGGTGAGGGGGGGTTAGACACAGGAAGTGGTGGTGAGGGGGGGTTAGACACAGGCAGGGGTGGTGAGGGGGGGTTAGACACAGGAAGGGGTGGTGGGGGGGTTAGACACAGGAAGAGGTGGTGAGGGGGGGTTAGACACAGGAAGTGGTGGTGAGGGGGGGTTAGACACAGGAAGAGGTGGTGAGGGGTGGTTAGACACAGGAAGTGGTGGTGAGGGGGGGTTAGACACAGGAAGTGGTGGTGAGGGGGGGTTAGACACAGGCAGGGGTGGTGAGGGGGGGTTAGACACAGGCAGGGGTGGTGAGGGGGGGGGTTAGACACAGGAAGTGGTGGTGAGGGGGGGTTAGACACAGGCAGGGCTGGTGAGGGGGTTAGACACAGGCAGGGCTGGTGAGGGGGGTTAGACACAGGCAGAGGTGGTGAGGGGGGGGGGTTAGACACAGGAAGTGGTGGTGAGGGGGGGTTAGACACAGGAAGTGGTGGTGAGGGGGGGTTAGACACAGGAAGTGGTGGTGAGGGGGGGTTAGACACAGGAAGTGGTGGTGAGGGGGGGTTAGACACAGGCAGGGGTGGTGAGGGGGGGTTAGACACAGGAAGTGGTGGTAAGGGGGGGTTAGACACAGGCAGGGGTGGTGAGGGGGGGTTAGACACAGGCAGGGCTGGTGAGGGGGGGTTAGACACAGGAAGGGGTGGTGAGGGGGGTTAGACACAGGCAGGGGTGGTGAGGGGGGGTTAGACACAGGCAGGGGTGGTGAGGGGGGGTTAGACACAGGAAGGGGTGGTGGGGGGGTTAGACACAGGAAGAGGTGGTGAGGGGGGTTAGACACAGGAAGTGGTGGTGAGGGGGGGTTAGACACAGGCAGGGGTGGTGAGGGGGGGTTAGACACAGGAAGGGGTGGTGAGAGGGGGGTTAGACACAGGCAGGGGTGGTGAGGGGGGGTTAGACACAGGAAGTGGTGGTGAGGGGGGGTTAGACACAGGCAGGGGTGGTGAGGGGGGGTTAGACACAGGCAGGGGTGGTGAGGGGGGGTTAGACACAGGCAGGGGTGGTGAGGGGGGGGTTAGACACAGGAAGGGGTGGTGGGGGGGTTAGACACAGGAAGAGGTGGTGAGGGGGGTTAGACACAGGAAGTGGTGGTGAGGGGGGGTTAGACACAGGCAGGGGTGGTGAGGGGGGGTTAGACACAGGCAGGGGTGGTGAGGGGGGGTTAGACACAGGAAGGGGTGGTGAGAGGGGGGTTAGACACAGGCAGGGGTGGTGAGGGGGGGTTAGACACAGGAAGTGGTGGTGAGGGGGGGTTAGACACAGGCAGGGGTGGTGAGGGGGGGTTAGACACAGGAAGTGGTGGTGAGGGGGGGTTAGACACAGGCAGGGCTGGTGAGGGGGTTAGACACAGGCAGAAGTGGTGAGGGGGGGTTAGACACAGGCAGAAGTGGTGAGGGGGGGTTAGACACAGGAAGTGCTGGTGAGGGGGGGTTAGACACAGGCAGGGCTGGTGAGGAGGTTAGACACAGGCAGGGCTGGTGAGGGGGGTTAGACACAGGCAGAGGTGGTGAGGGGGGGGGTTAGACACAGGAAGTGGTGGTGAGGGGGGTTAGACACAGGAAGTGGTGGTGAGGGGGGGTTAGACACAGGAAGTGGTGGTGAGGGGGGGTTAGACACAGGAAGTGGTGGTGAGGGGGGGTTAGACACAGGAAGTGGTGGTGAGGGGGGGTTAGACACAGGAAGAGGTGGTGAGGGGGGTTAGACACAGGAAGTGGTGGTGAGGGGGGGTTAGACACAGGCAGGGGTGGTGAGGGGGGGTTAGACACAGGAAGGGGTGGTGAGAGGGGGGTTAGACACAGGCAGGGGTGGTGAGGGGGGGTTAGACACAGGAAGTGGTGGTGAGGGGGGGTTAGACACAGGCAGGGGTGGTGAGGGGGGGTTAGACACAGGCAGGGGTGGTGAGGGGGGGTTAGACACAGGCAGGGGTGGTGAGGGGGGGTTAGACACAGGAAGGGGTGGTGGGGGGGTTAGACACAGGAAGAGGTGGTGAGGGGGGTTAGACACAGGAAGTGGTGGTGAGGGGGGGTTAGACACAGGCAGGGGTGGTGAGGGGGGGTTAGACACAGGAAGGGGTGGTGAGAGGGGGGTTAGACACAGGCAGGGGTGGTGAGGGGGGGTTAGACACAGGAAGTGGTGGTGAGGGGGGGTTAGACACAGGCAGGGCTGGTGAGGGGGTTAGACACAGGCAGAAGTGGTGAGGGGGGGTTAGACACAGGAAGTGCTGGTGAGGGGGGGTTAGACACAGGCAGGGCTGGTGAGGAGGTTAGACACAGGCAGGGCTGGTGAGGGGGGTTAGACACAGGCAGAGGTGGTGAGGGGGGGGTTAGACACAGGAAGTGGTGGTGAGGGGGGGTTAGACACAGGAAGTGGTGGTGAGGGGGGGTTAGACACAGGAAGTGGTGGTGAGGGGGGGTTAGACACAGGAAGTGGTGATGAGGGGGGGTTAGACACAGGAAGTGGTGGTGAGGGGGGGTTAGACACAGGAAGTGGTGGTGAGGGGGGGTTAGACACAGGCAGGGCTGGTGAGGGGGTTAGACACAGGCAGGGCTGGTGAGGGGGGTTAGACACAGGCAGAGGTGGTGAGGGGGGGTTAGACACAGGAAGTGGTGGTGAGGGGGGGTTAGACACAGGAAGAGGTGGTGAGGGGGGGTTAGACACAGGAAGTGGTGGTGAGGGGGGGTTAGACACAGGAAGTGGTGGTGAGGGGGGGTTAGACACAGGAAGTGGTGGTGAGGGGGGTTAGACACAGGCAGGGGTGGTGAGGGGGGGTTAGACACAGGAAGTGGTGGTGAGGGGGGGGTTAGACACAGGAAGTGGTGGTGAGGGGGGGTTAGACACAGGCAGGGGTGGTGAGGGGGGGTTAGACACAGGAAGTGGTGGTGAGGGGGATTAGACACAGGCAGGGCTGGTAAGGGGGGTTAGACACAGACGGGGTGGTGGAGATGAGATCAATGGCGCTGACACTTACTTTCTCTCAGTGTCAGCCGCGCCTCCAGCGATCCCTCTTTCATCAGGGGGTCTCCGTGTACAGCAGGAAGCTCCTCCCCTTCACACTGTTACCCGTCAGCTGACTTTCTCTTGTCATCCCGACATGTTAGCAGCAGTAGGGAGGAGCCGTGGAAAGGATGGGCGGCGGTCCGCTGTGCGGGTATAGCAGCGAATGCTCTGCCGTCACCTGTAAAAGCAGCTACACTGCCCAGGCCACCCTCACAGTGGGATAAGAAGTAGAGCGATCGTCAGGAGTTCCGCCACCATCTTCTTAGGCATCAATGTGCCATCCCTCAGAACCTGCCGCCCGGGACCCATGGTCCCACCAGGTCCCATGGTAGGGCCGGCCCTGCCCATGAGCACTAGCGCGGAGGAGGAGGAAGTGCAATCCTCCTCCGCTTTCAATGCTGGGAAGTGTGGGCATGGTGGGCAGTGACGTTACTGGTTGCTAGCCGCTAGGCGGCTATAGCAACCAGTGACCAAGAGTGGAGTCAGGCGGGTATGGAGGCAGAGCTGGAGCCGGAGCCAGCGCTACCACGGCGCACTCCGCCCTTGTCCCCAGCATTCTAGGACCGGGACAAGAGACTCGGGGCTATTAGCCCCAGGCTCGGGGCTGTAGCCCCAATAGCCACCCCCTGACGACGCCTATGTATGTATGTATGTGTGTATATATATATATATATATATATATATATATATATATATATATATATATATATATATATATATATATATATATATACTTACTAAGTGTTTATACTAAATACACAAAAATCATATCATATACATAAGAAACCAAATGATGAAATGCAAAAAGTGACAAAATGTAGATATACAAATGCTTAGTCAACCAAATCCTTTCAACCAGTCTTAGTTAAATATGTGAGAAAATATTCCAATCTAAATGTCAAATCATATGAGATTGTCCATACCTCATCAATTTCACTGTGAATTCTATTCCAGCCAATCTTCTTACGTAATTATAAATCTCCACCAGATTACATCATTAGCATTCCCGTCACCATACCCCCACAGGGTATTCTCTCACCTGATAGTGTGGACCCCACATTGTTATTGGAGGTGCAAGAGTGCTTGCAAATATCGCTGGTACTGGTAAGACAACCGACTCTTCTCACCTAATCTTCAGTCCTTAATGGATGAACTCTCATGTAGGATATAAAGGGAGATCTAATAGTACAGTATGACAAAAAAAAAAAAAAAAATTATTAAAAAATCTCTAGAATATGCACTCAGACGAAGGAGTAATTATAAAGCATATAGTGATCTTGATAGTGCAGGTAATACATCCAACAAAATGGCATCCTTGCCCCGTCCAGAATGATGATGTCAGGGGCCGCCACATTTTAAGGAGTAATACACATTTGTTGATTCACGGTAATATTTGAGATTTATTGGAGCGCTTCAAATTTTTTCTTTTTCTATCCAAAGGGGAATATGGTCAACATGTATAACGAGGGTTCTGTATATTTAACCACTTGAGCCCCGGACCATTATGCTGCCTAAGGACCAGAGGTCTTTTTCCAATTTGGCACTGCGTCGCTTTAACTGCTAATTGCGCGGTCATGCAATGCTGTACCCAAACGAAATTTGCGTCCTTTTCTTCCCACAAATAGAGCTTTCTTTTGATGGTATTTGATCACCTCTGCGGTTTTTATTTTTTGCGCTATAAACGGAAAAAGACCGAAAATTTTGAAAAAAAATGATATTTTCTACTTTTTGTTATAAAAAAAATCCAATAAACTCAATTTTAGTCATACATTTAGGCCAAAATGTATTCGGCCACATGTCTTTGGTAAAAAAAATGTCAATAAGCGTATATTTATTGGTTTGCGCAAAAGTTATAGCGTCTACAAACTAGGGTACATTTTCTGTAATTTACACAGCTTTTAGTTTATGACTGCCTATGTCATTTCTTGAGGTGCTAAAATGGCAGGGCAGTACAAACCCCCCCCAAATGACCCCATTTTGGAAAGTAGACACCCCAAGGAAATTGCTGAGAGGCATGTTGAACCCATTGAATATTTATTTTTTTTGTCCCAAGTGATTGAATAATGACAAAAAAAAAAAAAAAAATATTTACAAAAAGTTGTCACTAAATGATATATTGCTCACACAGGCCATGGGCCTATGTGGAATTGCACCCCAAAATACATTCTGCTGCTTCTCCTGAGTATGGGGATACCACATGTGTTGGACTTTTTGGGAGCCTAGCCGCGTACGGGGCCCCGAAAACCAATCACTGCCTTCAGGATTTCTAAGGGTGTAAATTTATGATTTCACTCTTCACTGCCTATCACAGTTTCGGAGGCCATGGAATGCCCAGGTGGCACAAAACCCCCCCAAATGACCCCATTTTGGAAAGTAGACACCCCAAGCTATTTGCTGAGAGGCATATTGAGTCCATGGAGTATTTTATATTTTGACACAAGTTGCGGGAAAGTGACACATTTTTTTTTTTTTTGCACAAAGTTGTCACTAAATGATATATTGCTCACACAGGCCATGGGCATATGTGGAATTGCACCCCAAAATACATTTAGCTGCTTCTCCTGAGTATGGGGATACCAAATGTGTGGGACTTTTTGGGAGCCTAGCCGTGCACGGGACCCCGAAAAACAATCACCGCCTTCAGGATTTCTAAGGGTGAAAATTTTTGATTTCACTCTTCACTGCCTATCACAGTTTCGGAGGCCATGGAATGCCCAGGTGGCACAAACCCCCCCCCCAAATGACCCCATTTTGGAAAGTAGACACCCCAAGCTATTTGCTGAGAGGCATGGTGAGTATTTTGCAGCTCTCATTTGTTTTTGAAAATGAAGAAAGACAAGAAAAAACATTTTTTTTTTTCAATTTTCAAAACTTCGTGACAAAAAGCGAGGTCTGCAAAATACTCACTATACCGCTCAGCAAATAGCTTGGGGTGTCTACTTTCCAAAATGGGGTCATTTGTGGGGGTTTTGTGCCACCTGGGCATTCCATGGTCTCCGAAACTGTGATAGGCGGTGAAGAGTGAAATCAAAAATTCACGCCCTTAGAAAGCCTGAAGGCGGTGCTTGGATTTCGGGGTCCCGTGCGCGGCTAGGCTCCCAAAAAGTCTCACACATGTGGTATCCCCGTACTCAGGAGAAGCAGCAGAATGTATTTTGGGGTGTAATTTCACATATTCCCATGGCATTTTTGAGCAATATATCATTTAGTGACAACTTTGTGCAAAAAAAAAAAAAAAAAAATTTGTCTCTTTCCCGCAACTTGTGTCGCAATATAAAATATTCCATGGACTCGACATGCCTCTCAGCAAATAGCTTGGGGTGTCTACTTTCCAATATGGGGTCATTTGGGGGGGTTTTGAACTGTCCTGGCATTTTATGCACAACATTTAGAAGCTTATGTCACACATCACCCACTCTTCTAACCACTTGAAGACAAAGCCCTTTCTGACACTTATTGTTTACATGAAAAAGTTATTTTTTTTTTTGCAAGAAAATTACTTTGAACCCCCAAACATTATATATTTCTTTAAAGCAAATGCCCTACAGATTAAAATGGTGGGTGTTTCATTTTTTTTTTTCACACAGTATTTGAGCAGCGATTTTTCAAACGCATTTTGTGGGGAAAAAACACACTTTTTAAAATTTTAATGCACTAAAACACACTATATTGCCCAAATGTTTGATGAAATAAAAAAGATGATCTTAGGCCGAGTACATGGATACCAAACATGACATGCTTTACAACTGCGCACAAACGTGCAGTGGCAACAAAATAAATACATTTTTAAAAGCCTTTAAAAGCCTTTACAGGTTACCACTTTAGATTTACAGAGGAGGTCTACTGCAAAAATTACTGCCCTCGATCTGACCTTCGCGGTGATACCTCACATGCATGGTGCAATTGCTGTTTACGTTTGACGACAGACCGCCGCTTGCGTTCGCCTTAGCGCGAGAGCAGGGGGCGACAGGGGTGCTCTTGTTTTTTTTTTTTTTTTTTTTTCTTTATTATTTTTTTGCTTTTTTATCTTATTTTTAAACTGTTCCTTTCATTTTTTTTTTTTTATCATTTTTATTGTTATCTCGGGGAATGTAAATATCCCCTATGATAGCAATAGGTAGTGACAGCTACTCTTTTTTGAAAAAATTGGAGTATATTAGACCCTAGATCTCTCCTCTGCCCTCAAAGCATCTGACCACACCAAGATCGGTGTGATAAAATGCTTCCCCAATTTCCCAATGGCGCTATTTACATCCGGCGAAATCTAAGTCATAAAATGCTCGTAGCTTCCGGTTTCTTAGGCCATAGAGATGTTTGGAGCCACTCTGGTTTCTGATCAGCTCTAAGGTCAGCTGGCTGAATCTCCGGCTGCATTTTCAGGTTCCCTGTTGAGACAGGAGAGCCAGAGAAAAACACGGAAGACGGTGGGGGGGGGGGGGCATTCCCTCCCACGGCTTGTAAAAGCAGTCTAAAGGCTAATTAGCCGCTAGGATTGCTTTTACATGAAAGCCGACCGCTGGCTGAATAGAATGATACCAAGATGATACCTAAACCTGCAGGCATCATTCTGGTATAACCACTCAAAGTTGTGAATGGCGTACCTGAAGACAAAAAAATGGTTAACAATAAAGCACAGTAAACGGTAAAGTATAAAAAATTGCATACCTGAAAAGCAAACATGATAAAACATAATAACAATAAAACATTGCAGAATAGAATACAGTAAAAAAGAGCAGAACAATAGAGAGAATAGAGGGAGAGGGAACAATAAAACGACAACTATTTTTTTTTTTTTTTTTTTTTTACACTTTTTTTGTAACTAACTTTTATAACTGTAACCGGTTCCAGGTTCGGGTCTCTCAAAATGCGATGGCATCTTGGGAGACCCTGTGAAAGTGTGCCTAGTCTGTGGAATGCTGTACCCTACGCTAATACTCAACTAGTGCATGGTAGCGTTCAAAACATTCACCAATGCAAAGACCAGGATTGTCAGGACTGGAGGGACAATAATAGTGGGTGTCACGCCTATATCCGCGCTAGCTGCAGACACATCATCTTTTTTGGGGGGGTTCGCTGGGTAGGGGTACTCGGGAGGACATAAAGAAAATGCCTCTCATGCAGCCGACTGCATTTGGTTGGGGATGTGAATGGGGGAAGTACGGGCGCTGCAGAAGTGGTGGGTTCCCAATTAGGATTGGCGAATGCAGCAGGAAGGGCATTATGGGCACGACGGGCCTGTGTTTGTCTTTTTGGTGGCAGCGGGACACTACTTGTGCTTGCCACCTCACCAGCTTGAACTGCACTTATGGGACTCGCCACGTCACCACGTGTTACTGCAGTGCTGGTTTGACTACGACCGGGGTGTACTAGGCCGCTGGTGCTTGCCAGTTCACCAAAACGCTACCAAAAAAACTGTTAGCGATCGCAGGGATCAGGCCTGACTCTGCGAACGCTGCAGTTATGCGTTTAGTCTTTTGTAAGTGACAGTGATCGATCGATACTGCACTTGGGTGGGCTGGGCCGGGCGGAGGGGCAAAACGCAGGTGCTAGCAGGTATCTGTGCTGATCCCGCTAACACTGCGTTTTTGGGAACCCTAAACTGCTGGGGACACTAGTATAGATCTGATCGGATCAGATATTGATCTGTTCAGATACTATGCCACTAAGGGAGGTGTACGGTGCGTGCGTGGGTGTTAGCGGTACTGGCGCTAACCTGACGCTGCCTGGGGCTGGTGCTTGCCAGTTCACCAAAATACTACCAAAAAAACTGTTAGCGATCGCAGGGATCAGGCCTGACTCTGCGAACGCTGCAGTTATGCATTTAGTGTT
This sequence comes from Aquarana catesbeiana, assembly GCF_042186555.1. Lineage (NCBI taxonomy): Eukaryota > Metazoa > Chordata > Amphibia > Anura > Ranidae > Aquarana > Aquarana catesbeiana. Next base: position 530,331,601 of record NC_133325.1, on the reverse strand, counting down.
TTGTAAGTGTCAGTGATCGATCGATACTGCACTTGGGTGGGCTGGGCTGGGCCGGGCGGAGGGGCAAAACGCAGGTGCTAGCAGGTATCTGGGCTGATCCCGCTAACACTGCATTTTTGGGAACCCTAAACTGCTGGGGACGCTAGTATAGATCTGATCGGATCAGATATTGATCCGTTCAGATACTATACCACTAAGGGAGGCGTATGCTGCGTGCGTGGGTGTTAGCGGTATTGGCGCTAATCTGACGCTGCCTGGGGCGACGCATATCACCGCCAGGCGATCAGGGGGCTAAACCTTTATTCGGTAATAAACGGCGGGTGCCCTGACACTATAAAAAATAAACGAACTAACCAGCCTCACTCGTAACACTTATACGGTGATCAGTGGTGAAAGGGTTAACTAGGGGGCCATCAAGGGGTTAAAACATTTATTCAGTAGTATATGGGGGTCCCTGACGCTATAAAACTCTGACGGCGAACCTCAATATTTACGTCCCTAACTAGCGTCACCAGTGACACTAATACAGCGATCAGAAAAATGATCGCTTAGCGACACTGGTGACAGGGGGTGATCAAGTGGTTAAAACTTTATTGGGGGGGTTAGGGGGGTATCCTAGACCTACAGGGGGATAATACTAACTGTCCCAACACTGTAACTGTCACAAACTGACACCAATGCAGTAATCAGAAAAAAAAAAAACCTGCTGGTGTCAGTTTGTGACAGGGGGGGGGGGATTGGGGGGGGGGGGGGGGATCGGGGTGTTTTGTGTGCCTGGCATGTTCTACTGTGTGTGTGTAGTGTTGTGCACTCACATACCTGTCTTCTCTCCTCGGGCCGGAACGGAAATTACCGAGCCGAGGAGAGATAACATCATTTCCTTTGCTGCTGTTTAGCATACAGCAGCAAAGGAATGATTCGATTGGCCGGCGGCGATCGCGAGGGGGGGCCACGAACGGATGGCCTCCCCCTCACCTCCGATCGCCGTGGGACAAAAGACGACCGCCTCGGGCACCGGGGGGGGTCCGATCGGACCCCCTACCCGCGGAAGGCAAATCACGTACATGTATGTGATTTTGCCTGTCCGTGCCACCTTGCCGATGTACATCGGCGTGAGGCAGTCGTCAAGTGGTTAATAGAGTTAAAAAAAAATGTGCGAAAACTTTGTTTGAAGAACCCTTGTACTTAAGTGGTCCATATAGTGAACTTGATGTAGAGTTACTCAGTTTCAGATCATTACAGTGGACAAATGAGCCACTCTTTACGTTTGGAGGTAAAGAGATTTAACCTTCACATACTGAATTCACAGTAAGAGCTGTGAAAATGTGGTAAAGAGTCCTTCAAGAACTGGTTCTGGCCAGCTAAGTAGATTGCTTTTAACCACTTGCCGACCGCCTAACGCGGATATACTGTGGCAGAATGGCACGGGCAGGCAAAATCACGTACCTGGTACGTGATTTGCCTCCCCCGGTGCCCGAGGCAGTCGGCATCGTTAGGGGAGTGATCCGTGCTGAGGGGGAGGCCACTCATTCATGGCCACCCCCTCACGATCGCTCCCAACGAATGACAATCTTCCTCTGCCTCTGTAATGTAAACAGCGGCAGAGGAAGTGATGTCATCTCCCCTCGTGTCGGTCTTTTCGTTCCGGCACCGAGGAGAGAATACATCCAAGTAAGTGCACCAACACTACACTGACAGTAGAACACTCTAGGCACGCATTTCACCTCAGTCACCCCCCTGCACCCCCTGTCACAGTGACACCAATAGCAGTTTTTTTTTTCTGATTATTGCATTGGTGTCATTTGTAACCAATATAAGTATTAGGGCAGTTAGTGGTAGCCCCCTTTAGGTCTAGGGTACCCCCCTAACCCCCCCTAATAAAGTTTTAACCCCTTGATCACCCCCCGCCGACAGTGTCACTAAGCGATCGTTTTTCTGATCACTGATCGCTGTATTAATGTCACAGGTGCCCTCCCCACTCCATTGACTGTGCTTTCTGGCACATACACTATATATACAGGGACTATTGAAGGAGGGTTCACTGCTGAGCTCTGATGAAGAAGGGACGTGCCCTTCGAAACGCGTTAGCTGGTAGTGAAGCCTGTATGTTCCTCTAAGACCTTTGGAAGGCTTCGCTCATCATTACAACCACTTGCTGCTTGTTGTTGCTCGAGTTTTATGGTACCTGATTTTACAACTGCTTGTGAGTAATTTCTTTTATCATTTTATTCAATAAATGTTTTACAAAAGATAATGCACATGGCCGGTGCGCCCCTCTTTCTTTTTATTTCTTCGTCTGCTAGGATTCCCCATCCTTGAGGGCAGCAAGGCCTGTGTCGTTCTTCCATCTATCTGGTTGACCACTTGTGCACAGGAGTCATTTTCTTTTTTCTGTACCCCCATATACTACCTACTAAAGGTTTTAACCTCCTGATTGCCCCCTAGTTAACCCTTTCACCAGTGATCACCATATAACTGTTACGGGTGACGCTGGTTGGTTAGTTTGTTTTTTATAGTTTCAGGGCACCTGCCGTTTATTACCTAATAAAGGTTTAACCCCCTGATCGCCCGGCGGTGATATATGTTAAGTTTTAGGGTCTGCGTCGCCCCAGGCAGCGTCAGGTTAGTGCCAGTATCGCTAACACCCACGCACGCAGCATACACCTCCCTTAGTGGTATAGTATCTGAACGGATCAATATCTGATCCGATCTATACTAGCGTCCCCAGCATTTTAAGGTTCCCAAAAACACAGTGTTAGCGGGATCAGCCCAGATACCTGCTAGCACCTGCGTTTAGCCCCTCCGCCCAGCCCACCCAAGTGCAGTATCGATCGATCAGACCCCAATCTTCTTCTTCTGTCGTTGATGTGCAAGAGCCGCAGGTCCCTCGTATGGAGCAGAGCAGTACTAGCGCCGCTATTCCTTCAGGTGAACTGGCAAGCACCAGCGGCCTAGTACACCCTGGTCGTAGGCAATCCAGCATTGCAGTATCACGTGGTGACGTGGCGAGTCCCATAAGTACAGTTCAAGCTGGTGAGGTGGCAAGCACAAGTAGTGTCCCGCTGCCACCAAGAAGACGAACACAGGCCCTTCATGCCCATAGTGCCCTTCCTGCTGCATTCGCCAATTCTAATTGGGAATCCACCACTTCTGCAGCACCCGTACTTTCCCCATTCACTGGCCAACCCGGCATTCAGATGGAAACAGTTGATTTTACATCACTTGATTTTTATTCGCTGTTTTTCACCGAATATAGATCTATTGTGGACCAAAGCAATTTGTACGCTGGTCAACACATCGCCACTATTCCCCAGTCCTCCCTTGCCAGAGATTGGAGACCAATTACAGTTTCCGAATTTAAGCTCTTTCTGGGCCTTTCCCTCAACATGGGCATAACTAAAAAGAGTGAGTTGCGGTCATATTGGTCCACTGACCCAATTCACCATATGCCCTTGCTCTCTGCCTCCATGACCAGGGCACAATACGAGCAGATCTTGCGGTTCATGCACTTCAATGACAATGAACTCTGTCATTCTCATGAAGACCCTGGATACGATCGGCTCTACAAAATTCGGCCCCTCGTAAACCACTTCAACCAACGTTTTGCAGACTTGTTTACTCCCCATCAAGTTGTCTGCGTTGATGAGTCCCTGATTAAGTTTTCTGGCCGCTTGTCATTCAAACAGTGCCTTCCCAGCAATCATGCCAGATACAGGGTCAAGATGTATAAGCTCTGTGACAGGGCCACAGGCTATACATGTAGTTTTATGGTTTACGAGGGAAAAGCCACGTAGAGCCGACAAACTGCCCTGACTACATAGGAAGCGCTGGCAAGATTGTGTGGGACTTGGTGTCACCCTTATTCGGAAAGGGGTACCACTTATATGTGGACAATTATTACACGAGCGTGCCACTTTTTAGTCACTTGTTTGATCAGCAGATTGCAGCATGTGGCACCGTGCGACCTAATCGCCGGTGCTCTCCCCAGCGGCTTGTAGATTCCCGTCTTAGGCTGGGGGAGAGAGCCTTCAAGTGTAAAAACTTGCTCGTTATGAAGTAGAGGGATAATAACAATGTTTTTGTTCTTACCTCCCTTCATGCAGACACGACGGTCCAAATTACTACGGCATCTGGTGTTGTGGAGAAACCCCTCTGTTTCCACGAATATAAACAAAATATGGGAGGGGTGGACCTCAACGACCAGTTGTTGGCGCCGTACCTGATTGCCCGTAAGGCCAGATGCTGGTACAAGAAAGTGTCCGTTTATTTATTTCAATTGGCTTTGCTGAACGCTAATGTTCTATACAGAGCTTCAGGACAGACTGGATCCTTCCTTAAATTCCAGGAGGAGATGTCAGAGCCCTTCTGTTTCCAGACAGTGCTCCACCTCACCTTCCCCAATCAAATGCAGTAAGCTGGCTGCATTAGAGGCATTTCCTTTGTCCTCCCGAGTACCTCTACCAAACGAGCCCCTCAAAAAAGATGTCATGTCTGCAGCAAGCGCGGATATAGGTGTGACACCCGCTATTATTGTCCTTCCTGTCCTGACAATCCTGGTCTTTGCATTGGTGAATGTTTTGAACGCTTCCATACACTAGTTGAGTATTAGCGTAGGGTACAGCACTGCACAGACTAGGCACACTTTCACAGGGTCTCCCAAGATGCCATCGCATTTTGAGAGACCCGAACCTGGAACCGGTTACAGTTACAAAAGTTACATTTATAAAAAAAAGTGTAAAAAAAAAACAAAAAAAATAAAATAAAAAAAAACAAAAATAGTTGTTTTATTGTTCTCTCTCTATTCTCTCTCTATTGTTCTTCTCTTTTTTACTGTATTCTATTCTGCAATGTTTTATTGTTATTATGTTTTATCATGTTTGCTTTATAGGTATGCAATTTTTTTATACTAAGGTTTACTGTGTTTTATTGTTAACCATTTTCTTGTTTTCAGGTACGCCATTCAGCTGCAGAGCGGATTTATTTATCTTGACAGCAACAGCGTTTGCTCCCACCATACATAAAGCCGTGACTCCAGCGCTGCCGGAAGTGATTTCACCACCACAGTTAAAAAAAGAGCATATATGCCAAAGCATGTGGGCAGCAGGGGCAGAGGAGCGATTTGCTCCTACCTTTTGCAGGTGGATACCCCATGCTTCGGCATATATATATATTTTAGGCACAGGTTGCGTTAAAAAATGTTTTATTTTTTACTTTGTTTTTTTTGTATTTACTTTGCAAGTATGTAAGTCTTACTGTTATACTGTAATGTTACTTAGTTTTATTGTTAACCATCATTTGCTTAGCAGGTACGCCATTCAGTTGCAGCACGGATTCATTTATCTTGACAGCTACAGCGTTTGCTCCCACGATACATTAAGCCGTGACTCCAGCACTGTAGGAGGTGATTTCACCACCACAGTTAAAAAAAGAGCATATATGCCGAAGCATGGGGGCAGCAGGGGCGGAGGAGCGATTTGCTCCTACCTTTTGGAGCAGATGCCCCCATGCTTCGGCATAAACAGTGCATGTATGCCCATCATTAGAAGTGGGTGGATGCAGGAAGGTATTCTAATGGTGGGCATACCCACCGATCAATCTCTTTTTTTCGTTCAGCCCACAGGCTGCATGAAAAAAAAGTTTACAATATATGCCCAACAAGGACCAGCAACGTACTGGTATGTTGCTGGACTTTGAGTGGTTATACCAGAATGATGCCTGCAGGTTTAGGTATCATCTTGGTATCATTCTTTTCATCCAGCAGTCGGCTTTCATGTAAAAGCAATCCTAGCAGCTAATTAGCCTCTAGACTGCTTTTACAAGCCGTGGGAGGGAATGCCCCCCCCCCACCGTCTTCCATGTTTTTCTCTGGCTCTCCTGTCCCAACAGGGAACCTGAGAATGCACCAGTGATTCGGCCAGCTGACCATAGAGCTGATCAGAGACCAGAATGGCTCCAAACATCTCTATGGCCTAAGAAACCGGAAGCTACGAGCATTTTATGACTTAGATTTCACCGGATGTATACAGCGCCATTGGGAAAGCATTTTATCACACCGATCTTGGTGTGGTCAGATGCTTTGAGAGGAGAGATCTAGGGTCTAATAGACCCCAATTTTTTCAAAAAAGAGTACCTGTCACTAGCTATTGCTATCATAGGGGATATTTACATTCCCCGAGATAACTAATAAAAATGATTTAAAAAAAAATGAAAGGAACAGTTTAAAAATAAGATAAAAAAGGAAAAAAAATAAAGAACAAAAAAAAAAAAAAGCACCCCTGTCCCCCCCTGCTCTCGCGCAAAGTCGAACGCAAGCGTCGGTCTGGAGTCAAATGTAAACAGCAATTGCACCATGCATGTGAGGTATCACCGCGAAGGTCAGATCAAGGGCAGTAATTTTAGCAGTAGACCTCCTCTGTAAATCTAAAGTGGTAACCTGTAAAGGCTTTTAAAGGCTTTTAAAAATGTATGTGGTTTGTGGCCACTGCACGTTTGTGCGCAGTTTTAAAGCATGTCCTGTTTGGTATCCATGTACTTGGCCTAAGATCATCTTTTTTATTTCATCAAACATTTGGGCAATATAGTGTGTTTTAGTGCATTAAAATTAAAAAAGTGTGTTTTTTCCCAAAAAATGCACTTGAAAAATTACTGCGTAAATACTGTGTGGAAAAAAAATGAAACTCCCAGCATTTTAATCTGTAGGGCATTTGCTTCAAAAAAAATTATGTTTGGGGGTTCAAAGTAATTTTCTTGCAAAAAAAAATAATTTTTTCATGTAAACAAAACGTGTCAGAAAGGGCTTTGTCTTCAAGTGGTTAGAAGAGTGGGTGATGTGTGACATAAGCTTCTAAATGTTGTGCATAAAATGCCAGGACAGTTCAAAACCCCCCCAAATGACCCCATTTTGGAAAGTAGACACTCCAAGCTATTTGCTGAGAGGCATGTCGAGTCCATGGAATATTTTATATTGTGACACAAGTTGCGGGAAAAAGACACTTTTTTTTTTTTTTGCACAAAGTGGTCACTAAATGATATATTGCTCAAACATGCCATGGGAATATGTGAAATTACACCCCAAAATACATTCTTTTGTTTCTCCTGAGTACGGGGATACCACATGTGTGAGACTTTTTGGGAGCCTATCCGCGTACGGGACTCCGAAAACCAAGCACCGCCTTCAGGCTTTCTAAGGGTGAATCACAGTTTCGGAGGCCATGGAATGCCCAGGTGGCACAACCCCCCCCCCAAATGACCCCATTTTGGAAAGTAGACACCCCAAGCTATTTGCTGAGAGGTATAGTGAGTATTTTGCAGACCTCCCTTTTTGTCACAAAGTTTTTAAAATTAAAAAAAGAAAAAAAAATACATTTTTCTTATCTTTCTTCATTTTCAAAAACAAATGAAATAAAAAATTTACACCCTTAGAAAGTCTGAAGGTGGTGATTGGATTTCGGGGCCCCGTATGCAGCTAGGCTGCCAAAAAGTCCCACACATGTGGTATCCTCGTACTCAGGCGAAGCAGCAGAATGTATTTTGGGATGTAATTTCACATATGCCCATGCAATGTTCGAGCATATATCATTTAGTGACACTTTTTTGCAAAAAAAAAAAGTTTGTCACCTTCCCGCAACTTGTGTCAAAATATAAAATATTCCATGGACTCCACATGCCTCTCAGCAAATAGCTTGGGGTGTCTACTTTCCAAAATGGGGTCATTTGGGGGGGGGGGGGGGGTGCCATCTGGGCCTTTTATGGCCTTCAAAACTGTGATAGGTAGTGAGGAGTGAAATCAAAAATTTACGCCCTTAGAAATTCTGAAGGCGGTGCTTGGTTTTCGGGGCCCCGTACACGGCTCGGCTCCCAAAAAGTACCACATATGTGGTATCCCCGTACTCAGGAGAAGCAGCAGAATGTATTTTGGGGTGTAATTCCACATATGCCTACGGCATGTTTGAGCAATATATAATTTAGTGACAACTTTGTGCAAAAAGAAAAAAGTTTGTAATTTTCCCGCAACTTGTGTCAAAACATTTTGGCCTAAATGTATGACTACAATTGAGTTTATTGGATTTTTTTTATAACAAAAAGTAGAAAATATTTTTTTTCAAAATTTTCGGTCTTTTCGGTCCGTTTATAGCGCAAAAAAGAAAAACCACAGAGGTGATCAAATACCATCAAAAGAAAGCTCTATTTGTGGGAAAAAAAGGACGCAAATTTTGTTTGGGTACAGCATTGCATGACCGCGCAATTAGCAGTTAAACCGACACAGTGCCAAATTGTAAAAAGTGCTCTGGTCAGGAAGGGGGTGAATCCTTCTGGGGCTGAAGTGGTTAAGAAAGCCCTGGATGCATTCCTAAATGCACAAAATATTACTGGATGTTAACATGTAGATGTAATAAGACAGGGGTAGATGAAATATCCAATTGCTTCATCGGGGATCAGGAAGGAGTTTTTTTTTCCCTTACTGGAGTCAATGGGATCAAGCTTTATTGTTTTTTTTTTTTTTTTTTGCCTGCCTTTGGATCAACTGGGAGTATAGGATAGTATATATCAAAGTTTTCTATTTTTTGTGTTTTTTGTTTTGTTTGGATTAGTGTCTTTTTTTTCAACCTCACTATGTAACTATATAGGAAAATATATTTTTTTATTTTTCAATATCCATGTATATACTATTTAACGTTGTAAAATAGTAGGACCCTGCTGTTTAACATATGACCTAATTAAAAGGAATGGTCCGATTAGAAACTACTTATGCATTGTGAAGTGGTTAAGCCTCCATTCACACCGGTGCGGCTTCGAAATCACGGTACTTCAACACGCATTCGAAGCCGCACATCGGTGCGATTTGCACTGCCTATTTTATTGCGGCTTGCAACTTCATACGAAGTCTATGCAAGTCGCAATGAAATTGTCAGAGTAGTGCAGGAAACTTTTTGTAACGCTTCCATTGCCGACAATGGGGTACCACTTGTGCGATTTTGAACTGTCAAATTGCATGACAAATCACACCGTGTGACCGGGGGGAATTAGTCTGAGAATTTATCTGGCATTTTTAGTATCGTATTGAAAGATCCAGTGCATCCGGAAAGTATTCACAGCGCTTCACTTTGCCCACATTTTGTTATGTTACAGCCTTATTCCAAAATGGATTAAATTCGTTATTCTGGGGGGGAGTGGCTTAGCAATGGCCGAGTGAGGACACGTTTTGAGGGAACTCCTGGCCATCCCGTTCTATCCCGCTAAACAGACGGTAATTCTAGAGAGGAAGAAAGGCATGATACCCACCAGACACTACCGAACAAGATCAACTGGAGGGAATCGGTCTTCTACCCCAAGAACCGGCATTCATCGGTATTTCCGAGACACACAGAGAGTGTCGCCAGGATCCATTATAGCAGCACCACGTGCACCTCGCATACAGGAGGGTACTACATTGAACTTACCGAGGTCCCCCACTCCTTCTGTGGACACAGACTTTGACACGGAGACTGCTGCCAGTGATCCTATGAATATGGATGACACATCTCCAAGGCTGTGCGGAATGCCTGATGACCTCCGTACTATCCTGCAATCCCTCCCGACCAAGTCGGATATAGAAGGCCTCATCCTCCGCATTGAGGAGGCACACAGTAGAGACATCCAAGAAGTCAGAGCTGATCTACACACACTCACGGACCGGGTTGACTCTGGTGAGGCTACGATCTCCTCTCTCACACCGGATTGCTGAACTAGAACGATCCCAGGAATCTCAAGCGGCAACGGCTGTAGATTTACAGCTTCATTTAGAGGATTTGGAAGATCGTAGCCAACGCAACAATCTCCAACTGCACGGCCTCCCGGAGGCTACCAGGGCGGAGGATTTGACGGCTACTGTGACGGCCATTTTCCGTCGTTGGAATTAGATCGGGTGCACAGGGCCTTGGGACCTAAATCAAATGATCCTGACAGACCAAGAGATGTACTCTGCAGGATACATCATTATAACCAAAAGGAGCTTATCCTATGCAAGGCATGGGAACACAGGACCGTGGAATTTGATGGCGCCACAATTAAAGTACTCCCAGATCTTTCTAGGGCCACGCTACAGAGAAGGGCCAAGCTGAGACCCGTCTTGGATTTAGCCAGAAGGCAAGACTGACTTATTGCTGGGTATACCCTTTGGCAGTCATCTTTCGCAAAACATCTGCCTCCTTCACGTTGCGCACACCTGCGGATTTACCGGCGCTCTTTGCTTTCCTAGGAGTGGAACCAATCCAGGTCCCAAACTGGCTGACCATCCTGCCCTGTGCCTCAGGCCGCTCGGGATCCTCTGCTCACCAAACCTACCAACTTCCTCGTCGAATGCGATCTAGAAGAAGGACACGATCACCCTCCGCTGAGGAGTCCTGGGAGTCGTGAGCATTAACCTAGTGAGTTGCCCTATTATGGAACTAGTACACATCCGAGTATTTTACCCCTGTTCATGGAGTTCTTCCATCCCCTACTGTAGGCTGGCTGGAGGCACATACACCTCTCTGGTAAGGTTGGAGAAAGTTATCTCCGCTCCTTGAGATATATGACTCTTGCCCTCCGACCCTGTTCTTATTAAGACAAACACGCTTTGCCTGTTGACAGAGACTGCCACGGTATCTAAGATCTGCTTTGTGTTTGTTGGAGCAGAGACCTTGAGCCGCGCTGAATTGACTTTAGAGTGAAGAAGTAAGTTCAGGCAGGCAAGAATGAACCCTCGGTACTACGATTTCTGAGGTAAGACTTCTACACACTGTGCCAGTGCTCGGCTGCAACGGATTGTGCTTTGCATATTTCGCATTCATCGTTGAACACTGTGCCCAGAGGCCACAGCATCTTACTCAAAATTTGCTATTGTCTGGCATTGGAGAAGATTTGTTTGAATGAAGACAAAGGAGAGTTAATCCCTGCTTACCAGCTAGCAGCCCAGGTTCTTCCTATGTTTTAATGTACTGTTTTCTATGTGTAATTGCCTTATTTACTTAGCCTGGGGAACCATAGTTATCCCACTACCACGCACGATATAAACACATGCTGTACTGTTACAGTAGATGGGGCTCCCTCTAGACATAGCGCTCCACTAGAAAGGGGGATTTTGAGCCCTGGTCGGTGGGCTCAACATTGCCTGAGGAGTGCACACACTTGATAAGGTACTTTATCCACACTTTAACAAGGGGGGGGATGGAGAGTGAGACACGGAACTACATACTCCCACACATGTAACGAGACTGTTTCTTGAGACAGTGGCTGGTGTGTCTCTCCTTCTCTCCTCCCCACCATTATGTACAGAGAGGTATCTAATCTCATACCAGCTATATAATTAGCCGAGAGGATTATGTTTAGGGATTACCAATCCACAATTTGTTCATATAAGGGGTTCTTCATGTTATGATTATTGTTATTTTTTCGTTTCCTACTTGAGATGTGTCGGAGCATTATTCTCCATCAATATATAATAAGGGGCAAATATCATAACTGTTTAATCTGCTATTGGCTTATTTTGTCCTCTTTTCCCTCTTCGACCCAGACCTGCTTGCTTCTAGTCGTTTACCGTCATTACATCTGCTTTTTCATAACACACTATATTGCGGGCGAAGGGGGGGGTCAGCGAGCACCTCGCTGGTCACCTCTTTCCATCACCCCACTTAGACCTGTGCTCGATTACCAGAGTTACTTTGGTGAGCATCTTCGCATTTACAGTGCTATCTTCTTAGAATTTGAATACGATACCCTCTTAGGGTGTCTCACCTACTATTTTCTTCTCTCTCTCTCCTTCCTTATAGCTTCCTACGCTTTCCTGTTTCCTGCAGTCTTGTCTTTCCTACCTTTTTCTACTTTTTTTTTCCTTCCTCCACATCCTTTCTCCTCTACCCCCCCCCCCCCCATCTCTTCACAAGATCTTGGGGTCATGGAGGCAGTAAACATACTCTCGCTCAACGCGAGAGGTCTAAATGTACCAGAAAAAAGGCACATGTTGTTGCAAGACCTGCACCGTCTGAAGACTGATTTGGCATTCATTCAGGAGACACACTTTAAAGGAGACAAGTTTCCCATTTTGCAAAATAAATCCTTCCCGATGGTGTACCATTCCACTAATGGGGAGGCTAAATCTCGGGGGGTATCCATACTTATCTCTCGCTCCGTCCTCTGGATCTGTGAAGAGCTGAAAGCGGACCCTGAGGGGCGTTTTTTGCTCCTCGGGGTTGCAATTGGAGGGGTGGAGGTGACTCTGGTCAACGTATATGTCCCGAACTGTGGACAAGATCACTTTATTACCAAAATGATTGACACATTATTAGATTTTGCCAGAGGCCAGGTATTACTAGGGGGTGACTTCAATGTTCCATTAATCCCCTCAGAGGATACTTCGACGGGTCATTCCTCAATCACCCCTGGTGTTGGGAAGCGCATTGCACGCTCACTTCATAAAGCACAGTTAATTGATGCCTGGAGACTTATTCACCCCACTGAGAGGGATTACACCTTTTATTCCACACCACATAAACTATACTCGAGGATCGATTACTTCCTGATCCCTCACTCCCAACTGCATGCCATTAGAGACTCCTCAATTGGATCCATCACGTGGTCTGACCATACCACAGTTTTACTGACCTATGCCCTGTCTGACGTTTTCGCCTCCAAAATGAGAACATGGTGGTTAAATGAGAGCCTCCTCCAGGACAAAGAAATACTGCAGGACGTAACCAGTGAGCTGGACTGCTATTTCCAAACTAATGATACCCCCGATAGTAATCCCGGTATTGTGTGGGAAGCTCACAAGGCAGTGATTCGTGGGGTACTCATTAGGCATGGTTCGCGTGTTAAGAAACAGCATTTGGAACAGTTGGCGTCGCTTTTAAACCCATTGAACCGAGCGGAAGCCCGACACAAACATGCCCAGACCCAACCTCTAGAGACAGAAATCTTGATTTTACGTAAGAAAATTACCGACTGAATGCATTTTCAAGCCAAAGCCGCGATTCAGATTTGTCGTCGTGTTTCTTACGAATCCTTACGAATTACCATAAATGTGGTAAACTTCTGGCTAGATCGCTCAGAGAGCAAGCATTGGCTAATTACATACCTCACATTAGGACACCCTCGGGTCAGAAGCACATATTATCTGATCCCTTTGGGATTAAGAACGGAACACGCCAAGGATGCCCTTTGTCCCCGCTCCTCTTTGCCCTGTCACTGGAACAGTTTCTACATACCGTACGAGCCAATCCGGACATCACGGGAGTGGTTATGGGAGAATCGCATCAGAAGATCACCGCATACGCGGATGACATGTTGTTCTCACTTACCAATCCATCGATCTCTCTCCCAAATCTTCTAAACGAATTTAAGATATATGTTAATCTCTCAAACTTGAAGATTAATTTCAGCAAGTCCGAGGCAATGGGTATAGGTTTCTCCCCATGTCAAATCACGGCCTTCCAATCTAGTTTTAAATTTCACTGGACAACCTCAGCCTTAAAATACCTTGGCACATATATACCCTCCAAAATCTCACAGCTTTTTCCTCTGAATTTCCCCCCTCTACTGGCTAAGGTCCGGGCTCTCCTTGCCAAATGGCAAACAGGATTGCATTCGTGGTTTGGGAGATGCAATATCCTTAAGATGTGCATTCTCCCTAAATTCCTCTACCTTCTCCAAGCCCTTCCAATCCAGATCCCTTCCAATTTCTTTGACCAGACCAGAGCCTTATTCTTCGACTACATATGGGCTCATAAAAGACCTAGACTCAACAGACGACAGCTTATGTTACCCAAGCAATTTGGGGGATTGGCAGTACCAGACCTCCGCAAGTACCACCAAGCGACTCACGTAACAAGAATTATTGACTGGAACAGACACCAATCCACGAAACTATGGACCAGCTTGGAACAGACCCAATGTGATATACCCCTCGACAGGGCCCCCTGGTGCTTTAACTCTCTGCCCAAAGAAATGAAGAATCACCATCTGATAGGTACTACTATACAAATATGTTCTGCTATCTTTGTGCTTTCTGGTCTAGTGCCACTGAACTCATCACCTCGCCCGGTATTGGGAAACCCAGAATTTGCTCCAGGTCACACAGACCCTATCTTTCGCGCATTGAGAACAGCGGGATTTTTCCAAGCATCCCATTTCTTGATTAATGGTAAATGGCCATCCGTAACAGATCTTATGAATATAGACGGCCCCTTTCACTTAGATTTTTGGAGAGCTCAACAACTTTGCCATTTCCTTAAATCGATGCCCCCTCCTAGTAGCTCTGACCAAACTCTAAACATCCTCGAGACCTATTGCTCGGAGGTTGGTGTCATGTCCCACACATTATCGGCCATCTATCAATTGCTGATTACACCACCAGATGGACATCGCCTACATTTCATAGATGGGTGGGAAAAAGATCTACAATACACCTTTACGACGCGACAAAAACAAAATATTCTCCACTTCACACATAAATCCTCAATTTGCTCTAAAACACAAGAGATCAACTATAAAATAGTTACCAGATGGTACAATACCCCAGCAAAGTTACGGAAGATCTTTTCTTCTGCTACGGATCTTTGCTGGAGATGTCAGAGAGAATGTGGAACGATCCTCCACATTTTCTGGACCTGTCCCAAATTGGAGGGGTTTTGGAAAACCATTCAACAGACGATGCAGAAATTCACTGAATACCCCATTCCGGCGGATCCGGCCCTCTTCCTGCTTCACACATTCAACAAGCCCCGTAAAGTTTATAAAAAACTGCATCCTCTTATACTGGAAATCCACACAATCTCCTCCTATTAGTTTATGGCTCAGGAAAGTAGAGGAAATTAAACAAATGGAGGACTTAATCCTCACGGCCCGTCATCAAAGTGAATGGTTTACTAAGACATGGTCCATCTGGAATATCTTCATCTTCTCAGTTTAGGGCCGGATTCTGCTGGGAAGGGATACACCAGACTGAAATTGTCTTATGTTAGAATGCCTGAGAGTCGAATCGGTCTGCAGCTGTGACATGAATTGTACCACTTTGAACCCTGATTCGGAGAGGGATGCGCGCGCTGCCTCGATGTACCCTATTTTTGTCCTACCCCTTTCCCCCCTCCATACCGCCTTCCCTTTATCTCTCTTTCTTTCCTTCCTCCCTTTCTTCCCTTTCCTTTTCTTTCTTCTGTTTCCGCTTTCTGCTGGGCTACTGTGGGTGGATGGGGTATTATTTAGTGCCCCGTTGACCTACATGGCTTTTCTCTTACACTAAACTGGAAAAAAAGAGGTGGGACTCACGGAATCTCTCGATGGTCCAAATGCAACCTCTGGGTAGGTTGTTCTTCGCCTCAGCCAGAGTCACGGATGGAAATGTTACTGACGCCAAAGATTAATGTATTCTCGTTACAGTTGTATTTTCTACTTATGTCATGGTGTACTGTTATGTTCATCTTATGATGTGATATCTTTTCCTTGTGTGACTTTGTGATGATGTATTTCGTGTGTCTTTGCCAATACATTAAATAAAAAATTTGAAAAAAAAATAAATAAATTTGTTATTCTGCTCAAAATTCTACAAACAATACCCCATAATGACAACGTAAAAAGTTTGTTTGAAATCTTGTTTGTATAAAAAAAAAAATCACATGTACATAAGTATTCACAGCCTTTGCCCTGACACTCAAAATTGAGCTCAGGTGCATCATGTTTTCACTGATTATCCATAAGATGTTTCTACAACTTGATTGGAGTCCACCTGTGGTAAATTCAGTTGATTGGACATGATATGGAAAAGCACACACCTTTCTATATCAGGCCCACATTTAACAGTGCAAAGAAACCAAGCCATGAAGTCCAAGGGATTGTCTGTAGACCTCCAAGGCAGGATTGTATCGAGGCACAGATCTGGGGAAGGGTACAGAAAAATGTCTGCAGCATTGAAGGTCCCAATGAGCACAGTGGCCTCCATCATCCATAAATAGAAGAAGTTTGAAACCACCAAGACTCGTCCTAGAGCAGACTGCCGGTCAAACTATGCGATCTGGGGAGAAAGGCCTTAATAAGGGAGGTGACCAAGAACCCGATGGTCACTCTGACGGAGCTCCAGCGTTTCTCTCTGGAGAAAGGAGAACCTTCCAGAAGAACAACCATTTCTGCAGCACTCCGCCAATGATGCCTGTATGGTAGAGTAGCCAAGAGGAAATTCAGGACAGATGGGTCATCTCCACAGTGTCTCTAGGATACAAACTAGAATTTTGGGAGTTTTCACCGTCTCATTTTCTGAGATCAAATGTTCCCAAAGATCCAGAGAAAAGGCAATCTCTGTTTCGGGCATTAGAGCGATTACTGGCTCAGGAGGTGATCATACAAATCCCCACAGAAGAGCAAGGTTTGGGGTTTTATTTAAACCTCTTTACGGTACCAAAAACCGAATGGAGATGTCAGACCCATTTTAGATCTAAAGAATCTAAATCCTTTCCTGAAGATCCGCTCTTTTCACATGGAGTCGATCAGGTCAGTAGTTTCTATCCTACAAGGAGGAGAACTTCTGGCGTCTATCGACATCAGGGATGCATATCTGTATGTCCCTATATTTCCCGCTCACCAAAGGTTTCTGCAGTTCAAAGTAGAACCAAGTTAAGGACACAGGGCATAACAGTCTTGGCGTACCTAGATGATCTATTGCTAATAGACCAGTCGTTAACTCATTTTGAGCAAAGTGTGTGCATTACAACCAGTTACCTGGAAAATCTGGGTTGGATTCTCAACCTAGAGAAGTCTTCCTTAAAACCGCTAAAAAGTCTGGAGTACTTGGGTCTGATCTTTGGCAACATTTTAACTCAGAAAACGAGACTGTGAAAACTCCCAAAATTCTAGTTTGTATCCTAGAGACATACAGCCCAGAAAAGGGTGTTCTTGCCTCAGGCAAAGATCAACTCCATAAGAGAGCTGGTGCGGATGGTCAGGTCGAAAGGAGATCCCTCCATTCATCTTTGCATGAGGTTGTTAGGAAAGATGGTGGCTTAATTCGAAGCAGTTCCCTATGCACAGTTCCATTCGAGACTGTTGCAAAACACTATCCTGTCTGCATGGAACAAAATGATTCAAGCTTTAGACTTACCAATGCAGCTGTCCCCAAGGGTGTCCTAAAGCCTCAGTTGGTTACTAACCCAGAATCTGCTGAAAGGAAAATCCTTCAGACCAGTTATCTGGAAGGTGGTAACGACAGACGCCAGCCTTTCAGGCTGGGGAGCAGTGCTGGAGAAGACAACTGTCCAGGGACAGTGGTCAAGAACCGAGAAAGCCTTGCCCATCAACATCCTAGAGATTCGGGCAGTGCGTCTGGCTCTGAAGGCCTGGACTTTAACGTTACGGGATTGTCCTGTCAGGATCCAATCCGACAATGCCGCAGCTGTAGCCTATATCAATCACCAAGGGGGCACCAAGAGTCTTGCAGCGCAGACAGAGGTGAACCATATTATAACTTGGGCAGAAAGGAATGTTCCGTGCCTATCGGCAGTCTTTATTCCGGGAATAGAGAATTGGCAGGCAGACTACCTGAGCTGCCAGCAGTTATTCCCGTGGAATGGTCCCTTCACCCCAACGTTTTTTGGGCTGTTTGCCAAAGATGGGGACGCCGGACGTAGTTCTTCTGGCATCCAGATTCAACATGAAGTTAGTCAACTTTGTGTCCAGGACAAGGGATCCACTCGCTTGCGGAACAGATGTGTTGGTGACCCTGCGGTTTCAGTTCTCACTGATTTATGCATTCCCCCCTATTCAGTTGCTGCCATGACTTCTTTGCAGGATTAAGCTGGAAAGAAAGCTGGTTATTCTGGTAGTCCCAGCGTGGCCCGGAAGCTCCTAGTATGCAGAAATCGTAAAGATGGCGGTGGAGAATCCATGGTCCCTTCCATTACGGCCAGACCTCCTCTCACAGTGGCTGATATTCCATCCTACCTTACGAACGCTAAATTGAAACCTACATTCTAAAGAAACGTGGGCTTTCCGGGTCAGTTATCTCTACCTTGATTAATGCAAGGAAGCCAGCTTCCAGAACTATATATTATAAAGTCTGGAGTGCTTATGTTTCCTGGTGTGAGTCCAAGGGTTGGCACCCTCGGAAGTATATCATAGGCAGAATTATTGCCTTTCTACAATTAGGGGTAGAGATGAAATTGGCCTTGAGTACTATTAAGGGCCAAGTCTCAGCTTTATCGATTTTATTTCAAAGACCACTTGCATCACATTCTTTAGTCTGGGGTTTTATGCAAGGGGTGATGCGGCTTAATCCGCCAGTTAAATCATCTTTGAGCCCTTGGGACTTGAACTTAGTTTTGTCAGTGTTATAAAAACAGCTATTTGAACTGATACAACATATTCCCTTAGTCCTTCTGACAAGGAAGTTCGTGTTCTTGGTTGCTATATCCTCAAGCAAGGAGGGTTTCAGAATTGGCTGCTCTTTCTTGTAAAGAACCATACTTGATTATTCATTAAGGACAGAGTGGTGTTGTGCCCTCGTCCAATTTTTTGCCAAAAGTGGTCTCAGGTTTCCACCTGAACCAAGATATTGTCCTGCCATCGTTTTTTCCAAAACCTTGTTCCAGGGAAGAGAAGTCACTACATTGTCTTGATGTGGTGAGAGCGGTCAAAGTCTATTTAAAGACGACTGCTCAGACCTGGAAGACCGATGTCTTATTTGTACTGCCAGAGGGTCCTAAGAAAGGACAGGCAGCGTCGAAATCCACTGTCGCTAAGTGGATTCGGCAAGTTATAATTCAGACTTATGATTTAAGGGGTAAGATTCTACCTTTTCAAGTCAAAGCGCACTCTACCAGGGCGGTTAGTGCTTCTTGGGCAGTGCGTCACCAAGCCTCCATGTCTCAGATCTGTAAGACCGCAACTTGGTCTTCAGTACATACATTCACCAAGTTTTATCAGGTGGATGTAAGAGGGCATGAGGATATCGCCTTTGGGCGCAGTGTGCTGCAGGCTGCAGTATAGGTCCTCAAGTCTGGGGGTGCCCTATGGGTTGTCTCTCCCTCCCCTCAGATAGCATTGCTATGGGACGTCCCACATAGTGATTACTATGGTGCTCTGTGTCCCATGATGTACGATAAAGAAAATAGGATTTTTATAACAGCTTACCTTTAAAATCCTTTTCTTGGAGTACATCATGGGACACAAAGGTCCCTCCCCTCTTTTGGGGTTTAAGTATATTGCTTTGCTACAAAAACAGAGGTACTCCTGGTAGGAGGAGATATATAGGGAGTGAACTTTCTGTATTGGGTATACCAGTGTCCATCACCTGAAGGTGCCTATATACCCACATAGTGATTACTATGGTGCTCTGTGTCCCATGTTGTACTCCAAGAAAAGGATTACAGGTAAACTGTTATAAAAATCCTATTTTTTTACCTAAAAGCAAAATGCTATGCGTGGCAGAAAACTAACACTACACATCACCCTGAACACACCACCCCCACCGTGAAACATTGTGGTGGCAGCATCATGTTGTGGAGATGCTTTTCTTCAGCAGGGACAGGGACGCTGGTCAGAGTTGATGGGAAAACGGATGGAGCCAAATACAAGGGCAATCTTAGAAGAAAACTTGTTATAGGGCGTACACACGGTCGGACTTTGTTCGGACATTCCGACAACAAAATCCTAGGATTTTTTCCGACGGATGTTGGCTCAAACTTGTTTTGCCTACACACGGTCACACAAAGTTGTCGGAATTTCTGATCGCCAACCACGCGGTCACGTACACCACGTACTACGAGACTAGAAAAGGCTGGTTCAGAACCAAGCGCGGCACCCTTTGGGCTCCTTTTGCTAATCTCATGTTAGTAAAAGTTTGGTGAGAGACGATTCGCGCTTTTTCAGACTCGTGGCTTTCAGATCGTTTTCTGCCGTTCAGTTTGTGCTTGTGGGTTTGTATCTGCTCTTCAGTGCGTGCAGTCAGTTCGTATCAGAGTTTTCTGTGTGATCTTGCCTGCTCGTTGCTGTTTTTCAGGTCGCTCTTCACAGGCCTTGCTGTTCTTCAGTGCGTTCTGTTACTTCGTTCTGAGCAGCCGACCGTTTTCTAGCCATGTTTCGTATGCGTACTCCTCGTAGAGTTCGTGCTGTGCGGGGGCTTGGTGTTGGGGTCCTGACCTTGACACAAGTCCAGTCCATGAACAGGGTGGGGAGGAGTTCATGGACCAAGAATTGGTTGCTTCAGCGTGACCAGTTCTGTCATATGCCTTTGCTCCGTGAGATCCGTGAGAATAATCCTGATGATTTCAGGAACTTTCTCAAGATGACGGACCCCGTGTTTCACCGTCTGTTGGCTTTGCTGACCCCCTATATTAGCAGGCAGGATACCTGCATGAGGCAAGCCATCACTCCGGAGCAGAGGTTGGTCGCTACCCTGCGGTATTTGGCCACAAGTTCTCGACAGGCATCTCCCCTCAGGCTCTGGGGATCATTATCCCAGAGACCTGTTCTGCCATCATCCAGGTCCTGCAGAAGGAGTAAATGAAGGTAAGATTTTTACCCTTTAATATCACATTTTATTGTCTTTAATGTTTGATAATATATTGTATTTCTTTCCTCATTCCCTAATTACCATGATTGTAATATGCTGTGAATGTCCCCTTTGTCCTCATGCATGCTGGATTTTTATGTAATTATTATTTAAGGTCCTTCATACATATTTGCCCTTCAATAACCTCCCCAGCATGGTGTCTCCTGCCCTATATTCACCTCATGTAGTCACTTAATGTATTTTATCAGCTCCATAGTAGTGCTTTACCCCAAACACCCCCTAAAATGTTTGGTAATGTTATTTTTGATTTAAATTCAGGCAGAGTGCCAGAGGCTTTTTTTTGTGGTGTCCCCAAATAATTTTTAGTAACCCTCCCTCCCCCAACTGCTAAGTCAGCTGATCCCAATTCTCTATCCTCAATCATCTATCTGCTGACTTTGCCAAACCCATACACACTATACCCATCTCTTTTGTGGTCAGATTTATGGATGAATTGCCCAAAGCATGTAGTGCAAGGGCCTGCCTGTATACTTTCCAATGGTACTGTTTAAAGTTTTTGTATCCTATTATTATCTTGATAGGTAATAGCAGAATGTCCAAATGTCCTCAAATGTGTACAGTGTGTATTTATATCTTTGTATTCAGACACTTCTTACCTGTCCAGTGGGCTGCCAATAGTGTAACTAAGGAGGGGCTGTTCAAAGTAATACCCATTATTTAGGCATTCATCTCTCAATGAAGTGAAGAGGGTTACATGTCCAAGATTTCCACACACCCCCTATAATGTTAGAAATGGCCCATGAGAGGGGGGGGAGGGGGAATATGATAGGTGTACCTTATACTTTGGCCTTGTTAAATTCCCCTTAATAAATGCTATCTGGAGGTTGCCCCATAATGTTTGTGTCTAATCTGCTTGCCATGTTTCGGAGTAAAAATAGTAATGTTTATTGTTTTTTCCTCAACAGTTTCCTTCCACGCCACAGGAATGGCAGACTGTGGCCTCCCACTTTGCCCAGCGGTGGGACTTTCCTAACTGCGGAGGGGCAATTGATGGGAAACACGTCCACATCATCCCACCACCCAACTCGGGGTCGTACTATTATAATTACAAGGGGTTTAATAGTATAGTGATGTTTGCGGTGGTGTCGGCTAATTACGACTTCTTGTATGTGGACGTGGGGAAGAATGGCCGGATGTCCGATGGTGGAGTCATCGCCCAGACGGAGTTCTACAGGCGTCTCCAGAATGGCAGCTTGGACTTGCCAGCTCCAGAGGACAATGTGGAAGGACTCCCATTTGTGTTCGTTGCTGATGAAGCATTTGCGCTGGGGGACCACCTGATGCGGCCATTCCCAATGAGGACCCTCACCCCGGAACAGAGGGTTTTTAATTACCGGCTGGCCAGAGCCCGAAGAGTGGTGAACACATTTGGAATCCTGGCCAGCCGGTTCCGCCTATTTCTGACACCTATCCATATGGCGGAGTATAAACTGAACCATATAATACTTGCGTGCTGTGTTCTCCATAACGTTTTACAGAAACATTCGGCCAACTATGCTGGCTCAGTTGGGCCTGAGGCTGGAATCCTACATCAAACCACACTGACGGCGCTTGAAAGTGGCCGTCCTGGCTTGCCCTCCCTGAGTGCCCGTGATGTCCGGTTACGCTACCTGGAGTTCTTTAGGGGGGCTATCAATATGCCAGACAATATGTGAAGCCTTTTTCAAATAAAAAAAAATAAATAAATCTTTGTGGACATTTACTGCTTGTGTTTGAGCTGACCCTGACAGAAATGTGTGGAGTCCAGAAAATGTCGTGATTGTGTAACCTTATACAAAGCACTGTTGGCTGTTATTTACTAAATGCAAAAACACATTTCACTACAAGTGCACTTGCAACTGCACTGAAACTGCACTTGTAGTGCAAAGTTCACATTTGGTAGAACTTGAAGGCTATATCAGACATGAGTATTTAGGAACTGTGTTTGATATAGCGTTCAGATGGGGGGAAGTCACCCCAGGAAAAGCCAAATTTGGAAGATGCACACAAATTGCCCAATGTCAACATGTGCTACCTGCCATCACGGGGGATCAAGGGATGTGTTTTGGGGGAGCAAGCCCTTCCTCAACGCTACTTTATTATTGAGGAAGGGGTTGCACCCCCAAAACGCGTCCATTGATCTCCCGTGATGGCAGATAGCACATGTTGACACACTGTGTGCATCCTCCAAATTTGGCTTTGGGAAAAATCACAAAAACATTTAGCACATTGTAGCACACAAAAGAAGAAAGTGATTTGGAGGGGTTTTAAACTCGCCCCAAAACATCAATGATGTTTTTATATTTTGGAATAACATCATTGATGTTTTGCTTGATGATTTCCAATTGTAAATTACACCCCATGATCTCCCCGATCAGGATCTGGGCACTTTTGGATGTGAAAGGATCTTCATCCACAACCTCACGATCACCTAAAAAGAGAGGAACCCCAAAATAAATTTGGTTTAAAAAAATGCCGCCATCCATCTCTTATCTGAGCCTGTGGTCGCAGACACTCACCTGTTGTGGTGACTAGTTCCACCACGTCTTCTTCCTCCTGCTCATATTGTGTTGGGTGGATTTCCCCTTCTTCCCGAGGTGGGGGGTCTGTGGTCTCCTCGGATGAGGGGTGTCCTCCGAGTCTTTTCTCCCCTATGTCAAACAAAAATGGTATAATTAGCACACAGATATTTAATGTCAGAACTATAAAGATGAAACATTGCTTGGAAGTGGTGTACAATTATCTATTTTAGCAGAGTTCCAAGATGTAATTTTTTTAATGCCCTTTGTCAACCTGCAATACTTTACCTGTTTAGTACAAGCTTCACCGTCGGAGACCCCCCTATAGTATACACTGGAGCACCTGTGTGGCCCCCCCTAATAAAAATGGTGTTCTTGTGTCCCACACTAGTGCTCCAGTGTCCAGATGTGAAAACAGCTGCTCAGTGTCCTCTCCTTACACAGAATCTAGTTTGCATTTCATTCTAGTAACAAAGCCATCTACGCAACCCAATTCTTTGAAGACAAGTATAGGGCGTCAAAATGGTGGCCAAATGCATATGGGCTAAACAATGGTATTTTATATTTGGAACGAAAAATGTTTGATCCGAACGAATAATGTGCCCATGAACATGAAAGTTGCCATTTTAAGCTGTACAACAGTTCCTAAAAGCACATGGAGCAGCACGAACGTAATAAACACAAAAAGAATAGGAATACAGCACAACTACTCACTTTTTTGCAGCACTCTCCGGATCTTTCTGTACTGCTCATGTTCTCGTAATTTCAGGTCCGACCACCGCTTCCTGAGCTGATCTTTCGATCGTCGTACCCCGAATTTCCGGTGCAGACTCCTGACCACTTTCGCCATAATCTTGGCCTTTCGGACATTGGGGTTGGGGTAAGGCCCATACTTTCCATCATAGTCGGCCTTCTTCAGGATGTCCACCATCTCCAACATCTCCCCAAAGGACATATTTGAGTCCTTAAATCTCCTTCTGGATCGGGACGTTTCAGGCTCCGGCCTTTCCTCCTCCTCCTCGTTGCTACAATTAGCACGCACCTGCTGTCTATCCGCCATGTGCTCTTCCCCCACTGCGCCGAACGAAAAGGGGCGGGGAATAGACTAGAAAGAACGTCAGGGGCGGGCGGAGTTATACGCATGCGCAGTGTGTATAAAGCGTAACACACGTGCGTCTTATGTACGATCTGTGAGCGGAGGAAGGAGCATCGGAGACGCCGATCATGATAACGAAGGTAAGATCTAAACTTGCGCCTATACTGCTTCGAAATGGAAGCCTATATTGTAACAAGATTAGGGGAGTTTTGCCTGACATTAGGGTTTGTCTTGTGTTGTGTGTTGCAGAGAAAATGGATGGGTTCAACGACCACAATTTCCTGCCCCTGTTCATAGACAAGTACAGGGAGCTGCCCTGTCTGTGGCAAGTGAGACACCCCCACTATAACCACAAACAGAAGAGGCAGGCAGCGCTGGAGAAACTGCTGGAGTTGGTGAAGCCGGTGGTCCCCACAGCAACCATCCCTTATTTAAAAGCTAAAATTGGTGGCCTGAGGAGCACTTATCTTAGGGGTCCGGAGCTGCAGCAGATGACGTTTATGTCCCCAGACTCTGGTACTACGAGAGACTGCGATTTCTGTCAGACCACACTGAAGTCAGGGAATCCCTCTCTACTCTTCCTTCCACGCTTCCTTCCACCCCAGCCAAGGCTTCCGATGTCCAACCTGGGCCTTCCAGCCAGGAAGAAGTGGAGGAGCCCAGCTGGAGCCAGGTATAGCATTCTTCTACAGATTTCAGGACAATAAATAAATGATGTTTACTAGATGTTATTATTGATCACTAATTGATTGAAAAAAATGTTTTACATATCAATACACAGTAGTGGGCACCCAAAATTGGGACAAAAATGAAAAATGCTGGGCTCAGAAGGATAGTCTGTTATATTTGTTAACATTCAATTTGCAGCAGTCAGGAGGTGAAAATTGTGTGTGATTGATGAAAACAATACTAAAACTATGTCCCTTTTTCATACACAGGAAGACCTCAGCCAAGAGGAGGTTGTGGAATGTGGCAGTCAGGAGGAGGCGGGGATTAGTGGCAGCCAGGAGGAGGCGGGGATTAGTGGCAGCCAGGAGGAGGCGGGGCTAAGTGTCAGCCAAGAGAAGCCTGGAACCAGTCGCAGCCTGACTGAGTCTCAGGTCCCTCCCCTCCGCCTTCCATACAAAAGGGCCAGGAAGGCCACTCCGAGTCCCGTGCAAGATTCAGCGCTCAGGCTGATCCAGGAGGCTTCTGCGTCCCTACGAGCCTTCCCCAGTCCTGAAGAGGCCTTTGCCTACATGGCTGCCACCAAATTGCAGGGCATGCAGGAGGGTCAACGCAAGCTCTCTGAGGACCTGATTTATAAAGTCCTACATAAGGGGTTGAGTGGGGAACTAACACCCAAGACGGATGTCATTGAGATCGACGATCCTCCTCCTCCTCCTGCTGCCACAACTCCACCACCACAGCCACAGCGTGGAAGGAAGCGTGGAAAGAAGACCAAAGAGTGATGACCCTGGGTTCAGTCTGGTCTGACAGAAGATGCAGTCTCCCGTATGACCACAGCCTGGGGACACAGATGTCATCTGCTGCTGTTCATGATCTCTGGGACTTCTGGACCAGACTGCCCTCCCTTAGATAAGGACTCCTCAGGCCACCAATTTTGCTTTTAAATAGTTGATGTGTGCCCTGGGGGTCCAAGGCTTCACCCACTTCTGCAGTTTCTTCAGCTTTGCCTCCCTCTTTGTTTAGTTGTGAGCCCTTAATAAAAATTTTTAGGTAAATTCTACTCTCCTGTGTGTGTTTTCATCCAAAAAGGACAGTTTGTTGGTGAGTATTCAGGTACATTTCTAAAGTACAATGTGAAATTAACAAGGGACAACAACACCAAATAATCTCCTACAGATTAAATATAACAACATATCAATGGTGTTGTGGGAACTTGTCACAAAAAACACACACAAACATTTTCGGGAGTACAAATCAAAATCGCAGAAGAAAAAAAAAAAATAGAAACAAAAAAAGAATCTACATTAAAGCCAAAAAAAAAAAAAAAAATATACAAAAATATGTTGTCAGATGTGAGAAATCAAAATATATTGAGGGAATCACGATAAATAGTAAAGAAATAAGTTTGTGAGAAGTGTGTGTGAATATGAGCAGCAAAACTACTTAATTCTTGTCACATTATAAAGAAGAAGAGAGTGCGCTGTATTAAACCATTTTGAACATTGCAGCGTGACGAAAGTGCTGTATCCATAGCGAACGCTAAGTTTACCAGAACGAGCTGTCCCGTCTCGGAATTTCTTCTGAGCATGCGTGGCACTTTGTGCGTCGGAACAGGCCACACACGGTCGGAATTGACGCGATTGCATTTTGTTGTCGGAAAATTTTATCTCCTGCTGTCCAACTTTGTGTGTCGGAAAATCCGATGGAAAATGTCCGATGGAGCCCACACACGGTCGGAATTTCCGACAACACGCTCCGATCGGACATTTTCCATCGGAAAATCCGACCGTGTGTACGGGGCATTAGTCTGTAAAAGACCTGAGACTGGGGTGGAGATTCATCTTCCAGCAGGACAGCGACCCAGAGCTACAATGGAATGGTTTAGATCAAAGCATATTAATGTGTTAGAATAGCCCGGTCAAAGTCGAGATCTAAATCCAATTGAGAATCTGTGGCAAGACTTTAAAATTGCTGTTCAGACACTTTCCTTCCAATCTGACAGAGCTTGAGCTATTTTGCAAAGAAGAATGGGCATGTGGTGGAGGTGTCAGCAGAAATGCTCTGGACCACCCACATGGCTACTATAAGGGGCAAATTCATTCAGATGTCCACACAGATCAAAGGGGAGAGAATGGTTTACTTAGACTGGAAAACGTCAACTGTAACGTCTTCATAAACGAGATCCCAAAACGGTCCCCAGAGATAAACTGGACGCAGCTCGTCTCTCCCTCAACCTGGCTCTCACGGCCAAGGCCAAAAAGAGTATCAGATGGAGTGGGGCCAAGGGATAAAATTGACCCAATGCTAGCCACTAAACTATCTCCCCACCATCATATGCAAACTTTGCCTAAAATTCGTTTACATGGGGGACTTTGAATCCACAACGCAATATGGAAAGGTTTCACACTTTCTAAAAGAAACTATGTAGCGTGGAGGGTAACAGTAATATGGCCCACATGACTTTGTTCTTGGATTCGCTCCCAATTCTGACCCTGGAAACAAGACACCGAGATAAAATGGAGGCCCCGATATCATAGAAAGAAGTTCTGCTAGTCATTAAGAATCTTGGGAGGGGGTCTGCCCCTGGCCCGGATGGCTTCTCCAGACCTTATTATAAAACGTTTGCGCAAATCTTAGCCCCACACCTTACACACTTCAACTCCGAAACTAAAGGGGACCCTTTTGATAAATACCTCAGCTTTTATCTCGGTAATACCCAAACCAAACAAAGACAAAGGAGAGGTGGGAAACTATAGGCCCATATCTCTAATCAATAATGACATGAAAATCCTGCCCAAGATCCTAACGAACCGCATGGCATCGTTCATTGGCCCATAAGGACCAAGTAGAATTTATCCCCAGTAGACAGGGCCCGGATCAAATCAGGAGAGCGATAGATATAATTTCTCTCCTACAGACGGGATGGGACAAAGGGAGAAATCAGGAAGGTTTGCCCCTCTCGATTGATCTCCAAAAAGTTTTCAATTTGGTGTCCTGGCCATACCTGTTCGATGTCATGGGTCGCTGGGGCTTTGGTCAGAGATTCATAGGTCTTTTATCAGCACTATACTCCTTTCTGGAAGCCCAAGTTTGCCTCCAAGGGTATAACTTGGAGCCTATTAAAATAGCTAGAGGAACTAGGCAGGGCTGCCCCTTGTCCCCTTTAATATTTGCAATTGCAATAGAAACCTTGGCAACAGCCATACATACCCACCAGAACATTCAAGGGGTTCATTGCAGTCCGCAGACCCGTAAATGTGCCCTATTTGCAGACGACTTACTATTATTCGTCACTTCACCGACGACTTCTCTCCCAAACATTTGTGCGCTGTTAGCAGATTTTGCCAAGGCTTCAGGGTTATGGGTAAACCTTTCTAAATCCCAAATCTTAAAAATAACAGTCCCACATAGGATTGCTGAGAATCTTAAAACTTCTTTTCATTTTGAATGGAGTTACTCTACCATCAGATATCTAGAAGTGGACCTCTCCCCGAAGGTCGAACAACTCTATATGGTTAATTTCCCCCCCTCTATAAAAATCTCAAAGCGGTTCTCAAGGGCTGGGCTCTCCATGACATATCTTGGCTAGGGAGGATCAATGCAGTTAAGATGACGCTGCTCCCCAACTACTCTATCTATTTCGTGCCCTTCCGATTCCCATCAAAAAAGATAATCTGCGGATCTTCCAAAGCAAAATTATAAAATTCATATGGGGCTCCTCAGGACAGCACCTCTTGAGGCGAATGCTTTACAGACCGAGACCACAGGGAGGGTTAGGGGTTCCCAATTTATTGTGATACTGCCAAGTGGCACGCTTAACACAATTATCAATCATCTACACACACCTGGAAAAACCTGACTGGGTGCATATAGAAAAGCAAAGCAGTCCTCACACATACACTTGATTTCCTACTCTGCTGCCCTCCTAAAGATCGCCCACCCATTTTGTCCCCTGTGTTGTCTCATTCTATATCCCTCTGGGACGGTTTGAAAGGCCTCCCATCCTTAACCTCAGACATGCAACCATTAGCGCATAACTTTCATAACCCCAAATTCACACCAGGAATGAACATTAGGGCTTTCAGATGGTGGCTGGATAAGGGGTTATACCGCATTGGACATTTCCTTACCCCCCTGGCCACGCTCTCTCTCAGCTATTGTAAAGGCAAATTGGAACTGCCTGCCTCTGAGAGGTTCAGATTTATGCAAATATCTTACATCTTACACACTCAATGGAAAAACAGACCGGCACCCCCCAGGTTCACAATATACCTGTCACTAGCCTCAAATAGCCCTAAGATATCATATATGCTGGCGTGGGAAGATGAGATCCAGGTTTGCTGGGATGTAGAAACCTGGAATAGAAACTTCTTTAGATCCTACAAAGGTTTACACATGGTTACATAGTAGGTGAGGTTGAAAAAAGACACAAGTCCATCAAGTCCAACATATGTGTGTGATTATGTGTCAGTATTACATTACATATCCCTGTATATTGCGGTCATTCAGGTGATTATCTAATAGTTTCTTGAAGCTATCAATGCTCCCCGCTGAGACCACCGCCTGTGGAAGGGAATTCCACATCCTTGCCGCTCTTACAGTAAAGAACCCTCTACGTAGTTTAAGGTTAAACCTCTTTTCTTCTAATTGTAATGAGTGGCCACGAGTCTTATTAAACTCTCTTCTGCGAAAAAGTTTTATCCCTATTGTGGGGTCACCAGTACAGTATTTGTAAATTGAAATCATATCCCCTCTCAAGCGTCTCTTCTCCAGAGAGAATAAGTTCAGTGCTCGCAACCTTTCCTCATAACTAAGATCCTCCAGAACCTTTATTAGCTTTGTTGCCCTTCTTTGTACTCGCTCCATTTCCAGTACGTCCACCCTGAGGACTGGTGCCCAGAACTGGACAGCATACTCCAGGTGCGGGCGGACCAGAGTCTTGTAGAGCGGGAGAATTATCGTTTTATCTCTGCAGTTGATCCCCCTTTTAATGCATGCCAATATTCTGTTTGCTTTATTAGCAGCAGCTTGGCATTGCATGCCATTGCTGAGCCTATCATCCACTAGGACCCCCAGGTCCTTTTCCATCCTAGATTCCCCCAGAGGTTCTCCCCCCAGTGTATAGATTGCATTCATATTTTTTTCCACCCAAATGCATTATTTTACATTTTTCTACATTGAACCTCATTTGCCATGTAGTCGCCCACCCCATTAATTTGTTCAGGTCTTTTTGCAAGATTTCCACATCCTGCCGAGAAGTTATTGCCCTGCTTAGCTTAGTATCGTCTGCAAATACAGAGATTGAACTGTTTATCCCATCCTCCAGGTCGTTTATGAACAAATTAAATAGGATTGGTCCCAGCACAGAACCCTGGGGAACCCCACTACCCACCCCTGACCATTCTGAGTACTCCCCATTTATCACCACCCTCTGAACACGCCCTTGTAGCCAGTTTTCAATCCATGTACTCACGCTATGGTCCATGCCAACGCACCTTATTTTGTACAGTAAACGTTTATGGGGAACTGTGTCAAATGCTTTTGCAAAATCCAGATACACCACGTCTACGGGCCTTCCTTTATCTAGATGGCAACTCACCTCCTCATAGAAGGTTAATAGATTGGTTTGGCAAGAACGATTCTTCATGAATCCATGCTGATTACTGCTAATGATATCATTCTTATTACTAAAATCTTGTATATAGTCCCTTATCATCCCCTCCAAGAGTTTACATACTATTGATGTTAGGCTAACTGGTCTGTAATTCCCAGGGATGTTTTTTGGGCCCTTTTTAAATATTGGTGCTACATTGGCTTTTCTCCAATCAGCTGGTACCATTCCAGTCAATAGACTGTCTGTAAAAATTAGGAACAACGGTCTGGCAATCGCCTGACTGAGTTCCCTAAGTACCCTCGGATGCAAGCCATCTGGTCCCGGTGATTTATTAATGTTAAGTTTCTCAAGTCTAATTTTAATTCCGTCCTCTGTTAACCATGTAGGTGCTTCCTGTGTTGTGTCATGAGGATAAACACTGCAGTTTTGGTTACTGAAGTCGCCCGATTCACTCGTGAAGACTGAGGAGAAGAATAAATTCAATACCTTTGCCATCTCCCCATCCTTTGTAACCAGATGTCCTTCCTCATTCTTTATGGGGCCAATATGGTCTGTCCTCCCTTTTTTACTGTTTACATACTTAAAGAATTTCTTGGGATTTTTTTTGCTCTCCTCCGCTATGTGTCTTTCATGTTCTATCTTAGCCAACCTAATTGCACCCTTACATTTCTTATTGCATTCTTTATAAATTCTGAATGCTGTGGATGATCCCTCAACCTTGTATTTTTTGAAGGCCTTCTCCTTTGCTTTTATATGCATTTTTACATTGGAGTTAAGCCATCCAGGATGTTTGTTCGCTCTTTTAAATTTATTACCCAATGGGATACATTGGCTAATGCCCTTATTTAATATGCTCTTAAAGCAAACCCATCTCTCCTCCGTATTCTTTGTTCCTAATATTTTATCCCAATTTATGCCTTTTAGCAAGGTTTGTAGTTTAGGGAAGTTGGCTCTTTTGAAATTCAGTGTCTTTGTGTTCCCTTCATGTCTCCTATTTGTGTGATTTATACTGAAACTAATTGACCTGTGATCGCTGTTACCTAAATTGCCCCGTATTTCCACATCTGTTATCAGGTCTGTATTGTTGGTAATCAGTAGATCTAGTAGTTTTATTTCTAGTTGGTGCGTCTACCATCTGACCCATAAAATTGTCCTGCAGGACACTAAGGAACTGGCGAGCCTTAAATGAATGCGCGGTTCCCTCCGCCCAGTCTGTGTCTGGATAATTAAAATCCCCCATTATGATAACACTTCCCATCCTTGCTGCTAATCCAATTTGTGATAGGAGATCCGTCTCCACTTCCTCCCTCAGGTTAGGGGGCCTATAGCATACTCCCAGTATTATTTTCCCCTTAGCTTCATCCCTTTGGAGCTCTACCCATAAAGATTCCACCTCCTCCCTAGCCCCCTCAGTGATGTCATCTCTCATATTCACTTGTACATTATTCTTGATATATAGGCATACCCCTCCCCCTTTTTTACCCTCTCTGTCCTTGCGGTATAGGGTATACCCTTGAATGTTTGCCAGCCAATCATGAGAGCTGTTGAACCAGGTCTCTGAAATTCCCACAAAATCCAAATCCTCCTTGTACAACAGTATCTCTAGTTCACCCATCTTGTCCGCCAGGCTCCTGGCATTGGTGAACATGCCACATAGTTTAGACCGGTCGCATATTGTCCTCGTATTGGGTGTTTCAAGATTGCAACTTGGACTTGCTACTATACTCACCTTGTGTTTTTGTGCTTTGGTTAACCTACCACTAATGCCCCCAATACTACCCTCTGGAATATCTTCCGCGCTGGCTATCACTGTCTCTGGACCCTCCCCCCCATCGCCTAGTTTAAAAACCCCTCTAACTTTTTGGCCATCTTCATTCCCAGCAGATCTGCACCCTCCTCATTTAGGTGCAGTCCATCCCTTCTATAGTACCGGTTACCGACTGAGAAGTCGGCCCAGTCCTCCAGGAACCCAAACCCCTCCTTACTACACCAGCTCTTCAGCCACTTGTTTACTTCCCTAATCTCCCTCTGCCTCTCTGGTGTGGCTCGATGTACCGGTAGTATTCCTGAGAACACTACCTTGGAGGTCCTTTTCCTCAATTTAGCTCCTAAGTCCCTAAAATCGTTCTTTAGGACACTCCATCTGCCTCTGACTTTGTCATTGGTGCCAACGTGCACCATGACAGCCGGGTCTTCCCCAGCCCCTCCCAGTAATCTGTCCACAAGATCCGTGATGTGCCGAACCCGAGCGCCCGGTAGACAACATACTGTTCGGCGCTTCAGGTCTTGGTTACAGATTGCCCTCTCTGTCCTTCTAAGAATTGAGTCCCCTACCACCAGAATCTCTTTCCTTTCCCTTTGCTGCCCCCCCACTCTCACTGGAGGAGTTCTTCCCCTGGCAGCTAGGAGAGTCCCTCATCTCCAGCAGTGCTGGTCCCTGACTGGTTACACCAATGTCACTCAATGGAGCGTACTTATTGGGATGCTCCAGTCCTGGATCGGCTTCCCTGGCACTTCCCCCTCTACCCCTCCTGACTGTCACCCATCTACTCTTTGCTAGTGCCTGCACCTCTTTGTCTCCACCCACCTCTGTGCTGGCCCCTGCCGGCACCTGCCGTGTACGTTCCTGGCTCACCTTTAGTATGGAGGGACTTCTCAGTGCTGACAGTTGCTTCCCCAGATTCAGAACCTGGGCTTCCAGGGAAACAATGTGCTTACATTTTGCACAGCAGTATTCGCCCTCGATCGGATGATCAAGGAACGCATACATGCGGCAAGATGTACAAAGAGTCACAACACGGTCCTTATAGAAACAAACTTAAAAAGGTGGTACGTGGTACCTACCAGGTTAGCCAAAATGTTCCCATCCTTCTCCCCCCAATGCTTCAGAGGCTGTGATCTCTCAGGGTCCATGATTCATATATGGTGGGACTGCCCAAGAATTAGGGGGTTCTGGAATACAATATTCCACATAATACGCAAAGTTACGGGATGCCAGGTCCCCAAAGACCCCACACTAGTGCTTCTCAATGCCAGGGCTCCTAAAACCAATAAAGCTACCCAGAATCTAATTTTCTTTATTCTTTTGGGAGCAAAACTGACGGTAGCATTGATTTATCATGCATGGTCATGGGGTGGTAGGGGGGGTCCTGTGGGGTTGGTTGATCTAAGTATTTTCCTTTCCTTTCTCTTCTCTCTCTTTTTCTTTCTTCTGACTTCTCTTTCTTTGATATATAGTTGTGCACTATCTTCTAGTGCGTGTAGTTCTTTACCTTTAACTTAGTTTTCAGGGACCAGATACCCAGAGGGATTGGGCAGACGTGATCATTGCCTCAAGATAACACAAGCTCGGTTAATCTGTCATTGAGTCAGACACACTACATCTTTTATATGCCATATAGAATCTCTACATTATAATCTTCGGTTAGATTGGTTCCTCTGCGAGTGTTAAAATTTTCCATCTCTTTTCAGTGGATAAACTCTTTGCATTATATAGGACTCTGTTGCCTGTTATGCCATTGTAACATCCCTGTCTTGATTGCCTGAACTCTGGGGAAGATGGGACTCCCAATCTGTACTAAAGATAACAATGTCATCCAAATACACTGAGGTATATTTTCAATGAGGGCATAGTGTTTTATACATTACCCTCTGAAACTTAGACATTCTTTTATAATTTCCTTGCTGTTCCTTATGAGGAGGTCTTCCTTGGAGGGACTGCCTCTGGATACCTTGTTGTGTAATCAATACCAACAGGATGTATTTGTGACCCCAGGCCGATTTCACCAAGGGGCCAACCAGATCCATTTCTGTATACTCCAGTGGTACTTCAAAAATAGGCAGAGGGGTTCCTAAAATGCAGCACTGGCGCAGTTGACTGACAAGCGGGACAGGAGCTAAAATATTTTTTCACCTCAGCAGTTGCTCCCAGCCAATAGAACTGTGTCTGTTTTCTCAGCCCCCAGGTGACCTCCCAATGCATCAACATGCATCTAAAAGGCTGAGGGACCAATATCTGGTCTCCCAGTTTCTAACAACAACAATCAATCAGCGCAACCAAAATACACTATATTACCAAAAGTATTGGTATGCTTGCCATTACACACACATGAACTTTAATGACAACCCAGTCTTAGTCCGTAGGGTTCAATATTGAGTTGGCCCACCCTTTGCAGCTATAACAGCTTCAACTCTTCTGGGAAGGCTGTCCACAAGGTTTAGGAGTGTGTCTATGGGAATGTTTGACCATTCTTCCAGAAGTGCATTTGTGCAGTCAAGCACTATAATGTTGGACGATAAGGCCTGGCTCGCAGTCTCCTCTCTGATTCATCCCAAGGGTGTTCTATCGGGTTGAGGTCAGGACTCTGTGCAGGCCAGTCAAGTTCCTCTACCCCAAACTCGCTCATCCATGTCTTTATGGACCTTGCTTTGTGCAAGCAGAGACTGAGCCAGGCCCTTCTCATCCACATCAGTGCCTGACCTCACAAATGTGCTTCTGGAAGAATGGTCAACCATTCCCATAGACACACACTCCTAAACCTTGTGGACAGCCTTCCCAGAACAGTTGAAGCTGTTATAGCTGCAAAGGCTGGGTCAACTCAATATTGAACTCTACGGACTAAGACTGGGATGCCATTAAAGTTCACATGTAAAGGCAGTTGTCCCAATAATTTTGGTAATAGAATGTATATCCCTCCCACATAACGCCCCATGTCCAGAGGTACAGTCAACACTTCCCTTATTCAACCATGCTACTATAGACGAGGTTGCTAAACTTATTTCTAAGTCCCACCTAACCATCTGCCCTCTCAAATACCGCAGTCACCCTCTGACTCTATCGTACACTCTCTAACCCACATCTTGAATCTCTCCCTCTCTTCTGGCATCTTCCCCAACTCTCTAAAACATGCACTAGTCACCCCATACTTTAAAGCCCTCCTTGAACTCCACCAGTCTTAACCTACCCCCCCATCTCCTTGCTCCCCTTTTCCTCCAAACACCTTGAACGCCTGGTCTACAACCGAGTGATCACTTCATTAAACATAACCTTCTTGATCCCCTTCAGTTTGGATTTCACCCTCAACACTCCACAGAAACTGCTCTCCTAAAACTCATAAACTTTGATCCGGTTGACCACCCCCTCCTCCTCAAAAAATGTTACTCCTTTTGTCTCCGTGGCTGTGCTCTCTTATCTTATCTCTTATCTCTTATCTTGCCTATCGCCTCGCACCTTCAGTGTCACTTACAATTCTACTTCCTCCTCTCCTCTCCCTTTCTCCGTCACAGGATCTACAACTCCTCCATGGGTCATCTGAGAGCCTCCAATGGCTTTCAATATCATTTCTATGATGACAACACCCAATTCTTTCTCTACCCCTCAGCTCACAACATCATTCTCCTCACGCATCACTAATTTACTAACAGACATATCAGTCTGGATGTTGCACCACTTCCTCAAACTCAACCTGTCCAAAACTGAGCTCAAGATCAATGACACAACCATCAACCCATCCCCGCATGCCTGGGTGCTAGGTGTTATCCTGGACTCTGAAAACTTCTTTCCGCCCCACATCCAATCACTTTCCAAAGCTTGCCGCCTCAACCTCCGCAATATCTCCAAAATACGCCCTTTCCTAACCAATGACACCACAAAACTCCTAATTCACTCCCTGGTTATCTCTCGCCTCGACTACTGCAACTCCCTCCTCATTGGCTTACAATCTCTCTTAAATGAAATAAAGGTGGGGCGTTTAGTAACTAAGCTGAATATCACCAAGACTGAGGCCTTAAATATTTATTTTCCTCAACCCGTCCTCTTGACCCTCCAGAGTAACTTCCCTTTTCATTGGCAAACTAAATCTACTACATATTTAGGTACTGAGATACCACAGTGTTTACACGACTTGTACACTCTCAATTATTGTCCCTTGTTTTTTTTTTTTTTTTTTTTTAACATCAAAGTTTATTGAAGTCAAGTTATTGCAATTATGGAGTCGCAGCTCCATTATAAAACAGAAAGAAAGAGAAATATGCGCACAATATATCTATAATTCAACATTGATTCAATCAACTTAAATCATTCAATTGTTGTCGATTACGAGACTTGTGCCTTCAAGTTAAGTGCATTTTTAATAGTGTCTCAAAGTTTTATCACATATTAATCCGTATATAAAAATAAGAAATAGTAAGGAGATGTAAGAAATAAAAATAAAGGAAGGGAACAATCTATAGCATTAACCCAATCAGATGGGTAAAAAACTTCAGATCCTATACCTAACATTTTTTTTTTTTTTTTTTCCCTCTGTGTTTGGATCAATTATAGCGAATGGTTTACAAAGCAAGTATTCAGTGTCATAATTTGTTTTAGAAGTAGATGGTCTGTGTTTGGACTGACTCTAAAGTTTAGATGCTTTAAACTTGGTTCATTAAGTTTGAGTATTTTTGAGAATATTTGAATATTATCCAGGGATTCCATGTTTTATGGTAGCGGTCAACATTTTCTCCTGCCTGGGCTATAGTCTCCTCCATCTCATGAATCTCTGCCACCTTGTTGAGCCATTCCTTAATAGTTGGTATCTTTGTAGATTTCCAATGAATTGGGATCAAGGCTTTTGCAGCGTTCAACAAGTGTTTAGAGAGTGAGTGTTTATATTTTTTAATGGGGAAATCATTGACATGGAGGAGGCACCCCACTGCATCCAACTTTAAAGACGTCTCAGTGATATGGAGAATGATCTCCTTAATTTCCGACCAGTAAGGTTCTAGTGTGGGACACTGCCACCAAATATGTAGCAATGTTCCCTTTTCATCATGGCAACGCCAGCATGTGTCAGGATAATCCGGAAACCAAGAGTGCAGCTTCGCCGGAGTGGCATACCACTGAGTAAGCAGCTTATAAGCTGTTTCCTGGGTGCTTGTACTCAGTGAGCATTTGTGGGCAAAAATGCACGCTTTTCTCCATTGATCCTCCGACAATGAGATCTTTAGTGCTTTTGACCAGCTCTCCCTGAATCCGTGGTCCATCGCTCCCATGCTATTTTGTATCCATTTATAGGTCAGAGAAGTCGTTTTGTGGATCGGTTCTCCTTTTTGGCAGGCCTCTTCTATGTCTGTCATTGGTCTATTGAAGTTATTTTTTTTCCTAGATTGGTTTAAGTAACTTCGGCATTGAAAGTATGTCCATAAAGGTAGGTCTGGAGTGTTATTTACCTTTTTTAGGTCGGTGTAATCTCTGAAATCTTTGTTGTAAAAGAAGTCCATGGCTAGTAGTGTTCTGTTTGTGTTTGTGGAGCGGAGTAAGCTGTTCTTAATGCCTGGTGTAAAGTTAGGGTTGTCCTGTAGTGGCGTAAGTGGGCTTAAGTGGGAGGAAAAGTTTGTGAAATTGGTTAGTTTGTGAAAAATTGTGAGCGTGGTGCCTATGAGGGGGTGAGACCTCATGGTGGTTGAAAGGCTAGTCCAAGGGATCCATGGTGAGAACCTAATTGGGGTCTGATTCATTGCCTCTTCTAATTCTACCCAATCTTTAATTTTGTGATGACAGTGCCAGTCCACTATTCTTGTGACGTGTGCTGCCCAGTAGTACACGCGGAAGTCTGGGATTCCCATCCCCCCCTTCTCCTTAGGTTGTGTGAGTATTGAGCAGCGAATTCTGGGTTTTTTGTGTGCCCATATAAATTTCATTTGGATTGTGTTTAAGGCTTTAAAAAAACTTTGGGGTATTTTAATTGGCAAGTTTCTGAATAAGTATAGTACTCTAGGTAGAACCGTCATTTTGCATATAGCTATGCGACCGAACCACGAAAAACTTTTCGTGTGCCAGGTTTGAAGGTCTGAGCTAATCGTCTTTAAGAGCGGAGTGAAATTGCGTTCATAAATTTGGGAAATCTGGGGGGTCAGCCATATCCCCAAATATTTTAGAGCTGAGTTTTCCCATTTAAAGGGGCAGTTGGATTTGATAGCTTCTATTTTATTCATGGGTATGCTAATGTTCATTGCTTTAGACTTGGAGTAATTAATTTTTAGATTGGAGAGATGGCCAAATAAAGAGAATTCATTTAATAAGGTAGGGAGTGAAATATGGGGGTTGGATATGAAAAATAATAGGTCATCCGCATAAGCTGCCACTTTGAACTCTCTTCCAGCTATTTTAAAACCATTTATTGCTCTCTCTGCCACAATCCGTCTAATGAATGGTTCTAGTGTTAAAATAAATAAAATTGGCGAGAGGGGACAGCCCTGTCTCGTGCCATTTCTGATTTTAACTGTTTCTGAAAGTGAACCATTTATTTTGAGTTGAGCCGTGGGGTTGTAGTAGAGAGAGGAGATCCACGTCATCATGTGACTTCCCAGGCCAATATATCTGCAGGTTTCCAGCATGAAATCCCATGCCACTCGATCGAAGGCCTTCTCCGCGTCTGTTGACAGGAGAAGGCCCTCGATGTTTTCTTTCCTAGTTGCATGAATCAAGTTGAGCGTTTTGATGACATTATCTCTAGTTTCTCTGCCGGGCATGAATCCTGCCTGCTCGGTGCCTATCAGATTGTGTAGCAAAGGTTTTAGCCTATTAGCAATAATTTTTGACATCAATTTCACATCTAAATTCAGAAGCGAGATTGGCCTGTAGCTAGCGCATTCTGTTGGATCTTTATGTGGCTTGGGTAGAATTGTGATGTGGGCTGCCAGAAAGTTTGTTGGGATCTCTCTGGGTTGTGACATATAGTTCAAAGCTCTTAGTAGTGGTCCTAGTAGAATGGCCTGAAACGTTTTGTAATAAATGGCTGTAAAGCCGTCTGGGCCTGGGCTTTTCCCTGGTTTAAGGTCTTTGATTGTCTGTTGTAGTTCTATTGCTTCGATGGGTTTTTCTAATTGGGAAATTTCTTCTGCTGTCAGGATGGGTAATTTGGATTCTCTAAGGTAGTTTTGAATACTTTGTTGTCTTAATTCCTGTGACTCATTGGCTTTGTGTGAGGCGGGTAGGTTATAAAGGGCCGTGTAATAGTCGTGAAAGTTGCGTGCGATTTGTTTGGTGGTAATGTCTATTTTCCCTTCTTTTGATCTAATGCCAGAGATATTGTGTTGTGCTCTAGTGGCTTTCAGAGCTCTCGCTAGAAATTTGCCTGTTTTGTTCCCGTGTTCATAGTAAATTTTTTTCCGGAAGAATAAGAATCTTTTAGACTTAATGTCATAAATCTGTTGCAGTGCCTTCCTTGTTTCTAATAGTTCTGTTGCTGATTGTTCTGTTAGTGATTGTTTGTGTAATGTTTCTAGACTTCGGATTTTCCCTGTCAATTGTTTTATTTGTTTATCTCTTTCTTTTTTACGTTGTGAGCCTGCTCTAATGAGATCACCTCTGATTGTGCATTTGTGTGCCTCCCAAATTGTCAAAGGGTTTACTTCAAGTGTGGAGTTATGTGTAAAGTACTCTTTCAGTGCCTTAGTTATTTGTGGTAGCCAGACTGGATCTGTCAATAGGGCTGAGTTTAATCTCCATTGGTTGGATTTTGGTGTAGGGTCAGATAAATTTAGGGTTAGTGATGTAGGGGCGTGGTCTGTTACCGTTTGAATTCCTATTCTTGCTTCCGAGATTCTGTCGAGGTCTTTTTGTGTAATAAAAATGTAGTCTATTCTGGAGTATCTGCTGTGTGGAAATGAATAGAATGTATAATCTTTATCATTAGGATGCACGAATCTCCAGGAATCGACTAGTTGTAGAGAGTTAAGTAGTGTTTTAATCCTTTTAAGGATCTTGTAAGTGATATAAGTTTTGCCGGTAGAAGTGTCAGTTAAAGGGTTTAATGGTACATTAAAGTCTCCTCCGAGAATAAGACACCCTGTACTGAAATCTCGGAGTTTGTCATGAATGCGTTTACAGAACGTTGCATGTGCTGTGTTAGGAAAATAAACATTAGCTAAAGTCATGGGGGTGCCTGAACAATTTCCCTTAAGGAATAGGAACCTGCCTTCCGGGTCCACCATTTTATCTGTGACTTCGAAGGAAGCGTCTCTACTAATAAGTATAGAAACTCCCCTAGATTTGGCCGAGCTGTTTGTAGCATGGTAGGATTGTGTGAAGAAGGAATCTGTCATTTTGGGGACCTTATCGGTCTGGAAATGAGTTTCCTGTAAAAAAACAAACTTGGGCCTACCTTTTTTGAGTTCTCTTAGTAGGTTGGAGCGTTTTTCAGGAATGTTTAGACCATTCATATTATGGGAGATCACTGTGGGAGAGTGTCCCAGAGATGAGTACGTCATCTTGTGGATTCAGGGAGAGCCGCCGGCACAAGATCTGGAAACAAAGCTTAATGACTGTTAGTGTTTTCGCTATAGATTGTGAATAGTCAATACACTCTTCTGATCTTAGGTAATTAGAAAAATAGATGAGAAGTAAATAATATTAAAGGGAGAAATTAAAGGGGGAAATGGGAAGGGTAAGAGGGAAATCAAAAACCAAGGTAAAGGGGGGAAGATAGGGGATGTGGTCAAAGAGGAGGGGTGAGAGTGAGAATAAGAAAGAGTTGAAAAGAGGAGTGAGATATACTGTCTTCTCCCTGGAACCAAAATGGACCAAGGAAGTACTTTAAATTAGTGCTATCCAGTAGGAGAATCCCCCCCACTAGAGAGCACTTGTTGGGAGCAGTGGATGACTGCCCGGCTATTTAGAGATGCAAATTTAACTGTAACAGTAAAACAACACTAAATATTAGAGCTGAAACCGGTAGCAGCCTGTATATGTAAGCTATGGCTGTGTTGGTCACCTAGTGCCAAAAAGAAAAAAAAAAGAAAAAAGAAAGGGAGAAAAAAGAAGGAGAGAAAACCTTTCCCTCCCCTCCCTTCCCCCTCCCCTTGAGGAAGGAAACTGTGTTCTCTATTCGTGTGCGGTTAGACCCGAACAGAGAAATTAACTTTAATTTTAATAATAAAAATACAAAATAACATTATTAACCTCGTTTTGTGGAGAGGAACAACCTGTTATGTGAAGGTTATGGGGTCTCCTTTAAATGGAGCTTGTCTCCCATCCCTTCCACGTTTAAACGTATAAGGAGAGGATTTCCTTGATATTGTTGGTACTACTGGCTCTGCCTCGGTTTTAAATTCCGTGTCAGCCTTTATAAGCCTTATATGGGTTTGTCAGAATATTTAACCCTAACAACTTAGAACTACCCATTCCTATCAACATCTTTCAAACTG
This sequence comes from Aquarana catesbeiana, assembly GCF_042186555.1. Taxonomy (NCBI): domain Eukaryota; kingdom Metazoa; phylum Chordata; class Amphibia; order Anura; family Ranidae; genus Aquarana; species Aquarana catesbeiana. The sequence continues at coordinate 530,289,965 of NC_133325.1, read as the reverse complement.
AGCAACTTTTTGGATCTTCCTTTATAAAGGAGCTTGTCTTATGTCAAACTCGTAAGTCTTTGTGAAGACCGCTCTGTGATGATTAGTCTTGATCTTCCTTGAGTGGGTCTATGAGGTATATCCATGGTTGAATTGGGTTTAGAGTGAGTGGTGTAACTTTCTCTTCTGAACCAATCTGTTATAAATCCAAGATGGAAAGGGATCCTCAAATGTCCTCCATTCCTCTGGAAGAATGTGGTCTGTTGTTCGGTGTACCTGCTTGGGAGCCTCCTGGGCGAGACGGTTTCATTTTCTTTGAATGTCTCTTGTCTGGAGAAGTAAGTGGTGATCTTGCTTGTGTGTTCTCCCGCGGAGGCAATAAGAACTCCTGGTACCATTCTGGTAATTCTATGAGATCTATTTGCAGTGCGTGGCAGAAATCTGGTAGATCTTCAGGGGATCTAAGGGTATGTTGTCTCCCATTGTGATTCACCAGAAGTGCAAATGGGAAGCGCCATGTGTAGCGAATGTCCTTTTCTCTAAGTTTGTCGAGGAGAGGTCGCAAAGCTCTGCGATTTTTTAAAGTTATCTGGGAGAGGTCATGGAAGAGCATAATAGTCTCGCCATTAAAGATGATTTGATCGTTTCTGCGTGCTCTGCGCATTATATCCTCTTTTAGAGGGAAGCTTTGCAAGCAGCAAATAATATCACGGGGTGGCATTGTATCAGGGCCTCTTGCTCTGAGAGCTCTGTGGGCTCTTACAAATTCTATTGCTGTGTCCTCGGGCCTATCTAATAGGCTATTAAAGACTCTTTGCAGAGCTGGGAGGATTTGTTCAGCTTCCACCGATTCGGGGATCCCCCTCACCCTTATATTATTCCTCCTCCCTCTGTTATCCAAATCCTCTAAATGCTTGTTTATCTCGATGAGATGTTGGGCTTGTGTGGAGGTAACTTTCTCTAAACGGTGGATTGCCATGCCTCTGCCTGCAGCTTCCGCCGCGGCCATCTTGTCTGTTAATATAATCATGCTGGATTTTAAGTCAGTGATAGCCGCAGAGAAAGTGGCTTTAATGTCGGCTGCAAAGCCTGACATGCCAGCGTATGTAAGCGGCAGATCAGGGTGGGGAGTGTTCCTACCAGTGCCATCCGCCGTGGATTGCGAGTCCTCGCTGAAATCCTCCTCCGCATGTGGCGTCGCCATCTTAGATCCCGGCCTGCTGGTCCGTTCCGCCGAGAGATTTCTGAGTAAATCAGATATATTCCTTCCTTTGTAAGCCGCCGCTGAACGGCGAGATCTGGTGCGAGGTGTTCCCAGATTCCTTCTGCTCATTATGAGGTGCTGTCGGCACTAGGAGACGGGCTCAGGCTGCTAAACCACCGGAGCTCCTGTACTAAGCGTCCATCTCTGCTGCGCGCCAAGCCACGCCCCTATTGTCCCTTGTTAACCAAAATTTGGAGATCCTTAGAATCCTTGCATCATCTGAAAGTTCCATGGTTTGGACGAATAAACATACAGAAAATTGATATTTTACCTAAATTATTATATTTTTTCAGAACATATAAGATCTGCCATAGCAGGGTATTACGGAGACGTTCTAAAGTTGTTGTGACCCATAGTGTGACAAAACAATGGCTTGTCTCAAGATACAGGCAAATGCTGCTTATTCCTGTCTAGCCGAAGAGCTGCCACCTTGGGAGTATCGAAAGCGGGTTTGCAGCGATCCTCAATTTAGCTGGGTACTACATGGCGTATTCTGTTTAAAGATCGCAAAGACGATGCTTGACATCAGTTTATTGAGCTTGTAGCTTTTGCACCTAAATGGATAAGTCTGGAAAAAATAAGACCTTAGACCCATTAATTTCCACTTTACCTTACTTCTGGGCCAGTGCGAGAAGAGTATCCTGATCCATGTAATGTAAGAATTTCAGAATAAGGCCCCTTTCACACGGGCACCGTCAGTTTAGCCACGTTAAAAACGTATCAGTTCTTATCCGTTGCTTCATCCGTCTTCATCCGTCATCCGTTCCGTTAATCTCCGTTTTCATCCGTCTTCCGTTCCGTTAACATCCGTTTTCATCCGTTAATGTACACGTTTACATCCGTTTTTTCATCCGTTTTTGTATCCGTTTTCATCCGTTTACAGTAGTTTCTGTGCCTAAGGAAATTACCCAGAAAGCATTGCTCCTCCCATGCTGCATTGCAGTTTTCAGTGAGTGACTTGTCCTTGCTGTGTCCTTCCTTTGTCCTTACCCTTGTGTGTGCTATCTGCATTGTGCAATGGATTCCAACCATTTTTGGGACAGCGTGACATTGTTTTTAGTTTTTGCCTATATGAGGAGAATGGAGAGCAAGAAAAAGCAGATTGTGTCTAGGAGACGTCGATTTTGGACCCACCCCATGCTAATGAAGCGGCCTTCCGAAGGTTTTGTGGCTTTGCACTACGCTCATCTCCGACAGCATTCCACTAAGTTTTTCAACTTCACCAGGATGTCTGTAGCCACATTCGACTACTTACTGGAGCAGCTGCACCCACGGCTGCAGCGGAGACATACCAACATGAGAAGATGTGTATCTGCAGATGAACGTCTCATAGTCACTTTGAGGTAAGAAGTCATTCATTTATCAACCCCTGGTTTCAGGGGCGTAACTAGAAATAGCAGGGCCCCATAGCAAAATGTTGTATGGCCCCCCCCCCACAGCTGCCCTAGTGTCAATGCAACGTGACCAGTGCCACATACAGCGTGACCTGTGCCCCATAAAGCGTGACCTGTGCCCAATACAGCCTGGTCTGCCTGTGCCCCATACAGCCCCATCTATGCAGAGGAAGAGGCAAGCCACCCGGATCAGCAGAGAGTGGGATTGCCCGCTGTAATAGCTTTCATTTGAATTTCCTGTCTTCCCGGGGCTCATCGTCACATAGCCCCACCTCTTGGCCCGACGCCTTTGATGACGTCACATGTCCCGCATTGGATCGGCGTTCTGTCTATCAAAGGCACCGGGCCAAAAGGTGGAGCTATGTGACATGAGCCCCGGGAACACTGGAAGTTCTAATGAAAGCTCTTACATCAGGCAATTCAGCTCTCTGCTAATACGGACAGCTCGCCTCTTCCTTTCCTCTCTCTTCCCCTGGCTGGGAGACTGTGCCGGCGGTACTCTTATCCTCACTGGGCCCCACTTGGCTGCGGGCCCCATAGCGCCCGCATGGGTCGCTATGGTGGTAGTTACGCCCCTGCCTGGTTTACTGTGTGTGTGTATATACAGTATGTATAGATAATAAATATTGTATCCATTTATGTGCCAGTAGAATGTTACTTAAAAAGCTAAAAAGATGTTTTATTTATTTTTCTAGGTTTCTTGCAACTGGCCAGTCCTATACCTCTTTAAACCATTATTTTTTACTGGGCATTTCAACTATTTCGGAGATAGTGCATGATACTTGCCTAGCCATATGGGAAGAGCTGTGTCCAGCAGTGATGCCATTACCAGATGTAAACATGTGGCGAAGAATAGCCGAAGGATTTTGGAATCGAGCAAACTTTCCAAATTGTATCGGAGCTCTTGATGGAAAGCATATCCGTATCCAAAAGCCTCCACGTTCCGGGTCTAGATTTCATAACTATAAGAAATATTTTTCATTGGTCCTTATGGCTATCTGTGATAGTAATTATAAATTTATAGCTGTGGACATTGGGGCATATGGCAGCAGTTCCGATTCCAGAGTGTTCCGTGAGTCTGTAATGGGTCGAAGACTGCGAGAAGGGCGATTTAACATACCATTTGATCAGCCTCTGCCTGGAACTGAAGGACCAGACCTACCTTTCATGCTTGTTGCAGATGAGGCGTTTGCACTTTCGCAATATCTTCTTAGGCCGTATGCCAGAAGTAATCTGGACGGCAAGAAGAGGATCTTTAATTATCGGCTGAGCCGCACAAGACGCCTCATTGAATGTACATTTGGCATATTGTCCAGTAAATGGCGCGTTTTCCAAACACCCTTGCAACTCAGTCTTGTGAATGCTGAGTTGGTAATTAAGGCCTGCTGCATTCTGCATAATATTGTTCGGGAAAAGGAGGGAATCCACATTGAGGAAGACGAAGAGTTCCACCTGCCCTCCGTACAGTACAGCAGAGTACGTGCAGGGAGATCCTACATTGCCATGCGTGAACAATTTGCTGACTACTTTTTATCTCCATCAGGAGAAGTTCCATGGCAGTACCAATATATGCAGTGAAAAAGTAAATTTCTTAATTAATAATTTTGGTTATTTCATTGTGTTTTGATAGCATAAAAAGACACAAAAGCACATGATATGTTCAAAACAGTTTTCGTTTTATTATTCTGCATAACCCGTTTAAAATAAAGGTTTTTTCACTTAACTGTTTTTTGATTTATCAAAGTATGAACAAAAGCATAAAATATGCAAAATATTAGAAATTTAACAGAAAAACCAGGTTACAAATCCTGATAAAAAGAGGTGGGGGATGGGGAATAGGAAGTGGAATGTTGGGAAGAACCAGAGCTATCAGTGCCCACCACTGCCACCTATCAGTGCCACCCGAACTGGGCAGAAAGAGGGGAAAGTGCCCTGTATTGAAGTGGTAGGGTCCATGACCTCTTTACATTTGTTTCTATCTGTCTGTAGCTTATACAGTACTTACACTGACATGTGCCTAATATCAGTAGAGGCACAGTCAATATTTACTATGTGCCGGTGTCTTGCCGAGAAAGTTCCCCCGGCGGATAATGACCCCCCTGTACTGTGCAGGCGCAGCGCTTGCGCAGTACGAACGACTAGGAGCCGCCGGAAATAGCCGAAGCTGAAAAACTTCAATCAGCTGTACACGGCGCCTGCGCCCTGGGTCCAGGTTCAAGCCCCACCATCCAAGTGGACCTAGAGGGAGAATAAAAAAGTGCTGAGCGAAGCGAGCCCGCGAGGGGCCCCCTTACAGGAGCCGTGTACAGCTGATTTCTATTCTATTTGGCTTCGGCTATTTCCGCCGGCTCCTACTGCGCAAGCGCTGCGCCTGCACAGTAGAGGGGGGTCCTTATCCGCCGAGGGGAACTTTCTCGGCAGAACACCAGTACCCAACCCCTTTATCCTTATTAGGAGTACACTACCCACCCCTACTATCTGTGAGAAGATATTTAAGGGTTGATTTATAAAGAATTCATAGAGCCATCCGATCAGTAAAAGTGCAAGTTCGAATGGGGCAAAACTGAATGTAAACAGGTTATATCCTATGTTAATTGTTTTACAGTAATATACCACATTTGATCACTAAATGGGGCTAAGTACTATAGGAAATGACTATGATACTTAGCCCCATCTAATGGTTAAATGCAGTATTTTCCATTTGAAAATACTGGGATATAACCTCTTTATATCTTTTTTTGCCTCCTTCACACAGAACAAAAAGAGATGCACTTTCACTTGTCATATAGCTATACAAATTCTTAATAAATCAACCCCTTCATGTTGGAAGGAATTTTTCCTACAAGTTTTACAAGTCATGCCATACAGTATTGGGGACATGCAGGGCAGGGACAATGCTTTTGTTTTACTGAGCTTTGTTTTTTGATTTATCAAAGTATGAACAAAAGCATAAAATATGCAAAATATTAGAAATTTTGTAGTTTAACAGAAAAACCAGGTTACAAATCCTGATAAAAAGAGGTGGGGGATGGGGAATAGGAAGTGGAATGTTGGGAAGAAGAACCAGAGCTGGTTTGGCTATTAGCTTGAGAAGCATCAGCAGAATTTGCGCTAGTGTTTACACTCTGAGGATATGTTCCCTGTGAGGAATGAGCAGGAGAGGAAGCATAAGGCCTCTGTGTATTGTGCATTGAGCTGTATGCACGCACAGGGGTCTGTGGATAGGGCGGTAGATATGGCTGGGCAGGAAGACATGGGGACTCATAAGAATATTGACGGTATGACCTCTGAGGGGGTTCATAATGGCTAATAGTAGGCAATGGCATTCCTGACTCGGCAGCTCTAATACATCCCCCCACATAATTAAAAATACCCATATGTATCTCCATCTGCCTCTCTGCTGGTGCTTTTAGAAGTGTATGATAAATTGTCCTCAGGAAGGACGCATTTGAGTTATTTGGATCACAGAATGGATCTTTACTCTCCTGTCTTTTAAAGGAGGTCATCTCATCCATGAAGGACTTCATGGCTTTCTCCATCTCTGGATTTTCTGGCTTTTTTCCACGACGGGAGGATCGTGATGTTGTTGGCCTGTCATGACTAACCTGTAGAGAATAATATGCCGATTGAGAAATGCAACGATGCCTTGGTGTATATCAGATAAAGTATAGTAATCAATAGTATGCTTACATGTACGGATCTTTGAGAAGAACTTGGACGTGTTGTCTCATCCACAGACTGGGACTCTCCTTCTCCCTCTTGTGTGGCTTGCTCAACTCCCTGCACTGCTTCTGTCTCAGTATTATCAGTGTTCTCCTCACACTCTGATACGTTTGATGATGTACTACAATAAAAAGGAGGAACATTTGGTCACAAAACCTTAATATATGGAGACCTATTGTTATCACTTTCTAGATTGAACATCCAAACGTCACTTACGGTCTAACATCCATGACTTTCCTTAGGAAGGACAGCATTTCAAAGTAGATAGATTTTTTCTTTGTGGTTGCTCCAGAACCGCTTGCACAGTCTGCCTCATCATGCAAATCTCTGCGAAAACGATCTCTCAGAGAACGCCACCTTCTGTTAATTTCAAATCCTGTAAACACACATTGAGAAAGAATTTGAGTAAAAATTTTGACATTAGATTATGGAAACATGTGATTAATGTACTGTTCATTCTCTTGCTGCAGCAGAGCCAAACCATGTGGCAAAATGCTTTGTATGTATTGTTATTTAACGTTTGTAGTAATGCATGTGAATCTTTGTATCAACCATGCCCTCTCTGCTGAACATTTCATTTATGTTTGTTATAGTGTTTGCAACATTTTTATACTAGAGGCATAGAATACTTAAATAAAGTTTGCTAAGATGCTAAACATAACCCTGACACCATTCAAAAATGTACAACCAAGCCATAATGATTATATAAAAACACTGACAAAAGAGCAAGCTGCACACTTACCACGTTGTTCACGCTGTTTGGGAGTCATGGTGGACCAATTTGGTGTCACAAGCTTAGAGATCTCATCCCATAGCTGCTGTATTTTTACTCTGTCACTGTGGTCCCGACAGGTTGAGTCCCACAAGCCTGGCCTTTCGTGCACCAGGTTTATAAGCTCCTCATGTGAGACATCTCTTGCCATGTTTCTCCTTGGGCATGTACTGGGGATGTACTTCCTATTGTCCAACTACTGCCTGGGTCATAGGTTGAGTTCACAGATAAACAAAAAAAAAATTATTTCTTCAAAACGGATCTTAACTGATCGGACGTTGACGGACATTGTCAGTTTACGTCAGTTAATATCCGTTTTGACAGATCTGGACGTAGCTTTGTACGTTAAAAAAAACGGATAAAAACGGAAGCGGAGGTTAACTGATGGCAACGGATGTTCATCCGTTTGCCCATAGGAATGCATTGCCGTCCGTCGACGGATGGGAGAAAAACGGATAGACGGTCCGTCCATGTGAAAGGGGCCTAAAAGGCCTGGAGAAATCCCTTGGTGGGAGGGGCCTGGCAGGTATCCTATGTACCCGCTCCACTGCGAAAAATGGCATGAACTTATTGTGATCAGAAGTGTCAGCAAGCCAATTTTCAATGAACTCTATAGGATTCTTGTCCTCCATACATTCTGGGAGACTTAGTGATCTGACTTTTTTTCGGCGATTTTTTTTGTCATCAATGCGGTTAGCTTGATGTGCAGATTGAAGCTCCATTTTTCATTTCTCGTTTTGTTGGAGCCAGGTCATTCTCTATAGAGCTACTGTAACTCGGCCTTCTGAAGCAGCTGTGTATTCCCTCACTTTCTGCATGTCATGCCCGATAAAAGTTACTGCCTCCTTAAGTTGCTGGAATTGAGATAGAAGGGTAAATAGGGTAGTGCTGCCGTTTTGCCCAGCCAAAAAAACATCCTTAAGTGTGAATTCTGATCCTGGTGTGGTAAGCACTTGTGGCGTTTAAGCAGCCCAGTCCCCCTCCTCTTCTCTATCCACCTGCTCCCATACCCCTGGCTCTATCTCCTCTGTTACCTCAGTATTCGCGACAACTTCTTATACAGATGAAGGGCTATCTTGTGCATGGGCAGGCAAAACAGGATCGTCCTCCGCTTCCCTCGCTGGCATGCCTATGAAGCGCTCTAGCTTGGCTGCAGCTTTTTTCCCCCTATCCTTCTGAGACCACATAAGGAGCGAGCCGGTGCCATCTCCATCCTCCTTTTTAATCATTTTGGGCATCGCCAGCAGCCAAAAAAGTGAAACTGATCGCCAGGTCGGAATCTCCGGGTCACTAGGGATCATCAGTAAGAGCTGATCGCCTCTCTAGCAAGTCTCCTTAGCTGAATGTAAGAAGGGTATTGGCGGGAGCTGTGAGTTCAGCGTCCACTGACAGCTTTGCATGGCATGCATATATCATAAAGACCATTGTATGATACCCGGTGCCTTCTGTGCATCCCCAACCAAGGGGGCGCAACAAACAGAGCGGGAAAAAGGGAAAATAAAAACATAACATAAAACAAAAGCAAGTAACTCTCTTTAGTCTCGCTGTTAATACTAATTAATTTAGTTAATTATTAGGAGTGTACATTTACTAGTAGGTATCCTCCACCGAGTCTTTTTCTCTGCCTTTTAGTTCCCAGGAGTCCCCACACTAAAGTTGCTATCCTAATGGCAATCTATGTAGTACCAGTCGTGGTGGTGCCACTTCTGGTGAGGCCAGCCAACATTGCCATATACTGTAGAATTTAGTTGGTGATTTCCTATGTTGGTATGTATTTTTTCCCTAATAAGGGTGGTATTAACCTGCTGGATCCATTGTTTTATTTTAGGTGCAGTTGCCGAGAGCCACAGACGGGCAATCAGTTTTCTAGCTATATAAAGGAGTCTTGAGTGCGATGCACACCAATGGGGTGTACAGGTCCTCATTTAGGCTCCCCAATAGGCACATCAGCGGGTCTGTTTCCAACTGCACCTGAAAAATATTATTGATTTTGGCTACAATGGAGCTCCAGTACCTCACCAATTTAGGACATCTCCAGAGCATATGGATAAGGTCACCAGGTTAGGCTTGACACTTCGGACAGATAGGGGTGTCCCTTCTACCCCATTTGTGCAACTGCACCGGTGTGCGATATACACAATGCAATATGAACAGATGGGATAGCCTCTGTGCTGCAGATACTGATACCATTGGACCCACCTCTAAAATCTGTGCCCATTGCTCTCCATCTATAGGGCCGATATCTCTCTCCCATTTCTCCCTGCATGGTAAAAGGTCAGGGACCTGTATATGTGATAATAGCTGGATATAAATTTTTGAGATAGCCCCTTTCTTCTCAGGTTCAATGAATATAGAATTCAAAAACTCTGAATCATCCAATTTCAAATTAGAGTGTTTACTCTGGAATCTCATAGCATGTTGTAGTTGAACATATTGAAAGTGGTGGCCCTTGAGCACAGGGAGTTCTACTAATAATTGAGAGTATGGTTTCAATCTAGAGTCGGCTACAATCTGATTTAGTTTGATGTAATCTCCCGGGTCACCACTACACCCAGATATTTGAAGGAGGTAACCACCTGTATATGTGAGAGATCTTCTGGTAAAGGGGTCAACAAAGGGTCCAATGGTAGAAGAGCCGATTTATGCCAGACAGTTGTCCAAAATGATCAATCAATGCCATTACTGCCCTTAAAGAATCCCCGGTATCTCCCAAGTACAGCAGCGTATCATCTGTGTGCAGTGAGATTTTTTTCCCTCGAATTGTCCGCGCCGGAAGCCTACGATGTTAGGAGAGGCCCTTACCATAGCTGCAAGAGGCTCCAATGCAAGAGCGAACAGCAGGGGCGACAATGGGTACCCCTGCCGCGTGCCACAAAACAAAGGAAATGCCTCAGGGTATCGTTAATTCGTACTTTCGCTGTGGGGGCAGCGTACAGCAACTGCACCCAGGAGATAAATTTGTCCCCCAATCCAAAATGACACAACACCTCCCACAAATAATTCCACTCCATGCTGTCAAAAGCTTTGGCAGCGTCGAGGGAAAAGACAGCTCTAATATTGGAATTGTCGACTGGAATTTGAGTGTTAAGAAATAGTCTACGGATATTTAGTGCCGTAGATCGGGTGGGGATGAAACCAGGCTGGTCGACATGGACCAAGTCTGCCAATACGCCCGACAGTCTGGTGACCAATATCCCAGCCAGTAATTTCACATCTGTATTCAGAAGTGAGATGGGTCCGTAGGAGTCGGGTTGTAACAAATCCTTACTGGGCTTCGGAATGACTACTATAATAGCCTCATTCATGGAGGCGGGTAGACTGCCTACCTGAAGGGCATCATTCAGGGTTGTCAGTAGGGTGGGTAAAAGGATGTCACCATATTTCCCGTATGTTTCTGTGGGCAGACTGTCGGCTCCCGCTGACTTGTTATTTGCCATTTGTGCTACCACCAAAGTAAGTTCCTCCAAAGTTATTTGTTTATTAAGGGCAGCCAGGCCCTGTTGTGACAACAGAGGGAGAGAGCACTGATCCAAAAATTGGTCCAGCTCCTCCTTCGTGGTGTGTACCTTAGATGTGTATAGATCTTTGAAAAAATCTGAGAATACGCCAGGGACACGATTCTGATCAGTAATCGTATCTCCTGCCGCGTTCTGGATAGAATCAATGTGTGTAGTGTCCTGTTGGGCCCTAGCTATTACAGCAAGTAAATGACCTGTGTTTTCCCCTTGTTAAAGTATTTTTGATGAACAATAAAATGTTTATTTTCTGCAGCTGTGATGGAAACCTGTTGATACAGGACTTGTGCCTCCTGCCATTTACGTTCCGAATCAGGACTAGGGTCAGAGATATACCTTTCCTCCGCCTTGGCAGCCTCATTCATCACTAAGTTCTCCCATGCTTTGGTGTTAGTTTTGATACGGTAATCTGTGTGATAATCAACCCCCATAAGTGGGCCTTTAAAACGTCCCAAATCACTGCAGACCCTGCCGAACCTCGGTTAAAGTCTAAGAACTCCTTCAGAGCTTTGGGGGATGGGTCAGCCTCTGGTAAATTGTGAACCAAAAGGGTTTAACCTTCCATAATCTGCACCTGGGACTGGGGACGGTAGTGACCCTAGCACATAAGAGAGAGTGGTCCGAGATGTTATGTGGCGCATACCTCACCGTTGCCCATACAGATCAATTTGCGATAAACGTGTATGATGCTGAATAACAGGAATAGCATTGAGCCGTGGGATTTAAGTCCCTCCACACATCTCGTAGGCCAATCTCTACAAGGAATCTAGCAAAGGGGGTAGGGCCCCCTGGTGTGGAACTACCACAAGTTCCAGATTTAAATTTATCCATATTTTTATCCATTACGTTATTGTAGTCCCCCAACACCCAAACCGGGGTGTTAGGGTGAGGAGCTATAAATTGTGCTAAACACTTCAGGCCATCAAAGGAGAAGGGTGGAGGGACATATATGTTGGCAATAATACATGTCAGACCTGCCAGCTTGCATAGCAAGAAAATATACCTTCCCTGGTCATCAATTAGGGATTGCAGCAGTTGAAAGGAGACATGCCGTGAGATAAGGGTGCTAACTCCCCTGGAGTAGGCTGTATGGGTGGAGTGAAACTGAATGGGATAGCCACGGCTCCTAAGTGTAGATACAGAGACAGCCTGCAGGAGGGTTTCCTGCAAACACACCACAGAGGGCCTATGAGCTTTTATCGTGAAAAAAAGCCACTCTTTTCACTCCATCACCCAGCCCTCTTACGTTCCATGATACTAAAGTACATTCAGCAGACATCTATTAACCACTTGAGCCCCGGACCATTATGCTGCCTAAGGACCAGAGGTCTTTTTCCAATTTGGCACTGCGTCGCTTTAACTGCTAATTGCGCGGTCATGCAATGCTGTACCCAAACGAAATTTGCGTCCTTTTCTTCCCACAAATAGAGCTTTCTTTTGATGGTATTTGATCACCTCTGCGGTTTTTATTTTTTGCGCTATAAACGGAAAAAGACCGAAAATTTTGAAAAAAAATGATATTTTCTACTTTTTGTTATAAAAAAAATCCAATAAACTAAATTTTAGTCATACATTTAGGCCAAAATGTATTCGGCCACATGTCTTTGGTAAAAAAAATGTCAATAAGCGTATATTTATTGGTTTACGCAAAAGTTATAGCGTCTACAAACTAGGGTACATTTTCTGTAATTTACACAGCTTTTAGTTTATGACTGCCTATGTCATTTCTTGAGGTGCTAAAATGGCAGGGCAGTACAAAACCCCCCCAAGTGACCCCATTTTGGAAAGTAGACACCCCAAGGAAATTGCTGAGAGGCATGTTGAACCCATTGAATATTTATTTTTTTTGTCCCAAGTGATTGAATAATGACAAAAAAAAAAAAAATATTTACAAAAAGTTGTCACTAAATGATATATTGCTCACACAGGCCATGGGCCTATGTGGAATTGCACCCCAAAATACATTCAGCTGCTTCTCCTGAGTATGGGGATACCACATGTGTGGGACTTTTTGGGAGCCTAGCCGCGTACGGGGCCCCGAAAACCAAGCACCGCCTTCAGGATTTCTAAGGGTGTAAATTTTTGATTTTACTCCTCACTACCTATCACAGTTTCGGAGGCCATGGAATGCCCAGGTGGCACAAAACCCCCCAAAATGACCCCATTTTGGAAAGTAGACACCCCAAGCTATTTGCTGAGAGGCATATTGAGTCCATGGAATATTTTATATTTTGACACAAGTTGTGGGAAAGTGACACTTTTTTTTTTTTTTTTTTTTTGCATAAAGTTGTCACTAAATGATATATTGCTCACACAGGCCATGGGCATATGTGGAATTGCACCCCAAAATACATTTAGCTGCTTCTCCTGAGTATGGGAATACCACATATGTGGGACTTTTTGGGAGCCTAGCCGCGTACGGGACCCCGAAAACCAATCACCGCCTTCAGGATTTCTAAGGGTGAAAATTTTTGATTTCACTCTTCACTGCCTATCACAGTTTCGGAGGCCATGGAATGCCCAGGTGGCACAAAACCCCCCCAAATGACCCCATTTTGGAAAGTAGACACCCCAAGCTATTTGCTGAGAGGCATGGTGAGTATTTTGCAGCTCTCATTTGTTTTTGAAAATGAAGAAAGACAAGAAAAAACATTTTTTTTTTTCTTTTTTCAATTTTCAAAACTTTGTGACAAAAAGTGAGGTCTGCAAAATACTCACTATACCTCTCAGCAAATAGCTTGGGGTGTCTACTTTCCAAAATGGGGTCATTTGGGGGGGGTTTGTGCCACCTGGGCTTTCCATGGCCTCCGAAACTGTGATAGGCAGTGAAGAGTGAAATCAAAAATTCACGCCCTTAGAAAGCCTGAAGGCGGTGCTTGGTTTTCGGGGTCCCGTACGCGGCTAGGCTCCCAAAAAGTCTCACACATGTGGTATCCCCGTACTCAGGAGAAGCAGCAGAATGTATTTTGGGGTGTAATTTCACATATTCCCATGGCATGTTTGAGCAATATATCATTTAGTGACAACTTTGTGCAAAAAAAAAATGTGTCTCTTTCCCGCAACTTGTGTCGCAATATAAAATATTCCATGGACTCGACATGCCTCTCAGCAAATAGCTTGGGGTGTCTACTTTCCAAAATGGGGTCATTTGGGGGGGTTTTGAACTGTCCTGGCATTTTATGCACAACATTTAGAAGCTTATGTCACACATCACCCACTCTTCTAACCACTTGAAGACAAAGCCCTTTCTGACACTTATTGTTTACATGAAAAAGTTATTTTTTTTTTGCAAAAAAATTACTTTGAACCCCCAAACATTATATATTTTTTTAAAGCAAATGCCCTACAGATTAAAATGGTGGGTGTTTCATTTTTTTTTTTCACACAGTATTTGCGCAGCGATTTTTCAAACGCATTTTTTGGGGAAAAAACACACTTTTTTAAATTTTAATGCACTAAAACACACTATATTGCCCAAATGTTTGATGAAATAAAAAAGATGATCTTAGGCCGAGTACATGGATACCAAACATGACATGCTTTAAAATTGCGCACAAACGTGCAGTGGCAACAAAATAAATACATTTTTAAAAGCCTTTAAAAGCCTTTACAGGTTACCACTTTAGATCTACAGAGGAGGTCTACTGCAAAAATTACTGCCCTCGATCTGACCTTCGCGGTGATACCTCACATGCATGGTGCAATTGCTGTTTACGTTTGACGACAGACCGCCGATTGCGTTCGCCTTAGCGCGAGAGCAGGGGGCGACAGGGGTGCTTTTTTTTTTTTTTTTTTTTTTTTTCTTTATTATTTTTCTGCTTTTTTTATCTTATTTTTAAACTGTTCCTTTCATATTTTTTTTTTTAATCATTTTTATTGTTATCTCGGGGAATGTAAATATCCCCTATGATAGCAATAGGTAGTGACAGGTACTCTTTTTTGAAAAAATTGGGGTCTATTAGACCCTAGATCTCTCCTCTGCCCTCAAAGCATCTGACCACACCAAGATCGGTGTGATAAAATGCTTCCCCAATTTCCCAATGGCGCTATTTACATCCGGCGAAATCTAAGTCATAAAATGCTCGTAGCTTCCGGTTTCTTAGGCCATAGAGATGTTTGGAGCCACTCTGGTCTCTGATCAGCTCTATGGTCAGCTGGCTGAATCACCGGCTGCATTCTCAGGTTCCCTGTTGAGACAGGAGAGCCAGAGAAAAACACGGAAGACGGTGAGGGGGGGGGGCATTCCCTCCCACGGCTTGTAAAAGCAGTCTAGAGGCTAATTAGCCGCTAGGATTGCTTTTACATGAAAGCCGACCGCTGGCTGAAAAGAATGATACCAAGATGATACCTAAACCTGCAGGCTTCATTCTGGTATAACCACTCAAAGTCGTGAATGGCGTACCTGAAGACAAAAAAATGGTTAACAATAAAGCACAGTAAACGGTAAAGTATAAAAAATTGCATACCTGAAAAGCAAACATGATAAAACATAACAACAATAAAACATTGCAGAATAGAATACAGTAAAAAAGAGCAGAACAATAGAGAGAGAATAGAGAGAGAGAGAGATCAATAAATTGACAACTATTTTTTTTTATTTTATATATATATTTTTTTTTTGACACTTTTTTTGTAACTAACTTTTGTAACTGTAACCGGTTCCAGGTTCGGGTCTCTCAAAATGCGATGGCATCTTGGGAGACCCTGTGAAAGTGTGCCTAGTCTGTGCAATGCTGTACCCTACGCTAATACTCAACTAGTGAATGGTAGAGTTCAAAACATTCACCAATGCAAAGACCAGGATTGTCAGGACAGGAGGGACAATAATAGCGGGTGTCACGCCTATATCCGCGCTTCCTGCAGACACGACATCTTTTTTGGGGGGGTTCGTTGGGTAGGGGTACTCCGGGAGGACATAAAGAAAATGCCTCTCATGCAGCCGACTGCATTTGATTGGGGATGTGAATGGGGGAAGTACGGGCGCTGCAGAAGCGGTGGGTTCCCAATTAGGATTGGCGAATGCAGCAGGAAGGGCACTATGGGCACGACGGGCCTGTGTTTGTCTTCTTGGTGGCAGCGGGACACTACTTGTGCTTGCCACCTCACCAGCTTGAACTGCACTTATGGGACTGGCCACGTCACCAAGTGTTGCTGCAGTGCTGGTTTGACTACGACCAGGGTGTACTAGGGCGCTGGTGCTTGCCAGTTCACCAAAACGCTACCAAAAAAACTGTTAGCGATCGCAGGGATCAGGCCTGACTCTGCGAACGCTGCAGTTATGTGTTTAGTGTTTTGTAAGTGTCAGTGATCGATCGATACTGCACTTGGGTGGGCTGGGCTGGGCCGGGCGGAGGGGCAAAACACAGGTGCTAGCAGGTATCTGGGCTGATCCCGCTAACACTGCGTTTTTGGGAACCCTAAACTGCTGGGGACGCTAGTATAGATCTGATCGGATCAGATATTGATCCGTTCAGATACTATACCACTAAGGGAGGTGTATGCTGCGTGCGTGGGTGTTAGCGGTACTGGCGCTAACCTGACGCTGCCTGGGGCTGGTGCTTGCCAGTTCACCAAAACGCTACCAAAAAAACTGTTAGCGATCGCAGGGATCAGGCCTGACTCTGCGAACGCTGCAGTTATGCGTTTAGTGTTTTGTAAGGGACAGTGATCGATCGATACTGCACTTGGGTGGGCCGGGCGGAGGGGCAAAACGCAGGTGCTAGCAGGTATCTGGGCTGATCCCGCTAACACTGCGTTTTTGGGAACCCTAAACTGCTGGGGACGCTAGTATAGATCTGATCGGATCAGATATTGATCCGTACAGATACTATACCACTAAGGGAGGCGTATGCTGCGTGCGTGGGTGTTAGCGGTACTGGCGCTAATCTGACGCTGCCTGGGGCGACGCATATCACCGCCGGGCGATCAGGGGGCTAAACCTTTATTCGGTAATAAACGGCGGGTGCCCTGACACTATAAAAAATAAACGAACTAACCAGCGTCACCCGTAACAGTTATACGGTGATCAGTGGTGAAAGGGTTAACTAGGGGGCAATCAAGGGGTTAAAACATTTATTAGATAGTATATGGGGGTCCCTGACGCTATAAAACGCTGACGGCGAACCTAAATATTTACGTCCCTAACTAGCGTCACCAGTGACACTAATACAGCGATCAGAAAAATGATCGCTTAGCAACACTGGTGACAGGGGGTGATCAAGGGGTTAAAACTTGGTTAGGGGGGTATCCTAGACCTAAAGGGGGGTAATATTCACTGTCCCAACACTGTAACTGTCACAAACTGACACCAATGCAGTAATCAGAAAAAAAAAAAAAAAAACCTGCTGGTGTCAGTTTGTGACAGGGGGGGGGGGTGATTGGGGGGGGGGCGATCGGGGGGGGGATCGGGGTGTTTTGTATGCCTGGCATGTTCTACTGTGTGTGTAGTGTGTTGTGCACTTACATTGATGTCTTCTCCCCTCGGCGCTGGAACGGAATACCGAGCTGAGGGGAGATGACATCATTTCCTTTGCTGCTGTTTAGCATACAGCAGCAAAGGAATGTTCCCATTGGCCGGCGGCGATCGCGAGGGGGGGCCACGAACGGATGGCCTCCCCCTCATCTCGGATCGCCGGGGAACAGAACGGGACCGCCTCGGGCGGCGGGGGGGGTCCGATCGGACCCCCCACCCGCGGAAGGCAAATCACGTACATGTACGTGATTTTGCCTGCCCGTGCCGCTTTGCCGACGTAAATCGGCGTTAGGCGGTCCTTAAGTGGTTAATACATTGAGAGGCAGCTATCAGGAGTCTATACAGGTATATGGGCATGACAGAGTATCCTCCACACTCCCATATAGTGCAATAATTAAAAGTGCATTTCCATGTCAGATTCAGGGAAACATAAGGTGGGGTTAGCCTAAGCCATATTTCTCCATTGGGACCATAGGCAGACAAAAATGTAGAGATAACATATCCCCTGCAGCCAGCAGAGGTCAGGTTAGAGAGTATAACCATAGCTATAAGTAACCAAAAAACTTTCCAAAAAAAGAGAAAGTAAAAAAGGAAACAAAAAAGGATTTGGCTTCCTGAAAACAGAACAGGAGCTCAGTTCCATTGAACATGTCCACGCAGGACTGTTGCGGGGGTGGGGGCAACGTTTCAGTTCAACTGATTCAAAGGGACTTGCGATTGTCATCGATTGACTTATCATTGATGCAGTATGATGCAAACAATAGAACATTTAACTCTCCGCCTTACAGAAAGAATTAGGAAGATGGAGAGGTGTCCCCAGTTCTTCACCCAGGAGGAGTGTGGTCAGCAGGAACAAAAATAGTAGGTAGGACATCATCAGTACCTGGATACTGCCGCTTTCTGAAGGGTATGTTCCGTACGGTCCAGTCAGTGAGATGCATTTGCAGGATTATCAAAAAATTGTGTTTCACCGTTTACAGCAATTCTAAGTTTGGCTGGGTATAGCATAGCATATGCGGCATATTTTCGGAGGCGCTTTTTTACGTCAGTGAACTTAGCCCTCCTGCGTTGCAGTTCCGCAGAGAAATCTGGGTAAAACGATATGCGGGCGTTCTCAATTTTCATAAGGTTCCCTTTGGTTCTAGCTTCAAACAGAGCAGCGTCCCGGTCCTTGTAGTTCAACATCTTGAACAAGAACGGTCTAGGCGGTTCTCCAGGTTTGGTTGGCCTGGGTGGGAGTCTGTGAGCCCTCTCCACCGAAAACATGGGGGAGAAGGCATCCTTGCCAAACATGTCGATCAGCCAGTTCTCAATAAATGCCACAGGGTTCTTTCCCTCTGCCTTTTCAGGTATGCCCACTGCGCAGGACGTTGTG
The DNA here is from genome assembly GCF_042186555.1 of Aquarana catesbeiana. Lineage (NCBI taxonomy): Eukaryota > Metazoa > Chordata > Amphibia > Anura > Ranidae > Aquarana > Aquarana catesbeiana. The sequence continues at coordinate 530,271,471 of NC_133325.1, read as the reverse complement.
GCTTCTTTGCTTGTTCTCCATGTCCTCTAAACAGGTTGCATGGCCGGTGATTACCGACTACACGTGGCGTATTTCCCTCTACAAAGGTGCTACATCATCTTCCACATTGCTCACTCTTGTCCTCCAGGGCCACAGTGCGATCCCGCAACTTCTGCATGTCCTGTCTGACTAGGTTCACCTCCAATTTAACCTTTAATCTCTGTGGTCAGGGTAGTGATAGACATGTTACAGGAGGTAACTGCTGCAAAGATATCTCTGAGGGTTGGTTCGGGGGCAGGGTCCTCCTGGCCTGGAATAGCTGTGCTATTACAATCAGGGTCTGGTGTACTCACTGTGTCCCATGTGGAGGAGTTTGCAGCGTCCTCCGGCCAGGCATGCCCCTGTAGTGCAGGGTCGGTGTCTTGCTCCGCAGGGCCCAGGGGGGAAAGGCGGTCTGGAAGTGGTGCCTTTCCCCAGAGTGCCACTGAACATCCTCATGGCTGCTTCTTTAGCTGAGCGCTGTGACCGGGCGCCATTTTGGCCTCCATGCACTGCTGCCTGCCAGGAATCTTTGCCCGTCTTGCGGGACATGTCTGTGTGTCGGATCTCGGCCAAAATAGCACCGCTGAGTTGGGGACCGTGTGGAGACCTCTCTGGTGCTGGTTAGGTACAAATCAGGTGTATCAGGGTGTCCGGAACAGGGTAAATGAGCGGAGTTTCGGTGGAGCTCTCACACCACGCTGCCTACTCCATCAGCCGCAAGCCACGCCCCCCCGCTATCTTTTTAGGTTGCTGTGTTTCAGTTCTCTCCTGATTCTATCTATAAATCCAGCTGCTTCGTAAAGCGATAGCAAACAATGTGGGATCATGGTAACTAAATTCCTTAACAAAAGCTTTCACCATTGCTTCATTTTCTGTCCTCTACTCCCATGATCATTTTGTATGCCTTAGAAATAGTTATGCTAAAGTCAAATGGATCATCACTGACTGTGGTTCGTAATGAGTCAGGAGTTTCTGGAGAAGGTAATTCTTCTCTGGTTGTGAGGTTTATCTGTCAGATTAAATCTGTCTGTGTATGACTTAAAACCATCTGCATTATGGAATGCATCAGCCTTTGTATCCTACACTGCAGAGAAGAAGGCAGTAAGTGCAGTAATAAAACACTTTAATGACAAGGAAGGGTTAAAAACACATGAAAACACGTGAAAAATGGGCATATCAATGAATCCATAACGTCCAGTGGGATGCCTCCTGGGAGTAAAGACTGCTGCAGGTGGAAGTTCCAGCCGACTAGCGGTGGGAAACACTGTCTCTCTGATCCAATATGGAGGGCCGTGCTGTCAGGCCCAGATGAAATCCAGGCATCCGGAAGTGACGTCAAAGTGGGCGGGACATGTTGCGGAGCATGCCCAGTCGCTCCTTCAAAGCCCTTTTGATTTTTGGGAGGCATTACGTTGGACGTTATATGCCTGTTTTTCACTTCAATCTTGTAAGTGTTTTTAAGAACCAGTCATGTACTGTTTGTTAAAGTCTCTTTGTTATCCAGAGCGCCCTATTCTCCACACTATTTGAACTATATCCTACACTGAGATACTGTATCTTTCAAAACTTTCATAAATGATCATGATTTACATTTTAATTTTTTAAGCTCAATCTAATAATTTCTTTCAAAATTCAGATTTTTCAAAACCCTTTTCTGTTACCACAGGAGTATCTGGAATATAAGCTTGTGCTGCATCTGATTTTTTTCCCACCTTCCTTTGAAGGCACAACCGTATTAGCTACTTGCACAATATAGCATTATTTTGAATTTTTGACAAATGATTTTTCTGAGATTCAGTTTTCTGCACAAGATGTTCAATGTAATTACAATAAATCTCACTGGACAATCTGCATCATTCTTTTGACAGAATTACCTCTGCTCATTTCCAAACTTAGTTTGATTAAAATTAAAAATCTTACTAACTTAACTTCACCACATTTTTAAGCTTTTTCTTTAGCTTATTTATAGACTTAACTATTTCTATATTGGCCTGAAAACACCTCACACATAGCTCCCCATAATGCAGCTTCAGAAGCATGGTTAGATAAACCTTACATTTAAGTTTGCTCCCGCTAGCTAATGAATTATACTTTTACTCGCGAATTTCAAAGATTTTTCCTTATCAGCTGGCCGAGTCACGCGTACCGCTGGACTTCTCATCACCACACATCACACACCACTCTGCTCACTTTCACCTTCCGATTCAGGTTCTGCAATTACTTCTGAAGCTTGATCAATCACTTAATATATATATGATCCTGTTTATCTACACCCTCTGAATAAACAAGTGAATAGGCTGAACTCACCAATTATGTTAGATTTTTTTTACATTTATAGTATTTTTAAGTGTCTTAGGCAAAATGTATAATGAAGGCGATTTACTGGCCAGAAAAATAAATGTGACTTTTTTGGTTCACACAAAGGTTACAATAGTACAGCAAAAATACAAAAATCACAGTCTAAAATACCATAAGTATTTAATACCAATATTGCATAAAAATTAAATAAAAAAGAAGGTACATGTTTATAAAAGGTCTGTGCAAGAATGTGACTATATGCAAGTTATTTGTGTAAGTGTGTGAGCAGATCTGAAAATTATTTTTACAAGGATGTCAAGCCTGATTTTTTTTTATTTTCTTTTTTTGTAAGAAAAGGCCTCTTGCAGCTTTAAGACCCCTTTCACACCGAGGGCATTTTGCAGGCGCTATAGCGTTAAAAATAGTGCCTGCAATCCGCCCTCAAACAGTTGCTCCATTGTCTCCAGTGTGAAAGCCGAAGGGCTTTCACACTGGAGCGGTGCACTGGCAGGACGTCAGGAAAAGTCTTGCCAGCAGCTTCTTTGGAGCGGTGAAGGAGCAGTGTGTTTACTGCTCTTCCACCGCTGCTCCCCATTGATATCAATGGGACAGCGCTGGGATACCGCCGGCAAAACGCCGCTATTGCGGCGCATTGCGGGCGTTTTTAACCCTTTTTCGGCCGCCAGCGGGGGGTAAAAGCGCCCCGCTAGCGGCCGAAATGCGCCGCAAATCCAACGGTAAAACGCCGCTAAAAATAGCGGCATTTTACCGCCGACGCTATGGCCGGCTCGGTGTGAAAGGGGTCTAACTGCTCTCACTCTGATGCCACAGTGGGAGTTGAGTCCTGATACTTGTAGTTCCTTTACTTTAACCACTTGAAGATCAGGCACTTTTTTTTTTCTGGCACTTTTTGTTCACATGTAACTCGATGGAAAATTACTTAGAACCCCCAAACATTATATATTTTTTAAAGCAATTTTTTATGTCACACGTTATTTGCACAGCGTTTTTTCAAATGCAATTTTTTGCGAAAAAAATGCACTTTTTAAAATTTTATGGCAATAAAATTATACATATCCTAATTTTTTTTTTTTTTTGTAAAAGATGTGACGCCGATACAAAACATGTCACGCTTTAAAATTGCGCATGTTCGTGCAGCGGCGACATACACAGTGACACCTCACCTGTGGAATGATCACTGTTTGCATGCGCGTGGGACTGACGTGTGTTCGCCTTTGCGTGCACTTTAAATTATTCATTTTTTTATTTTTACACTGTTGCTTTAAAACATTTTTTTTATCACTTTTATTGGTGTCACAAGGAATGTAAACATCCTTGTAACAGCAATAGGCATGTGACAGGTACTCTTTATGGAGGGATCTGGGTTCAATAAGACCCCAAATTCCTCCTACACACTTGTAAGCATTCAAAATGACAAGATTGAGTTTTTAAATACTTTTAATTTTCAAAAAATGGCGCCGGAAGTGTCATTGCTTCCCGGTTACCATTGCGGAGACCCAATCAAAGCCGATTTCAGCTTTGTATGGGTCTCCGACTAGCTGTCGATCATGCCGGCTAGTAGCTTGCGTCTCCCGGTGGGATGGGAAAGCCCGAGAGAGTGCTACTACAAGAGACCCAACCGTCTGCTCTGAAAAAAAAAAAAAACAGTACCGAGGTCATCACCTCGGTCAACCATTTGAAGTCAAATGACGTATCAGGTTGAAACTTGAGTATACGATATACTTATATTTGATATAAATTTGATATAAGATATACCAGTTGAAATTTGAGTATAAGAGCCATTTTTCAAGTGGAGGGGAAGAGCAGGAGCTGACTGGCAACTTTTAGCCCAGGGGGCAAGTACAACCCATAGGCCTATGGTGCAGCGACTCAGCCCCCCCTCCCGCACTCCCTTTTCCCTGCCTCCTCCCGAACCCCATCCCAGTCTGAAGCTTCACTCCAGGTACTCTCTGCTCACTGGGTGGGTTGGGCTGCACCAACTCCAGGCTCCTGAACTGGCTAGCAGGGGGCTGCAAGGGGGATCCGGGCTGGCCAGGGGAGGAGAACCTCCCTCTGCTTGGACACGGCATGCACCATCTACCAACCTGTTCTCTGCCCTCGTCCTCATCCCACAATCGGTAGGACACCAGCAGGGACTTTTTACTCCTCTTCAACAGGAAGCCTTTAGGCATGTCTGCGGCATAGACAGTGCGGCCTTTTTAAGGGGCATCAGGCAATTGCCCCCCCCCAGCCCAGTCCGCCCCTGGGAAGGAGGAGGTGGACCACCTCAGCACATTGGTTAATTAGTGTAACAGACCCCTTATTCATACTTCCATTAATTGATAAAATAAACAATATTTAGATTTCATAGACATCTAGCCAGATTTTCTTAATTATAACAAAGCGAGAATTTGTTACATATCAATTCCTAAAGAAAAAGCAAACGTTATCATTTAAAAGGCTTGACTGTTTACTTTGGCTTATGCACAGAGAACTTGCTAGCGTGACTTTTTCAGGTTGAGGTAATACACAGACTCAATTACCTGCCTTAAATGATTATTCATTCAAACCAAAAAATTTGGGAGGGGTGAAAGAAGTATTTCTTGAGCCTATGCGATATTTTCAATACTTATATTTTTTAAATATTAAACCAAATTGAATAAAACAATTTTACAGACCCCTAAGTGTATGTAAGCCCTAAATCTATTTTTCAGTATATTTAGCATTATATGCCTCACTATATAATATTTTGTTAATAATATAATCTTTTGTTAAATTTCTTACAAAGTTTTTTTAGCTAGAAATCCCACCCGTAACAGAGCTTAGGTTCAACAGAAACCGGCCAACATTCGGTCAGTGTGTACAGCTGTCTTTCCAACAGAAGCTTGTCCAATGACTGGCTTTTGTTGAAAACCAGCATCCGATCAGCACTGGCAGCCAATGTCAACCTGCCAGAACTCAAATGCACAGCAGGGGGAGATATCCGCACTAACATTGCTTTTGTTGGTACGCTGATTCCTCTTTTTTTCTCATTCAACCTGCTGGGTTGAACGAAAAAAAAATACTTTGCCTATGTACTGGGCTTTACTGTTGTAGGCTAAAAAACTAATTCGCTAGCCCATTTTACAGTTGTGCTGCCTAATCGATAGACCTGAGTGGGCTGATAATGCTGCTGCTAATTGTGAAGCTTGTCAGCCTGCAACAACAGGTAATCTTACCAACTGGATTCCAGGTAAGAAAGTTTTCTCATGACTTAAAAAAAAAAAATTCACCCATGGGCACCATTATTGGTGCTCTTAGTGAGATCTCCAGCTGCCTGGCGGTATTCATCTATAAATTTTGTATGCAATTACTCCAAGGAAACTGATTATATATGCACTATTTTATATAATACTAGTTAATTTAATAATAACAGATGACTGGTAGGCTGGCTTCTCAGTATCATCTATGTCAGCAGAGATTTCACTTGCAGTCATCTCCTAGTCCCCTAACTAGGAAGGGTGTGAACTCCTCATAAGGACTACACCGTTAAAGTGGAACTGAAGGCATTCAATGTCTCTTCTGTAATAAAAATACAGCTACCTGCCTGCTAGCAGTCTTCTGCATCATGTAAGCTGAGCTGCATGTGGGCAGCTCAGCTTACATCGTTGGCATGGTCACTGTGTGCCGGGTTTATTGCATGCTGTAGTAGAGATGCACATAGACCAGCACCATAGAAGAAGATGCCAGGAGAGACCCAATTAGAGAAGAGGTAAGATTGGTGCCGTTAGATCCACTTTAGCCATTCAGTGTTTTGTGTCCAAACATGGAGCAGCAGCTGTACTCAAGGAGATTTATTTAACATTGCACTACGCAACAGCATTTTTAACCCATAGCAGCTGAATGAGGTGGCCCCACTTTAACTTTATAATAAGCTGTGGGATTGGTGCATGATTTTTATTTTTTTTTTGAGAATTGTGTTTTGTATATGTTATGTAGAAAATGTCACCGATAAGACGGCATTCTTTTTGTTTTTATGCAGTAAGTAAAGAAACAGACCAAGATACGAATTCCCAAACTAATAATGCTGCCACAGCAGCAGACACAAAGGTATGTCGGTTTGTCATGGATCTTCTTTAGAATGAAATCTGTGTGGAAATGAAAAGCCTACTTTATATGATATTTATATGATATTTTTTATGTTTAGACAACAGTGAATTGTGAAACACCTGTCTCAACCCTTAAAAAAAAGAAAAATACTGAAAAAGTTGGTAGTGACAAAACCTTTGGAATACAGTCTCTCAACAATGCAGATTTCACTGACACACAGAAGATAACACAGCATGAAGTTGGATGTTCTGTGAAACCAAGTAAAATAATACTTGTAAACAAATCAAAAGGTACAAGGGATTTGTTTTAACAAAACAGAGGAGAAAAATGTTTTTTCTTTTTGTATTCATATGTCTTCATTTCATTCCTAAGTCCTTTTTCTCACCTAAGTGTTTTGCAGCTTGAAGCTCAAGGCTTCAAAAAACGGAAAATTAAATTCAAATACTTACTGTAATTTTCCTTTCCTGACGAGCTCCATGGCAGCACAGCTGGGGTTATAGGCTCCACCCCCCCATGCCTCCAGGACTTAACTCATAAATTTGAGCCCACCTCCAGTAACTAGTCCTACCAAGCTGGGTGGGATCTGTGCTGCCATGGAGCTTTTCAGGAAAGGAAAATTATGGTAAGTATTTGAATTAAATTTTCCGTTTTCCTGATGGCTCCATGTCAGCACTAGCCAAAGCAGGGGAGGGATAATGCTACACACTCTTCAATTCTGACTAAAAAAAACAGAAGCCAGGATGCCTCTGCCAAACTCAACTGTCATTAAGCTATAAATATGAATATTTTGGTACCCACGTAGCTGTCTTGCAGATAGTTTCAGACACTCGACCTGCTGCCACTCTCAAAGTCGAGACCCTTCTAGTGAAAGGTGCCGTGATTTTCCTGGTACGGCCAACCCTTTCAACTTGAAGGGCCAAGGAAATAAGCTTTACCAACCAAGAGGCAATAATCTTGCTGGAAGCCGTAAAATCATTGTGTTCCACCTTGAATGACAAACAGATGCTCTGATGGCAAAAATCGCCTTGATTAAACATTTTAAAGCTTGGCCCACATCCAATGGGCTAATTTCTTGGGTACTCCCTAAAAGGAATGTAGGAGGACAACCTCTTGTGTGATATGGACTCTGAAGGTCAGTTCAGGCACATAATTCGAGCATTGGCATGAGTACCACCCTGTCTGGAAGTACACGAGTATGGGTTCTTTAAACCCCAAGGCCACCAATGCTGACTCTTCTGGCTGATGTTATTGCCACCAGTAAAGCAGTTTTCAGTGAGAGATACCACAGGGTGATTGAAGGCCTCTGATGCAATAACGTCCAACAGCAACGGGAGATCCCATTTCGGAAACAACAATTTGAGGTTGCAACCAAATTGCATCTTGAAAAACAGTATAATTAAGTGTTGGATACCCACTGTATGCTGGTGAAGGCAGAGATAGCTGAAATGTGTGCCTATAGCATACTTACACATAAACCTAAATCAAGCCACGCCTGCAGGTATTTCAGAACAGACTTCTGAGGAGTCCAGCGTAAAAGCTTGATCGGCAATAATACTGGGAATTTATGCCATATTCTACTATAGGCACGGTTAGCGCTGTCCTTTCTTGTTTTCGTAAGAGTATTTACAATCTTCACAGAGCATTCAAAATTCATTAGCCTCTGCCTCTCTAGACACAGGCCATCAGATCCTGTCAGATGCTGGATGAATTGGACTTGATTTGATTTGATCTTACAGAGGGAGTCAATCCTTGACACTTATAAGGATGAGCAGAGGGTACCAAGGCCCCTTAGGCCAATCTGGGATCATCACCAGAACTGTCACCTTCCCCCGCCAAAGCCTCAGCTGGAAGCTGAGAATCAGAGGGAACAGCAGGAAGGCATAAGCTGTCTTGGAGATCCACTCTGCAGTCAGCACCTCTACCCAATTGCTTGCGGATTCTGGGCCCTGCAATGGAACTTCAGTAACTTGGTGTTGACTGGGGATGTGAGCGGTCTACCTCTGGAAGAAAAATACCAAGTTCTGTTAGTTCTCGAAAGACGCACAGTAGTCTGGACCATTCATTGTCGTCCACACTTGTCCTGGCACATAGGCCACAGATAGCTACAGAAGATTGACTTGGGCAGATTCTAGAATGAGAGAAACCTCCTTCAGAAGGGAGCCAGTAGTCATCCACAGGTGACTCCTCTACCTTCTCTTGAAATGTTGGTCTTTTGAGGAGGTTGGCATAATGGCACAACAGTAAAGCAAACATGAGAAGCTACCAACAGGCTATTGCCATGTGTGAACAGACAAAGTGTTACTTTGTGTACCTGTTATGCAGAGTACTCCCTGTGGAGGAGCTCAGGCTATGCATAGAGGCTGCAGGGAGCAAGGCACCACAATACCAAGCAATGCAGCATTCATTTGGATACAAAGCATTTTTCAAATTTAGCTCACCCATCCTCCGTCATCCCACTGCAAACACTGGCACAGCGCGGGTGTGCATGCATAGGGGAGACTCTGCCAACACCGCTGCCCGCTTTACATGGACCCAGTAGACCCCAGGCAAGGCTTTTAGCCCTGACAAAAGCCACCCCGAGCACCAGCAGCGGGGCTCCCTGGATTATGGGTCATTTAGCCGAGACCCCAGGGACTGCGTCCAGTCTAACCCACACATGGACGGATGGCCAGCCAGGTAAAGGAGCACACCTAGGTCCTGTGCATAGGAGGAAAAAAGAACGCAGAGGCTGTAGGTGAGCTCAAATTTATATGAGTTAAGTCCTGGAGGCATGGGGGGGCGGAGCCTATACCTCCAGCTGTGCTGACATGGAGCTGGCAGGAAAGCCAAATCCCCTGCTCACATCAGAGTGTCCTGTTGCTTGTAGCTGGAGCTCAGAAAAGTACATGCGCTACTTTTTAGGCAGAATTTTGAGTTTTTGGCCCCATAGACTTCAATAGGAACCCCTGAAAATGCTTGATTTTAGCATTATTTCTTCAGGCGTATTTCATGCATTTTTTTTAGCCTATATTAATGTCTCTTCTCCTCCTGGTGCTTTCCATTGGCTAAAACAAAAATACCTAAAGCTTGAATACCCGTAATACACTTCTAAAATGCTCATATGCTTGCAAAATCACCCCAAAACACCTGAAAATTGCTCTGCACAAATGTGAATTCGGCCTAAATACAAAAAAACCCTGTTATGCTATGATCTACTGTAGACAATTGAAGGAGTGTTTAAAATATTATTCAGTCCACAGATTCAGGACTAATAAACCCTGGCTCTTTTACAGAGAGGATTTATTCATAATTCAGACTCCAAGCATATGGGAAATGTTAAGTATCAGAGCAAATGTATGCAGTCAGATCTTAGTTTTCTATTTTATCCTTTATCATCCAGCTGTGCAAAGACACACACATTCACTGAGAGACTAATCCTCACAGACCCCCAAACTAGCTATATGTACCTCATTCTTTTACACTGTTCTACTGGAAATGTTTTAAAAACACAAATGTCTTAACAGTATTCCATTTACTAGTGGGGGCAACTGTAATCTGTCTTGTTTATTTTTTTACAAACCCAGTGTGACACTGTTTGGAACAGTTTAGAAACAAATAGAAGTTACAAATTGGCATTACTATATGTAATAATATGTATTGAGGCTTATTGCATTTTGCTAAAGGTGGTCTTTTAACATCTGAGTCTATTTACAATCTAAATAGTTTCTCTAGTCTACTTTTAACAATTTAAGTATTAGAATCCCATGTGTACTAAACAAAATGTAATATCTTCACTTATATGAAACCATACTTTTCAGCATGCATAGGTCTGACATACTGTACTAAACCTTTTGTATCAGCAGGAACATAGCAAACAGATAACTGCAGTCCAAAAAGTGCAATAGCACCATTGTATCTTTAGAATGCCATAAATGTATTATGCAGGACAATGGTAATGAACAGAATTTGATTCAGCCACCAACCACACAGTTCTGGGTTTATCTATACAGCTCTGGTGATTATTGTGACTACCCAATATGCCAACATATTGTTCCAGCTTTTGTGTGCAGCATGAGGACACAAAACTATTTAATTCCTTAGATGGCTTCTTATGTAAGAGTTTGTTTATGTGTTTTTTTTCATGTAAGAAATAACGCTGAGCTTGAGAAAATGTATGTTTTGGTTGTAGGTAAACCAAATATGCTCATTATGGCAGAATATTGTTTCAGCTTTTATTTGAAGCACGAGAGCACAAAATGATTTAACTTCTTAGCCTGCTGCGTATGTATTTCTTTTGTAGTAAGAGTTTGTTTTTATTTTTTTGTTCTAATAAGTCATGAAAAAACAATCTCCAACCAAAACTATATTACAACAGAAAGCACAACAAAGGTCGCCAGTGGCTGAAGTGAAGCCTATGAATACTACTGTAACCTCAACTGATAAAGAAAGAACAACAGTTTTGGTAAGAATATTTTTAAATCTGTTTATTAACATTACATACTGCAAAGTTGTTAGTGTAGATTTACTAAAGCATAATGCCAGTAGTATTGCCATCTTTTCCAGAGGGCCCATTAGAGGTAGTAGACAGAAATTTCTGGGCATGCTCTACAAGAGTGAATCAAAGAGTTACAAAAGGCACCAACACAGGATGGAACTGTGGGAGCACAGTGCCACGTCCTAAATATTGGTTGATTGAATAAAGGAAGTTAAAAAAATTTACTTTCCAGGCACCAATCATAAAAAAATAAACAATAATATTTTATTAACAATTAATGCAAAACAATAAAAAACATTTAAAATACTGTAAAGTAATTGTAATAGCAGCTAAGCCTCTCCAATGTGGACATTGAATGTCAAAATCATGCCATATAGGACATGTATGACTCGGGTAGATAATAACGTTCACTATAAGCTCATAGGCTCTACATGTTTCGCAAAAACTCGCTTTTTCAGGAGCTTGATAAGCATTCTAAGGAGAGAAAGAGGCATTCAATGATTGTAACCGTTTGTAATAATCTATATATAGCACAAATATAAAGAAAAGGGGGGGTCTCAACAAATCCGTGAAAAATTGCAGGATCACATCCAAGGGCGGCCAAACAGAGGGCACGCAATGTGCGCGGCAAGCAACATGTGGGGATGTGCCAGTTAGAAAATAATACTTAAGTAGCTATATATATCATGAGGGAAAATATAACCCCAAGTGTATCAATGTAGAAAGGGCCATAAAGCATAGGTATAAGGCAACCAAACAACACAAGCACCTATTATTGTGCAAATGAAAAGCACAATCATGCAATCTAAGCATACCTTTTGTATAAATCAATAGCAACTGGGATCTTTAGGTCTTAGCTTGTAATATACTGAGCGATAAAGATGTCACCTATAGACGTATATATGTATATAAGATGATAGTGTTAAAGGTAACTCCATAAAAAACAACTCAAAGAGGTAATAACTGAGAAGTACATTAGAGTTAATCTCACCTGATACTTATGGTTAATACATTTAAAAGATGTCGAGGCTAAAAAAATATATTTTAGACCAGCATAGAACCCAGAGAGATCAACATCATGGGAAGATGACACACACTTTACTGATACTGCAGTAGCACAAAAAAGCAAACACAGGGCTTCAAATCCACATCATCTGAAAAAGCAGAAGCGCAACCAATCAATACAAGAAAAAAGTTTACCACCATAATGTTAGGTGAGCAAAGAAAGCTACATACCGGACCAGGCGCGCAGATGGATCCTAGATAGAAACAGCGCTTCGGGGTGGATGCCATGATATAAGGCTGTGACTAGCAGCCTTATGTACACATCCCAATCAGGTGTGCGGAAAGACTTCCGCATCACCTGACTCGGCCAAATGGGGATACGAATGCAACTCCACCCGGCCACACATGCGCAAACCGTAAAAACTGGAACAGAGCGAGATCGAGCGGGGCGAGCGCCCCAGTGAGGACCAGAGGGCAATGAGCTCCCCCCAGAGGAACCACCGGCAATAACAGTGCACCAAGCGTGCACAATAAGGGCGTAGAGGTAAAAGCCTATGCTGCCAAGTTATAGCAGCTAACCAGGGGTAACAACTGAGGGGAGAACCAAGCCCAAAGCCTACAAGCCGCAGCACCGCCACAATGTGTGACGATTCTGCGGTTTAGTGGCCGCACATGTGGCTAACAACTTCCATACCATGCAAGGCCAGCACATCGGTGCATTCCCGCACTTCCACACACGGAGAGACCAATAAACTACATCAATTAAAGAAGTACAAAATAGAAGATATAATAAAATTCAAATATATACAAACAAGAGAAATATACCTGATAATAACAACCTATGACATAGCATTTGGACATTGAATGTACATAGGCAGGAAGTGCCAGCGCCAAATAATTGATAATACATTAATTTAGGCAAAGGACAAGAGCAAGTGCCACCACAGCACCATTATTCTTGAATATTGTGAGTTATTTTTGGTGCTGTGGTGGCACTTATTCTTGTCCTTTGCCTAAATTAATGTATTAATTATTAGTTCCTTGAGTCGTTTTTTATGGAGTTACCTTTAACACTATCTTCTTATATACATATATACGTCTACAGGTGGCATCTTTATCGCTCAGCATATTACAAGCTAAGACCTAAAGATGCCAGTTGCTATTGATTTATACAAAAGGTATGCTTAGATTGCATGATTGTGCTTTTCATTTGCACAATAGTAGGTGCTTGTGGTGTTTGGTTGCCTTATACCTATGCTTTTTGGCCCTTTCTATGTTGATACACTTGGGGATTGTATTTTCCCTCATGATATATATGGCTACTTAAGTATTATTTTCTAACTGGCACATCCCCACATGTTGCTTGCCGTGCACATTGCATGCCCTCTGGCCGCCCTTGGATGTGTTCCTGCAATTTTTCACGGATTTGTTGAGGACCCCCCCCCCCCTTTTCTTTATATATATATATATATATTTATTTATTTATTTATTTATTTCAGGTACTTATATAGCGCCGTCAATTTACGCAGCGCTTTACACATACATTGTACATTCACATCAGTCCCTACCCTCAAGGAGCTTACAATCTAAGGTCCCTAACTCACATTCATACATACTAGGGACAATTTAGACAGGATCCAATTAACCTACCAGCATGTCTTTGGAGTGTGGGAGGAAACCGGAGTACCCGGAGGAAACCCACGCAGGCACAGGGAGAACATGCAAACTCCAGGCAGGTAGTGTCGTGGTTGGGATTCGAACCAGTGACCCTTCTTACTGCTAGGCGAGAGTGCTACCCACTACACCACTGTGCCGCCCATATATTATTACAAACTGTTACAATCATTGAATGCCTCTTTCTCTCTTTAGAATGCTTATCAAGCTCCTGAAGAAGCGTGTTTTTGCGAAACATGTAGAGCCTATGAGCTTATAGTGAACATTATTATCTACCTAAGTCAAACATGTCCTATATGGCATGGTTTTGACATTCAGTGTCCACATTGGAGAGGTTTAGCTGCTATTGCAATTAGTTTGCAGTATTTAAAATGTTATTAATTGTTTTGTATTAATTGGTAATAAAATATTGTTTATTTTTTTATAGTGCCTGGAAAGTCCATTTTTTTCAACTTCCTTTATTCAATCAACCATTGCTCTACAAGAGCAAATAGGGGCCTGCATGTAGATTCTACTCTCACTCTGCTGGTATAGTATCGGCGCAATTTAAATGACCATTGGAAAAAAAAAAAGTCCATATGAGTGAGTCCATGAATAAAAATGGATATGTTTGGGGGGGCGTGGCCTGGAGAGCAATGGAGTAGGTTGAATGTAGTGTGAGCTCCGCTGACCTGGATTCCTATTTTCCATCCTGATTGTATCCTGTACATCCTGTGCCCTACTCTACACCTGGGGATCCCTCCTGCCTCCTCTGCTGATTTTGGAGCCTGTCAGCCCGCTGGAGCACCGCCCAAGGCCACTGTGGCACGGATCTCCGGATCGGCTTCGGCCTAGTTCCCGGAGCGGTGGCCACCTTGCTGCACCCGGCGGAGGCCGCAATACACTTCACTGGCCTCCCGGACAGCTGGGCACTCGCCCCTCTTCTGGAAGACCCTCCGGATTACCTGAGGCCACTGTAGAGGTACTTTTTATATACAGTATTTGCACTGGGACGGGCCACAGCTTCGGCCTGTATTCAGGAGCGGCGGCCATCTTGCCCCACCCGGAGGCGACCTTGGGGAGATATCCTGGCCTTTCTGAGTGTCCTGTGCCCCAGCCCATCCTGAGACGACCTCTGGGCTGCCTGCAACTGCTGTCCAGATACAAACATATCCAGCCCCTGAAGACGCATGTTGATGATGAAGTGTTCGGCAATGATAGAGACTGGTGACGCAGGATGTGGTGGGACAGTGACACGGCGGCCATCTTTGTGGTTAGAAGCGCTGGACGCTTCAATCTGCTGTATACCTTCTTACTAAATGTGAGTGCTTTTTATCTTTTCAATAAATCATCCTTGTTTATGGAGATTGCGCAATGAGCGTTTTCTTTTTATTCCCTACGTACCACGATCTTGAGGTGCATATGCATACTGGAGTATACTTGGTTTAATATCTAGCTACCAAAAGGAGATCTAAAGCCTTCCATTTAGTTCAGAGGGGAATATGTTGGTGCTACTCCATTAGAAGATCGTTGGTTTATTCTATGAAGACTGCCTTTTTTCTACACACGTGTATACACTAATGGTAAGGGTCAGTTTGTTTGGGTGTTGGTGACGGTATTTTCATCTCTCTTCTGTGTCTCCTTTCAATATGGATCTCGCTGATTAGAGTATTATTTCTTCCTGACGGAGAGGACTTTTGTTTGACCATATTTATTTTGGTTCTTATTGGGACATTTTTACATTAATATTTTTAGCGCTGCACCATTCCTGTTGATATATCCAGCATCGGCTTTGGGGACGGAACGAGACTTAGGCCTAACTCCCGGTGCAGCGGCCATTTAGCTTTAGCTGGGGACGGCCTGGCTGTCCGCACTTCGGAGCAGAGAGGGAACATGTGCCCGCCGAAAAGGAATTCCGAGGTGGTAGATAAGTTGGCGAAATATCGCCATCAAGACCCGCAGGCCAAAAATGGCGAAGGCACGTGTTCAGACCATCAGGGCGCAGACACAGCTAAGGTCCTGGATGCCATTGCGATGCTGCAAGGGATGCTCACCGCCAAAATAGATGAGGTCAAGATTGACATCTCCCTGCTGCGCCAAGACCTATCTAAGGTAAAAGATAGGGTTACCGAAGCCGAGACACGCATCGAGTGGCGGAGGACATCCTGCACCCCCTGAGCCACACCACGGAGGACCTGCAGCGCCAGATTCAGCAGCTACACGCTCACCAAGATGATATGGAGAATCGTTTGAGACGCTGCAACCTCCGGTTCATCGGTTTACCTGAGGAGGCTGAAGGCACCAACCCCGCTGAATACTTGGAATCCCTCCTGATTCAACACTTTGGTAGAGAGGCCTTTTCTGTTATGTTCACAGTGGAACGGGTGCACTGCATCCCAGCAAAGCCTCCTCCTGTGGGAGCCCCCCAGAACTTTTATTGCCAAGTTTCTTAACTCTAGAGATAGAGATAAAATCCCTCGGCTAACCAGAGAGACAGGGAACATCGCCCTGGGCAACAGCCATGTCACATTGTTTCCTGACTTCTCTAATGAAGTCCAAAGAAAGTGAGCACAGTTCCAGGGTGTCAAGAGGCAGCTCAGGGCGGTGCACCTTACATATGCCATGTTGTTCCCGGCCAGACATAGTGGAGGAGGATGGCAGAGCCATATTTTTTGAGGACCCGAAGGCGGCAGCACACTGGTTGGATCAATGCGGACGTCCGGATGGTTGAACGGGAATACGGCATGTTACTGTGAGTACTGTCACTATTGTCAATTGTTGGCAGGCCCCTTCTTTCTTCTAAATGTCCCCTCCGCTGTGCTTCTTTCTACTCCCCCCCCCCCCCCCCCCCATCTTTACAACACACGCATTACTGACTGTGAAATCAGAGAATCCCCCTTTTGAAGTTAGAGGGCCCGATCCTTGTACTCCCCTTGGGGGGGGTGGGATTTTGGTTTATTGATAATCCTGGACACTCGGCTTTGGGCCTGGAGCTATCTGGACCCTATGGGGTCAGGCTTATCACCCTGTGCATCTCATTGCCCTCACAGCATATTCATGGGGATATCGTAGGGTGGAGTGTATGGGGCATGTGGGATAAGATTAAATGGACAGCAGTGTTATAATATTTGAAAGGTCAGAAGGTGGATATTGTCGCATTGGTGGAGACGCATGTCACAGGTCACTTACAGGCGGCCCTGAAGCGTCCCTGGGTGGGGTGGGCTTACCACAGCACCCATACAAATATGTCTAGAGGGGTAAATGGTGTTGATTGCAAAATCTACGCCTTTTGAACTGATCTCCATGGTGTTGGATCGGCAGGGTAGGGTAAACAGTGTTGATTGCAAAATCTATGCCTTTTGAAGTGATCTCCATAGTGTTGGATCGGCAGGGTAGGTACCTCTTTCTACATGCAATTGTGGGGGGAGACCCCTTGTTGATACTGGCTAGCTATATCCCCCCTCCATACAGGTCAGACGTGGTCGCAGAGGGTCTTGCATTTATAGCATTGTACCTGTCCATACCAGTAGTGTGGATGGGGGATTTCAATCACACGATGACTCCATCCCTTGAACGACCGGTACGAGCTGAAACCAGACCTGATGAACCACTGCATACTAGGCTGTACCGTACACTGAATGAGTTTGCCCTTGTTGAGGTGTGCTAACCCCATGACTAGAGCATACACTTGCCACTCAATAAGTCATAACACCATGTCCAGGATAGACTACATACTTGCTTCCAGGGCCCTTTTTCCAAAGGTCACGGGCTCAGGATTTGCTGCTAGGACCCTGTCGGACCACTCTCCGTGCTGGCTGACAGCATCCTTGCGAGTAGCTTCTCCCCTCAGGTGCTGGCAGCTAAACCCTCACTGGTTATCCCTTCTTACAGACCATGACTCCATTACCAGGGAGCTGCTCTTCTTTTTGGAGGGTATACAGGGACCCCTTGCCCTTACCACACACTGGGACGACTTTAAAACTCATGCCCGTAGATTATTATCCTCCAGAATAAATAGGTTAAAACAAGAGTCTAACACTGTACTTCAACTTGCATCTGACAAACTGCAAGACTTAGAAGAGAACTATAGTTCTAAGCCGACCCTTGAAAACCTGGACAGAGTGAAACTGCAGACCCGACTAGTCACACAGTTGCACACAGAGAAGGCTAAACAGTGTGGTTTTTTTTGCAGGCAGAGGGTTTATGAGCAGGGTGAAAGGGCGGGGAGACTGTTGGCCTTTTTGTCTCGCATGGACGATAAGCCCCCAGTCGTGGTGTCGCTTGTTGACCCAGACGGGTGTAATATAACAAACCCAGAACAGGTGTCAGCTCAATTTAGACAATTCTATGGCAACCTATATAAATCCCAACACACTTACAGGCAAAGGGAAATTCAATCGTATTTATCTTCCATACAGTTCCCCCAGCTGAATCGAGAACAAGTTGAGCTTCTTGATGCACCTATTACAGAACACGACATCACTGAAGCGATCGCACAGCTAGCCAAATCTAAAGCTCCAGGGATGGATGGATTGCCTCTGGAATTTTATGTTACTTACTCAGATATATTGGCCCCCAAACTGAAAGTCTTATACCAGTCTATATTTGATCAGAACTCACTCCCCGAATCTATGCAGGAAGCCCAAATCATAGTTCTCCCCAAGCCAGGAAAAGACCCCCATCTCCCTGAATCCTATAGGCCAATCTCACTCCTACAGGTAGATATCAAAATCTTAGCTAAAATCCTGGCTTCTAGACTAAACACTTATTTTAACTTTAATTCAGGCAGACCAAACGGGCTTTATGCCGGGGAAAAATACAGCCATGAATATCAGGCGACTTTATATGAATATTCAAGCCCAACACGATAAATCAGGAACGAAGGTGGTGGTGGCGTTAGATACAGCTAAGGCCTTTGACTCCGTGGAATGGCCATATTTATGGGAATGTCTATATAACTATGGTTTTGGTGCACACTTCATAAAATGGGTACAGCTCCTATACCAGACACCCAAGGCGAGAATCTTTGTGAATGGCTGGCTCTCTGAGCAGTTCCCACTTGAGAGAGGTACTCGACAGGGGTGTCCCCTCTCTCCCTTACTGTATTTGCTGGCAACAGAGCCACTGGCCATTGCCATCAGAACACACCCCGATATTCAAGGTCTGCGCCGAGGCCCTGCGGTTGATAAAATAGGAATGTATGCCGATGACACCATACTGACATGACTGATTTCTGATTGGGACTCTAAAACAAAGTTAATACTGCACCTGCAGGAACAGATTCACAGACTCATTTACTGTGTTTTTAAAATGTCCGTTCAGTGAAAATTTATTATTACATGTTATTTTATACATAGATAAGAAAGGGGTGGTGTGAGATGTAATTAAAAACTAACAAATAGAAATATGTTATTAAAAGCTAACAAATAGAAATATATTATTAAAAACTAGCAAATAGAACAATTGCAAAAGTCAAACCTTGAGAAGGGGGGGGGGTAGAGAGCGTTTAGTAGTAGATGTGTCTGTGTGTTTAGGTGAAGGTTACGGAACACATTTCAACAGTGAGAACAAAATGGAGTCTCTTGTGCTTAAATGAACAGTACAGTGAATGTCCATGTCATTTCCCCCCTTTTTGTTTATTTGACACCATTCTTCTCTGCGTTACATTCTGCCGATTGCTGGTAACTCCTGTTACATTGACTGAGAGACGGCGTCTTGTTCAGCTCTCTCCTAGCTTTCTCACGATAATGGGTTCATCAGGGCTGGTGGTACATTTGTTGGTACAGCGGGTAGTCACACAGAGGCATAGCCTGATGAGGAAGTAAATAACAAATATGAGAAATAGGAACGTCACAATGTAAGCGCCTAGTTTCTCATAACCATGTTGCTATGCCATATAAAAAATCACCAAAAAACCTCCTAAACCCTGAAAGGAGTTCCATCCATCTTTAGCAATATCCCTGGCCTTATTCTGTAGTTCTCTTATCTTAGCAAGATGCCCTTTTAATAATGTCCTCATTATCAGAAATGTATATACAACAGTCAGTACGAAATACCTTACACATCCCACCTTGAGCTGCAGTGAGATAATTTAGCGTTAATCTGTGCTCTAATACTATTTTAAGCGGAGCCATTTCTTCATTTACTAAACCTATATCAGTGGTAGTAAAGTTAATAATCTCATCTACAATTCTAGTGTAATTATTTATTCTTTTCATTGGTTCAATTCCCCATCCTGTCCAGGAAGGGAACCATGACCATGCCATGTCACCTTCAGTGAACACCTCTCTTTTGAACACTAAAGGGTCTTCTGGACTTTGATCTGGTCGCACTGTATCTTTGCGAACAGCCAAAGCAGGTGCTAACTTCCCAATATGACATGTACATGTAACATTAGTAGGAAGCCAGGCGTAAGCTTTATTTCCACATATATAATATAACCCTCTACGTATGGACGAAGCAATAACATGGAATCTCAGGTAACCGATATTTTCACATATTGGAAACGGTGAGCAATTTGTACTATAAAGGGTTCTATTTAGCTCTGGATCTGGGATATAATAATATTGACCATAGTTTCCTTCATAAACTGTAATTTTTGCTCCGTTGCAATATGAATTGCTCAACCGTGTACATGTAGTGTTAAACGGGCATGTAATGTTTAAACAAATCTGTGGAGTGTTTATCTGTTTTGAAACCATCAAAGTTACTGATCTGTGCTCATTAGCTGTGGAGACTATGTATGAGCCATTTATTCTGGTCCTTAGATTTAGTTTAGATCAGTGAAATTAAGAGGCATTGCTATCATGGGTATTGTTCCTGTTTGGGGATGTAAGTGAGAACACACCCAGCAGTTATTAGCATTGCTATGGGTTGCATACAATTTTAACATTTGGATGAAAGGGTTATTTTTCCATGTCTCAGTTATCACAAACAACAAAAAGAAAGGAAACCTTATCATTTTTTCAAAGGATATCATCACTTCAGGATTTTCTTGCAGTGACTGGCGTGAATCCAGGTGGGCTTTCCTTCCAACTTGACAGCGGAACCGGTTGTCAAAAGCACCAAATATGGTCCATCAAATTTTGGTTCTAGTGGCTTTCTGACGTGTCGCTTGACCACCACCTAGTCACCTGGTTGGATTCTGTGAATACCTGAAACAGAATCTGGGTCGGGATAGATTTATAAACACCTTCATGTATTTTATTCAATGTTCTTTGCAAAATCTGAACATATTCTAACAGATTAGAGCGAGAAGCCTGCAACTGTTGGGGAAAATATAGCCCTGTTTTGGGTGGCCCTCCAAATAAAATCTCATAGGGGGACAGCCCATGTGTTTGTTTAGGGGTAGTTTGTACAGAATATAGGGCTAATGGCAAAGCTTCTACCCATCCTTTTCCTGTATCTGCTTTAATTTTTGCACATCTGTTTTTCAAAATTCAACTTTACCACTACTTTGTGGATGATAAGGTGTATGGAAAGCTTGCTGTATGTGAAGTGCTTCCATTACCTCTTTCATTACTTTCCCAGTAAAATGGGTTCCTCTGTCACTCTCAATAGTTTCAGGAACTCCATATCTACAAACTATTTCATTCAAAATCTTCTTTGCTGCTGTTTTTGCATTTGCTTTAGCTACTGGCCAGCTCTCGGCCAACTTGAGAACATGTCAACACACACTAAAGTGAACTCATAGGTGCCTATTCTGGGCATCTGAATGTAGTCTATTTGAATTCTTTGGAAAGGGAAATCTGACCTAGGAGAATGCTTTTGGGGAACATGGACAGGCCCCCCTGCATTGTACAGAGCACAAGTGAAACATGAAGCACAAAACCTGGCTGCAAATGCACTAAATCCAGGTGCTATCCAATAGCAGTTAGTAAGTGCCACCATCGCGCCCTTAGCAAGATGACTGACGCCATGTGCCAGTTGTGCTAAAACTGGGTACGAACTCCTGGGTAGAAAGCACCTATTGTCTGCGCTCCACAGGCCCTGCTGATTTTGGGTAGCATTACATTTGATCCACTTATCCTTCTCCATCAGGGGCCTGGTTCTGCAACTGAATTAGAGTTTCTACATCCCACTGCTCTTGATGAGGGGAATCTGTCCCCGCTACCTGGGTGACCCCTACAGTGGGTGTGACTCCAAATGCCATAAGGGCAGCATCCTTTGCCGCTTGGTCCGCTAAAGCATTTCCTCTGGCTGTCATGTCATTTCCCCTTGCATGCCCTTTTACCTTCAAGATGACAACTTCTGCTGGTTTCTGAAAAGCCTCAAATAGCCGCTGTATGAGTTTTGCATATCTCACTGGCTTCCCTGCAGTAGTCAGAAAGTTCAGTGCTTTCCAGATAGGCCTAAAATCGTGAGCTATTCCAAACGCATATCTGCTGTCTCTGTAAACGTTTCCCCTTTGATTCTCTAGGAGATTACATGTTTTGACTACAGCACACAGCTCCGCTTCCTGTGCTGACTTCTGGGGTGTCAATGCTTCCCAGGGGCGGCGCTAGGTGGGTGCTTGGGTGTGCTCAAGCCTCCCCAAAAATTATTTAAGCACCCCCATAGCACCCCCAAAATCCACATGGTAGTATTTGCAGATGTTATTGTTTTTTTGTTTGTGTTTTCCTTGCCTGCATGTTCTCTATTTCTGCCTGGAAGCTGGGGACTCTTTTTTTGTTGTGGAGGGATACAACAGCTGCGGCCGCAGAAGCCGAAAATCTTTAGCTAGACCCGGCACAGACTAATTTTAGAGGCGGATGGATATCCACCTCTCTGCTGCCTCCTCAGCCAATGGTAAAGACTGTACCCGCCCCCTTCCCCCAGCCTGCCTTCTATGATTTCTGAGAAGAGGATATTCGGACGCTGGAGAGAAAGAGAGGAGAGGAGAGGACACAGCCTGCTATGGGGGACACATTCTTCAGCCCCAGCACTGAGAAACAGTGAGTTGTGTTTGTCTGCACTGCTGCCAGCATGGAGAGAACAAGCTAGTTTCTACAGTGTGGGAAGGTTAGCAGAGGAGAGCAAGATGGTTTATCTACCTATCCTGTGTTCTGACACCTGCATTCCTCTCTGCCAGCACAAGTCATATGGATCTTACAGAAACTGACATGTAGAAAATGCAGGATTTCTGAGTTATCCATCCATCCATTCACTCATCTATCCATTCATCTATCCATCCATTCATCTATCCTTTCATTTACTTATCCATCCATGCATCTGTCCATTCATTCACTCATCCATCCATCTATTCATCCATCCATCCATTCATCTATCTATTCATTCACTCACTCATCCACCCATCTATTTATTCATCCATTCATTCATCCATCAGACCACCCATTCCTCATTGCTGGTGTCACAATACAAGAAGAATAGATTGACAAATTAAAGATATTCTGATGGCATTATACTAACCCTATATTTCCCACACTTTAGTAACAGACCGGAGCTCTTGTACATAGCGCACTCCTGATCCCCGCATTGTGTGCATAGCGCACTCCTGATCCCCGCATTGTGTACATAGCGCACTCCTGATCCCCGCATTGTGTACGTAAGGCACTCCTGATCCCCGCATTGTGTACATAGCGTACTCCTGATCCCCGCATTGTGTACATAGCGCACTCCTGATCCCCGCATTGTGTATGTAAGGCACTCCTGATCCCCGCATTGTGTATGTAAGGCACTCCTGATCCCTGCATTGTGTATGTAGTGCACTCCTGATCTCTGCATTGTGTATATAAGGCACTCCTGATCCCCGCATTGTGTATGTAAGGCACTCCTGATCCCCGCATTGTGTATGTAGTGCACTCCTGATCCCCGCATTGTGTACATAGCGCACTCCTGATCCCCGCATTGTGTATGTAAGGCACTCCTGATCCCCGCATTGTGTATGTAAGGCACTCCTGATTCCCGCATTGTGTATGTAAGACACTCCTGATCCCCGCATTGTGTATGTAGTGCACTCCTGATCTCTGCATTGTGTATATAAGGCACTCCTGATCCCCGCATTGTGTATGTAGTGCACTCCTGATCCCCGCATTGTGTATGTAATGTAGTGCACTCCTGATCCCCGCATTGTGTATGTAGTGCACTCCTGATCCCCGCATTGTGTATGTAGTGCACTCCTAATCCCCGCATTGTGTATGTAAGGCACTCCTGATCCCTGCATTGTGTTTGTAGTGCACTCCTGATCTCTGCATTGTGTATATAAGGCACTCCTGATCCCCGCATTGTGTATGTAGTGCACTCCTGATCCCCGCATTGTGTATGTAAGGCACTCCTGATCCCCGCATTGTGTATGTAAGGCACTCCTGATCCCCGCGTTGTGTATGTAAGGCACTCCTGATCTCTGCATTGTGTATGTAAGGCACTCCTGATCCCCGCATTGTGTATGTAAGGCACTCCTGATCCCCGCATTGTGTATGTAAGGCACTCCTGATCCCCGCGTTGTGTATGTAAGGCACTCCTGATCTCTGCATTGTGTATGTAAGGCACTCCTGATCCCCGCATTGTGTATGTAAGGCACTCCTGATCCCCGCATTGTGTATGTAAGGCACTCCTGATCCCCGCATTGTGTATGTAAGGTACTCCTAATCCCTGCATTGTGTGCATAGCGCACTCCTGAACTCTACATTGCGTAGGTGGCACACTGCTGATCTCTGCATTGCATACGCAGTGCACTCCTGATCTCTTTCCTGAACCCTGCATTGTGTGTGTAGCGCCAAAATGACCCCTCAGCTCTTAAACACCCATGTGAGTCTTTTTTTTTTCTGTACATTGCTTCAGGGAGGGGAGAACCAAATTCTGCAATAGCCTGGACAGTCACAGCTCCTTGGTTTAGTGTAGGCAGTAAAGGAAACAGAGGAAAGCATTCCCTATATACTGTATGTTGTGTATATTTACACACCGGGAGGCTGTTACAAAATGCTCAGGGGCATTGTCAGAGGGAACACAGACACCTAGTATTCCTTTCTCCCAGAAGAAATCATGTTTACTATTGAGCCCAGGTCGGCAACCCATGGACCACGATCTACCAGTCGATCGCATCCAGGTGACTGGTAGATTGGTCCTGGGCTTACTGACCTTCTGGCACAGATAGTGGATGAAGGCGGCGGCCAGCCACAGAACAAGAAAAGCAGGGCAGGAGGGAGCAGGCGGCCGCGGGGGCATCAAGCCTGCCTCATGAGCCAATGCCTTGTCCATAGTTCCGGCTGCACTGTGGAGTGGAGTGATACCAATAGCAGTCCGCCCCTCATTCTTGGTATATCCACAGCAGCTGGAAGTTCTGCAAGAAGTTAAGGTCAGTAGGCATGATAGGGCACAGTAAAAGCTATGTGGGTACAATAGCAGCTATATAGGCACAATAGCATAAAGATGCTATTGAGCCCATAAAGATACTATTGAGCCCATACAGATGCACAATATTAGCTATATTGGCACAACATGGCATGTGTACACCTTTGGCTGCTACCTCTGAAGCTAAAGGGAGTAGGGATTGGGGAAGGTAAAAGTGTGACGCAACCACAGGGTTTTACCAACCCCAGTCTCACGTACCACCGTCAAATGCAGCTAAGGGCTGTTTTACAAGTGGAACAGGCACCCCTGTTCCTCTAAAAAGTGATCTAAGCATGTTTGGCATGTTGTGAAAAGGCTGATTCAATTGCCTTACCGCTAGTGCAAATGAGCCCCAACATTGCTGGTGTGGTGTCACAGTATATCTCATTATAAGAAAAGTGAATTTTCCCTCTGAACACTCTCCCTCATGTTACCATTAAAAAAAAAAAAAATCTAACCTGATAAATATATACAGGGGGTCCCCTAGTTACAAACATCCGACTTACAAACGGAAGGAGACAACAGGAAGTGAGATGAAATCTACCCCTAGGAAGGGAAATTCTCTCCTGTAAGAGTTATTATGGGGAAAAGGTACCTCCACTGATGCTTTATCACCAAGGCTTGTTTCCACAACAACCCAACATTTTCAAAATCCAATTGTCATTGGGACAGAAAGTGAGGTGAAACCTTCTGAACAGGGACACACACAGCAAAACAAATGTTACAGGGGTGTTAACCCTTCCCTATGCTATCCAAAAAGCTTAAAAATAGTTTTTTTGGCTGGAGCTACACTTAAAAAATGTACCTGTTCCGACTTACAAACAGATTCAACTTAAGAACAAACCTACAGTCCCTAACTTGTTTGTAACCCAGGGACCCCCTGTATTCCACCAATCAATGTAACTTACACTTGAGGAGGAGGTGGTAGGTTTTCTACAACTGCAGTGGAGATCAGTGAGGTCACAACCCGATTTTGCTCCCTGGCAGGGGTGCCTGGATCATAAGGCTGGCTGAACAGTATTAGAAATTGTTTGGCAGCTCTTGTATTTGTATGTGTACAATTGCTCGCCTGGCTGCTGTGTGTTATTGTGGGAAAAATCCCTGATGCAGGTAATGCTGGAGGAAGATTAACTATCTGAGGTCCGGTTGGTGGTATGCTGATTGCCCATGGAACATGACCATGCATTGTTGGGCCTGCTATCTATGGCCTTAACCTCTAGTAAGCAGGCTGAACTCTCACCCAGTGGGTGATGGTGCACGGAAGTAGCTGCTAATAGGTTGCAAAGGATTCACTCTGCTTGCAGACAATTCTACTGAACTTTGTTGATGTGAAATTCTAATAGGGGTCACTTGTGTTGCACATTGCACTTTAGATGTATGCACAGATTAAATTTTTATTGTTTTTATCACATATTTAATTTATATATTATTGATATTTTTTATGCTTTTACTGCTTTCTTTGAATTATTGTGGCGTACATTGTGGTGATAATTACCTTTAGCACATTTTGTTTGTTTTTTTTGGAGTATGGGACAATGTGCCTGACTACATGGCCTGTTTTCAATGTGTGATTGAGTTTTTAGATTCTCTGGCTTCTTTGTGGCTGTTGACTTTTTATACTTAACTACCCCACTGAGTTGAGGTTATTGCTGGCCCTGACATATGCTGGGGGCTATAATTGTTGGCCTCAATGGAACTTTTACTTCACAATCTCTTCAGTGTACCTCCAGGCTCTTTTTAGCCTATACAAAGAGGGAAAGGTGGCACACTACAAGCTATAGATTGGGAAAAATCACTCACATTTGGCCACACACATTTTAGCCACACCCACCATTTGGCCACGCCCACACATGCAAATTTTGCGGCGCGTGCCACTTCAGCACCCTCGCTTTTTCTTCCAGCACCTGCACAGCACCCTCAAAAAATTTAGGCTGGAGCCGCCCCTGATGCTTCCTGATGTAAAATGGTGTCTGTAGTGGTTACAGCAAACCCTGTGTGTAGCTGACCATCATCAGTGTAAAATCTGGAACCATCTACGAATAAGTGTGTGTCACAATCTGATAAAGGCTCATCTTTTGCTGGTGTGACAGAGGCCCTTTCTACCTCCATCAGAGCCATACAATCATGAGAAAAACTCTAAGGTTCTACATCAGCACCATTTGTTGCATCTTCCTCATCAATTATAGGAAGAAGAGTAGCCGGATTTAAAGTAACACATCGTTTGATTGTTAAATTCGATGGAGCAAAAAGAGCAGACTGGTACTTGTCAAATCTACTGGCAGACATATGTCTGGTATTTACTTAATTCATGATTTCCTGTACTGCATGTGGCACATACAGGATCAGAGCAGAATCTAGTACAAGCTCAGTTACTTTGTCTAGCAGCAAAATGCAGGCTGCTATGGCTCGCATACAACTGGGGGAGCCTTTGATGACAGGGTCTAATGGGGCTGATACATACATCACAGGCCTCTGTTTGTCTCCATGTAGCTGGGTGAGTACACCTGCAGCAAATCCATTGAATTCATGACAGAACAACGAGAAAGTCTTTGTATAGTCAGGAAGTCCAATGGCGGGAACTTCAGACAAAATTTTAATAAGCTCCTTCATCTGCAATTCATTGTCCCATGTGAGTTTGAAAGGGTTTCTAGTGGTAGCCTCATATAGAGGAGCCATAAGTTCTGATGCATTTGGAATCCAGTCCCTACAATATCCCACGAACCCCAGGAAGGCACGTAGTTGCCATACATTTCTTGGCTTTTCAAAGTTTTGTAGAGTTTTAACTCGATCTGGGGTTAGGTGACGGATTCCATGTGAAATGCAGTGACCCAGGAAGATCACTTTCTCTTGGCAGTATTGTAGCTTATCTTTGCTAACTTTGTTGTTACTGTTATAGAGAAACATGAGAAGGCTTACTGTTTCTCTGCTACAAATGTCCTTTGTATCAGAACAAATAAGCAAATCGTCTATGTATTGAAGCAAAACTGTGTTTGGGTGTGAGGGGGACCATTGGTCCAATACTTGCTTTAACGCAGTATTATATTCAGAGGGGCTACTCACACAGCCATGGGGCAATCATGTCCATGCTAACTTTTGGGCATCATGGGTAAATGAAAAAAGGTGCCAGCAATCTGGGTGCAGGGGCACCGAAAAGAAAGCATTTGCAAGATCAATTACTGTAAAGCAGGTGCTGGAGGCAGGTATTCCACTTAGTAAAGTGCGGGGGTTGGGCACGATCGGGGTACCTGCCTCTATTAATTTGTTAATGGCTCTCAAATCATGCACCATGCGGTATGTCGCCTGCCCACCCTTCTGGTCTGGCTTCTTTGCAATTGGGAACAGGGGTGTATTGAGTGATTTGATCCTTTATTCCCTCAGTCTGAGCAATACCCATAGTGGGTACTGTTTAATCTGTGGGAGATGGGCTCCTGGTTTAATTTTTATCATGACTGGGGTGCAATCCAGCAGACCTACATCATATTTGCTGGTGGCCCATAATTCAGCGGGAATCACTTTCAATTCTGGTGGAAATGGCGGAGTGGAGTCCTGGATTAAAAATACTCCACAGGCAGAATTTAAAACTTCTCCTGACAGACTACTAACCACTTGGACTCCTGTAGGAGCGTAGTCTGTTTGCTAAAATTTGGTTCAAAATGTCAGCTCCCAAAAGATTGGTAGGAACTGTGTCTGAAACTAACACTTTAGTGACCATTTATGTTTGCTGTCCTAGCCTGAGTTTAAGTGGCTTGGACTCAACCAAATCAGTAGAGGTCCCGGTTAGGCCAACACCAGAGATAACAATTGTAGATAATAATCCTGGAGGTAAGTCCTCTATATTAAAAACACTTCGGCTTGCACCAGTATCGATTAAACAGGTTAATTCTGTTTCTGTCACGTACCTGGTGGCGGAGCCTAGAGTGCAGGGAGTGGCCTCTCATTTGCCTCTGGCTCAAGAACCCCTGATAGAGGAAACAGGGACTCGAGAGCGCAGGGGGCCACAAGTGCCTGGCAGGTGGCAGGTGTCTCTGTAGTTCAACTGGAGCACTGGAACAGCGGACTGTAAGAAGATGCACCGGATCACTGTCAGGAACACTGGAACCACTGGCTGTGAGAAGAAGCACTGTAGCAGGCAGGAACTCCGGAACAGCGGGCAGCAGGGAGGTGCTCTGTAGTTCAGCTGGAGCACAAGCAGAATCAGACAGGCCGGGTCAACACTGGCGGGCAAGCAGGTACCAAACGGAGGCAGAAGAGTAGTCAGGATACAGTCTGGGTTGGCAACAGGCAGGTAGCGGATAACCGTAGGAAGAGGCAGGAGAATAGTCAAACAAGCCGGGGTCAGGGACTGGCAGCAAACAGGAGTATTCAGGAGCAGGCCGGGTAAACAGGAAGCAGGTAGGCAGGTATTCAGGTAGCTTAGGGTCACAGGGAACGCTGTAGGCGGGACAGCAAGAAATCATGCTGACAGGCTTCTTTAAATAGGCCTAATGACGCCAAACGTTGTCACACTGCACGTCTGCGCGCATCCGCAGTTCCCTGGGCTTGAGGTCAAGCTCCCCCCTTCTCTTCTTGTTAAACACCTCTTTGTTGTAGTTCTGAGTCCTTGCCATAGTCTCCTGCAGAAGTTTATTATTTGACTCAAAGAAGTTTAGATTCTCCTGGACAGCTGGTACTGGGCACTCCGGGATGTTACTGGACAGGAACAGAGGATGGAAACCATAATTTGCAAAAAACGGTGATTGCTTCATGGCAGAATGGACAGAACTGTTATAAGCAAATTCGGCAAGAGGTAGAAGCGGAGCCCAATCGTCCTGGGAGAAAGAAGAAAAGCAGCGCAGATACTGCTCCAGCATCTGATTTGTTCTTTCCATCTGGCCATTTGTTTGGGGGTGATAGGCAGAGGAGAAAGAAAGGTCAATTTCTCAAAGATCCACAAAGCGCCCTCCAAAACTTGGAAGTAAATTGCACCCCCCGATCTGAAGTAATATTTGCAGGAATGCCATGAAGCCTCACCACTTCCCTGATAAATGTCTTTGCGGTCTCAGCAGCAGTAGGTGTGCCCTTCATTGGTAAGAAATGAGCCATTTTTGATAGTCTATCCACCACTACAAAGATTGTAGTGTAGCCTTCAGCTCGACCATAAAATCCATGGAGATCATCCTCCATGGCTTCTCCGGGACAGGTAGTGGCTTCAACAGACCCCAAGCCTTACTTTTGCTGGCCTTGTTTTGAATGCAAGTGGCACATGCTTCCACATAGTCCCTGCAATCTTTACTTAACTGCGGCCACCAGAATGTGCGTTGAAGGAGTTCAGATGTCTTGTACACACCGAAATGGCCGGCCAACATGTGGTCATGACAGGAACTAAGAACTGCCGCTCGCAACTCCTGGGGTACGAAGATCTCATCTTTGAACCAAAGAAGCTCATCTCTGGACTGTAGGGCTGAATCAGGTGGAGCAGAGGCGTCCCTAGAAGCTTGCTTGATCTGTGAGAGTAGATCCCCTTGGAGCAGCAGAAAGTTTCCTGAGGACAAGATGGTATCTGGAGATGGAGATGCTTCAGGTCCGTTGTACATTCGTGACAGTGCAACAGGCTTGGTGTTCTTGGATCCGGGGCGATAGGTTATGTGGAATGAAAATCTGGTAAAGAAAAGTGCCCATCTGGCCTGTCGTGGTCTTAATCTCTTGGCAGTCTTTAAATATTCCAGATTCTTGTGATCTGTATAAACAAGAATTGGATGAGCTGCTCCCTCCAGGAGATATCGCCACTCCTCAAGTGCGGCTTTAATCGCCAACAATTCTCGATTGCCCACATCATAGTTTCTCTCTGCTTCGGATAATTTGCGAGAAAATAAAGCGACTGGGTGCAAAAGAGCCCTAGGCCCCTGTCTCTGGGAAAGCACTGCACCAACTGCTATTTCCGAGGCGTCCACGTCCAAAATGTATGCTAATGTGGAATCAGGGTGCTTTAAGACTGAGGCTGAAACAAACAGATCCTTTAGCGTTGTGAAGGCCGCCTGAGCTTCAGTAGACCAATGGAACTTAAGGCCCTGCTTGGTTAACTTTGTAATGGGAGAAATGATGGTTGAGAATCCTTTGATGAATTTCCTGCAGAAATTCGCAAATCCTACAAAACGTTGGATTCCCTTCTTGTCGGTGGGAGCGGGCCAGTCCAGAATATCAGAATATCTTAATACCCTCTACAGAGATAATTAGACCAAGGAACTGGATATTCTCTTGTTCAAAGACACATTTCTCAGGTTTGGCGTAGAGGCCATGTAGCCGAAGTTGGATCAAGACATTTCTGACATGTTCACGATGCTCAGATGATGAAGAAGAAAAAATCAGGATATCATCTATGTAGATAATAACAAACAGGTCAAGATAGTCTCTGAAGATGTTATTCACAAAGTGTTAAAATGTAGCAGGGGCATTGCACAGTCCAAAGGGCATGACTAAATATTCGAAGTGCCCAAATCGGGTACGGAAAGCCGTCTTCTATTCGTTTCCTCTACAAATGCAGACAAGGTTGTAGGCACCATGAAGATCCAGCTTGGAAAACACTAATGCAGACCCTAGTCTTTGAAAAAGTTCTGGCACCAAGGGCAAAGGGTATCGGTTCTTAATTGTGATTTTATTAAGTGCCCGATAATCCACACAAGGGCGTAGAGAATGGTCTTTCTTCTCCACAAAGAAGATCCCTGCTCCTGCCGGGGACGTGGAGGGTCGGATGAAGTCTTTAATGCCCCTAGTTCTAGTTCTGGCAAAGGGAAAATCCTCCCAAAAGGAATCTCTGCCCCTGGAAGAAGTTCAATTGGGCAATCGTATGGCCGGTGGGGAGAAAGGATCTCAGTCCCCTTTTGACTGAAAACGTCCAAGAAGCTGTGGTAGGCTTCAGGTACAATTCGGCAGGTTTCCGTGTCAGTTTCCATGCATAGTAGGGAAGAAGGGGCATCAGTGACTTCTGGTAGACAGTGTTGCTGGCAGTAAGAGGATACGAACTCAATCTTTCCTAAGGTCCAATCAATTTGCGGATTATGTGCCTTTAGCCACGGCATGCCTAGTATGATGGGAAATAGAGGAGACTCATTGACATCTAGACAAAGTAGCTCTTGATGAGTGCCGGCAATGGTGGTATGCATGGGTACAGTCTCCTGAGTAACTGGCCCTGATCTGAGGGTAGAGCCATCGGCCAAATATACAGAAAGTCCTTTCACTCTGGGCCGAAGGGGAATGTGATGTCTGGAAGCGAAGGACAAGTCTATGAAACCACTGCAGACCCCAGAATCAATGATAGCGCTGGTTGGTAAATTCCCTCCTGGGAGCTGTAAGAGAATCGGAACAGCCAGATGAGAAACGTCATTCAGTACAGTAGGGGTAAGAGCAGGGGAAATAGAAAAGCACTTACGAAGCTTTGCCGGGCATGTCCGTACAAAATGTCCAGATTCCCCGCAGTACATGCACAGGTTACCAGCCCAACGGCGTTGACACTCTTCAGGAGTAAGTGAAGGGCGTAAGAGGCCCAACTGCATCGGTTCTGGAGTATCTGAGGCAACGGTGGTTGAAGCTGGAGAAGCAGAGTGGGAAGAACTAGGCACACGGGGCAACATCCAGACAGGACGAGAAGGACCAGAGGATCGCTCCGTACGCCGTTCCCTCAGGCGTCTGTCTATCTGGATAGAGAGGTCTATGAGACCCTCTAGAGTCTCTGGAATGCCCACTCGGGCCAGTTCGTCTTTTAGAGATTCTGAAAGGCCCATACGGAGCTGTTACCGTAAGGCAGCATTATTCCAGTTCGTGTCGGAACTCCAACGTCTGAATTCCGACACATAGTCCTCCACAGGCCTGCGGCCTTGTTGTAGAGCATGCAAGGCTGCCTCTGCAGTGGCAGTTAATTGGGGATCCTCATATAGCAATGACATGGCCTGAAAGAAGTCGTTTAAGGTGTCAAGTGAAACATCCTTCTTCTCTAGAAGACGATGGGCCCAGGACTGGGGCTCGCCTGACAACAGCGAGATCACGAACCCCGCTTTAGTAGCCTCCAGGGAGAAAGTCCTTGGCTAAAGGGCAAAAAAGAGTTCACATGAATTACGAAAAGTCCTGAATTTACTCCGGTTGCCCGAAAATCTTTCAGGCATGGGGACCCTGGGTTCAGGCGGCATCATCACCACTGAGGGCGCAGCAGGAGTCCCGGAAACAGGGGGTGAGGATGCTGCTAAAGCTTGGATTCGGCCTTCCAGTTGGGTATAGCCCCCTTGTAGGCTTCTTACTGCTTGGCTAAGTCCAGCAAGATGGCGGCAGAGCTCGTCCATAGGAGAGGCTCCCTGCGTGGGCTCGGACATGGCTGTCTGGTACTGTCACGTACCTGGTGGCGGAGCCCAGAGTGCAGGGAGTGGCCTCTCGTGTGCCTCTGGCTCAGGGACTCGAGAGCGCAGGGGGCCACAAGTGCCTGGCAGGTGTCTCTGTAGTTCAACTGGAGCACTGGAACAGCGGACTGTAAGAAGATGCACCGGATCACTGTGAGGAACACTGGAACCACTGGCTGTGAGGAGAAGCACTGTAGCAGGCAGGAACTCCGGAACATCAGGCAGCAGGGAGGTGTTCTGTAGTTCAGCTGGAGCACTGGAACAGCAGGCTGTAAGAGGGTGCACTGGAACTCTGGCAGGAACACTGGAACCACTGGCTGTGAGAAGAAGCACTGTAGCAGGCAGGAACTCCGGAACAGCGGGCAGCAGGGAGGTGCTCTGTAGTTCAGCTGAAACACAAGCAGAATCAGACAGGCCGGGTCAACACTGGTGGGCAAGCAGGTACCAAACGGAGGCAGAAGAGTAGTCAGGATACAGTCTGGGTTGGCAACAGGCAGGTAGCCTCTAACCTAGGAAGAGGCAGGAGAGGCCTCTAACCGTAGGAAGAGGCAGGAGAATAGTCAAACGAGCCGGGGTCAGGGACTGGCAGCAAACAGGAGTAGTCAGGAGCAGGCCGGGTAAACAGGAAGCAGGTTGGCAGGTATTCAGGCAGCTTAGGGTCAAAGGGAACGCTGTAGACCGGACAGCAAGAAAGCATGCTGACAGGCTCCTTTAAATAAGCCTAATGGCGCCAAACGCTGTCACACTGCACGTCTGCGCGCACTCGTGCACGCCCGTGTACCGATCGTACGTGCCTGTTCGTACCATCGTGCACCCGCGTACCTAGCACGCACCCGCATGCGTCCGTTCGCGCCAACGCGCCTCCCCTCGTCCTCTGGCTCTATCAACAGTGGTTCTGTTAACCAATCTTCCGCCGACGGCTGTGCTAACAGGACGCCTTTCTTTTTTTTTTTTTTTTTTCCGTGTCTTCATGCTTTATTTTGTTGAAAAATCACTTTGAAAAACAACCCCCTAGTATTTCCGGTCGTTGCCATCTTTTTTTTTTTTTTTTTTTTTTTTTTTTTTTTTTAATTCTTTATTTTCCATTTTATAAACTGACAATACATATTCCTTTACAGGGCCATAGCTTCAACTTAACCCTAAGGAAAAAAAAAAAGACAAACATGATACAAAAAAAACACTATGTCTCCTCCCCCCCCCCCCCCATCCCACCCTCCCCATAAGCCCCCCCCCCCACCCCCCCCCTACAGGACCGTGCTAGTCAAAAAGGTACATGCGTCTGTGTGCTGTCAAATTATGGTAAGTCGACGATCTCCCTCAAATAATCCCACGTCTCTTTAAACTTGGTCCAGGCAGCCCATTTCCCTGATTGCTCCTTTCCCTCTTCCTCCCTGTCTAATTTTTCAATGTTGTAAATTTCGTTGAGACTGATCAGCCAGTCACGAGTGCTAGGCCTCGCGACTTTCGTCCAGTTCAAGGATATCTGCCTTTTGGCTTCGTCCAGCATAGTGGGGACTAGGGAGGACCTATAGTTTTTTACAGAGTCCGAGGTTTTGTGGAAAAGACAGACCCATGGGTCCGCGTCAATTGCTATTCCAGTAGTTAATTTTATTAAGTTTAGTACTTTCTCCCAGAAGGTTTTTATAACAGGGCACCCCCACCAGATATGGGCCATTGTTCCTGGAACTAGGCATCCTCTCCAACAAGTGTTTGGTTTAGTCCCATCCATTTTACTGATCCTGTCTGGGGTGGCGTACCATCTCGCAAGACATTTATAATGGCCTTCTATTCTTCTAGTGTCTTTAGCTACATAGTGGGCCATCTTCAAGATCTTTTCTATCTCATCTTCGCTACTGAGAGACCCCAATTCCTGTTCCCACTTTTTAATGTAGGGGGGTATCTCCAGTTCCTCCCCAGTGCCCAAGATCCTATAAATTTGCGTTATTTCCCTTCCTGTTTGTTCCTTTGTACAAAGCTGCTCGAATGGTCTAAGTTCTTCCATACTTCTAAGGGGTTTAGGAAGTCTCTCTATGAAATGGGAGAGCTGGAGGTACCTCCATTCGTTCATTGTCCAAAGGTTAGATTCTGTACTTAATTCTAAACATGTGCGGATTTTCCCCTTGTGTAAAAAGTGTTTCAATTGCACCAAGTCATTCTTCAACCAACTCCCTCCCACCTCCCTCCTCCCTGGCTCAAAAAAAATATTGTCCTTCATGTGAATCAAAGGTGAGTTATATGACCATTTGTTCATACAGTGTATCCTATCCCAGTGTTTAAATGTGTTTTGCGTTAAATGTGATGTGTGAGTGCTCAGTGATCTAAATTTTGGGGGGTTCCAAAGTGCCTGTCCTAAATTTGTGTCGCTCAAAAAGTGTTCTATGTGCACCCAACGTCTATCTGTGTCTTTTTTGTTCCATTCTATGATCCTGGATAGCACTACAGCGCTATAGTATCTACTAAAATCCGGCAGGGCGATACCCCCTTTTTTCTTCCCCCTACTGAGTACTGTATAGGCAATGCGTGGTTTTTTACCCCTCCATACTACCCCGCTTATTAACCTCCTAAGAGCCTTCAAAAAGTACCCCGGTAAGGCAATAGGCAACATTTGAAATTTGAACAGGATCTTGGGTGTTAAACTCATTTTTATCGCATTGACTCGCCCGAACCACGAAAGAGGTCTGGTCTGGAGTCTTCTCGCTTCTCGTCTGATAGCATCTAGCATAGGTAAAAAGTTTTTTACAAATAATCTGTTAAGGGAGTTGGCTAGTTTAATCCCTAGATAGTCCATCTCCTCTTTCCAAGGAAAGGGGAAAACTGCGGCTAAATGACGTTCTTCTTGCTTATTTATATTTATATTTAAACATTCGGACTTACTAGAATTAACTTTGAAATTCGAAACTTCTCCATATTTACCGATAATGTGGAGTAGGTTGGGGAGAGTTATTCTAGGGTTGGTAACAAAGAACACAATGTCGTCGGCGAAAGCCGCTAGTTTATGCTCCTCCGTTCCGACCCTTATTCCTCCACAGTCCACACTTTTGCGGATGGTGGCTAGCAGTGGTTCGAGGGTCAGGACGAACAAGAGAGGGGACAGGGGACAACCCTGTCTCGTTCCATTGAGCATCTTGAAGGGCCTAGAAATAGTCCCGTTTACTCTCACCATCCCTGTCGGGCCACTATATAGAGCCCTGACCCAAGAGACAAACCTCTGGCCAAACCCTAGGGCCTCTAAGGTGTTCATCATGAACCCCCAGTCTACCCTGTCAAAAGCTTTTTCAGCATCAATTGACAGGAATAGAGCTGGGGGTCCACCTTGCTTACATACTTCTGATAGAAGCACCGCCCTAATACCATTGTCCCTACACTGTCTCCCTTTAACAAAACCTGTCTGGTCCAGGTGCACAAGATTTGTCATCTTCTCTTTAAGCCTATTTGCTAGGACTTTTGCGTATAGTTTGACGTCTGCATTCAGAAGGGAAATTGGTCTATAACTGGAGCACATCCTGACGTCTTTCCCTTCTTTCTGAATGAGTGTAATTGTAGCAGTCAGGGCCTCTGCTGTCAATTTACCTCCTGCTCCAAGCCCATTCCAAAAATGACAAAGCCTCGGGACCAAGATATGTTTCATTTTTTTTAAATAGAGAGTGGTGAAACCGTCCGGTCCTGGACTTTTCCCCTTCGGGGACTCCCTTAGTGCTGCCAAGATTTCCTCTTCTACCAGAGGTTTGTCCAGTAGTAAACTATCCTCTGCTGACAGACCCCTTAATCCCGCCTCTTTCAGGAAATCCTTACCCCTATCTGAGTGGGATGGGTCTTCTGCTCCCCGATGCCCTATCGAATATAAGTCCCTGTAGTACTTCTGGAATTCCTCTGCTATATCTCTGTTCGAAACTTTCACTACCCCATCTTTGCTAAGTATTTTCTCCACGTAGTTCCTGCTTTTTTTTTTCCTAATTATCCTGGCCAAATGTTTACTGGGCTTATTAGCCCAGAAGTAGTTGTTCCTAGTTATAGCATTTATGGCTCTTTTGGCCTCTAGATCCATCATGTCTCTTAACTCCTCCCTCTTGGCGACCAGTATAAGGTAACTATCTAAATCCCGTCCCTTAGTATTTTTATGTGTTTGTTCCAAGGAATGAATTTCCTCTATCAGTCTTCCCTTAGCTTCTCTTTTCCTTTTTTTCAGACCTGCCCCTATTGAGATTAGGATTCCCCTCATATAGGCTTTATGTGTGTCCCATAATAAAGCTGGTGGTACGTCCCCCGTGTCGTTTGCTTTAAAGAAAAAATCTGCTTCTTCTTGAAGTCTTTCCACTATCTCGGGATCTCTAAGGAGTTCCTCGTTCAATTTCCATGAGTAAGAGCGCCCTTGCCCGTCTGGTATTTTAATCTGCAACACAATCGGGGCATGATCTGATAGGGTCGAAACCTCTATTTTTGTTTCTTTTATCCAATCTAGTAGGTTATGATCTATAAAAAAATAGTCTAGTCTAGAGTAGGTCCCATGCACAGGGGAGAAGAACGTATAGTCCCTCTCGTTGGGATGTTGGATTCTCCAAACATCCAATAACTGACTTTGGTGTAGCTTGCGCTTAATAACCCTGAGTGACGCCTTCCCTATCCCCTGTGCACGGGACGTACCATCCAGTTCCGGGTCCAGACAGAAATTTAAATCCCCTCCCAAGATCACCTCACCTTCTCCGAACTCAGACAGTTTTTTCAAGGTCTGCCCCAAAAAGACCGTAGGTTTCCTGTTGGGGCAATAGACATTTGCTAGGGTGATCATTTTAGGGCCAAGATTGCCTTTTAATAGAATAGAGCGGCCGTCAGGGTCTACCAGCCTGTCTTTTAGGGAGAAATTTATGTCCTTTGAAAACCCGATGGCGACTCCCCTCGACCCCTTATCGGGGGAGTCCCCATAGAACCACTGCGGGAACCTGGTTGAGAAAAGCCTAACTCTAGTATCCAGGGTCAGGTGAGTCTCTTGCAGGAAGATTATATCCCCCCTCAGTCGTTCCAGCTCTTTTAAAATTTTATGTCTTTTGCAGGGAGAGTTTAAGCCATTTACGTTGTATGAAACAATTTTAATTTCTAGCATAGGTGGGTGTTGGCTCGTTTAAGAAGTCCTCCCTCTATCCCAACACGACCTGCAGTACCCTCCCCCGTACCCCCCCCCCCCCCCCCCACCACCCCCCGAAGCCCCCCCCTCCCCTTCCACCCCCCCCCCCCCACCCGAGGTGAAGATATCACCCAGAGTCCACCAGATCGGAACTTTACGTGTTCCCATCTTCAGATACTCCCTCCTCAGGGTAGAGCTCCAGCGAGAGCTCCGGCTTCTATGCTCCCTCCCTATGGAAGGGAGCATATAAGAGGTGACTTGTCTCCATAATGCGATGGGTCCACCCCCCACCCCCCTCCACCCCCCCGTGCCCCCCCCCCAGTCAGCAGGTCACCACCTTCCTCGGCGCCCCACATTTCAACAATTTAATTTAGGGCCTGCAACCCCCCCCCCTCCACCCCCGCACCAGTGCCCCACAGGAAAAACGGATCGGCCCAGGGCTAGGGCCAGGGGGGGGGGGGGGGCACGGAGAGAAGCGAAAAGAAGGAAAGAAAAAAAAAAAAAAAAAAAAACTAAAAAAACTCTCCACTGTCTCACCGATCCCCCCCCCCCCCTCCCCCCGGACCAACCACAGTCAAGACACCTCAATGTTTTTTGTCCTCTGAGTCTCTCAATCTGTCTTGACCTGAGACAAATCTGGGATGGGGATGCCCAGGTTGTCACAAAAGTCCCGGGCCTCTTCCAGATATCTCATCCTGTTTGATCTACCATTTTTTAGCACTATGAGGGATGTTGGGAACCCCCAACTATATTTAAGGTTTGCTTTCCTTAACTGCTCCAAGATTGGTCTCATCTGTCTCCTTCGGGCGAGAGTTCCTGCTGAAAGATCAGAAAATATCTGTAGCTCTTTGTCTTCAAAGGTTAAGGGAGGGGCTCCCTTCAGATTCTTCCATATTTTCTCCTTGTCCTCATATTGGTGAAATTTAATGATCACATCTCTAGGAGAGTCCTGTTTTGTATGAGGAGGTCTTCTTACTCTGTGTACCCGGTCTATCAAAATAGGCTCGTCTTCTCGCTTTCCCAATATAGGGTTGAAGATTTTCTTCAACTTTTCCCTCAGGTCCTCGCCTTGTTGCTCTGGGATTGACCTAATGCGTAGGTTTTGTCGCCGACTTTGATTCTCCTGTTCTTCCATTTGAAATGCCATGTTGCGGTTTTCTATCCGCAGTTTGTTAAGTTGGTCTTTTAATTCGGAGATTTCCCTAGTGTGGCGCCCTGAGTCCTCTTCCATCTCCTCCACTCGGCGCAGGAGGTGGCCCATATCCGCCCGGACATTGGATATTTCAGTTTTTATCACATTTTCTAACTTAGTGAACATTTCTATAAGGTCTGTTTTACTTGGCACAAGTGTCATTATCCTTTGTTCTTCCGCCAAACTCCAGACAGGTGCCCCCTCCAGGTCCAAATCATCACGGACTTTTTCTCCCTGAGCCCCTTTTTGCTTCTGTTGCTCTTTCTTTTTTTCCTTTGACCCTGGTTGTTTAGTCTCCATACCTGGGCTTTTGGTGCTTGCTTCTTTCAGGTATCTTTGGATGGAACTAGTATTGAGACTATCTCTAGTGCTCTGAGGATCAGTTGTACGCGTTGAGCGACCTTTCATACTTTCACCTCTTATTACTGTTTGCTGCTACCTCTCCCACAGGCCTATGTCCCCAGGGCCTTTTTATCCCCACCAGGGGCTAGGGGTGTCCTGTAGTATACCCTCACTTTATAGGTGATTGATGTAGCCGTCCAGGCGTGGTGGTCAGGTAGAGTGGAAGGAGAGGGAGAGAAGGGAGTAGGGGTGGGGGAGGGGGGAAACACACCTCGCCCCTCAATCTGCTACAGCCAGGGCCCAAAGCATATAATTAGTGAAAAGTCCACATAAAAAAAAAAAATCTGTAGAGTTTTGATTAACAAGACAGAGTCAATGAAGAAGAGCAGCGGCAGCGGCTAAAGGACAAGCTTTGGGCCTAGTTTTTACCGCACATAGGGGGGGGGGTAATCAGTGCACAGTCCTGTTGAGCGTATCGAATGTCCTCTATTTTCTCTCTAGTGCTAGTTAACACTTATGACACTTGTGACCATATGGAAAAACGCCGTACATAGATCAGAGGGTTATCGGTAGGCAAACTGCATTGCTGGCTCCTAATAAGCAGGGTTATTCTTCTCTTTTTCTCTTCTTTTTTCCTTCCTCTCCCTCCTCTCTCCTCCCCTTCCTCTTCCCTCTCTCTCCTCTTCCCTTCCTCCCTCCTTTATGTTGATTGTACCTCCTTTCAATAACTCTGTTTCATTAAGCCACGGTTTTCCAATTGTGAGGCATACGACTCAGGGTTCAGGGTATAAGTAAATATGTTATTTCCTACCGTTACCGGTGGAGGGTCACAGGACTTCAGCTCAGTTTGGGAGCCGCAGCAGCTGAATCAGTCATGGTGTCAGTCATTTGAAGAAGCCGTCCGTCTTACCCTGCTACTTTGGTGTGTGGAGCCCGGATTGCGCTCCTACACACTTAGCAGGGGGAAGTCCGCGACTGCCGTTCTCTCGGTCTCCTCAGCGATGGGGGGGGCAGGGGGGGGGGGGGGGAGGGCGGTAGGAGGCCAAGCAGACCAACTCGGAAGGCGGCCACCGCACCTATCCCGTTCCGTGCCTCAGCGGTCTCTCACACGGCGAGACATCCGGACGCTCTGTCTCTGCACCTCCGCCGGAGCTGACGCTGGGCTCCTCCCACGTGCGGACGTCACGCACCCATCCCCCCGTTCTCTCAGTGCAGCCGGTCGTTGTAACAGGACGCCTTTCATGACAGTTTTTCCTCCAGGATAGGGGAGTTCTTGTAAAAATACTTTTACTCTGGCCTCGGGACCATTATCTCCCCTATTTAACATGATTGATACTGGCATGCCATTTTCCTATGCCTGATCCACTGCTTTTGGCAGGGAACTGGGATCAGCATGAGGTGTCTCTAAGCTCTTTTCCAGTCTACGGTCAGGAAGATGGCAGAATTTGGCTGTGTCCTTCCCCATCACAATTGTAGCATATACTTGGTCCCCGATTGCCATGATTTCTGAAATTGCCTTTGCCTCTTCCTCTTCCTCTCTGCTTCCCCATGTACATAACCTTGGGTTTGCTGTCTTTTTGGTTAATCCTGTTTTCTATGGATAACAGGATAGGCAGGACGTCTCGAATAGACATATTGCCTGCCTCAGGCCTTGCTGTGAACAACTTTTCTTTTAACTGGGGTATTAAACCATCAAGAAACCTTTGTTTCACCAGTTGTGTAGATGGACTTGCAGTTTCTCCCGCCTTCTCTTCCTCTATTTTAATGCCTGCTTCCTCAGCCATATCGCTTAACCGCCTCGAATAAACCCCTGCTGCTTCCTCTTTCCCTTGCTTAGCATTCATAAATTCAGCATGTTTGGTTTGTCCATATATTTGGGGCAATTTTTCCTTCAATTTCTCACAAACCTCCCATCCACTAACCATCTTAGCTAGATTTTTGACGTCTACACCACATTCTTTAAGCCAGACATGTTGCTTCCCACTGCTTTAATAGGAAGTTGATGAATGTCAGTAGCAGAAGCCTCATATGCTTCCTGTGCAGCACTAAGTTTGTTTGCAAACCCAATTGGATTCTTTCTAGGATCTCCCAGTCCCTCTAAAATGGCTCTCATATCTTGGGGACTAAAAAGGTACATGCCATTTAATTTGAGACTTACTGTCAACAGCATTACCTTCAAAAACTAATTGGGTTCTGACAGGATAAACTGCAACAGATTGCTCTGTGCCAGGGGCAGAAGGGCTGGCATCTCCCTTCCTTCTCTCTTCATCTTGCTGCCACAATTTGGAAATTATGGTTTGCTCTGGAAGTTCAGACTCTATCTCTCTTTCTCTGGCCAAAGCCTTAAGTTCAGAGAGATCTAGTTTTGCATATGTGCCTTTTGATTTATGCCAATCATCTGTTTCTAGGATACGAGCCAAAATCCTCTTTGTAGGTTGATATGGGGCTGTTAAACCTCTGCTCTCTACTATATTGCATAGCTCATCTTTTGTGTGTTCCATGTAATCTAATTCTTTTGCTTTTGTGCGTGGACCCCTTAAAGCCAAACTGGCAGCCACATAAGGTGGGGGGGTCCTCCTCTACAGAGTCTTCTGGCCAAACGTAGTAAATTTGGGCAGTACTTTTATTAAACATCTTCGTCAAGCCAGTTTGATTTGCTACATTAGCTACTTTCTGTCTCCCATGTGCAAGCTATTCTCCACGTTCCTTCACTGCACAGTAGTGGGCCATAATCATGCAGAAAAGTTTGCTATACTTGTAAATCAAAAGTCCCTTCAGATTTTAAAGGATTAGCTGTTCCCTTTGTCCATTCTACCCATTTATCTAGTTGCTCAGTATAGGCGGAACCGTACCTTCGGTTCATATATTCTCTAGCGCTCATCTTGCACTGGGCATTTTCTGAAGGCCTCTCTCCCTTCATTCCCTTCATTAATTTAATGCCCATAATGGCCAGTCTTCTCTACTTGTGCCTATACCCTCTTACCCCTAAAACAAATAGTATAGCATATCTGCAGATTTACAAGAATAGTCTCCACTTATCTACGTGGATGGAAGGGGTTTATGACAATAGACAAAACACTCATTAAGAGACCCTCCTCGTCTCGTCTCTTCTCTTTGTGAGTTTTATCTGACCCTACCATGCACCTCTGACCCAGGTTGCCCACAAGGACTCAACGCAGGGAACTGCAGAGGATTTTCCCTATCCATACACAGTCCAACCCGTGAAGGGGGACACATACACATTCACACACACACACACGTTACCCAACCAGAAAGGTCTGAGAGTGGTCTGGTTTCCTTGAGAACCGACAGATAGGATACATAGGAAAAGGCAGAAATATACCAAGCTTAAGGGCAGCTTACCTAGCCGGCATTTGAGGTCTGCGTTTCCCGATGATCCCGATCGAAGCGCGGTTCCTTCTGGAGACTCTGCTAAACTCCTGATATGACTCGCCAAGCTGATATGACTGATTTCTGATTGGGACTCTAAAACAAAGTTAATACTGCAGCTGCACGAACAGATTCACAGGACTCAGTCACTGTGTTTTAAAATGTCCGTTCAGTGAAAATTTATTATTACATGTTATTTTATACATAGATAAGAAAGGGGTGGTGTGAGATGTTATTAAAAACTAACAAATAGAAATATGTTATTAAAAGCTAACAAATAGAAATATATTATTAAAAACTAGCGAATAGAACAATTGCAAAAGTAAAACCTTGAGAAGGGAGGGGGGAGTAGAGAGCGTTTAGTAGGAGATGTGTCTGTGTGTTAGGTGAAGAATACAGAACACATTTCAACAGTGAGAACAAAATGGAGTCTCTTGTGTTTAAATGAACAGTACAGTGAATGTCCATGTCAATACTATACTTAGCGGACCAGAGACCATCACTCCAAGCAGCGTTAAGACTTATTGAACAAATGGGGGGATACTCAGGCCTGCATATAAATTGGGACAAGTCTCAGATTCTTCCAATCGTTGTGTTCCCTCCCCCTTTCACAACTCCCCCGCTACCACTCGCTACCACTCTTTTTTTTTAATGCAGCCTGTGATATTTCTCCATTCAAATCAATTGATCGTTGGTATGCCCATCATTAGAATACCGCCCTTCATCCACCCACTTCTAATGATGGGCATACAATAAATATAAAAATATAT
Organism: Aquarana catesbeiana; assembly: GCF_042186555.1. Classification (NCBI taxonomy): domain Eukaryota; kingdom Metazoa; phylum Chordata; class Amphibia; order Anura; family Ranidae; genus Aquarana; species Aquarana catesbeiana. Next base: position 530,227,427 of record NC_133325.1, on the reverse strand, counting down.
GCGAAGCATAAGGGCGACAACCCCCCCCCCCCATCTCCACCCTTGCCCCTAGGCTTCGGCATATGTTCTCTTTTTTAACTGTGGTGGTGAAATCACCTCCTACAGCGCTGGAGTCACTGATTTACGTATCTTGAGAGCAAACCCTGTTGCTGTCAAAATAAATAAATCCGTGCTGCAGCTGAATGGCGTACCTGAAAAGCAAACAATGGTATCAATAAAACATTAACTCAATAGAACAACTTTTTTTTATTGCAATCTGTGCCAAAAAAAGAGTAAAAAATATATGCCGAAGCATAGGGGCAATTTAAACCCCCCCCACCCCTGCCCCCATGCTTCTGCATATATGCTCCTTTTTTTAACTGTGTTGGTGAAATCACCTCCTCCTGTGCTGGAGTCACAGCTTTATGTATTGTGAGAGCAAACCCTGTTGCTGTCAGAATAAAAAAAACCTGTGCTGCAGCTGAATGGCACCATGTCCCAAACAATCTTACCCCAGCTCCTTATGTAGCCTGGGCTGTTGGCGGGCTCCATGTGAATATCTCTTCCCTTGTAAACCATAAAACTATATGTATAGCCTGTTGCCCTGTCATGGAGCTTATACAAGTTGACTCCATATCTGGCACGTTTGCTGGGGAGATACTGTTTGAAAGACAGGCGGCCAGAAAATGTAATCAGGGACTCATCAACGCAGACAACTTGATCGGGAATAAACAAGGCTGCAAATTGTTGGTTGAAGTGGTTTACGAGGGGCCGAATTTTGTGGAGCCAATTGTATTCAGGGTCACCCCTGAGGACGACAAAGTTCATTGTCATTGAAGTGCATGAACCGCAAGATCTGCTCGTATCTAGTCCTGGCTATGGAAGCAGAGAACATGGGCATATAATGATTTGGGTCAGTGGACCAATTTGATTGTAACTCATTTTTTTTTAGTTATGCCCAAATTGACCAGCGTATAAATTTATTTGGTCCACAATAGATCTGTAAAGATCTTCCATAAAAAAACGACGAATAATAGTCAAGGAAAGTAAAATCCGCTGTTTCCATCTGAATTCCAGTTTGGCCAGTGAATGGGGGAAGTACGGGTACTGCAGAAGTGGTGGGCTCCCAATCAGAATTGACAAACGCAGCGGGAAGGACTCTTGGTGGCTGCGGGGCACTACTTGTGCTAGCCACCGCACCAGATTGAACTGCACTTATGGGACTCGCCACGTCACCAAGTGTTACTGCAGTGCTGGTTTGTCTATGACCAGGATTTACTAGGCCGCTGGTGCTTGCCAGTTCACCAGAAGGTTGAGCAGCACTAGTACTGGTTCTCTGCTCCATACAAGAACCCTGCGGTTGTTGCACCTCAGCAACAGCAGAATGGGGTCGGGTACACCTGACCTTAGCAGCTCTGACGACGGAATAGTGGTCCCTATCTGTCAGGGTGCCACTGCTCTCTACTGGTTCATATTGATACTGCACTTGGGTAGGCTGGAGTGGGCGTAGGGGCTAAACGCAGGTGCTAGCAGGTGTCTGGGCTGATCCTGCTAACGCCGCATTTTTGGGAACACTATACTACTGGGACGCTAATATAGTTCTGATCAGATCAAAGATATTGATCCATTCAAACACTATACTAGTAAGGGAGGTGTATGTCATGTGTGTTAGTGCTACCGGCACTAATCTGACACTGACCCTAACTGACACTAAAACCTGATGTGACCCGTGACACGAATACGGTGATCAGAAAAAAAATCTGTACACTATATTAGTAACACTGTGACGGGGTGAAAGGGTTAACTGGGGGTTGATCAAGGGGTTAAACCTTTATTAGGAAATATGCAGCGGGTACCCTGATGCTCTAAAAAACTGAAGGGGACACTAACTAGCATCCCCTGGGACACTAAATACAGTGATCAGAAAAGAGATCTGTACACTATACTAGTGACCCTGGTGACTGGGTGAAAGGATTAACTGGGGGGCGATCAGAGGGTTAAACCTTTAATAGTGGGTACCCTAAACCTACCTGGGCCTACTACTAACTGCCCTAACGCTGATTAGTGTCACAAGTAACGCCAGTACAGTGATCAGTGAAAAATCTGAAAACTGCACTTGGTGACACAATGACTGGGAGTGAAATTGTTAACGGGGGGGTAGGGGCGATCAGGGGGTGACAAGTGTACCTACATGTACTGGTGTCAGTGTACTGTTGTGTACTCATGGTAAGATATTCTCTCCTCTCGCACTGGACCTGAAAAGGGCTCCACGAGGGGAGGTGACATCACTTCCTCTGCCTGTGTTTAAATTACACAGGCAGAGGACAGTCTGCCATTCGCCAAAACCGATCACCAGGTCTAGGCCAGAAATCATTGGCCTGGAGACTGATTGGTTCTGGAACTAATCTGATCGCTGCGGGCTGGGAGCACAAGCGCCGAACAGCTACGGCGATTCATGCAGGAGTGCCAACCTGTCGCCGTATAACGACAACAGCTGGTCGGCAACTAGTTACACTTCTCCACAACTTTAGCCCTGACCTATCTGGTGGTTTCCTTGGTCTTCATGATGCTGTTTGTTTACTCTGGTTCTCTAACAAACCTTCTAGGGCTTCACAGAACAGCTATATTTATATTGAGATTAAATTACTAATTAGGTGACTTCTGAAGGCAATTGGTTCAGCTAGATTTTAGTTAAGGGTATCAGAGTAAAGGGGGCTGAATACAAATGCACACCACAGTTTTTACATATTTATTTGTAAAAAAAATTGAAAACCCTTTTCTCATTTTCCTTCCACTTCACAATTATGTTCCACTTTGTGTTGGTCTATCACATAAAGTTCCAATAAAATACATTTACGTTTTTGGTTGTAACATGACAAAATGTGGAAAATGTCAAGGGGTGTGAATACTTTTTCAAGGCACTGTATTGGACAATGTCTAATAAAAAGTGAGCATTACAGCTGTGTCATCTTGTAAAGAAACAATTTATGCTTGCAGCAAGTATTGATTGAAATCATTGGAACTGTTTAAAAGTTACACATTATACAGATATTATAGCAGCATTTAGAATAAGGAACTGAATACAAATTAATGGCATAATACAACCAATGAAGAATGCATATTCAGCTTCTTTATTCTAGACTTGTTTAATGGTGCTTTCCTCTTATTTCTTTCTTTTTTTTTTTTTTTTACAGCTCTCAACAGTTGAATCTTTGGTCTCTCAACATGTAAGGAGTATATCACCAAAACTTCTGAAAGAAAGGTAACTGAGGAAAATTATTAGGCAAAAGTGAATCACTAGGCCTTACAGCAAATTTTTTCTTGTTCCAATATCTTTATTTAAAGGAGATAGCAAAACATACAAGACCACAATTAGGTTGAAAGTACAAAGAAAATGTCCATACATGTCTAGTTAAATTATAAGATGAAACAATCAGCGCCACAAGTAAAAAATATTGTGATGTTTGAATAAGATAACTGAATAATAAACGTGCACAGCTGCTAAACATTCCAAGTGGTACACCACACTGATTTCAAAATGGATAGTAAATAAATGTAGCGCTGTGTGTAAAATTATTAATGTAAAGTGCAAATCTCTAAAATCTTACATATAAATGAATAGTCCATAAAATTAACAAATAAAACATGATTGGCCGATACGCGTCTAGAAGGGAGGAGCTGATAGTCACGTCCAGCCAGGCACTGTGTATGTGGACACGGTGGTGCTACTCTGGAGGTTTTTATGTGATTTTAAAAGTTTTTATCTTGTAAGTGCAACTTGTCTGTTTGGGGGCTTTGAATAGATTTGTATACGGAGAACACTATGGTCTCTGTACTTATTACTTACATGTCCTGAACTCATGGAATCTTGAGCCAAGCTGGGAGATCCGCTTCTTTGGATATTAATGAGCTGAGTTACCATTAAGAAAAGAGCCATCTGGATTACCCACCATTGATTGGAAAGAGGAAGGGAGAGCAAAGAGCTTGTGGGGAGATCTGCATATGAGTTTTGACTCATCTGGGAAGTGAGCGCGCATTTTTACTGGTGGTGGTGTGCACTCCTTTTGAGGAGGAACAATCACTGTGGTGGAATTGTGTGGATACACTGATCACAAGAAGAGTTTTTCATGTTTTCTTCATGTTTTCATTTTATGGACTATTCATTTAGTCGCTACATTTATTTATTTACTATCCATGTCTAGTTGAATAGCCAACTTATTATACTGTGAATCATATAGATCCATCCATCATCTATAAGATGTATGAGTTAGGAGAGCAATGAGCCCCCACAAAACATTTGTAATATAGTATATATTTGTATTGTACAGAGAGTATAATATAATACAAACTACCCAACAATGGAGTAAGGTATATAAAACACGCTTGGAGAACCCCAATTATTTTATGACAACAGCAAGAAGAAAAAAGAGAACAGAGAGGAAAAGGGAAGAAGTGAGGCCACGGCCCACAGCAGGACAGGTCGTGCCAGAAACGTACAGCTCCAGGAGTGAGGAGTCAAAGCCCAGTGGGATAAAATGGTCCACCCAGGGCTGCCAAACTTTGAGATATTTAGGGATTTTATCCTTTATTGTAGCCCTAATTTTACTGTGTATCATTGCTTGTGTATTTGTAATACCTTAATAAAAGCGAGGGGAATTTATAGGCCCTTTGCTTAGAAGCCATCATAATTTGTACACAAAGTCTTGATTGGGCTTTCGTGAGATCAGAGGGACAGCGGTTGAGCAATGCAAAAGTAGGATCAGGCCTTAGGGGAAAATTAACCAAAGTAGCTACCATTTTAAAGATCTCCGCCCAGAATTGCTATAATGTGTCAAATATGAACGTGAGTGCCCCTCTCAGCACATCCCCTGAATACCCAATTGCCTAGTCAGACCTAATGCTTCCAAACATAGAAGGAAGATGAGTCTGTGTGAGCTGGGTAAAAGGACAGGTGGTTAAAAAAAAAAAAAAAAAGTAAGGGCAATGAAGGGACATTAATTTGAATAGACCTTTGAACTTTACAGCAATTTTTTTATTTGGCCCCCTTGCCAAACCAGACAAGTAGCAGAAGAGCTATCTGTACAGCCAGCACACTACTAGGGACCAATATTGTGAATATCAGTTGCGAGAAAAGAGGGGGGGGGCTTCGAGTGCAGGGAAAAAAAAAAAAACTTTTTACAGTAAAGTACATCTGTTTTTATCCACTGTTACATCTGTTCTACTGATCTCATTCAGCCTTTTTGCAAACACTTTGAAAAAAATATATTCGTCATAGTTTTCATCAGCTGGATGTTTTCAGTGATGAAAACTAAACGCAGATAAAATTAGAATTAAGTCAATTGATGAAAACTATGACGAAAATCAATTACAATTTTCATTTAGTCAACTAAACGCTCCAGTACCTTTTTAGTCTAAAATCTAATGGGTTTGGTTAAATTGTAATGCATTGTTTAAACATTTATCTAGAATTTCCAAACTCATTATATGCTCCTGGAGAAAAAAAGAATTGTGAGGCAGAGGCATGCCTATAACAATGACACATCTCACAGCCGATGGAGCCTAGGCTCCTCCTACACACATACAGTACATCCACAACAAAGCCTAGAAGGAGGGGCATTTGAGTTGACAGAGCCGTGCTGATCTGGGGTCTGTAAATGTAGGGAGGGGAGATATACACTATATAGTCAACAATAAACCGATATCCCCCTAGGATTACACAGGAGAGGTTAAATTGGTCTGGCGGTGGAGGAAAGAGGAGGGGGCTGAACCTCCCAGAGACGGCTGCTGCAACGCTCTCTCTGGGGAACACAAGGGGGTTAAATTGGGGGGACTACACAGGGGAGGTTACACAGGGGATTACACTGGAGGGTATTCACATGGGGGGATACACTGGGGGGGTACACTGTGGGGGGTTTACATTGCAGGGATTTACATGGGGCAGTACAATGGTGGGGGGAATTACACTAGGGGAATTCACACTATGGGAGAATAAACTGGGAGGATTTACATGGGAGAGGGGGGATTACACTGGGCTATTTTTTGTCCCAGTCAAGGCCTGGGTGACACCATTAAGAAGAAATTATATCTAACCGTGATGGTGTCACCCCCGTCCGTGACAATGCATGGATTGGCGCACTGGCATAAACCACAACATTTACAGGGGCCGGTTTGGGGTGTGCACCATGATGGTGCGCTACCGTCCCGAAGCTAGCCTGCCCAGCGCCCTGTAGAACACTGTGGCAGGCTAGACAGAAGAGAGCCCAATGCACTAGCCTGCCCAGTGTCTTCTGCTCTGTCCTGCTCCTGCTGTCACTCCGCAGCGGCAGGACAGAGCACTGCGGCAGGCTAGGGGGGGAGAGCTGTACTGATGTGCTAGCCTGCTCAGTGCCTTGGATTGCTCAGTGGGGGGGGGGGTGTGACACCACATTTTACCGCACCAGGTGACACCAACCCTAGTGACGCTACTGCACCACGTCACATCTAGAGGGACCTAAATCTGATGGAGGAGTTCCTCTTCGGTAGTTTTTTGTACCCTTCTGTAGAGTATTTTTCCAGAACTCCTAGGCAGCAGGCAGACAGAGGGAGCCTGCGTCTCTCAGCTAATACAGCTTGTGGACAGAGTTAGGGACTTAGGGAGCTGGGGCTTTAACAGACAGGCGGAGCTTCGAGGAAAGAGGATGTTTTCCCTCCCTAACTGTAGACTTTAGTCAACTAAAATGGACTGGAGATAATAGTGGACTAAAATGTACTGGACTAAAACTATTCAGATGACTAAAATGCGACTAATGCCGTGTACACACGATCGGAAATGCTGCCAGCAAAACTCCGATGAGAGCTTTTTGTCGGAAAATGCGACCATGTGTATGCTCTATCGGTCTTTTGCTGGCGGAATTCCAGCCAGCAAAAGATTGAAAGCATGTTCTCTATTTTTTGGTCTGGGAAAGTTCCGATCTGAAAATGCGATCCTCTGTATGCAATTCGGACGTGCAAAAAATCACGCATGCTCGGAAAAATTCGGCGCATGCTCAGAAGCATTTAACTTCATTTTCTCAGCTTGTCGTAGTGTTGTACGTCACCGCGTTCTTGACGGTCTAAAGTTCAGGGAACTTTTGTGTGACCGTGTGTATACTAGGCAAGCTTGAGCGGAATTCTGTCGGAAAAACCATCCAAGTTTTTTCTGATGGAAATTCCGCTCATGTGTACGTGACATAAGTTCTAAAAAGTGCCATTCTGTTGTGGTTCAGGCCTTCAAATCTGTCTGGGAATCTCCATACTGAGAACTTTGCCTTTTATGTTTCCCTGGTCCATTAACTTCATGGTCTTATTCCATGCACCTGTTACCAGGGGCAGCCCATCCATTATGGGCGCTGCCCCCTCCTCTCCAGACACCCCCTCTATGACTAATAGATAGATTCATGCATTGCATGTGGTGTTTATTTTTTTTTTTAAGCACCTGATAATAGCTTAAAAATAAGTGGAATTGGAGCGCAGAGCTTTGCGCTCGCAGTCCACCCTGATGCATTTGAAAAGCAAATGAATATTTGCTTTTCTTTTTTTTTTTTGTGTTTTAAAGGCTTGTCAGCCCACTTTTATTTCAAGGAAAAGCAAAGTCTTTACAACGTTGCCCATGCAGGGGTTTACGCTTCACAAAACAACAGGTAACAGAAAATGTTAGTCCACCTGGTTATAGTTCAGCAAGCTCCACTGTTATTAGCAGTGTTTTTCCAGACCACAGGTTCCCTCATTATTATTATAGTCACTTATATAGCACTGTCAATTTATACAGTACTTCTCATATATTTTTTTTTGTTTCAAATATTTTATTGATAAAGAGATAATAGTTACATTAACATATAATGTACGTTCCAATTTATACATTTGGTTCATTCAGAATTACAGTTATCGTGACATTGTTCACATTTTATTAAATATTATCATAGCGTAGTTGTATCTTCTGATGGATTAAACGCAGGTTGAACTTTAATCAATAAATGAACATAACAGATTAACTATACAGTGCAATGGATGAGGATGTGAACGTCAATGTGATTTATGAGGCCTGGAGGTTTGTTTGGATCAATCAAGTAGATCAGGAAACGCCAATTTTCAACCTTCACACCCCGAATGGGATCATGCTGTGCGAGGGAGACGGCTATAGAAGTACCACATGTTATGGCAATATTGTTGATCTACATATTAATGTACACTGTGCCTCTGTAGCAAGAGTGGGAGTAGCCATTTCTCCTGCCCTTATATGAGCAGAGAAATATAGGGGAAGTTGTTGGTACATTTATTTTTGGGGGAGGAAACAGACGCAGGATATCTTGAATTTGGTCCTGTCGTCCCTGTTAAGTAAAGTTTGGACAATGAGTGTACAACCGCTTTAGATTTGTAGTCAGAAGAATGTACTTCAAGGTCAGATGAGGGTTCGTGTTGATTTAGGTTATCTAAGGAAAAGTGAGAACAAAACAAAATATGGCAGATACGGTGGACATTGAGGTCTGAACTTTAAAATATTCCTAAATAGAGAACCTCAGTTCTCTTTTACTGTGTTGTTTTGCAGAGTTGCGAAGAAGCTCCTGATATTTTGGGGATTCCCTGAAGTGTATCCAACAAGCCCAAGTTTTCCTGTATTTCGTTGGGTTTTCTGTGGCTTGATGGATTAGGTTTTCCATCTCAGATATTTTCTCAATACATTTGAACCAGTCTGCTAGGGTAGGCGGTTCAGTGCTCCTCCAATGTAATGGTATGCATTCTTTAGCAGCATTTATTAGGTGGAGCATAAGGGATTTTTTTGTACGTGTAGTGTGAAATTGAAGAGTGGTGTAACAGGTATTGGGACGGCGTAAAAGTTAAGGTGTAGGTTGTGATATGGGGTATCGCCTCGTGAACTTTTTCCCAGAATGGTTTTATCTGTGGACAATTCCACCAGATATGGAGTAAAGAACCCACGTCAGTATTGCATCTCCAGCACAAAGGTGAAACAGGTGGGTGATAGAGATGGATTCTATCTGGTGTGCTGTACCATCTCGACTATGTTTTGTAAGAGTTTTCTTGTGCCGAAATGTTTACGGATCCTTTATGGATGTGCTCATAGATGCTTTCCCATTCTTCTTTAGGTATGTCTAACCTGAGTTCCGTTTCCCATTTTTGGTTAACTGCATTGATTTTGGGTTCGTGTTCGCCAATAAACTTCTGAGATAAGATGTCTTTGCGGAGGCGTGCTAGTGCAAAGTGTTTCAAAGGGAGTCTGGTCTCTAAACCACTGGGAAGTAGGTCTGGCGTTATTCAGAAAGTGTCGGATTTGAAGAAATTTATAGAATGGTACATGGTAATCTGGGAAATGTGAGAGTAGCATATTGAATGGAAGGAGTGTACCATTGTGAAAAAATTGTGAGGCTCTAAGACGGTGCGTTATATGGGTGTGAGGTTGGTTACGAAATGGCACTCCAGGCATGAAGTCAGGGTTGCCCACTAAGGGGGTCAGCGGTCCTGGATAGGGGCACCATCGAAGTGTCTGGGCTATTGTTCTAAAAGCATGGAGTGTGGGTCCCGTCAGCAGGTGAGTGGCGTATTCTTTTTTTTTTTTTTTTTTTTTAACAAACGAAGGTGCTTTATTGTCAAAGAAAGAAAAGTTACAGAATACCAATTGACACTATACATAGCTCTACATAGTAGGTGTACATGCTTTACCACGATATGTTCTATTCAGTATAAATAACAATATGGCATTGTAAAAGAAAATTTCAATACCAGTAACCAAGTATTTCTGAGTTTCCGTCCACCCGATCCACCCCCATTTCCATGGACACCCACGGTTTATATACGTCATTCTGTACATGGGTATGGCTGCTTCAATCTGTGCCTCCCAGGCCGCAGCCGACGGAGGGGAAGAATCAATCCACTTCATAAGGATTTCCTTTCTGGCGTAAAAAAGAAGATAGGAGATTAGGAGCTTAAGATGATAGGGCCTTTGTTCATCATCAAACACTCCCAACAGAGCTAGCGCAGCTAGAATAGGAAGAGATACCTCCAACCTGGAATTAATTTCTCCAAAAATCACAGGCCAAAATGTCACTATGATGGGGCACTCCCAGAACATATGAAAAAAGGTACCAATTTGTATCTTGCATTTAGGACATACGGGATCACTCTCAGGGAAAATGCGATGGAGTCTCTGCGGGGTGTAGTAGACCCTATGTATAAATTTGACCTGTATCATTTTATCCCTAGATGCTATCACTAATTTAGGGCCGTAATCTAGACAATCGTCCCAACCCTCCTTGTCCAACAATGGGATATCCGCCTGCCATCTTTCCCACAGCTTTACTATTTTGGGAGAGTCCTTGCCTAACAGCGCATTATAAAGAGAAGATAGAGGTTTTAATAGATCGCCAGGGGACAAAAGTTCTTCAATGGGATCAGCTTGTAGGGTCGGGGGTTGTGGGAATTGGGCCCTAGCCGCGTGTCTAAGCTGGAGATATCGAAATCTCATCCACTGTGGTAGCCCAAATTTAGTTATCAACTCCTGAAAAGAGAGTAGTTCTCCCCTAAGCATTATATGCTCTAGTGTTATAATACCGTATCTAGCCCAGACTTGAGGATCCGGAATAGTACGGAAGTGTTGTAATGCTGGGTTTCCCCACAATGGATGAGCCGAGGATAACTGCCCCGGTCTACGGAACCTCCGTCTAGCAGCCACCCATACCTTCCAGGTTGCCCGGGTAGGACTGGGCACCACAGAGTAAGCCCCCGGCCCTCTATAAGGGAAGTTGCGGAGGTCAGTCAGGGAGCCCAAACTGTTGGCTTCAAGACAGACAGCAGCATTAGATCTCGAGCCCTGACACCACCAGTGCACTGTTACCAACATGGCTGCCCAGAAATAGATTTGAAAATTGGGTAGAGCGAGCCCCCCCAAATCCGCGGGCAGCCACAATGTGGAACGAGCCAGCCTAGGGGTTCCCCCGGCCCAAATAAACAAACTCACTAGCCGATCAATCTCCCTAAATAAAGCAATAGGAACCCAAACCGGGCAATTTCTGAATATATAGTTAAACTTAGGTAATATCATCATTTTAAGGAGATTGATGCATCCAAGAAGGGTAAGTGGTAAGTTCCCCCATGCGGAGCATTTTGTGTGCAGTGTATGTATAAAAGGGGTGAGATTTTTGGCTATGAATTCCGAGGGGTTTCTTGTGATTACTATCCCTAGATATTTAAATTCCCTTACCATTTGCAGTGGGGAGGAGTGGGGTCCAGAGGTACCGCCTCCGTCTAAAGGGAATATAACAGACTTGGTCCAATTTATTCTAACCCCGGACAATCCACCAAAATGATCAAATATACGCAAAGCAGCTTGTAGAGAGGGCCCGTCGTCGTTCAAATATAAAAGTGCATCGTCGGCATAGAGGGAGAGGCGCTCTTCCATCATACCCACCCGCAAGCCCTGGACATCCGAAGCACCCCTAATGGCGATAGCCAGGGGCTCCAGCGCCAGGGCAAACAGACTGGGGGAGAGCGGACATCCCTACCTCGTACCACGATATAAATTGAAGGGGTCCGAGACCCAGTTATTAGTACGTACGCGGGCTCTGGGAGTATGGTATAGTGTACACCATGGATGAACTTAGGTCCAAATCCGAACCTACGCAATGTTTACCACAAAAAGTTCCATTCAACCGAGTCAACCGCCTTTTCGGCGTCGAGAGAGGCGATAACCCTGGACCCCGGATTGTCATGCGAGATAGTTAAATTAAGGAACAGGCGTCGAATATTGATATCAGTTCCCTTACCCGGCATAAAACCCGTCTGATCAATACCAATCAGATCTTCAATAACATGAGATAGACGGATAGCCAAGACCTTAGCAAAAATCTTGGCATCCACATTGATTAAAGATATGGGCCTATAGGATGCACAATCAAGTGGATCCTTACCGGGTTTAGGAACCAATACAATAATTGCCTCGTTCATGGTGTCAGGCAGAGTCTCCAATGTTGCGAATTTAGAGAGCAGTAAGGTCAATTTGGGAGCCAGGAGCTCAGAGAAATTGGAATAAAATTCAGATGGTAACCCATCTGCCCCAGGGGCCTTCCCCCCCTGGAGATGCCCCATGGCTACTTGGATCTCCTCAAGCTTAATATCCGCCTCCAGGCCCTCCCTTGCCTTGTTAGACAAAACAGGAATGGATAGGGAGTCAAGGAAGGAGGATATGGAGGAGTCAGAAGCAGTTGTTCTAGAGGAGTAAACCTCCCTAAAATAGTCCCGAAATCGATCATTAATTCTACTGGGAGTTGTTAAAATTTGACCCGACTCATCTTTAATGGAACCTATAGGGGTTGAGGGTATGCTTCCCTTAGCCAGCCATGCTAATAACTTCCCATTCTTCCCCCCATGCTCAAACACCCTCTGAGCTGAATAGAGTAATGCTTTGTAAGTCTGAGTCATCCTTTCAGTGGACAGAGCTCTTAGAGCTCGCTTCCATGCCCTATATCTCTCGTCATCAGGAGTAGAGACATATTCCGACTCCAACCTAGTCGCCTGCTCCTCCAGCTGTTCAAGGGAGTGAGTGGATTCCCGTTTCAATCTATTGATATTGACCCCGTATTCCCCCCGCATCCAAGCTTTAAAAGAATCCCAGAGAACAGGCGGGGAGACTGAACCCGCGTTGTCCGTCCAAAAATTGCAGATGGAGGCCGTGAGAGGTTCCTGTAGTCTCTCGTCATTGGCCCAGAATCTGGACAGGCGCCACAGGCGAGTACCTGGAGGCACAGTTAGCGCTAGCGTCAGACATAGTGGGGCATGATCCGAGATTCCCCTGGGAAGCACAGATAGGTCCTGAACAAATTGTAGTGCAGGGCCAGAAGCATAAGCCAGGTCAATTCTCGATAGAGTTTTATGTGTAGCTGAGTGGCATGTGAATACCTTAGACTGTGGGTAAATGTGCCTCCAGATGTCAGTGAGGGCGAACGTGTCCGCCCACTGCCTGAGATCCGGAGTGTCACGTGCCGAGCCATGCAGTCGATCCAACTCTACCGAGGGGACCATATTGAAATCTCCCATGAGATAAACCAAAGCGGTGTCCAGTTGCACCACAATTTGCATAATCTCATGAAGGATTCTGCCAGTAGCTGGTGGTGGAACATAGACACCAACTAAAACCACATTTTTATCGTAGACATTAGCATGTACAATAACAAATCTCCCCTCTTTGTCGGTTCTGACTTCTAGAAGTCTAAACGGCAAAATCTTGTGGACCAGGATGCTGACCCCACTGGCATACGTGGAGAACGTGGAGTGGTAGTTTGGGCCAACCCAAGCTTTTCTCAGGCAAGGCGTTCTGCTACTCTGCATATGTGTTTCCTGAAGAATACAGATCTGTGGCCTGTGTTTATGCAGGAAACAAAACACTAGGGAACGCTTCACAGCGGTATTAAGTCCCCGCACGTTCCAAGATACTACTCTAAACTCAGCCATTGGATACTGGGTAAATTAGAAATATGGAGATGGGCCAATCCTTGAGGGCAGCATCCAAGTCCAGCAACACATTCATTACCATGCATGTCATGAGATCTCAATAGAAAAATCGTCAATTTTAAGCACCTGAAGAGAAAAAAACTGGTGAACAAAAACAACCCTTCAACCATCCCCCCCCCCTCCCCGCATCCCCCACCCCAACACAGGAATGCTTTGTTCCCCAAACATCAAAAACCCCACGGTCAGGGAGCGTGGACCAGTGGGTGTAGACACTTAGTGGATAACACGTCCACTTAGAGCGATGAGAAGCTCCGCCGCCACTGAAAAATAGGAGATGGATCTCCAGCAAAAGAAAAAATATGGATTGGCAAACTGTTCCATTTCTTGTCAGTGTGTTCCTCCTTCTTATTATGTGGAGCACTGGATTTGGTACAGTACCTTCAGGATAAACAAGGCTCCCAAACACATGTCCGGAAGGAAAGCAGTCATCCAGGCAGTAGTATACAACTTCAAACCATGAAAGATGGAAAAATTAAGCTTGCAGTACCTTACTTGAGCACTAGGGTTCGCCAGTGCCCAGTCCAGGGAGTCAGTCCATCAAGGTATAATATAGAACCAAATCACAGGATGTATGAATAAACCACTGAATAAGCCATAAAATGGCAGGCTTAGAGGCATAATTCACCTGGCACAGCCAGGGGCACAATACTTAAGGTTCTGGTGCTTCAATTCTCCTTTTACCCTGGCAGCCCTGAGTACTTCATCCCTGTCACGGAAATTAAGAAACTTTAAAATAAAAGTGCGTGGTGGTGCTCCAGGAGGGCCCGGTTTAGGAGGTATCCAATGGGCCCGCTCAACGGCATAAAATGGCGAAAATTGGGCCTCAGGGAGAAGGTTCCGGAGCAGCTCTTCAATAAAGACAGTCCCTCTAATCCCTCCGCTAGTCCTACAATACGGAGATTGTTCCTCCTGTTGCGGTTTTCTGCATCCTCAGATTTATATTCCAGGGCTCTGATTTTAGTATGGAGGGGGCGCAGATCAGCCCCATGATTCTCCACAGTATCTTCCACATGCCCCAGGCGCTGCTCAGCATCAGACAGTCTGGAGCGGATTTTGTCCATATCCAGTCTTATTAGCCCCACATCTATCTGCACCGCATCCACTTTAGTAGTTAGAGTGGTGAGAGAGGCCTGGCAATTACCTATGGCCGCCAGCACCTCAGCCAGGCCTGGCGGTGTGGAGGAGGATTGCTCTGGCTGCAGTGTTTGAGTGGCCATGTTAACTAGAGTGCGCTGCTCGGTTCCCACGCGGTCTGTACAGGCTGCTGCTGTTTCCTCGGTCACAGGGGGGAATTTAAGCTTCTTACCCCTTCCTCTTGGTGTGCGGGACGAGCGGCGGTACATGTATCCAGTTCTGCCAGCGTTTGGTGCCTCTTAGCCACCGTTTAGAGGGAGACAGTCCCGGATTGCAGCGGAGCTCTCACAGACACGTCCGCTCACAGCGCCATCTTGGCCACGCCCCGTTGCTTTTGCATCAATCCATGGTAGGTGGGAAATGGGAACTTGGGCAAAGGAATCTTCAATGTCAACCCAATCCTTAGTGGATTTGTGAATGTGCCAATCGATTATTCTTGTAAGGTGACAAGCTGAATGGTATTTATGGATGTCGGGAAGACTTAGACCACCTTTTAGTTTGGGGATAATCATTTTATCCCAGCTCAATCTGGGGGACTTTGCGGCCCATATGAAGTTCCTGCATATTCTCTTGTATGTGGTGAAGAATGATGTGGGTAGTTTGATTGGAATGGTCTGGAGGATATACAATATTCGGGGTAGGACATTCATCTTTATGATGGCAATTCTTCCAAACCAGGAGAACTGGCCTGATGTCCAGTTGAGGAGATCCTTTTGTACACTAATGAGTATCGGTAGGTAATTTCTATCATATAGTTCATCTAAGTGGGTCGGTATTTGGTTCCCTAAGTAGGTAAGGGCATGGGGTTCCCAGCTGAAAGGGAAATTCGTCTTACATTGCATCACCAACGTCTGAGGGAGGAAAATATTAAGGGCTTCAGATTTTGTGAAATTAATTTTTAAGTTGGATAGTTCGTTGAAGGAGGCAAAATCTTTTAACAGGTTTGGTGTGGTGATCAGGGGGTCCGAAAGGAAGAGTAGGATGTCGTCAGTATATTCTGCAATCTTTTATTGTTTATTGCGGATATCAATGCCTTTTAATATCGGGATTTGCCCTAAGTTTGCGTAGAATGGGTTCCAAAGTGAGTATACAAATAAGAGGTGATAGTGGACATCCCTGACGTGTACCATTAGAAACGGAGAAGGCGTCCGACAGGCGACCATTGACCCTTATTCTGGCCGTGGGGCAGGAGTATAATGCTAATATCATTTGGAGAAATTGTGTGGGAAACCCCATTGCCTGTAGTGTTGCCGACATGTAGACCCAGGCCACTCTGTCGAACGCATTCTCCGCATCGAGCGATAAGGGAAACCTTGTTGTTTGGGTGAGGAGGATGATGAAAGTTGATGATGAATGTGGAGAGCTTTTATGGTGTTATCCTTAGCTTCTCTGCCAGGGACAAAACCAACTTGGTCGAGTGAGATAAGTTTAGGGATGAGAGGGAGTATTCGGTTAGCGAGAAATTTGGCGTATAGTTTTAAATCAACATTTAGGAGGGAGATGGGCCTGTAGTTGGTCACTACTGTTTCATCTTTGCCGGGTTTCGGTATTAGGGTGATATGTGCCTCTAGTAAATCTTTATTGCCTTGTGGAGATGAAGCAAGTGAGTTGAATGCTTTAGTAAAATGAGGGGTGAGTATCTCCTGAAAAGTCTTATAGTAACCAACGGTTAGCCCACCCAGACCAGGACTTTTTCCTGTTTTGAGTTGTTTCAATGCTGTTGTGGTTTCCTCAATACTAATAGGGCAGTCAAGAGTCGTGGAGTCTTCAGGGGAAATGGGTGGAACACCGTATTGTGATAGGAAGGTAGATATCGCTTCCTGTCTATTTCGAGTGGGGTCTGTCATTTCTGTTGGGGGTAAGTTGTAAAGTTTGGAGAAATAATTTACAAATTGGGTGGCGATGTCTTCTGGGGATACAAAAGACTTCCCAGTGGGGTTCTTAATCTCGTGTATGGTTGATACTGCTTTCTTGCGTTGCAATGCTCTAGCTAACAATTTTCCGGATTTATTGCCGAATTCATAATATAGTTTTTGATTCAAAATGTATTTGCGCCTTAGTGTTTTATTTATTTCCTCTCTGAAATCCTCCCTTGCCTGTAAAGAGCTCCGCGAGCGATTTAGTGGCCAGTGATGATTTATGAGTCCTTTCCAATGCATGAATTCTAGTGGAGAGAGCGGTTATATGGGCTCCTCGTTGTTTGTTTCTGAAAGCAGCTATTGAAATTAATTCCCCTCTCATTACACATTTGTGTGCGGCCCATGTGATGGGAGGTCTGGATTCACCTGTAGAATTGTTATGGAAATATTGGGAAAGTCGGGTGGTGATTTTTTTTTTTTATGATGTCTAGATCCGTCAACAAGGAGATGTCCAGTCGCCATATCGAGTTTGTGGGACTAGACAATGGAAAAGTCAATGTCATTGAGATGGGGAGGAGAGTTAAATCATTCTGGGAGATGAAAAAATGGTAAATTCTGGAATACTTGTTGTGGGGTGAGGAGTAAAATGTAAAATCCCTATCGTTTGGGTGTAGTGTGCGCCACGCGTCGTGTAGGGTCAATTCCTGCAGTTGTTTTTTGATTGCTCTCAGAGCTCTATAAGGCAAGGAGGTTGAACCAGTGGAGGAGTCCTGTTGTGGGTTTAGCGCTACATTGAAGTCTCGACACACTACAAGAATGCCAGAAAAGAATTCGGTGAGCAACTGCAAGGTTTCTCGAAAGAACGTGACTTGTCGTTTGTTAGGAGCATATATATTTGCCAGGGTAATTGGTTTGTTGTGTAATGTTCATTTGAGAAATGGGTATCTACCATTAGGGTCTTGCTTGGTTTCCAAGATTTGCAGGGGGCAGGTTTTCGAAATTAGTATAGCAACCCCTTTTGTTTTAGAGGTGTCGTTGGAGGCATGGTACATTGTGGGGTAATGGTAGTTGCCAAGTCTGGGTATATTGTCAGTGCGGAAATTAGTTTCCTGGATAAATGCGTTTTGCGTTTTATTTTTTTGTAATGTATAAAGCAGTTGGGACCTTTTTTCGGGGGTGTTTAATCCTTGGATATTCAGTGAGCTTAGCTTTATCTGAAAATGTGTTTGTGGTTTAATAGAGCCAGTCGCTCTATGCTTGTTGGGGCCCATATCTGCCATGTTAGTATAGCGGGGGAGTGTCCGAAGTGGAGCGAGGAAGGAAGTAGGGAGATTCCTGCGATTTGAGTATAATACCGTTCGTGTAATTGTTCAAGAAGATAAAAGAGGGCGTGGGAGTTGGAAAGGGGTATTTAACCTAATCTACTACGAGATAGGTCAGGCAGGTACAGTGTTTTATCAGTGAAATGCTTTCCAGAGACAATTCTGGATCTTCCCACTGCACTGTGTGGAGGTTGGGAAGTACCGAACGTAGGAGAAACTTTGAGATATATGTAGAAGGTTAATCCGCCGCTGCTTTCCATGAAGTCGTATGAGTGGAGGGTGTCTTAGTAGGGGTTTTAAATATGGTCATATAGTTACCAGCATCTGTCGTACATATAATATCTAAGAAAAGTACAACAGATGGTCGAGGAGTGGAAGGTCCCTTGGCTGAGGGAAGTAAGTTGGTATCAGGTAATTTGTGTCGAGAGGTCATGTCTTGTCACTATGTATCAGTGATGAAAGCGCTGCGGTGTAAGAATACAGTGTCATGGTTTGTGCCAAAGATGGCATCCTGTGTCACTTAAACATATAGCACTTCAAATAGAGTTATGTGAGACTGTAATATCAAGGAGAACATTGTAAATGAAGAACATTTAAGCAATAAATCCGAACGTGGCAACTTGAGTCCTGGAAAATGTGTAGTGGGAGACAACCATGAGTAATCTCTGCGGGCTCTCCGAGATTGTGGTGAGTCCATGGGGCTGTGTCCGCGCTGAATACCCTGATGCACAGCGTGCGGTCGGGTGCCTGATAGGAATCATCATCTTCGGTGGCGTGAATCCTGTGCCTCCATCGGCTCTTCCTGGGGTGGGTGTCGCCCAGCAGCGTAATGGCGGAATTCCGCATACCAATTCGGAACATCCACTTGGGGTATGCCCAGGCTGTCGCAAAATTGAGGTAGGTTTTCAGGCACTTTTAGTAGGGCTGTGCGGCCTAAATGAGTAGCCGCTAGACAGAAAGGGAACTTCCATCTGTATAGAATCCCATGAGCACATAAAATATCAAGTAACGGCTTCAAATCCCTGCGATGCTGCAGAGTGATGCCAGATAGGTCTTGGAAGATCTGAAGATGCGCGCCATTATATTGTAGTGGTTGTTTACCCCTCGCCTGCTTCAGGATTTCTTCCTTTAACTTGTAGTCCACGATACAACATTTAATGTCCCTGGGCGGATCATTCTCTCTGCCTTTGGGGCGCAGTGCTCTATGGATTCTTTCCATCTCAATTCAGGTTTGATGCGGTCTGTCAAGTAAGCCATTAAGCAATTCCGTCACAGCAGGGGTTAGGTGCTCAGAATCAATGGACTCCGGCATGCCTCTTATTCTGAGGTTGTGGCGGCGACCGCGGTTATCGAGGTCTTCAATGCGGCGTTGTCTCTCTCAACTGCAGGGTATGTGTATCAATCCATCATGTGGCTTTGCGGAGGACAGTGTCATGTTTTTCTGTGGTTTTCTCAACTTCAAGAACTCTGTCATTTAAGGTGTGTATGTCCACTCTTAGCTCAGCAATGGCGGCTGACAGAGTGTCCTTAATGTCAGTTGCAATAGCCCTCAGATCATGTATGTTGAGGCAGGGAGGTTGTGGGTTATCTTGCAACCCCGATGTCAGAGGGAGCGACATTTGGGGTGTAAGTAGTTGTCCCGCCATTTGTGATTCTGAAGCCTGTAAGGAGCTGCGACGGGACGACGCCATATTGCTTCTCTGTGTCCTGGACATTTCAGGGATGTTTTGGCTCGGGTTCTCTGTAGTTTCGCGGGGCGAGCGGGACTGTCAAGCAGAGGTGTGTCGGGAAGCTGTTCCCATCGTGTCACGGAAGTATAAGTGATAATTACCCCCGGTAGTAACGATAAAAGGGATGCAACGGCGGGAGCTGTTCACTCAGGCAGCCATCTCCTATCTCGGCCAGGCCACGCCCCTCACATTTGCTTTTCTAACACTAAACCGCCTCTCTGCCAATCAGGTAGCGCGGGTATAATACCCATCACCTGATTTGCTGAAGGAACATGCTCCCCAATTGGATGCCTAGCAAAACGGAAGAAGAGAGGAGGGGGAAGCACGGAGAACACAGGATCCGTCCCACAGCTCGCTGCTGTCACCCGCTGCCTGACCCGCCACTAAGATAGGTTAAGTGCCGGGTGGGCGGGGGTCACGGCATTTGATGGGCACAAGTGGCTGCATACGACGGGCACAAGTGGCTGCATACGACGGGCACAACTAGCAGCATATGACGGGCACTGCATTTGACGGGCACAAGTGGCTGCATTTGACGGGCACAAGTGGCTGCATTTGACGGTCACGAGTGGCTGCATTTGACGGTCACGAGTGGCTGCATTTGACGGTCACGAGTGGCTGCATTTGACGGTCACGAGTGGCTGCATTTGACGGGCACGAGTGGCTCCATTTGATGGGGCGCAAGTGGCTGCAATTGATGAGGTCTTTTTTTTGCAGTATTTTTCCGTTTGTTTGCACCTCCCCAAAAACTTTGAGCACCAGGCGCCACTGCCTGTTACAGACTTAAAGAGGAGGTCCAGCCCCCCCACGAAAAATTAAAAGTCAGCAGCTACAAATACTGCAGCTGCTGACTTTTAATATATGGACACTTGCCTGTCCAGGGAGCCCGCGATGTCGGCACCCCAGCCGATCTTCGGATTGGCTGTAGGGTGCAACCGACGCCATTCCTGTTCAGGGAACCTGGCAGTGAAACCTTTCAGCTTCACAGCCAGTTCCCTACCGTGCATGTGCGCAGCTCGCTGCGCTTTCGAATTGGTCTGGCGGTGGAGGAAAAAGGAGGGGCTGAACTTCCCAGAGACCGCCGCGGTGCTCTCTCTGGAAGTGGGGAACAGTACCTGTAAAAAACAGGCACCCGTTCCCCCCCTTCCCCCTGAAAACGTGCCAAATGTGGCACCACAAGGGGCAAGGAGACAGATAAGTGGAAGTTCCACTTTTGAGTGAAACTCTGCTTCAAAGTGGTTGTAAACCCCCAGTCATGAAATTTGAAATAAGCACATATATCTTTAGTGTTTACTTGTCTCTCTCCAAGTGTTGTTTCTCTCTGGTGCTTCGTTCCTCTGTTATCAGCATGAGTCATTTCTGAGAAGTTTTCCGACACATGAGAAAAACATGAGCTAAAATTTGTGTTGGAAAGGGAGATAAGCACACAGCTTGTCAGAATACACCTCTGCATGTTCCTTCATTCCTCTGTCTTAGAGCTGTAACTGCAGTTCTCCACTTCTGTATCTGTGCTACTCACAAATGCATAAGGATTTTATCACTTTGAAGGGTTGTAGAGAAGGGGAGACTGCAATTAAACATGTAAAGACTATGTAGGAGGATTTGTTTCATCTCTGTGTATCGCCTGAGGCCATTCACTTCACTGGGTATATGTGAGGGTTTACAACCACTTTAACCTCTGGGGAGAAACAGTCCTGGCGGTGCTATGCTTTCAGTGTTATATCTGTAAGGTCTCCCTGCTCTACTCTGTTCCAAAACTATCACAGATTCCTTGCCTCCATAACAGTTTTGTGAGTTTACCAATGTTTTTAGTAAAAGCTAAGTTCAGATTTTGGCACCTTATTGGCTCTAAAAGTTTGCTTTTAAGCTGTTTCCTGACAATATCTCTCTGGAATATTTCCTCTTCTGGAAATGTAAGCCGTTTTTAGGCAGGCTAGGGAGAATCTGGAAAGGTGGTTTATCCCTAAGTCAAAGTCTCTTCCAGGTGCAGGGTTCTTTTTCAGTAGAAAAAAATGAAGTTTACTTCTGTATTGACTGCGCTGTTTGATCACCTGCAAGGAGTATCCACCTGCATTAAAAAAACATGGACAGGGCCTACAAGCTCACCTGCATAAAGGAAGAAGGCTTCCAATGCTCAAGATGGCCATGACAGCAGTACCATACATTTTGAATACTTCAATGCCCCAGACGCCTCTTAAAAGTAACTGCTCCTGTCCTGATCCTTCCAAACACAGTTTATGCATTCTTCCTGGAGGTCAATGCCTCTTTATTGGTAGTTTACAACAGAATGCTGCCAGAAAACTTAGGTCTTATGGTTTCTTTAGCAAAAAATTGCCTGCTTAGAGAAATTGTTCTCTGATTTCCTCACTTTGTTCCATATGCTCCAGAAAAAGTCCAGAGAAGGGTGTCTACTGGGGTGTTACTAGCCTTTTCTTTTATTATACAAAAAACAGCACTCAAAAGTTTCCGCACTTATATTTTTGTTGGAAATGGTTAGGGTGGGCGGAGTAGTAATTTGCCCTGTCTGAGAGTGTCATGTGGCTAGTTTGTCTGGCAAGCCGGCTGACCTTGCAGTTTAGTATAAGAGTTAATACTCTGTGGTGAAGATGGCTGCAAAACCTATTTTAAAAAGTGCAGTGTCAGGGCTGGGCTCAGCCCTTCCTTCTCTGAGCTGGCCGCTCAGCTGTCGGCTAATTGCCAGCTCCTTTTTCTCCACAGTGACTCAGCTGTTGATGATCTGCTCATCAGTCCTGGCTACTTAAAGCCATCCAGCTCACTTCATCTCTGCCTTTGCCTTTGGTCACATCTCAGAGAATTTCTCCTGCGTTCCTGTTGCTGACTTGTTCGGCTGATGTCCCTTCTGGCTCCTGATCCTACTTGCTGTACTACTACGTTGATCTCTGGCTCTCTGACATTGGCTGACTACCCGATCCGGTTACTGAACTCTGGCTATGTATTGACCACACTTACTCTGTTTACCTTTTTATTATTATTAAACAAGTGTGATTAACTTTACTTCTGTCTCGGTCTGATTCATGGTTTCTGACAGTAGGCGAAGGCCATGAATTCAGAAGATGCAGTCAGTCCACTTGTTGGTAATATTTCCCTTTTCGTCTTTCAGGACAGCCACTATAATAGATAGTCTCCTCCTCTTCCTCAGGAAACGCTGTGCCAGCCCATAAATTCTTACTTCCCCTGCCAGACCACAGTTATTAGTGTTTCCTCCAGTGGGGAGACACTGCATGGGACCAGGCTGAGCAGTCAGGGAGATTGGGGCCATTTAAAAACCTCCTAAGTGAAGCAGGGGCTTCCAGGGAGCAAGAGGTGCGGTACTTACCGCCATCAGAACCCACCCCTTCCTCGTCAAGCGCAGCAGCAGGTTGCGGGGATCCCTATCGCATCCGCAGGACTGCAGCAAGGAGGCAGTCCGCTCTCCCTATACTCTGTATAGGCTGTATATTTTTGGAACCAGCGGACGACGGGCGATGTAATTTCCGGCGGAGGGCAGATGCTTCCCTTTGACCCGCGGGTTCCGGGTCGCGGAGCTGATAGGGGGCCGGACACAGGCTGGAGTAGAGTCGAGAACGCGCACAGGCAGCGTGGGACTCGGTAGCAAGCAACCACCTGCAGTCACGTCAGTAGCGGATGCCATGACACACAGTGACACTACCTCCAGCCTTCCTAAGGTAGGAACACCCTGGGGAAGGGTCCTTCTTACCCAGGATTGCCCCTCCATGTATGGTTCCTATCTAGGCGGAGGCAGACCCGCTGGGTGGTCGGGGGAGAGGTCCAGATCCCCTCATGTGTAGAGGGTCTAGTGAACTCCCTGGGTTGCTTCCTGTCTATTTAAAAGTAAAAGTTTTTTCTCTGCATTTTTTACATGTATTTCAGAAAAGACAAAATCTACACATTTCTCTAAAAAGAAGTGTGCCTCCTGTAGAGATACCTTGGGGGAGGCATGGGCAAAGATGTTATGTAAAGATTGCATTGATTCCTTAGTCAGGGAAAGGGAATCTGAACAACAGTCAGGGATGGCAGCCTCTGTAAAGGAGCTCTCATCCACCTTTTCATCTTTCAAATCGCTTTTTGAAAAATGTTAGCTTCCCACTAACCCTGCTTCACAGGATACAACCCTGCCACAGGCTCAGGGCTCTGCACCTGCCAAACCGGCTACTACAGTTATGGCAGAGGAAGTTTCAGGCCCTTCTGAGGTGGAGCATAGGCAGCCAGACAGTGGCACCTCTGACTCCCAGGAGGAATCAGAGTGGATGGATCAGGACGAGGAGGCCAGGAATTCCTCTAGATATAAATTGTCCTTGGAGGAGGTAGAGGACCTCCTAGGGGCAATTTACACAACCCTCGCTATACAGGCGGACGAGAAACCCCTGACACTCCATGACCTCATGCACAAAGGCTTGGGGGGAGCAGAAGAGGAAAGTTTTCCCAGTACATGACGTACTGGTAGAGACAGTTAAAAGAGAGTGGCAGGATCCCGAAAGGAAACCCTTTTTCTCGAGATCACTTAAGTGAAGGTTCCCATTTTCAGAGGATCCTGCGTCCATTTGGAACAAATGTCCCAAATTGGACGCCGCTTTCTCACAGGTCTCTAGACACACAGACCTGGCTTTTGAGGACATGGGGGCCTTGGCGGACGTCATGGACAAAAGGATAGATTCTCTACTTAAAAAGACTTGGGACTCGACTATAGGGAATTTGAAGCCAGAAATGGCGGTTACAGTTGTGGCCCGCAACTTAGAACATTGGCTCTCTAAGATTCAGGAGCACATTGAAGCACTGCCAAGGAAACTGATCTATCATCTTTCCCTACAATTCTGCGAGGTATTGCATACATAGTGGATGCCTCGGCAGAGTCAGTCTGCATGTCGGCAAGATCAGCGGCTCTGGCCAACTCTGCGAAGAGCCCTCTGGCTGAAAACTTGGCCTGGCAAAAGCACCTCCAAGGTCAAGTTGTGTGGGATACCTTTAACGGGAGACCTTCTCTTTGGCCCAGGTTAGGATACAGTCTTAGACCGCACGGCAGACAGAAAAAAGTCTTTCCCACTCAAGCGGAAAACTCCAGCGCAAACGAAGGGGTTTCATCCGCGAAAAAGTAGAGGTGCCCTTAAACGGGGGGGAAAACAAAATCTGGGGCCAAAGAGGCAAGGGCAGGGGAGGGGCGATTTTTCAACACTCCTGAGCTGCCCAGTAAGAGTAAATGACCCATCCGGAAAGGTGGGAGGAAGACTGGGGGCCTTCCTTCCTCAGTGGGAAACCATCTCCCCCAACCAGTTCATCCTGAGGGTCATAAGAAGAGGGTACCTCCTGGAGTTCACAAAACCTCCCCCACAGAGATTCCTCGTCACACATCTACCCAGGTGCACGGCAAAGGCAGATGCTCTGCTAGAGGCACTAAGGGATCTGGAAAACCAGGATGTGGTTCGCAGCGTACCAAAGGGGGAGGAAGGAGAGGGATTTTATTCTCACATATTTGTGGTGAAAAAACCCTCCGGAAGATTCAGACTAATTCTGAATTTAAAACCCCTGAACAAGTCAATTACCTACAAGAGATTCCGCATGGAGTCAATCTTAACGGTCAGAGCCCTCTTACCCCACAATTGTTTCATGGTCTCTCTGGACCTCAGGGACGCGTATCTACATGTCCCTATCGCAGAAACCTCTCAGAAGTTTGTCCGACTGGCAGTGGACTTAGACGGAGTTACAGTGCATCCACAATTTCAAGCACTGCCCTTCGTGCTATCCTCCTTGCCCCGCATATTTACCAAGGTCTTGGTGGAGGCCATGGCCTTTCTACGACTCCAGGTAGTGTCTGTTATAGCATATCTGGACGACCTGCTCCTATTTGCAGCGTCCCCAGAGCAGCTAATAAAAAACCTAGACCTAACAAAGAAGGTCCTGATAGACCTAGGGTGGCTGCTGAACTTAGAAAAGTCCAGCCTGGTTCCTTCACAACTTATTGTGTACCTAGGTTACCTGCTGGACTCAACACTCTTGAGAGTTTTTCTCCCGATGGAGAAAATATTAAAACTGGACAGAGCAATAGCCTCTCTCCAGAGCAATCAGCATGTCTCCAAACGGTACCTAATGTCAACACTGGGTCTGCTAACATCTACCCTCCCAGCAGTGCAGTGGGCAGGACTACACTTTTGTCCCCTGCAGACCTTTGTGCTAAAGGTGTGGGACCACAGTCAAAAGGATCTAGACATCTTAGTACACGTTCCACATCAGATAAAAAGATCTCTGGTGGTGGAGGAAGGTAGAGAACCTGTTGCAGGGACGTCTCTGGCTCATCCCAGTTTCTCAGGTGGTGACCACAGATGCAAGGGCTGGGGGGCACATCTGGATTCCATTCTAGTACAAGGCACCTGGAGAGGAGACAAGCTAAAAAGATTGTCCAATTGGAAGGAGCTGAGGGCAGTCAGGCTAGCTCTCAGGTTTTTCAGAAAGGACCTTCAGGGCCACCATGTTTAGGTGCAGTCGGACAACTCGTCTGCCGTGGCCTACCTAAACAAGCAGGGCGGCACCAGAAGCGGAATCCTGCTGGCCCTAGCAACAGACATTTTGAGCTGGGCCGAGACCAACATCTCTCTCAGCAATTTTCCTGAGAGGGGAAAGGAATGTGATTGCAGACTTAGCCGAAGGATGCTGAGGGAGGCAGATTGGACCCTCAACCAGGAGGTCTTCAACCTCATAGCCAGAAGATTGGGACCCCCAGAAGTGGACCTCTTCGCGGCAAAGGAAAACGCGAAGGCCCTCTCTTTTTTTCTCCCTAAACGGAGGAGAAGGAGCTCTGGGGGTGGATGCCCTGAACCAGAACTGGCATTTCAGAACTTGTTATGCATTCCCACCTCCGGTATTATTACTGGCAGTTCTGAGGAAGTTTCAGATGGAGAACTAGTCTCTAATTCTAGTGGCATCATATTGGCCAAAGAGGGCATGGTTTTCAGTTCTCGAACAACTAGCTGTAGAACCTTCCACTTGGAGAGGACCTCCTCTCACAGGGCCCAATTCTTTGTCCACAGGTACACCAGTGGAAGTTAGTGGCCTGGCTACTGAGGAGGGTATATTAAAATCTAAAGGATTTTCAGACAGACTAATCTCCAACCTCCTCAACAGCAGAAAGGAACACACACGACGGATTTATAAAAAGGTCTGACTCCATTTCAACGAGTGGTACGTAGAAAGCTCATTCTTGGTGCAGAGCCCCACAGCTATGTTGGAATTTCTACAGTGCATGGCAGACAAGAGTTTATCCATAAGTACCCTTAAAAGTCAGGTGTCAGCACTCAGTGCTTATTTAGAAAGGCCTCTGGCCAACCAACCCGTGGGTAGTCAGATTCTTTAGGGCTCTGACTAGACGGAGACAAGTCCAAGGTCCACCTTTCCCCAAGTGGGACCTATCCTTAGTCTTATAGAGTTTAACGTGGGCCCCCTTTGAACCTTTAGAAGGATGTTTACTTAAGGAAATTACATTAAAAACAGTAACAGTGACACCTGCCAGGAGGGTCAGCAAGATTGAGGCCTTATCAGTTAGATCCCCTTTTTGTGTTAGATCTGATCGTATTCAAGATCGATCCGGGATTTTTGCTTAAGGTAGCTTCTGGATTCCACAGAAGCCAGGAGGTAGTCTTGCCCTCCTTTTGCCCCAACCCCTCAGGGGATAGGGAATTGAAATTTCATTCTTTGGACGTAAGGAGATGCATCCTACGGTACCTAGAACTGACCAAGACATTAAGAAGGTCAGACTCTTTATTTGTTTTATTTTCTGTGGCCAGAAAAGGATACAAAGCGTCTCGATGCAATATTGCCAGATGGCTTAGAGTAACTATTGGTCAGGCCTACACATTAGCAGGGAAAGAGATCCCGACGGGTATAAAGGCACACTCTACCAGAGCTATGGCAGCTTCTCAGGCAGGAGGACCTGGAGCAACGCCAGAACAGAATTGCAGGGCAGCAACATGGTCCAGCTATTCCACTTTTGTAAAACATTACAGAGTGGACCTGGTTGTCGGCAAGTGAGCAAGCCTTTGGGTGAAAGGTTTTGCAAGCTGTAGTCCCACCCTAACTGGTAAGTGCTCGTTCATCCTCTCATAGTGGCTGTCCTGAAAGACGAAATTTAAAGTTACGCTTACCGGTAACGCCTTTTCCTGTAGTCTTTCAGGACAGCCCTAGTTACCCACCCGAAAATTTGAGGGGGTCTTATAAAAGACCAGAACGCAGCATGATAATGATATGTGATAGTATGTTATTAATGTGTTCTTGTGTCTCTCCAGTTGGCGGAGGTGATCTTATAAAAACTGAGGTCCGGCAGGTGAAGTAAGAATTTATGGGCTGGCACAGTGTTTCCTGAGGAAGAGGAGGAGACTATCTCTCATAGTGGCTGTCCTGAAAGACTACAGGAAAAGACGTTACCGGTAAGCGTAACTTTAATTTTTTTCCAGATTGGATGACCAGGATCACCGCATAGATCAATTTGCCTTGGCGTTACAAACACTCCTGAGTTGCACGGCTCACCTGGAATCTTCCACTATGGCTGCTCCAGTACAACCTGTGTTGCAGGCCATCCCTGCTACTGCTCCAGTCTCTGTGCAGGCACCCAACTCGAGTATTACCTCTATAAGAGGCATGTCTGGTTCCGCTTCGCTTCCCCAGCGATTTGGGGGCAATCCAATTCAATGCAGAGGGTTTCTCAACCAGGTTGAGATATACTTTGAGATGCTGCCCCAGGCGTTTCCCATGGACAGATGCAAAGTAGGTTTCGTGATATCTTTGCTTTCTGACCTGGCCTGGGCAAACCCTCTATGGGAGATGCAAAAAACCCGTGGTCCTGAGTTACCCAGAAATTGTGGCTTCCTTCAAAAGGGTAATTGATGTTCCCGCACACTCCGCTTCTGCTGCCAGGAGCCTCGTGTCCATCAGAGTACGAGAACTGTTGCCGATTACGCCATTGAATTCTGTACTCTGGCAGCAGAGGCCCTCGTGGCTGCCTTCTCTCATGGTCACTCGGATAACATCAAGGATGAGAAAGCAGCCCGAGATATACCCACTGAGCTGGAGAGGTTGATCACATTTGCCATCCTCATTGACTCCAGACTCAGAGGAAGACTCTTATAAGGAGCACTGGCGCAAGCCTCCTGTACTTTTGTCTCCGAGCTTTGCAGTCCCACCCTTGCCTCCCTCACCTCCCATGCCTCCTGGTACCGAGTCGGTCTGTGAAGATGAACCCATGCACTTGGGCTTCACGCATCTCTCTGCGGATGAGAGAGCCCTTAGGAGGAGGGAGAGATTGTGCCTTTATTGTGGCCAGGCTGGTCACTTTGAAGTCTTGTCCTTCCCATCCAGGGAACGCCCAAACCTTGAGGTCCTTTCACGGACAGACCTTAGGTGGCGTTGTTTCGTCTCCAGTTTCCCAGAAAGATAAGCCCCTGGTTTCGGTTACCCTGTCTTGGGCTGAGTCATCCGTCGAGATACAGGCTCTAATCAACTCTGGGGCTGCAGGCGTGTTCATCGATGCTGCCTTTGTATCGAAGCACTTGATTCCGCTGCAGCTGCGTGACACTCCACTTGCCATTGAGGCTCTTGATGGGAGACCTCTAAAGCCTGCCCATGTGACCCATGAGACTGTTCCATTGTCCATGGCCGTAGGGGCCCTTCACCATGAGATAATCCAGTTCCAAGTTATTTCCTCACCTAAGTTTCCGCTGGTTATTGGTTATCCTTGGTTACAGAGGCACAACCCTTCTTTTGATTGGCTCCGTGCTGAGGTACTGCCCTGGTCGCCACAGTGCAGTAAGAGATGCTTCCAGAAGGTAGCCAAGGTCCTGTGCACCTCTTCACTCCCTGCCGGAAGAGTACAGCGATTTTAGCGATGTCTTTGACCAAGGTCAACCTGGTACTTTGCCTCCACACCGGTCGTATAATTGCGCAATTGACCTTCAACCTGGTGCCATACCCCCTCGTGGCCGGGTTTACCCTTTGTCGGTCTTGGAGGATAAGGTCATGGAGGAGTATGTTGCAGACGCACTTTCTCGAGGTTTCATTTGCAAATCCTCATCTCCTGCTGGTGCTGATTTCTTTTTTTTTGTGAAGAAGCAGAGTGGTGAACTGAGACCTTGTATCGATTTATAGGGGTCTCAATCGTTTCACGAATAAGAATGCCTATCCCATTCCGTTATTTGACTGCCTCAAGGGAGCAACGGTTTTCACGAAGCTTGATGTGAGAGAGACATACAATCTCGTCGGGATTTAAGGAGCACGACGAGTGGAAAACTGCGTTTAATACCAGATCAGGTCATTATGAGTATCTCTTAGTGCCTTTTGGCCTTTGTAACGCTCCGGCAGTTTTCCAGTCGTTCATTAACGATGTCCTCTGAGATTTGTTGCAGTTATGTGTGGTGGTTTATCTCGACGATATCCTCATATTTTCCAAGTCCCAGGAGAGCCACCACACAGATGTCTGTCGTGTGCTTCAGAGACTGAGAGAACAATTTCTATTGTAATTTGGAAAAGTGCGAATTCCATTGTGAACAGGTTAAATTCCTGGGCTATGTCATTTCCACTGCTGGTTTTTCGATGGACACAGAGAAACTTTCAGCTACAGTGGCCTCGACCCATGGGTTTACGTCTTCTTCAGCGTTTTCTTGGCTTTGCCAACTATTATTGGAAGTTTATTCGTAACTTCTCGTCTCTGGTCAAGCCCCTGACTGATATGACCAGGAAAGATGGCAACCCACAGAGTTGGTCTCCTGAGTCCATTAAGGCCTTTGAGAGTCTCAAGGCTGCCTTTGTTTCTGCTCCTGTGTTGGCACACCCTGAACCTACGTTGCCTTTTTTCCTAGAAGTTGATGCTACTGAGACTGGAGTTGGCACCCTTCTGTCTCAACGTCCTAACTCTGAGTGCGCTATGCATCCGTGTGGCTACTTTTCCAAGAAATTGTCACCGGCAGAGTGCAATTACGAGATTGGTGACAGAGAGCTGTTGGCGATCATTTTAGCACTGAAAAATGGAGACATCTCCTTGAAGGTACCACTGTGCCGATTCTCATTCTTACTGACCATAAGAATCTCACATTCTTGCCTGAGGCTAAGCGCCTCTCTCCCAGAAGGGCGCGATGGGCTCTTGTTGAGTTTTAATTACATTGTCTCATTCTTACCCAGTACTAAGAATGTAAGGCCTAACGCCTTGTCACAACAATTTTCCTCCACTTCCAAGATGGTCGGTTCCGGTTCCTGTGATTCCTCCTGATCGTATTCTGGCTACGGTTCGCACCAGTCTTACTTCTCCTTTGGGTGACAAAATTCTTGCTGCTCAGGTCGATGCTCCTCCTGAGAAACCTTGTGACCGCTGCTTTGTTCCTGAGAGTCTCCGTACTGCTGTGCTCCAGACTTACCATTCTCCCAAGGCTGCTGGCCACCCTGGGAAGAATCAACTCCTTTGGGCCACGACACCTTCCAGTGGGCCTCCTACAACCCATACCCAATGGAGAGAGGCCCTGGACCCACCTGTCTTTGGATTTCATTGTGGAGTTACCCAACTCCCCGGGTAACACAGTTATCCTTATGGTGGTTGACCGGTTCTCGAAAATGTTGCATTGTATTCCACTCAAGAATTTGCCTACTTCTAAGGAACTGCCTTCTATTTTTGCTCGGGAGATCTTCCGCTTACATGAGCTACCCAAGGTGATTGTCTCAGACAGGAGTAGTCAGTTTGTGTCCTGGTTCTGGTGAGCCTTATGTGCACAGTTGGGTATTCAGCTTGCTTTCTCCTCTGCGTATTACCCACAGTCTAATGGGGCTGCAGAAGGAGCCAATCAGTCCTTGGAGCAATTGCTAGGTTGCTATATTTCTGACTATCATAACAACTGGTCAGACCTCTTACTGTGGGCAGAGTTTGCTCACAATAGTGCCTTGAATTCGGCTTCCCGTTTGTCCCTGTTTATGGCGAACTATGGTTTCCAACCTTATGTGTTGCCTGCCTTGTTTGTTCCGCAGAGTA
The DNA here is from genome assembly GCF_042186555.1 of Aquarana catesbeiana. Taxonomy (NCBI): domain Eukaryota; kingdom Metazoa; phylum Chordata; class Amphibia; order Anura; family Ranidae; genus Aquarana; species Aquarana catesbeiana. Next base: position 530,195,854 of record NC_133325.1, on the reverse strand, counting down.
TTCCTGCGTTAGAGGAGCATCTCCGTGGCATTCGTTCCACTTGGACACAAGTCCAGGAGGCTTTGCGACATGCTAACGATAGGTACAGACTCCATGCTGACCGCAGACGCCTACCTGCCCCTTCCTACCAGGTTGGGGACAGAGTCTGGCTGTGGTCTTGCAACCTCTAACTTCGTGTTCCTTCTTTGAAGTTCGCACCTCAGTTTATTGGACCTTTCCATATCCTTCGCAGGATTAACCCAGTGGCTTACGCGTTGGACCTTCCTCCTTGCATGCGCATCTCTAATGTGTTACCTTTTGGTCTGCAACCGCTTTACCACTTCAGTGCCACGTCCTCACGTCCTACAGGTTGAGAACCATGAGGAGTATGAAGTATAATCTAATGTTGACTCCCGTAGGTTCCGTGGGTGCATACAGTAGCTGGTGCATTGGAAGGGGTACGGTCCAGAGGAACGCTCTTGGGTCTCATCCTCGGACGTACATGCCCCTGCCCTCCTCCGTGATTTCCATAGATGTTTTCCCCTGAAGTCTGGTGGTCCTCCGAGGGGGGAGGGGTCATTGATGAGGGGGTACTGTCAGGGCTGGGCTCAGCCCTTCCTTCTCTGAGCTGGCCGCTCAGCTGTCGGCTAATTGCCAGCTCCTCTCTCTCCACAGTGACTCAGCTGTTGATAATCTGCTCGTCAGTCCTGGCTACTTAAAGCCGTCCAGCTCACTTCATCTCTGCCTTCGGTCACATCTCAGAGACTTTCTCCTGTGTTCCTGTTGAAGACTTGCTCGGCTGACGTCTCTTCTGGCTCCTGATCCTGCTTGCTGTACTACTACTTGATCTCTGGCTCTCTGACATTGGCATTGGCTGACTACCCAATCTGGTTACTGAACTCTGGCTCTGTATTGACGACGCTTACTCTGTTTATCTTTTTTATTATTATTAAACAAGTGTGATAACCTGTACTTCTGATTGATGGTTTCTGACATGCAGAAACTTTTTGAAGAATTCCAGTAAAACACATATATAAATATTGCAGAACAGCAATTAACAAATATCCGCAACTCCATTGTGAACAAACATTACACACTTCACAATTCAAGATGAAGTCAAATCCTTACTGTGCACAAACACAATTATGAATAGACTCTCAGCAGAAGCTTTTTGACCCACAGGTTACATTGAGTCAGAAAAGACAGGATGTAATAATCCAAATGGCCAAAAGATGTCGCTCTACCCTCATGGAAGTCCTTTATACATGTAGCGCTGGAGGGGCCGCTGAAATTAGACCGGCTAGTTCCCAAAACAGTGCAAAACGGCCAGGAATACAGCATCAATCCATCAGTCAGGCTCAATAATTTTTCATTCTAGTGGGTTTGTCTTTATGGAAGTAGTACTTGGGTGGGGAAATCTGGGGTGATGTAGGATACTACAAACAAGAAATGGCAATAGTAGAGGACATCCTTCACTAAGTAGCACTATCATAAGCAGATTTAATAGTCCATGGCTCACTGCTGAACGCAGGCTAAATGTGTCAGTTACATTGGTGGTCAGTGTCAATCTTCTCATTACATTGGGGCTTGATGTACATTCCTTTCATTCTCACTAGTGTGAAGGTCCCCCTTACATTGGTGCTCAGTGTAAATCCCTCCCTACATTGGTGGCCAGTGTAGAAATCCCCCTTAATTGGTTGTTGATGTAAAATCCCTTATTACATTGTACAGTGTAAATTCTTCATTACTTCAGTGATCAATGTACCTTTCCCTTTACATTGGTGGTAAGTGCAGAATTGCCTTTACACAGGTGGTCAATGTAAATCCCCCCTAAAGCGTAAGTAAACCCATCCAGAAAACAGTTTTCATTTCCGACACGTGCCAGAAATGTAACACCATTGGTTGTGCTCTCAAGCAAACTGTCAAACCATCCAATGGCTGGTGTCATAACTGATCACATGTGCAGCATCATGGCAGTTGTAGATTAAACAGAGGCCAAGATGGCGGTTTCCTTGGCTGAAAAGGACAGGAGGGTTTACTTACACTTTAACATTGGTGGTCAGTGTAGAAGTGTCACCTTACATTATTGGTCAGTACAAATCTCCTCGACAATGGTTGTCAGTGTAAATTTCCTCTTACATGGAGGTCATTGTATATTCCCCTTTTACACCAGTGGTTGGTGGTGTAAATGCTCCTATTACATAGGTGTCAGTGTAGAAATCTCTCTTTCCTGACAGACTCCATGGCAGCCAAGGTGTGGGTTTAGTCCCGCCTCTACTATTACCCTATAGGACTCCACTCCCACAAATCTTTGCTCCCAGCCAGCGGCCGTGTTCTTTTTTTTGTCCTCCTCCGAAGGACCTAGCTGATGGTCTTCCTACCCGAAGTTTTTCCTCCTATGGTGAGGACCGACCGAGTGACCCTGGAGAAGAGGAGTTGCAAAACTCTAATAAGCCGTAGCTACTAGCAGGGTATGGAGTGGGCATATGGAAGAGGCGCTGAAGATACTACAGTCCTAGCCACTGGGAGGAAAAGCAGCGCATTGGCCATTTTGCCTAGCTACTAGCGGGTGGCCCTATCTCCCTACAAAGTCCGGCTTGTGTGTCTTACCTGAGCCCAGTGATGATCATGGCAGGAGCGGTGAGTTTGTTCCATTTATTTATGGCAGCAGTTTTTGTTACATGTGTGTCTCTGGCTATATCTCTATCTTCACTCGTCTGCTGAGTGCAGCGTGGCTGGCAGGCATGGCGGCTGGTTTCATCTGCGTTCCAGCCGCCGTTCACTTCCTGGTTTCGTTTTCGTGGTCAATCTGTGCATGCGCCAGTCCGGCATGAGAACAGGGCTTGGTTCGCACATGTGCGTTGCCCTCAAAATGACGGTGAACGCGCATGTGCACTAGCGGCGCGACGGTGCCGTCCCAGGGGCACCCTCTTTAAACAAGGGAAATAGCCTGCAAGCTTGGGAATGCTTGCAGGCTTATAGCAGCGACTTCCCCTAACCCCTGATTGTGTGTACCAGGCCTTACAGGGGACAGGTGGTATGCCAGGGAAGCACGTAGTTACAGGCCAAGCCATGAGTTCTTGGAAGGCAAGACAGTCATCTTTCAAGAAAACCGCTAAAAGCGGTTTGATGGGTAAGAGGGAACCGACCAAGTCTTTTTTAAAATTGGGCCTGCCCAGGCAGGCCAGGTGGGGGCTCGCCTTCTCCACTTTCGGCATGTCTGGGCGGCCTCGATCCAGGAATTCTGGACCGTCAAAACGGTCTCTTCAGGTCACGCCTGGACTTTCAGCAGCGCTCCCAGGCTTAGGTTTGTTCCCTTCCAGCCTCAGAAGAAAAAAGGCAGATTCTATCAGCCTACGTAAAATCTTTATTGCAACAAGGCGCTGCTATTTCTGTCCCAGATGACCAGCGAGGCATGGGGATGTATTCTCCTCTTTTTATGGTCCAAAAGAAGAACGGTGCATGGAGGCCCGTCATAGATCTAACCCATCTGAACCGTTTCATCAGGAAAGAAAGGTTCAAAATGGAGACCCTGTCCACAATGCAGCAGTCGGTCCAACCGGGAGACTGGCTGGTCTCTATAGACCTCAAGGATGCTTATTTCCACGTTCCAGTGGCAGCAGATTTCCAACAGTTTCCATAGGACAACTTCATTTACATTTCACCTGCCTTCCCTTCGGCCTGTCGACATCTCCATGTGTCTTCTCAAAGGTCTTGTTGGCTGCTCCATCTCCATCATTACCTAGACAATCTGCTCCTGCTGGCACAAGACAGAGATCGTCTCCTGGAACACAGAAGTCAAGTCATCTCAACTCTCCAGGAATTCGGGTGGCTCCTGAATCTAGAGAAGAGTCAGAACCTTCACAGTCTCTTGTGTTCATCGGAGCTCACTTCAACATAGTGAGATGCAATATCTCCCTACCCGAGAAGGTTACAATAGTTTGAGACAGGTTTTGTCTGGCTCTCTCCTCTTCTCATCTCCATGCCCTCCAGTGTCTGAGGATCATCGGTACCATGGTGTCCACAATACCGATGGTGAAGTGGGCACAGTGGAGGATGCGGCCCTTCCAGAAGGGGTTTCTTTGTCAGTGGTTGGGCAACAAAGCCCAAAGTATTCACATTACTCTGGCCATGAGGGGTTCCCCCCTCTGGTGGCTTCAACGGGGAAAACCTATGCAACTGTCACTCTATCCTTCCCATCATGTGGGTCACAATAAGGACAGATGCCAGCAACAGAGGTTGGGGCTCTCATTGCTTAATGGAAGTTGCTCAGGGCTCCTGGGATTTTCCCTCTCGAGGAACAGCGTTCCAGGCCCTGCTGGCGTTTCACCATCTGACAACAGGGGCATCTGTATTACTCAGATTAGACAACATGACGGCAGTAGCCTACATAAGGAAACAAGGGGGTACCCGAAGGCTGTTCCTGCTACAAGAGGTGGAACCAATTATGTCCTGTGCACAGAAGAACCTGGTCAACATAACAGCAACATAGGTACCTGGGATTCTGAATGTCCAAGCAGACTTCCTCTCTCGAGTCCGCTTGGACAACAACGAGTGGTCACTCCACAAGGATGTGTTCAGATGGATCCTAACTTTGGAGATCTCCCCAGAAGTCGTTCTCTTCACCTCCCCGTGCAACAGGAAGCTGGCGAGGTACTATTCAAGGTTTTGGGGCCCTCAGGCCTACGTAATAGACGCGCTGAGAGAGCGTTGGTGGTTCCGCAGAGCCTGTTCCTTCCCTCCGACACCCATTGTCCTTCAGTTCCTGCGGAGACTCGGGTGGAAAGAAGTGGAAGTAATAGCCATAATTCCTTACTGGCTCAACAGGCCTTGGTTTCCCCTCCTAACAGTTCTCAGTTTCTGGGAACCGGTTCCTCTTCCATTCAGAGCAGATCTGTTATCCCAGGGCACGATTCTTCACCCGTGCCCAGCTCACCTGCAATTAAAGGCCTGGTTCTTGAGAGGGGAAGGCTGGAGGCACTAGGATGCCCCGAAGAGGTAATTCCCACACTCCTGAATGCAAGAAGAAGCACCAACCAAGTGTATGAACGAATATGGGCTAAATTCACGATCCACATGTCTTCTAGAGCTAATTCATGTAGCACACCAGCAGTTCAAGACATCTTGAGCTTCCTGCAGTCAGGCCTGGGTTTACACTTATCTGTCAGTTCTCTCCGTGTACAGGTTTCAGCGATATCATCCTTCACTGGGGCTAGTGAAACAGCCTTCTCGTGGGCTAGACAGACCCTTATTCAGCAATTTTTCAAAGGAGCAGTTAGACTGAGGCCTCAAAGGAAACCCAGGTTCCCCAAATGGGATCTCCCTCTAGTCCTTGAGTTTTAATCACAACTCGACAAACCACTTTCAATCAGAGAGCTTGCCCTCAAAACTGCCTTTTTGATAGCCATCACCTCGGTGAAGAGGGTATTGGAAATCCAGGTTTTAGGGTACAAAGAACCTTTTCTAACTTTTTTTTCTGGACAGAGTGGTTCTAATTCCGATGCTAGGGTCAAACCCTAAGGTCACCTCAATCTTTCATGAGAATCAGGAGATCACACTTCCCACCTTTAGATTAGCCGGAAGTCTAAAAGTACATGACCTCGATGTAGGAGTCTCCTTGAAGCAATACTTGGGGGCCATGGCTCCTTCCGTCTCAGTCAAATTATTTCTTTGTTCTGTTCCATGGGAAAAACAAGGGTCTCCGGGCATCCGTCAGATCCATTGCTGTGTGGGTTGTCCAAGCCATTCAATGGGCCTATAAAGAGAAGGGCTTGGCTCCTCCTGAGGTGGTAACAGTGCACTCAACCAGAAGTCTCTCAACTTCATGGGCAGCCTCACATCATGTCGCACCTGAAGTGATCTGCAGAGCGGCTTCCTGGTCATCAATCCATACCTTTTATGTCTCATTATTGTGTTGAACCAGCTGCTCTGTCTTTCGTTAATTAGTTAAATCTTTGTTCAGCATTTTGCCCACCAGGTGTGTATGGCGAGTTATTTCCCACACGTTGGCTGCCATGGAGTTAGTAAGGAAAACTGAAAATTCCTGTCAAAATACTTACTGTAATTTCCCTTTCTCGATGGACTCCATGGCAACAGGAGTTCCCTCCCAGTGGCTGGAGTAGGCTAGTTATCGAACACGGCTGCTGGCTGGGAGCAAAGATTTATGGAAGTGGAGTACTATAGGATAGTAGTAGAGGCGGGACTAAACCCACACGCTGGCTGCCATAGAGTCCATTAGGAAAGGAAAAATACGGTAAGTATTTTGATAGGAATTTTCCATTTTATATTGGTGGGTGGTGTAAAATCCCCCATTACATGGTGATCTCATCAACCCCCCAGCATTGCTGCTGATCACCCAGCTTTGCCACTGATCACCCCACACACACACACACACACACACACACACACACACACACACACACACACCCTCTCACCCTCTCTTACAGCATTGCCACTGATCCCAGGAGTCCTAGGATCCCTGGGAGTTTTCTGTCTATTGACACGTCCCCAGTCCATGGTGTGCAGACAGTGAGGAGATGATGTGCTGTGATCTATGTGCACTAACCTCTTGCAATCAATTATTGAGTGGTAATAATATGCAGTATTCTCTAGCAACCAATCAGTGGGCAGTATTGATGTAAAGTAATCTCTAGCAACTAATCAACAAGCAGAAGTCATGTGCTGTAACCTCTAGCAAAAAATCAGTGAGCCGTAATGTGAACTGTAAACTCTAGCAGCCAGTCAGTAGACTATAACTATACACTGTAACCTCTGGCCACCAATCGCAAATGGTGACTGATCTGGATCAGTAAACTGATTTTGAGTCTTGCTGCTATTTATTGTATGTCTCAGAGCAGGTGGAGAGCGAAATTACATGGGAGTGTGTGGGGGGGAGGGGGGGGCAAGAAAATGTTAGCCCAGGGTCCAATCAATATTAAAGATGGCCCTATATGGTTTAGCTGGAGAAACCAGCACAGATAAACAGACTTTATTCACAGGATGCTGGCAAAAAATTAGTCCAGAGGTGCAGCCTCCAACAAGGTAGTCTAGTCTGCAGCCCAGAAAGGGGGGGAGGGGTGAGTACATGGATAAGCAGTTCCCCTTCCTCTCAGCCTGCAGATCCATTCCGATAGGTAGAAAAGACCCAGGGCTCAAGATTATTTAACAGGATTGGCCAGGCCCTACTAAATATTCAGGCAGGGCTGGCGCTTCCACTAGGCAAACTAGGCAGCCGCCTAGGGCGCAGCAGACCCTTGACTCACCTCACTTCGTCACCCCCCAGGCTCCCAGCAGAGCCGCTGATAGGGAGGTTTGGACAGCATAGAGTTTGCAGTGACAGGTGGCAACAGTTGCAGAGCTGTGTGCAGCTTTGCCCCTCTCCCTCCCATTGGCTTTCAGATGCTGGAGGGGGAGGGAACGACCAGTGTAACAGGCAGCCAATAGCGCTGCTCTTCTGAGTGGGAGGGCGTGACTGCCTAATTGCTCCGCCTCCCACCACCTCCTTAGCCAATCAGATTACCCAGCCTGCCACATTTGACCAGAAGATGCTAGTGGCCAGAGCCGGGCAGGATGGAGAGGATCCGACATACCTAGTATGAAGAAGGTATGATCACATTAAGACCCCTTTCACACTGAGGCATTTTTGCCCTAAAAATAGCGCCTGAAAAGTGCCTGTAAATTGCCTCTTCTGCAGCCCCAGTGTTAAAGCCCGAGTGCTTTCATACTGGGGAGCTGCGCTTGCAGGACAGGAAAAAAAGTCCTGCAAGCAGCATCTTTGGGGCGGTGGCGCTTTTCGGGCACTATTAATCCTTTCCTTGGCTGCTAGCAGGGGGAGTTAAAAGCGCCCCCGCTAGCGGCCGAATAGCGCCGCTATAACAGCAGTAAAACGCTGCTAAAACTAGCAGTGCTTTACTGCTAACGCCCCCCCTCTGCCTTAGTGTGAAATGGGTCTTAGATCAAACATGTCACACGCTCACTGGTAATGCCAGGTCAGAAATCTAATCATCAGTGTGTTCTCCCCGTTCTGTGTGTAGAATAGGCAATTGATTGATATTGTTTTTTTTGGCACTTTGTTGTATCTTGTAAACTCCTGTTTACACATAGTGCAGTGATTTGTTTTTCCACACTGGTCACTGCTAGGACACACTTGTACTATGTCTGCAGTCTCTGACTGTCTCCTGTATTATGTCTGCAGTCTCTGACTGTCTCCTGTATTATGTCTCCAGTCTCTGACTGTCTCCTGTATTATGTCTGCAGTCTCTGACTGTCTCCTGTATTATGTCTGCAGTCTCTGACCATCTATGTCTGCCGTCTCTGACCATCTCTTGTACTATGTCTGCAGTCTCTGACCATCTCCTGTATTATGTCTGCAGTCTATCACCGTCTCCTGTACTATCTGCAGTCTCTGACCATCTCCTGTGCTATGTCTGCAGTGTATCTCCTGTATTATGGTTGCAGTCTCTGACCATCTCCTGTGCTATGTCTGCAGTCTATCACCGTCTCCTGTACTATCTGCAGTCTCTGACCATCTCCTGTACTACAGTGCCTTGCAAAAGTATTTACCCCCCTTGGCATTTTTCGTGTTTTTTTGGCTCACAACCTGGAATTAACATGGATTGTTTGAGGATTTGCATCATTTAATTTACAGAACATGCCCAGAACTTTGCAGATGATTTTTTTTTTACTATCATTGTGAAGCAAACAACAAATAGGACAAAATAACAGAAAAAGTCAATGTGCATAACTATTCACCCCCCTAAAGTCAATACTTTGTAGAGCCACCTTTTGCAGCTATCACAGCTTCAAGTCGCTTTGGATAAGTCTCTATGAGCTTGCCACATCTTACCACTGGGATTTTTGCCAATTCCTTATTGCAAAACTGCTCCAGCCCCTTCAAGTTGGATGGTTTACGCTTGTGAACACCAATCTTTATGTCTGACCACAGATTTTTCTATTGGATAGAGGTCTGGGCTTTGACTAGGCCATTCCAACACATTTACATGTTTCCCCCTTAAACCACTCAAGTGTTGCTTTAGCAGTGTATTTGGGGTCATCATCCTGCTGGAAGGTGAACCTCCATCCTAGCCTCAAATCACACACAAAGTGGTACAGGTTTTGCTCAAGAATATCCCTGTATTTAGCACCATCCATCTTTCCCTTAACTCTGACCAGTTTCCTACATCCCCAGAGCATGATGCTGCCACCACCATGTTTCACTGTGGGGATGGTGTTCTTTGGGTGATGTGATATGTTGGGTTTGCTCCAGAAATAGCGTTTTCTTTGATGGCCATAAAGTTCAATTTTAGTCTCATCAGACCAGAGCACCTTCCGCCATACATTTTGGGAGTATCCCACATGCACAATTCCTGTTCCAACAGAAGTCCGAAAACTGACAGCCCAACTGGGGAAGGCATTACATACATACCTTCCCCTGGTTAAGGTGGTACTACACCTAAAGTTCCACTTTATCTCCTCCCCCTACCTCTTTTGAAGGTGTGTTTTTTTTTTTTTTTTTAGGGAGCGGGTTTTTGACAGATACCCACTCCAACTTCCGCTGGAATCCCCTAGGTGGTTAACCATGTCACAGGTCTCAAGGAGGCTGCAGGTCCATTCATAAAGCACAACACAACTCACACATGTGCAATGGGGAGCTTGCTGTAAAGCCACACAGTGAAGAACCAGCTCGGGTGACAGTGCTGGATCCCTGTACAGATAAGTGTCTTTAAAAGTCAGCAGTTACACTATTTGTAACTGCTGACTTTTACTTTTTTTATACAGACTGAAGACCCTGCTTAAAGCGAAACTACACTATCTGAGCACCAAAATGCCATTTGTCATTTTTAATATTCAAAGAAAACTTGCCCATCCATGCTTAATTTTGCTGAGGAATCAATTAGAAAAACACCAATTTCTGGCAGCCAGATGATTCTAGCATTTACTTCCTGGAATACATCTGCCCTTAGATGCAGGCAGGGCAGATGGATTCATGCCCTAGATGGCATGCGACAGGAGGGTTTGCTTAGCTGGAAAAAACCCTCCTCAAAGACTCCTGGGGTGTGTGACATCATTTGCCTAGGCATGGAAACAGGAAGTAACTAAAGAAATGTAAAAAAAAAAGTTTAACACAAGTAAATATGATATACTGTACTTTCCTATCTGCTGCTAGCAGCATGAGGCTGGGTTCACATATGAGTAGGGATGAGCTTTATGTTTGGGTCGAACATGAGTTCGACCCAAACATTGGCTGTTCGCCCGTTCACCAAATAGCGAACAATTTAGGGTGTTCGCAGCAAATTCGAAAGCCGCGGAACACCCTTTAAAAGTCTATGGGAGAAATCAAAAGTGATCATTTTAAAGGCTTATATGCATGGTATTGTCATAAACAGTGTTTGGGGACCTGGATCCTGCCCCAGGGGACATGTATCAATGCAAAAAGTTTTTAAATTGCTGTTTTTTTGGGAGCAGTGATTTTAATAATGCTTAAAGTGAAACAATAAAAGTGAAATATTCCTTTAAATTTCGTACCTGGGGGGTGTCTATAGTATGCCTGTAAAGTGGCGCATATTTCCCGTGTTTAGAACAGTCCAAGAGCGAAATGACTTTTCTAAAGTAAAAAAAAATCATTTAAAAGTATTTGCGGCTATAATGAATTGTCGGTCGGTCAATACACATAAAAGTTCATCGATAAAAACGGCATGGGATTTCCCCACAGTCCATTACCAGGCCCTTTGGGTCTGGTATGAATATTAAGGGGAAACCCGAACCAAAATTTAATTTTAAAAAAATGCATGGGGGTCTCCCCAAATTCCATACCAGGCCCTTCAGGTCTGGTATGGATATTAAGGGGAACCCCGCGCCAAAATTCTTTTTAAAAAATGGCGTGGGGGTCCCCCTCAAAATCCATACCAGACCCTTATCCGAGCATGCAACCTGGCAGGCTCCAGGAAAAGAGGCGCTCTCTCGCCCCCCCCCCTCCTGAACCGTACCAGGCCACATGCCCTCAACATGGGGAGGATGTCCCCATGTTGATGAGGACAAGGGCCTCATCCCCACAACCCTTTAACCCTTGTGGGGGTCTGCGGGCGGGGGGCTTATCGGAATCTGGAACCCCCCTTTAACAAGGGGACCCCCAGATCCTGGCCCCCCGTGTGAATTGGTAATGGGGTACAAGTACCCCTATCATTTCACAAAAAGCTCCCCACTTTGGTGGCAAGGAGTTCTGTTTGGAGGGTCAGGGCAGGCAGCAGGGACCCCTGGGGGTCTCCCCCACCATTCCCCTTCTGGGTGGTGTCCTGCCCTGGTGGTAAGGGGGGTTCCAGTGCAAAGGGTGCAGCGGAGACAGTGCATGCCCCGCTGTGTGTGCAGTGTGAGGTAGTGTGCAGTTTGGGGGTCCCAGTGCTGAGAGCGCAGGGGTGCAGAGTGCACAGCGGTGTCCTCTTAAATGTTCACCCGGCCTGGTGGCGTTCAGTAACTTTTGGAGGGGGGTCCCCTTGCAGAGGATGCAGCAATATTGAAGGCACAGAGAGGATCCTGGCAGCATGCTTCAGCATGTCAAATGACTGGCGGCCATGTTTGGGAGGTCCTATGACATCATGACGGTCATTTTCCCTTGGTTTGGCTGGTCTCCGGCCAGCGGCCATGTTTGTGTAGCCAATGACATCACGGCGGCCATTTTTCCTTAGTCTAAGGAGACGCTGGAGACGGCTGGAGCCTTGTGGAGATGCCAGGGCTCTTCCTCTTCTCTTCTTCCTGCCCAGATGGATGAAATAGATGCCGACCATTGGTGTTTGCTGGGTCCGAATTATGGCGCTCTTACGGCTGGGAGGGTGAGTTATTGGGGGTCCTTGTGTATCTTCCTCTATGCTGATAGGTACCCTGGTCATTGGGGTGTCCCTTGGTTGTGCCAAAGATTCCTTTTGTACTATAGGGTCTTCTTTTCTATGGAGCCTCAGCGTCACATCCCACCCACTGATCCCCTCATGGAGGTGGCAGGTTCCTTGGAACCCCAGCTTCCCATGGTTGCACTGACGGCATTCCTTGAGTCATTAGTATCCCGGGTGGAAGTAGCGTGGGCAAAGACCGAGGAGGAAGCGTCCCCTGCCTTCCCCTGCTCAGTCTGTCTCATCTGATTCTGAGCCTGATGCCGCCGGGGATGTGGCCCGTACAGGGGAGTTTAATATCTTGCCCCCTGACCTGTCCGATAGTGAGGATGAGTCCTCTGCGGTCTCAGCAGCGAGTGAAAAAGCGCTGGTGGACCCACTTGTTACTGCGGTGCGGGAGACTGTAAAGATGGAGGATGCGGCTAACAGAGCCACAAATGTGGCTGTGTCCTTTGGCTTTCAAGACGACCGCCTGTTTGGGGCTACCTGACATCATTAAGGGTGTCACAGGGGGGAAGAGTACCTTCCTGCCTCAATCTAGGAAAAGGAAGGAGCCTCGTTGCAGACGCGGGCCTTCCTTCTCAGCCCATAAGAAATTCTTCCAGGCTCCTGGGACTGCAGATAAAGGAAACAGATCTCTCAAGTCTTCCCGGGAAGTAACCAAGCAATCTTGGTCTGGTAAGCCAGAGCAGGCTTCTCCGGATCCACTGACAAGACTCCTTTAGCATGAAGCATGCCCTCACCCATTGCTGGGGGGGGACATCTTTGCTGGTTTGCAGATTCATGTACCTCCTTTGTGAGCGTCAAGGGGGTCCACAAATTGAACCTTTTGGGGTTACCAAAGAAGGGGGACAGAATTTGTCCACTTCGAGGGGCCCCGTGTCTCCTTGTGTGAGTTTAATTTCTGTAAAGGTTCGGGTGACGTCCGAGCTACCCAAGGTTCCCTCTAGCCCTGTCCAGGAAATTGGGCTACCTGGGCCTGACTCTGGAGTGAATGCTGACCAGATTAGTAGTTTTCTTCTCAAACGTCGGCCCCTTCAGCAGGTTCAGTTCAACGGGAAGTAACTGAGGCTCGTGGAAGTTCCACAAGTTCCCAAGTTCCTCTGGTAGACGCCGCAGTCGTCCTAGTGCCACTGTGGGGCCAACACCTTCCTCTTCTGTGGTGCCTGCGAAGGACCGAGGGCTGAGCTTCCATCCTGCTTTACAATAACTGGTTTTAAATGGCCTAGCCATTGAAAGCCAGGTACTGAGACATAGAGATCTGTTGGGATCAGTGATCCCTACTATGGTGAAGGCAACTTCTAGTAAGATATACCATCGTACGTGGAAAGCATACATTTCTTGGTGTAAATCGATTGGCATTCATCCTCGATCCTTTTCTGTGGCTCGGATCTTAGCTTTTCTTCAACAGGGCATTGAGCAGAAGTTGGCTTTGAAAACCATCAAGGGCCAGGTGTCTGCCTTCTTTCATTGACCCCTAGCCACTCACTCTTTAGTTCGTACCTAAATTCAAGGAGTCCGGCATGTGGCTCCTCCTGTACGGTCTCTTTTGCCGCCATGGGATTTAAAATTGGTGCTATCGGTTCTCCAGAAACCTCCATTCGAGAATATTCGGGAGATTCCCTTACCTACATTGTCCCAGAAGGTGGCATCCTTAGCGGCTATTACCTCGGCCCACAGGGTTTCAGAGTTGACAGCATTATCCTGTCATAGTCCCCTATTTAGTACTCCATAGGGATAAAGTCCTTGCCCATCATTTCTGCCCAAGGTTGTCTCCGACTTCCATTTGAAAGAGGACATTGTTTTGCCGTTCTTGTGTCCCAAGCTGGCTCATCCCAAGGAATTTGCTTTGCATACCTTGGATGTGGTTCGTGCAATTGGAGTGTATCTGGCAGCCACTGAGTCCTGGAGGTCAGACTCACTTTTTTTTTTTTTTGGTTAGGGACCAAGGAAAGGACTGGCCACTTCCTTGGCTACCATCTCCAGATAGATCAGAAAGACTGACTCAGGCCTATTCTATTAAGGCTCGGGTTCCTCCTTTCTCTGTCGCGGCGCATTCTATTCAGGTGCTTAGTACTTCTTGGGCCTTCCGTCATCAAGTGTCAATATCACAAATTTGCAAGGCGGCCACTTGGTCGTCAGTGTATACCTTCACTAAACTCTATAAAGTAGATATTTTGGCATCTGCGGATGCTTCTTATGGCCGCAAGGTTTTGCAGGCTCCTGTTTATGGGGGGTGGTCTCTCTTTAGGGATGTTTTTTCTTTAAAAAAAATTATTTCAGATGGGGCTCCTGTGTCCTGGTTAGGGTTCTTGTAGTTAGCCTTGGGTTATTTTGCCCACCCCTCCATTTTTTTTTTGGCACTGCTTTTGGACGTCCCAATGGTCAAGATTAAGGTTGCGCTGTGTCCGTCGATGAACGGAAGAGAAACTGGGATTTTTCTACTCACAGTAAAATCCATTTGTCTGAGTTCTTCGACGGACACAGCACCCCTCTATGGATTTTTTGATACTTCTATTACTGCTTGCTACTAAACGGAATACCTAGAGCAGGGAGGGGGTTATATACTGACTGAGGACAGTGTTTTTTGTTCTGCCTAGTCCTACTCCTGCGGAGGCGATATAACCCAATGGTCAAGATTAAGGAGGTGCTGTGTTCTGCTTTGTCTCCTGAGTATGGGGATACCACATATGTGAGACTTGTTGGGGGCCTAGCCACATACAGGTGCCGAAAACTAATGACTGCCTTTTTTGTATTTTTTTTTTTTTTTTTACACAAAGTTGTCACTTTAAATGATATATTGCTCACACATGCTATGGGTATATGTGGATTAACACCCCAAAACAGATGTATACATATATACAAGGGGTTCGCCCTGGGACTTTGAGTGAGTTGAATATGGTTAGTCAAGAAACATGTCATGGAAGTAAAATAATGTAGATTTATTACAGTTGTTGCGCATCTGAAACATAACAGCAATAACTACAGGCTGATAAAATATGCATATAATGTGAACATGAGACAATCCACATGCATGGTTAAACAATATATACCAATATACAAAAATCAAAGAAATTTGCAAGCATAAGGAGTAGTACCCGACGGTGTTCCTCGAGACCACGCTCGCTTTTCAGGGGTAAAATGCTTTGCTAAATCTGTAATACAAGTAGTAAATCAAATGAATGAGTGTATGTTGCATCAAATAGGCAGGAAGGTAAGTAATCATCGGGGTCAGGCTAGGGACCCCATACTCACCCATGGGCTGGACCAGGCCATCAGTCGCTGTTTCCACCGGTGGTGGCAGCAACAAACATCCAGCACGGGAGCTGAGGAAGTGGAGCAAAAAGGTAACCCCAACGGGGGAACAACTGTAGCACCGACATGGCCTTGATAGATACAAATATAAGTGTCCTTAGAAGTCTCCCCTTGTCCATGATCATGAACTGTAAAGATGGTAAAAAAAAAGTATATGTATATCTCAAACAGACCCTGCGAATAAGGTAAACTTCCTGCTGTGTTGGGTATGCATATTGCAAAAATAATAAGAGTGTATGTAGATGCAGGTGGTTTTCCTGTATTGTTTCATATACATATAAATGTATAAGGACCAGTATTAAGTAAATGCTGGTATATGTTGAGAGATCTACATACACTCTTATGCCCTGTACACACTGTCGGACATTGATCGGACATTCTGACAACAAAATCCATCGTTTTTTTCCCAACGGATCTTGGCTCAAACTTGTCTTGCATACACACGGTCGCACAAAGTTGTCGGAATTTCCGAACGTCAAGAACGCGGCGACGTACACCACGTATGACGAGACTATAAAAGGGCAGTTCAGTACCAAGCACGCCACCCTTTGGGCTCCTTTTGCTAATCTCATGTTAGTAAAAGTTTGAGAGACGATTCGCGCTTTTTCAGATCGTATTTCTGGTGTTCAGTTTGTGCTTGTGGGTTTGTATCTGTTCTTCAGTGCGTGCAGCGAGTTCCCATTGATTTTTCATTGTGTTCTTGTCCGTTCGTTACTGATTTTCAGGTCGCTCTTCACAGGCCTTGCTGTTCAGTGCGTTCTGTTACCTCGTTCTGACCAGCCGACCGTTTTCTAGCCATGTTGCATGTACTTACTCATCATAGAGTTCGTGCTGTGTGGGGGCTTGGTGTTGGGGTTCTTACTTTGACACAAGCCCAGTCCATGAACAGGGCGAGGAGGAGTTCATGGACCAATAATTGGTTGCTCCAGCATGACCAATTCTGTCACATGCCTTTGATCCGTGAGAATAATCCTGACGATTTCAGGAACTTTCTCCGGATGACGGACCCCGTTTTTCACCGTTTGTTGGCTTTGCTGACCACTTATATCAGCAGGCAGGATACCTGCATGAGGCAAGCCATAACTCCGGAGCAGAGGCTAGTCGCCACCCTGTGGTACTTGGCGACGGGGAGAAGCCTGCAGGACCTCAAGTTCTCGGCAGGCATCTCCCCCCAGGCTCTGGGGATCATTATCCCGAAGACCTGTTCTGCCATCATTCAGGTCCTGCAGAGGGACTATATTAAAGGTAAGATTTTTATCCTTTAACATCACATTTTATTGTATTTAATGTTTGATAATATATTGTATTTCTTTCCTCATTCCCTAATTACCATGATTGTAATATGCTGTGAATGTCCCCTTTGTCCTCATGCATGCTGGATTTTTTTGTAAAAATTTTTTTGTCCTTCATACGTATTTGCCTTCACTTACCTCCCCAGCATGCTCTCCTGGGCCTATATCCACCTCGTCTAGTCACTTAACAATGTATTTTGTCATAGTAGTGCTTTACCCTAAATACCCCCTAAAATGTGTACAAATGTGATTTGTGCTTTAAATTCAGGCCGAGTGCCAGAGGTTTTTTTTTTTTTTTTTGGGGGGGTCCCAAAATCATTTGGAACCCCCCCCCAACTGCTAACTCAGCTGATACCAATCCTCTATCTGCTGACTTTGCCAAACCCATACACACTATACCTACCTCTTTTGTGGTCAGATTTATGGATCAATTCCCCAAAGCATGTAGTGCAAGGGCCCGCCTGAATACTTTCAAATGGTACTGTTTAAAGTTTTTGTATCCTATTATTATCTTGATAGGTAATAGCAGAATGTAAAAATGTGCTAAAATGTGTACAGTGTGTATTTATATCTTTGTATTATAACACTTCTTACCTGTCCAGTGGGCTACCAATAGTGTAAGTAAGGAGAGGCTGGCCAAAGTAATACACATTATTTAGGCATTCATCTCTCAATGAAGTGAAGAGGGTTACCTGTCCAAAACATCTCCCCCCTCTAAAATTTTTAAAATGGCCCATGAGAGGGGGGGGGGGAATCTGATAATTGGACCTTATACTTTTGTCTTTAAATACTCCCTAAAATAAATGTTATACTGATGTTGGCCAAGAATGTTTGTGTCTAATCTGCTTTCCATGCTTATGTGCAAAATGATTTTTTTTTCTTGTTTGGCTCCACAGTTTCCCAAACCACAGGAATGGCAGACTGTGGCCTCCCACTTTGCCCAGCAGTGGGACTTTCCCAACTGCGTCGGGGCAATTGATGGGAAACACATCCACATAGTCCCACCCCCCAACTCGGGGTCATACTATTACAACTACAAGGGGTTCAATAGTATTATGATGTTGGCGGTGGTGTCGGCTACTTAAGAGTTTCTGTATGTGGACGTGGGGAATAATGGCCGGATGTCAGATGGTGGAGTCATCGCCCACAAGGAGTTCTACAGGCGTCTCCAGAATAACAGCTTGGACTTGCCACCTCCAGAAGACAATGCAGAAGGACTCCCATTCATCTTCCTTGCAGATGAAGTGTTTGCGCTGCGGGACCATCTTATGCGGCCATTCCCTATGAGGACCCTCACCCCGGACCAGAAGGTTTTTAATTACCGGCTGGCCAGAGCCAGAAGAGTGGTGGAGAATACGTTTGGAATAATGGCTAGCCGGTTCCGCCTATTTCTTACACCAATACACATGGCGGAATATAAACTCAATCACATCATCCTGGTGTAATGTCCCTATCCCTCCACTACTTAAACAGCCGATGCCATTTGCTTGACGTTCGTGCTAAGACCCTGATGCCAGGTAAAGATCTCCAACAGAAGACTGCCGTCATATCTCTCTATTGGGCTGGTCAGAGCCCCGACTATCATCTCTTTTTTGGGCCGGTCAGAGCCCCAACTATCATCTCTCTTTTGGGCCGGACAGAGCCCCGACTACCATCCCTCCTTTGGGCTGGTCAGAGCCCCGACTATCATCTCACTTTTGGGCTGGATAGAGCCCCGTCTTCCACCTCACTTTTGGGCCGGAGAGAGCCCCTCCAACTTCCACTTGTTGGGCCGGACAGAGCCCCTTCCTCTCTAGTAGTCAGAGACTCTCCTCTGCCCCACCCACAGTCTACTTAATTTGCCCAAAGAAAACCTTACCTGTTCCTTTCCACATAGGAGACCAGTACATCTCTCAAGAAGCCACTGGGTGACCCCATCTCCAGGAATCCACTCACTGCAAGTATCTTTAAGTTTCCTATAAACTTTATCCCTGTGTAGTGATACTAAGCTTAAGTTGCCTCTGAAGCTCCCCGTCGTGGCTGTGTATTACCACTCTAAATAAAACCGATTGTATTTCCAAACTTATATGAGTCTTCCTACCTGATGGCTATTAAGGTTAAAGTTAACTGTTAAGAATATAGTATTCATAGACTTCCGAAGCTGTGATCCACACAGTCCAACATAGTTCACTGCCTGAAGCATTACACCTGGCTTGC
Source organism: Aquarana catesbeiana (assembly GCF_042186555.1). Classification (NCBI taxonomy): domain Eukaryota; kingdom Metazoa; phylum Chordata; class Amphibia; order Anura; family Ranidae; genus Aquarana; species Aquarana catesbeiana. The sequence continues at coordinate 530,177,193 of NC_133325.1, read as the reverse complement.
TGTGTTCTCCACAACTCCACAACAAGGAGAAATTCTGTGAACTATGCTGCCTCAGTTGGGCCTGAGGCTGGAATTCAGAATGAACCAACCCTGACGGTGCTTGAAACTGGCTGTCCTGGCTTGCCCCACCAGAGTGCCCATGAGGTCCGTCTAAGATATATGGAATACTTTGCGGGTAGGGGGGCCATTGATATGCCAATGTCTGAGACATTTTTTAAATAAAAATATATTTTAAACTGAACAAATATTTGCTTAGATTTACTGCTTGGCTTTCTTTTAGCTGACCATGACCGAAATTTGGGGAATACTGAAAATGGAGTGATTGTGTAAAATTAGAAAGCACTGTTGGGTGTTATTTACTAAAGGAAAATACACTTTGCACTACAAGTGCACTTGAGACTGCACTGAAACTGCACTTGTAGTGCAAAGTGGATTTGCCTTTAGTAAATAACCCCCATTGTCACTGAAAACAACAGCTTTATACTCCAAAAAATGCTTTAGAGCATTGAAAGAAGCCACACATTGGTGATTATCAATCTTTTTAATCAAAGCACAATCACATGTGCCTTTAGAAAAGGGTTTTTGTACAAACCAACATGTTTTTTGTATAACAATTTTTTAGGTCGCATTAATAAGTAGAAATTGCCTTTTAAGGTAAAACAGGCATGTTTTAAACAATAAAAAATACACAACTCAGGAACTTACAAAGTTCAACTTTTATAGAAAGTGAAGGCAATATCAGACATGAGTCTTTATAAACTGTGTTTGATACTGCGTTCAGCAGATGGGGTGATGTCATCCCTGGAAAAGCCAAATTTTGAAGATGCAAACAAATTTCCAAATGTCAACATGTGCTAACTGCCATCATGGGGGATCAAGGGACAACAATAAACCTGGAATAAGTTAGGGATTTCTGGGTGTTTTATATTCTCCCTAATGCTGGATTCACACCTATGCATTTTTAGTGCTTTTTTGCATTTTGCAGATTTGTACTACAGAACGTGTTTCATAGGTAACCATGTTAAATGGACTGTAGTGCAAATCTGCAAAATGCAAAAAGCACTAAAACTGCATAGGTGTGAATCCAGCCTACAACATCAATGATGATCTTCATTTTGTTTTGAACATCATTGATGTTTTGCTTAATGTTTTCTAAATCCCTATTACACCCCATTATCTCCCCGATGAGGATCTGGGCACTTTCCCTTGTGAAATTACATTCCTCTTCCACAACATCATGATCACCTAAAAGAAAAAAACACCATGTATTATAAATATGCAGGCATCCATCTCTTACCTGAACCTGTGGTCGCAGACACTCACCTGTTCTGGTGACAATTTCGATAACGTCTCCCTCCTCCTCCTCTGGTTGGGTTTGGGGGATTTCCCCTTCTTCCTGAGTTGGGGGGTCCATGGTCTCCTCTGATGAGTGGTGTCCTCTGAGTCTTTTCTCTCCTATGTGAAAAAAAATAGGTCTACTTAGCACAGATATTTGAGGCCAGAAATAGGAATATGAAACATTGCTTGGAAGTGGGGTACAATTGTCTGTTTTGGCAGAGTTCCAAGATGAAGAAATATTTTTGTCCTTTGTCAAGCTTGAATACTTACCTGTTTTGTGCAAGCTTCACAGGTGGAGACACCCCTATAGTATACACTGGAGCACCTGTGTGGACCCCCTAATAAAAAGGGTGTTCTGGTGTCCCACACTAGTGCTCCTGTGTCCAGATGTGTAAACAGCTGCTCAGTGTTCTCTCCTTACACAGAATCTAGTTTGCATTTCAGTCTAGTTACAAACCCATCTAGACAACAAACTTATTTTAAGAGAAGTAGGGCAGAAAAACTGTATTGATCTGCATCTGGACAAAACATGGTGTTTTAGTGGCCGAACAAACAATGTTTCCTACGAACGAATAAGGTGTCCATGAACATAAAAGTTGCCATTTTAAAATGTACAACAGTAAAGAAAAGCACATGGAGCAGCACGAACGTAATAAAAATAAAGAATAGGAACACAGGACAACTACTTACTTTTTTGCAGCACTCTCCTGATCCTTCTATACTGATCGTGCTCCCTGATTTTGAGGTCCGACCACCGCTTCCTCAGTTGATCCTTTCATCGCCGTACCCCAAAATTCTTCTGCAGACTCTTCACAACTTTCGCCATGATCTTGGCCTTTGGGTTGGGGTAAGGTCCATGCTTCCCATCATAGTCGACCCTCTTCAATATGTCGACCATCTCTACAAAGGACATATTTGAGGCCTTAAATCTTCTCCTCCGAGATCGTGATGTTTCTGGCTCCGGGCTTTCCTCCTCCTCCTCGTTGCTGTAATTATTACGCACCTGCTCTGTCTCTGCCATGTGCTCTCCCCCACTGCGCCGAAAGAGAAGGGGCGGGGAATAGACTAGAAAGAACGTCAGGGGTGGTCGGAGTTTCACGCATGCGCAGTATATATAGCTTTATATACGCGCGCTTGTCGTACGTACAATCTGTGAGCGGAGGAAGGAGTAACGGAAGCGCCGATCGTGGTAACGAAGGTAACATTTAAACTTGGGCCTATACTGCTTATAGATTGAGGCCTATATTGGGACAAGATTAGGAGACTTTAGCCTGACATTAGGGTTTGTCTTGTGTATTGCAGATAAAATGGATGGCTTCAATGACCACAACTTCCTCCCCCTGTTCATAGACAAGTACAGGGAGCTGCCCTGTCTGTGGCAGGTCAAACACCCACATTATAATCAGCAAAAGAGGCAGGCAGTGCTGGAGAAACTACTGGAGTTGGTGAAGCCGGTGGCCCCCATGGCAACCATCCCCTGTTTAAAAGCCAAAATTGGTGGCCTGAGGAGCACTTATCTTAGGAAGCGCAAGAAGGTCCAGGATTCCCAGAGATCCGGAGCTGCAGCAGATGACATTTATGTCCCCAGGCTGTGGTACTATGAGAGACTGCGATTTCTGACAGACCAGACTGAAATCAGGGAATCCCTCTCAACCCTTCCTTCCACCCTACCTTCCACCCCAGCTGAGGCTTCCGATGTCCAACCTGGGACTTCCAGCCAGGAAGAAGTGGAGGAGCCCAGCTGGAGCCAGGTATAGCATTGTTCTACAGATTTCTTGTCAATAAATAAATTATGTTTACTAGATTTTATTGATCACTAACTGATGATTTAATAAAGTGTTTATCAATAGACAGTAGTGGGCAAAAAGAATTGGGATAAGAATGAAAAATGCTGGGCTCAGAATGATAGTCTGTTATATTTGTTAACATTCAATTTGCAACAGTCATTAGCTGAAAATTGTGTGTGATTGATGAAGAAAAAACTATATACACCAGAAGACCTCAGCCAGGAGGAGGCTGTGGAATGTGGCAGCCAGGAGGAGGCGGGGGTTAGTGGCAGCCAGGAGGAGGCGGGGGTTAGTGGCAGCCAGGAGGTGGCCGGGGTTAGTGGCAGCCAGGAGGTGGCCAGGGTAAGTGGCAGCCAGGAGGTGGCAGGGCCCAGTAGGAGCCTCACAGAATCGAAGGATCTTCCCCTCCGCCTTCCAACCAAAAGACCCAGGAAGGGGAGTAACGTGGAGGATTCAGCACTCAGGCTGATTCAGGAGGCTTCTGCGTCCCTCAGAGCCACCCCCTACTCGTGAAGAGGCCTTTGCCTGCATGGCTGCCACAAAACTGCAGGACATGGAGGAGGGCCAACGCCTCATGTGTGAGGACATCCTTTATAAAACATTAACTAAGGAGGTGAGGGGCGAAATCACACCCAATACCCACCTGTGTGAGTTGCATCATCCTCCTCCTGCCACAACTCCAACAGCACAGACACAGCGTGGAAGGAAGATAAGAAAGTGATGGCCTGGGTTCAGTCTGGTCTGACAAAAGATGCAGGCTCTTGCATGACCACAGCCTGGGGACATACATGTCATCTGCTGCTGTTCAAGATCTCTTGGACTTCTGGACCAGATTGTACTCCCTTAGATAAGGACTCCTCAGGCACCAATTTTGCATTAAAATAATTGATGTGTGCCCTGGGGGCCAAAGGCTTCTACAATTTCTGCTGTTTCTCCAGCGTTGCCTCCCTCTTTCTTTGGTTAGGACCCCTTAATAATTTTTTTAAAATTTATTTTAATAATACTCGCCTATGTGTGCTTTCCTTCAAAAAGGACAGTTTGTGAGGAGGCAGGTACATTTCAAAAATACAATGTGAAATTAACAAGAGACACCAACCAATCTCCTTGAGATTAAATAATACAAGATAATAATGGTGTTGTGGTAACTTGACACACAAAACACACCCAAAACTATTCTGGAGTTAAAAAAAAAAATAATAAAAAATTAACAGGAGATCAGGATTTGAAAAACTAAAAAAAAAAAAAAATACAAAATCTACAACATAAAAACAATTTTTTTTCGGGAGATGTGACAAATCAAAATATTCATGAAATCACAATAAATAATAAAGAAAACAGTCTGTGAGAAGTCTGTGTGAATATGAGCAGCAAAACAACTTCATTCTTCTAGCATTATAAAGAAGAAGAGAGTGCGCTGCATTAAACAATTTTAAACATTGCAGCGTGACGAAAGTGCTATATCCATTACGAATGCTAATTTTACCAGACCGAGCAGTTCTGTCTCAGAATTTATTCTGAGCATGCGTGGCACTTTGTGCGTCGGAATTGTCCACACAAGGTCAGAATTTACGCGAACGGATTTTGGTGTCCGAAAATTTTATAGCCTGCTCTCAGACTTTGTGTGTCGGAAATTCTGATGGAAAAAGTGGAGCCCACAAACGGAATTTACGACAACAAGCTCCGATCGCACATTTTGCGTCGGAAAATCTGACCGTGTGTACAGGGCATTATTATTTTTGCAATATGCATACCCAACACAGCAGGAAGTTTATGATCATTTACAGTTTATGATCATGGACAAGGGGAGACTTCTAAGGACACTTATATTTGTAGCTATCAAGGCCATGTTGGTGCTCCAGTTGTTCCCCTGTTGGGGTTACCTTTTTGCTCCGCTTCCTCAGCTCCCATGCTGGATGTTTGTTGCTGCCGCCACCGGTGGAAGCAGCGACTGATGGCCTGGTCCAGCCCATGGGTGAGTATGGGGTCCCTAGCCTGACCCCAATGATTACTCACCTTCCTGCCTATTTGATGCAACATACACTCATTCATATGATTTACTACTTGTATTACAGATTTAGCAAAGAATTTACCCCTGAAGAGCGAGCATGGTCTCGAGGAATGTCGTCGGGTACTACTCCTCATGCTTGCAAATTTCTTTGATTTTTGTATATTGGTATATATTGTTTTACCATGTATGTGGATTGTCCCATGTTCACATTATATGCATATTTTATCAGCCTGTAGTTATTGCTGTTGTGTTTCAGATGTGCAACAACTATAATAAATCTAATAAATTTTACTTCCATGACATGTTTCTTGACTAACCATATTCACCTCACTCAAAGTCCCAGGGCGAACCCCTTGTATATATGTATTGAATTAGGGATGGAGGTGATGTTGGGGTAACACCAGACCTTGGATCATTTATGTTCCAAAACAGATGTATGGGGATACCACATGTGAGAGACTTTTTGGCAGCCTAGCCATGTACAGTCCCTCAAAATCCAATAGTTATAAAATGAAGAGTGGATATGGCGCTGCTAAATTGACCACCCGGCCCATTACCTAGGGCATAATGCTGATCAATTTTTAGTTATACCAACAATGGAGAAGGTAGGTGAGACAGATCTTAAATGACTGTGTAAAGTAATGTGTTTCCTTGTATCCCTACACTACATTTAAACACATTAGCATCAGTTACTATCTAAAAGATATATACAGTATCTCACAAAAGTGAGTATGCCCCTCACATTTTTGTAAATATTTTATTATATCTTTTCATGTGACAACACTGAAGAAATTACACTTTGCTACAATGTAAAGTTGTGAGTGTACAGCTTGTATAACAGTGTAAATTGTCTGTCCCCTCAAAATAACTCAACATACAGCTATTAATGTCTAAACTGCTGGCAAAAAAAGTGAGTACACCCCTATGAGTGAAATTGTCCAAATTGGTCCCAAAGTGTCAATATTTTGTGTGGCCACCATTATTTTCCAGCACTGCCTAACCCTCTTGGGCATGGAGTTCACCAGAGCTTCACAGGTTGCCACTGTCCTATTCCACTCCTCCATGATGACATCACAGAGCTGGTGGATGTTAGTGACCTTGCACTCCTCCACCTTCCATTTGAGGATGCCCCACAGATGCTCAATAGGGTTAAGGTCTGGAAACATGCTTGGCCAGTCTGTCACCTTTACCCTCAGCTTCTTTAGCAAGACAGTGGACGTCTTGGAGGTGTGTTTGGGGTCGTTCTGTTAAAATACTGCCCTGTGGCTCAGTCTCCAAAGGGAGGGGGATCATGCTCTGCTTCAGTATGTCACAGTACATGTTGGCATTTATGGTTCCCCCAATGAACTGAAGCTCCCCAGTGCCGGCAGCACTCATGCAGCTCCAGACCATGAACTCCCACCACCATGCTTTACTGTAGGTAAGACACACTTGTCTTTGTACTCCTCACCTGGTTGCTGCCACACACGCTTGACACCATCTGAACCAAATACATTTATCTTGGTCTCATCAGATGACAGGACATGTTTCCAGTAATTGTGCTGTCTTCAGCTAACTACGGGCTTTCTTGTGCATCATCTTTAGAAGAGGCTTCCTTCTGAGATGACCGCAATGCAGACCAATTTGATGCAGTGCGTGGCATATGGTTTGAGCACTGACAGGCTGACCCCCACCCCTTCAACCTCTGCAGCAATGCTGGCAGTATTCATACCTCTATTTTCCAAAGACAACTTCTGGATATGACGCTGAGCACTTCTTTGGTTAACCATGGCGAGGCCTGTTCTGAGCGGAACCTGTGCGGTTGAACCGCTGTATGGTCTTGGCCACCATGCTGCAGCTCAGTTTCTGGGTCTTGGCAATCTTCTTCTAGCCTAGGCCATCTTTATGTAGAGCAACAATTCTTTTTTTCAGATCCTCAGAGTTCTTTGACATGAGGTGCCATGTTACCAGTATGTGAGAGTGATAACACCAAATTTAACACACCTGCTCCCCATTCACACCTGAGACCTTGTAACACTAACGAGTCACATGACACAGGGGAGGGAAAATGGCTAATTGGGCCCAATTTGGACATTTTCACTTAGGGGTGTGTGCTTACTTTTGTTGCCAGTGGTTTACACAATAATGGCTGTGTGTTACATTATTTGGAGGGAACAGCAAATTTACACTTATACAAGCTGTACACTCAGTACTTTACATTGTAGCAAAGTGTAATTTCTTCAGTGTTGTCACATGAAAAGATATAATAAAATATTTACAAAAATGAGAGGGGTGTACTCACTTTTATACTTTGATACTGTATATTAACTAAATATTCTTGAATGATGAAAGTGCACGGTGCTAAATACACATGTAAAATAAAAGCATATATCAACCAAATAAATATTTCTGAATGATGAAAGTGCACAGTGCTAAATAAGCATGTGAAATAAAGATGCTCTATAAATAAAGTGCATATAATAGTCAACTAAATCCAATGTGATAGTGATAAAGAAATTCATAAGTCTATTTATGAAGTTCTTAGTAAAAATGCTGTCTGTGCTCTGGATTAGCAATCCAAAAACATGCGGTGAATGGGTCTCCACTCGTGCTCCCCTCCCTGCACTTACCAAAAAGCCAGGGGGTAAAAAGCATCCACATGTACCCCAGTCTGGATATGATAAACCACTTCCTTTCCTCTCGGTCCACTGTCTCAGTAGGCTCATGCAGGAGGTGAATAGACAGAGAGGCCCCATAGTATAAATCTGTTTGGGTTTTTATACTCTTCATAAATAAAACTACTTACAGTACGTTGATTGAAACAAGTCAAGCATGTAAATATCAAAAGTGCCTCAAATGGATTTATGCTATGGGGCACAGCCTGACACAGCCAGCACCTGCGTTTAGCCCCTCCGCCCCCCCTCAAGTGCAGGGTCAGTATATCACTGTCACTTCTTTTTTTTACGTAATCTTTATTTCATATAAAACACACAGTGTACAATAGGACCCATCACATAGCATTGTAGGCTGAGCATTATAAGCCTGTCAGAGTCAGACGTTGTACAACAACTTAATCTAAATAAAGCAGGAAAAAAAGAGGAAAAAAAACGTGAAAACAAGGGGGACAAGGGAAGGGAGGGGAGTGGGGGGATAGCGTTATCTCCACACCATTTCACATCATAAAAGAATCATAGAGAATTTCCCGCCTCCGCAACCTCGGTCCAGACCCGCATCTTCTCGTAGCTCCCCACCCATGCATTGGGGGCTAGACTCGGCCTCGAGGCCAGCAGGGACCCGGTAGGTGAGCCTCCAGGAACGGGGGTTAAAAAGCCTCCAACTTACCTCCGTCACGGGGGCAGCACCCCCCAGGTCATCCTTGCGGCCGTCTCAGTTGCAGGTTTCACTGGGGTACCAAGGCCGCCAGGCGGGACCCTTGTCCAATGCACCCAACCGGGGAACAACATATTGATAACTAGAATGAGAAACATATTAACATGCCATTAACCACAAGAGGCGCATAGTGCCTCAAATTAACCCTCTATTGTGGACCTTATGAGCAGCGCAAAGGAAAAAGAGGAGCACAGGTCACTGCGCTACCATTAGGGCAGTGAGACATAATGATCAGGCACGCACATCACCATTTACAGGCCTCCTCAGCTTCAGGGAGGGCTCTGCTAACTCCAGCAGCGCAATGTCCAGGCTAGATGACACAGGATTAGTGTCGGCAGTATATTTCCGCCACTGGGCCCAAACACCATTGAAACGCTCACTCCTGTCTTTGCACCTCGCCACCCACTCCTCCGCCTCTCTAATATCGCCCACCTTTTTGAGCCATTCTATTATATTAGGGATCTGCAGACGTTTCCAATAGAGAGGTATAAGCTGTTTAGCAGCATTTAGTAGATGGGGGAGGGCGCTTTTCTTGTAATGGCTCAAAGGAAGGGCAGGGAGGTGTAAGAGGAAGTGCGTTGGGGAGAACGGTATTTCGATCTGCAAGGCATTTTTTATAAAAGTATGTATTTCTACCCAAAATGGCTTAATTGCTGGACAATCCCACCAGATATGGAGGAACTCGCTTTGGTCACTTTAATTATTTAGTGATGCCATTCGGATTGTGCAATGCCCCGGCCACGTTCCAACATTTCGTAATTTATATTTTTGGAGAATTTTTAGACAACTTTGTCATCATCTATCTGGATGATATCCTTGTATTCTGGACTACCTTGGAGCTCCACCGTACGCACGTGAAGACAGTTCTGCACACTCTGCGGAAGCTCAAATTTTATGTAAAAGCAGAAAAGTGCGATTTCGAAAAGGAGTCAATACAATTCTTGGGGCTAATTATTATTATTATTATTATTATTATGACCACAGCTCCGCCAGCTTCGATCCCTAACCGAGGGATAAATACAGGATATGACTGCTGGTACGCGATACCAGCGAGTCAAAAGCTTGTAGTTAGTTTCTTGTGTCCTGGACTCTATGGAGCTGGAGTGCTAGTCTAAACATGTGTGAATGTTCTCAGAGAGGTAGAAAGAAATCCTGGATAGCCGCACTCTGGGATAAGGACATCTTTATTTCAATAAAATCCAACAATACAGTCAATTGCAGAGACAGCGGAAACAGATCCCAGAAGCCGATATATTTATATTTTCTATGAACAATCGTTGCAGTGAGGTGATAGCGTCTAAGCCTCCCGTCGAAGCACCCTGGGTCGCAATGAAGTGTTGGAGCTGTTGTGTCTCCACCAATCCATTGGGAATCTTCCATGACTATCCCTCAAGGCGTCTAGGGGTATCAACTTGCCTTTATCCACAAATTTGCCACAACTATAGTTACCGTCATTCACCCAGGTCCCAAAGAAGGCCACCTGCTCCCCAGGAAGGAACCACCTGAATCCCCCCAGCGGTGCCAGTGGGGAGCCAGGGGGTGCCAGGGCATATAGAGCGTTAGTACAGTCCCAGACCCGCAGGGTGTGGGTGGTCAGCGGGGAAGACGTCTGTGAGAGTCCTCTGTATTCGCGGGGTAGCCAAGGGACATATGACAAGTTGCGACTGGCTAGGCTCTTCTCCAGGGAGACCCACATTTTTGAGCCAGCATGGTGGCGCCAGTTTAGGATGTATTAGATCGCAATAGCTCTGTAATAACGTTGTACGTCCGGAAGGCCTAAGCCACCCATCTCTTTGGGTTTCTGCAGTAGGGACACGGCCAGTCTTGGTTTTTTACTGTGCCAAATGAAATTAATCATTAGGCTTTAAAGCTGTGTGAAAAAGCTTTTGGGGGGGGATAGGTAACATCTGTAGGTAGAAAAGCACCCTAGGGAGGATGTTCATTTTAAGTATGTTGAGTTTGTCTAGCCACGTGAAGGAGATCTTGGCCCAATTTTGCAAATCCCTACGCACCATGCTCAAAAGAGTAGGGAAGTTAGCAGAGTATATGGTATCGAACTGGTTTGTGAGTTGGATACTCAGATATTTAATAGAGGTTTTGGCCTAGCTGAATGGAAAAGCTTGCTGTAAATCAGTGGCCATCTTCACGGGAATGGTGATGGGCAGAATTTCGGATTTGGTGTAATTAATCTTAAAATTTGATATTTGTCCGAAAATTTTGAGTTCCCTCATAAGGTTTGGCAGCGATACAAGAGGTTGGGTCAGGTGAAAAAGCACGTCATCAGTGTAGGCCGACAGTTTGTGTTCCATAGACCCAACCATCACCCCTCTGATGTCACCGCTCGCCCGTATTGTTCTAAGCAGAGGCTCCATAGCTAGTGCGAACAGAAGGGGGGAGAGGGGACACCCCTGCCTCATGCCATTCCGTATGGGGAACTCCAAGGACAAATGGCCATTTACCTTGACCTTTGCACTGGGGGTCGTGTAAAGTGCCATAATCCATTGGAGCATGTGGGGGCCCAGCCCTAAAGTTTCCAAGACCGCCTTAACCACTTAAGGACCAGCCTCGTTTTGGATTTTAGGTGTTTACATGTTTAAAACAAGTTTTTTTGCTAGAAAATTACTTAGAACCCCCAAACATTATATATGTTTTTTTTTTTTAACACCCTAGAGAATAAAATGGCGGTTGTTGCAAAACTTTTTTTTTTGCACCGTATTTGCGCAGCGGTCTTATAAGCGTACTTTTTTGGAAAAAAATCACTTTTTTGAATAAAAAAATAAGACAACAGTAACGTTAGCCCAATTTTTTTTATATTGTGAAATATAATGTTACTCCAAGTAAATTGATACCCAACTTGTCACGCTTCAAAATTGCGCCCGCTTGTGGAATGGCATCAACCTTTTACCCTCAAAAATCTCCATAGGCGACGTTTAAAAAATTCTACAGGTTGCATGTTTTGTGTTACAGAGGAGGTCTAGGGCTAGAATTATTGCTCTCGCTCTACCGGTCGCGGAGATACATCACATGTGTGGTTTGACCACCGTTTTCATATGTGGGCGTTACTCGCGTATGCGTTCGCTTCTGCGCACGAGCTCGTCGGGACAGGGGTTTTTTAAAAAATAATTTTTTTATTTATTTTACATTGTTTTATTTATTTTTACACCGTTTAAAAAAAAAATTGTGTCACTTTTATTCCTATTATAAGGAATGTAAAAATCCCTTGTAATAGAAAAAAGCATGATAGGACCTCTTAAATATGAGATCTGGGGTCAAAAAGACCTCAGATCTCATATCTACACTAAAATGCAATAAAAAAAAAAAAAGTCATTTAAAAAAATGACATTGAAAAAAATATGCCTTTAAGAGGCGTGGGCGGAAGTGAAGTTTTGACCTCACTTCCGCCCAGCAGTGTCATGGAGACGAGTGGGCGCCACCATCTTAGCCTCACTCGTCTCCAGGCACAGGAGGGAGACGGATGTGATCGCCTCCGCCGCTACCGTCGGCTCCGGTAAGCGGCAGAGGGCACTGGATCATGGCGGGAGGGGGAAGCCCCTCTCCCGCCACCAATAAAAGTGATCTCATGGCGAATCCGCTGCAGGGACCACTTATCAGAAAGAGGACCGCCGCACGAAAACGGGGATACCGGGCTTATGGCAGCTAGCTGCTGCCACAACAACGATATACCCTTTCAAAGTTTGGACGTACATCGGCGTGCGGCAGTCTGGAAGTGGTTAAGGTATGACCAATCTATTCTGTCAAAAGCCTTTTTTGGCGTCTGTGGACAGAACGAGGTGGGGGTGGAATCCCTGTGGGAATGAACCCACTGAAAGAGCTGCATGGCTCAGATGGAATTATCTCTAGCTTCTCTACCCGAAATGAATCCCGTTTTATCGGGGTGAATAAAGGATGGTATGATATGTTTAATTCGGTTTGCCATAATTTTAGCAAAAATGTTTATATCGACATTAAGTAACGATATTGGTCGATAGCTTTGTGGAAGGGTGGGATCCTTACCTTCCTTAGGAAGTACTGTGATATGGGCCAGCAAGGCTTCAGGGGGAATCTGGTGGCTTGTGGCGAGAGAATTGAAATACCTACACATATGATTTTGTAGCAGGGGGAGAAATTTTACGTAATAAGCTTTGGAATATCCATCCGGGCCAGGGCTCTTCCCATTAGGTAGGGCCTTCACTGTCGCAATAATCTCCTGAGGGAAGACGGGTGAGTCGAGGTCTAGCCGTTGTTCATGCGTCAGAGAGGGGAGTCCGGCCGAGGCGAGGTAGTCGCCAATAGTTCTCAGTTTAGCTGTCTGTTCAGTTTGGCAGATATCTTTATCTAAATGGTAGAGGTCTGCGTAATAATCTCTAAATATGGAAGCAATCCCAGAGGAGTGTAAAGTTGCCGTACCGTCGGGGGATCAAAGCGTGTGTACATGGGCAGTTATTCGTCGTTTTCGAAGTGCTCTGGCTAGCATTCTGCCGCACTTATTACCCTGTTCATAATATTTATGGGATAGGTAGCGTAGTTGTCTACGGGCGCGACGGTCAAGGAGGCGTGAGAACAGCTCCCTCAGCTCGGTCAGCCGCTCGCGAGCCTTAGCATCCCCACTGGCATTTATGTCTAAGTTCTTCCTGTTGTAAAGCTGACAGCACCCTCTGGAAGTCTATCTGTCCTTCTCTTTTGAGTCTAGAGCCCAATGAGATTAGCTAACCCCTGAGTACCGCCTTATGACTTTCCCGTACAACTCCCTCTGCTATGTCCTCGGACACATTTTCTGCAAAATAGTTTGTAATGGTTTCAGAGACCTTAGCTACCACAAAGGCATCATCTAGGAGATTTTGGTTGAGTCTCCAAGACCAAGCCTTTGGTGATCCATCTGGGATCCTAATCACAGCCAACACAGGGGCATGATCTGATATAGTGATGTTCCCTATTTCAGCTGACTGCAGTAGTTCTAGGGTATCATGATCCACACACATGAGATCAATGCGCGTATATACATCATGTACCCCCGAGTTGTAACTGTAGTCTCTATCCAACGCATGGAGTGCTCTCCATGTGTCTATAAGAAAGTTATTCTGCAGTGATTTGCGAAAATGCCTGAGAAAGGCCTGGGAATGGGTAGGATGGCCGTGGGACGTATCCACAAGCGGGTCGGGACTCACATTAAAATCTCCTCCAAGAATTAGGTGGCCCTCCCTAAATTCAGTCAGCTTGTCTAACACGGAGTCTATGAAAGAAAGTTGTTGGGCGTTGGGTGCGTAAAGAGTCGCAAATGTAAATTTTGTGTTGGCCAAGACCCCCTTCATGAAGACCTACCTGCCCTGTGGATCAACCTGGCTCTCTGAGAGTTGGAATGGGCAGGATTTATGAAATGCAATGGCGGTATCATGTGATTTAGCCACCAGGGAGTTGCTAAAGAACCATTGGGTGTAAAGATGCATGGGTATCTTGGGGAGGGATTGTTGTCTGAAGTGGGTCTCCTGCAAGAAAACCACCTTGGCCCCCAAACGTTTCAATTCTAGCCAAAGCCTATTGCGCTTGTGGGGAGAGCAGAGCCCCCTGACATTATAAGACAGTACCTTTAGTGATTGCGTACCTGAGGCCGATGGTAACTCACCCCCTCTAGGTCCTCCGCGCGTGTCACAGTTGAAAAAGAGGCAACCTGAAGGTCAAAGCAAAAAATGTTAGCTCTCAAAAACAATATGAGGGACAATAGTGAAAATAAGAGAGAGGAGAGAGGAAAGGAGGAGGGGGAGGGGGGATAGGTTAGAAAGGGGAGGATTGGAAAAGGAATAGGAAAGGGGGTAAGGGGGTGGGAGGAGGAAGAGAGGGGGACGAGAGGAGAATAAGACAAAAGCACCATAGGGACCGGACCGTGTCTAACAGGCCTGGTATATTGCACAATGGTGAACTACAGAGCCCACCCGGGGGGTAACAAACCCAGAAACCGCCCGGGTGGTGGCCTGGAGTCCCTCTAGGGACTATCACCTAGTAAGGTGAGGCCTAAGTGGGGTACGTGGGCAACCACCAAGGGGACGCAGAGCCCAGTGCCCCGTCCAATCCAGTATAACATGTGAACAGGGTGAAAATATAACGTATACAAACTTGAACTTTCAAAAAGTGCAAAACAGGGCAGCCAAACAGAGGGCTGAGTAACAGACCCTCCAGTCCATCACGTATCAGGAGGCTTAAGCTGGGTAATAGTACAGAGGCCCCAAGGTTCAGTGTCCTTCAAGAGGAGGTTCAGTGCTTACAGCATTGCGTCCATTGAGTTCTGTGCCCCGACCGAGATATCAATAATGGAAAGGGGGTGATCTGTGGTCCTTTCAAGGAATTAGAGATAAGTTAGCAGTGGCGTAGTCAGTCTCTAGTCGCAGAGGTGCCCGGGTGGGGACCTTCCGTCTGCCTGTTGCGACCACGGGAATGTCTGCTTCCAGCTGCCGGGATCCATGGCTGAGGTAGCTGGGGAATCGGAATGTCTGGTGTGGTACGCCAATCCGGGAAATCCTGATAGGACATCTGGGCTCCATCAAAGTCAAAGCCCGGTCTATTGCGCATCTTTTGCATGATGCGGTCCTTTCGGGTAAATTTATGGAGTTTGCAAATAACATCCCTGGAATTTTCCGGATCTTCAGATGGAGGCCTGAGTGCCCTGTGAGCCGTATCTATCTCAATCGGCACCGAAGGAGGCGGGATTTCACGGAACACTCCCTGCAGCGTGGGAACAATACCTTTAGGTGCAGTGGCTTCTGGAAGGCCTTGTATGCGAATGTTCGCTCGCCTGCTGCGGTTCCCCATGTCGTCTAATTGGCATAAGAGGGCTTCAGTTTGGTGACTGTGGGCAACAGTCTGTTCTCTGAGCTGGGAGATGGCGGGCACAGTATCGTCAAATTTCTGCTCCAAAGTCTCTACCCTGTGACCCAGCTCAGTGGTATCTGCTGGCAGTTGTTCAATATCTTGCTTGAAAGCCCTTTCAATCCTGCTAGTAAAACACTCTAGTTCTTCTTTAGTGTATATAAATGTGACCTTGGTGGTGTGGATGTGTCATTGCCATCATCCCAGATACATGTGAAAAAAATTATATATAAACCTCTAATGGGATTTTTAAGGCAATGAGTTTTAAGTTTGTTTTAGAGTAAAATCCAATTTATTAAGTATCATTCAACATAAAAACATAAATTTTAAATCATGCACATAGTATTAACCACTTCAGCCCCGGAAGGATTTACCCCCTTCCTGACCAGAGCACTTTTTCCAATTTGGCACTGCGTCGCTTTAACTGCTAATTGCGCGGTCATGCAATGCTGTACCCAAACGAAATTTGCGTCCTTTTCTTCCCACAAATAGAGCTTTCTTTTGATGGTATTTGATCACCTCTGCCGTTTTTATTTTTTGCGCTATAAACGGAAAAAGACCGAAAATTTTGAAAAAAAATGATATTTTCTACTTTTTGTTATAAAAAAAATCCAATAAACTCAATTTTAGTCATACATTTAGGCCAAAATGTATTCGGCCACATGTCTTTGGTAAAAAAAATGTCAATAAGCGTATATTTATTGGTTTGCGCAAAAGTTATAGCGTCTACAAACTAGGGTACATTTTCTGGAATTTACACAGCTTTTATTTTATGACTGCCTATGTCATTTCATGAGGTGCTAAAATGGCAGGGCAATACAAAACCCCCCCAAATGACCCCATTTTGGAAAGTAGACACCCCAAGGAAATTGCTGAGAGGCATGTTGAACCCATTGAATATTTATTTTTTTTGTCCCAAGTGATTGAATAATGACAAAAAAAAAAAAAAAATTACAAAAAGTTGTCACTAAATGATATATTGCTCACACAGGCCATGCTGAGAGGCATGTTGAGTCCATGGAATATTTTATTTTTTGACACAAGTTGCGGGAATGTGACAATTTTTTTTTTTTTTTGCACAAAGTTGTCACTAAATGATATATTGCTCACACAGACCATGGGCATATGTGGAATTGCACCCCAAAATACATTCTGCTGATTCTCCTGAGTACGGGGATACCACATGTGTGGGACTTTTTGGGAGCCTAGCCGTGTTCGGGGCCCCGAAAACCCAGCACCGCCTTCAGGATTTCTAAGGGCGTAAAGTTGTGATTTCACTCCTCACTACCTATCACATTTTTGAAGGCCATAAAATGCCCAGATGGCACAAAACCCCCCCAAATGACCCTATTTTGGAAAGTAGACACCCCAAGCTATTTGCTGAGAGGCATGTTGAGTCCATGGAATATTGTATTTTTTGACACAAGTTGCGGGAAAGTGACAATTTTTTTTTTTTTTTTGCACAAAGTTGTAACTAAATGATATATTGCTCAAACATGCCATGGGCATATGTGGAATTACACCCCAAAATACATTCTGCTGCTTCTCCTGAGTACGGGGATACCACATGAGTGGCACTTTTTGGGTGCCTAGCTTCATACGGGGCCCCAAAATCCAATCACCGCCTTCAGGATTTCTAAGAGCGTTAATTTTTGATTTCACTCCTCACTACCCATCACAGTTTTGAAGGCCATAAAATGCCAAGATAGCACAAAACCCCCCAAAATGACCCCATTTTGGAAAGTAGACACCCCAAGCTATTTGCTAAGAGGCATGGTGAGTATTTTGCAGCTCTCATTTGTTTTTGAAAATGAAGAAAGACAAGAAAAACATTTTTTTTTTTCTTTTTTCAATTTTCAAAAGTTTGTGACAAAAAGTGAGGTCTGCAAAATACTCACTATACCTCTCAGCAAATAGCTTTGGGTGTCTCTTTTCCAAAATGGGGTCATTTGGGGGGGTTGTGCCATCTGGGCATTCCATGGCCTCCGAAACTGTGATAGGCAGTGAAGAGTGAAATCAAAAATTTACGCCCTTAGAAAGCCTGAAGGCGGTGCTTGGTTTTCGGGGTCCCGTACGCGGCTAGGCTCCCAAAAAGTCTCACACTTTGTGTATCCCCGTACTCAGGAGAAGCAACAGAATGCATTTTGGGGTGTAATTTCACATATTCCCATGGCATGTTTGAGCAATATATCATTTAGTGACAACTTTGTGCAAAAAAAAAAAAAAAAATGTCTTTTTCCCGCAACTTGTGTCACAATATAAAATATTCCATGGACTCGACATGCCTCTCAGCAAATAGCTTGGGGTGTCTACTTTCCAAAATGGGGTCATTTGGGGGGGTTTTGAACTGTCCTGGCATTTTATGCACAACATTTAGAAGCTTATGTCACACATCACCCACTCTTCTAACCACTTGAAGACAAAGCCCTTTCTGACACTTTTTGTTTACATGAAAAAATTATTTTTTTTTGCAAGAAAATTACTTTGAACCCCCAAACATTATATATTTTTTTAAAGCAAATGCCCTACAGATTAAAATGGTGGGTGTTTCATTTTTTTTTTTCACACAGTATTTGCGCAGCGATTTTTCAAACGCATTTTTTGGGGAAAAAACACACTTTTTAAAATTTTAATGCACTAAAACACACTATATTGCCCAAATGTTTGATGAAATAAAAAAGATGATCTTAGGCTGAGTACATGGATACCAAACATGACATGCTTTAAAATTGCGCACAAACGTGCAGTGGCGACAAACTAGATACATTTTTAAAAGCCTTTAAAAGCCTTTACAGGTTACCACTTTAGATTTACAGAGGAGGTCTACTGCTAAAATTACTGCCCTCGATCTGACCTTCGCGGTGATACCTCACATGCATGGGGCAATTGCTGTTTACATTTGACGCCAGACCGACGCTTGCGTTCGCCTTTGCACGAGAGCAGGGGGGGACAGGGGTGCTTTTTTTTTTTTTTTTTTTTTCTTTATTAATTTTTTGATTTTTTATCTTATTTTTAAACTGTTCCTTTCATTTTTATTTTTTTTATCATTTTTATTGTTATCTCAGGGAATGTAAATATCCCCTATGATAGCAATAGGTAGTGACAGGTACTCCTTTTTGAAAAAATTGGAGTCTATTAGACCCTAGATCTCTCCTCTGCCCTCAAAGCATCTGACCACACCAAGATCGGTGTGATAAAATGCTTTCCCAATTTCCCAATGGCGCTGTTTACATCCGGCGAAATCTAAGTCATAAAATGCTCGTAGCTTCCGGTTTCTTAGGCCATAGAGATGATTGGAGCCATTCTGGTCTCTGATCAGCTCTATGGTCAGCTGGCTGAATCACCGGCTGCATTCTCAGGTTCCCTGTTGGGCCAGGAGAGCCAGAGAAAAACATGGAAGACGGTGGGGGGGGGAATCCCTCCCACTGCTTGTAAAAGCAGTCTAGTGGCTAATTAGCCGCTAGGATTGCTTTTACATGAAAGCCGACCGCTGGCTGAAAAGAATGATACCAAGATGATACCTAAACCTGCAGGCATCATTCTGGTATAACCACTCAAAGTCCAGCAACATACCAGTACGTTGCTGGTCCTTGTATTGTAAACTTTTTTTTCATGCAGCCTGTGGGCTGAACGAAAAAAAGGTATTGATCGGTGGGTATGCTCACCATTAGAATACCTCCCTTCATCCGCCCACTTCTAATGATGGGCATACATGCACCATTTATATATGCCGAAGCATGGGGGCATCCTCCCGCAAAAGGCAGGAGCAAATTGCTCCTCCACCCACTGCTGCCCCCACGCTTCGGCATATATGCTGAAGTACGTAACTGTGGTGGTGAAATCACCTCCGACAGCGCTGGAGTCACGGCTTTATATATCGTGGGAGCAAACGCTGTTGCTGTCAAGATAAATAAATCCGCGCTGCAACTGAATGGCGTACCTGTTAAGCAAATGATGGTTAACAAAAAAACAAAGTAACATTACAGTATAACAGTAATACTTACCATACCTGCAAAGCAAATACAAAAAAAAACATAGTAAAAAATAAAACATTTAACGCAACCTGTGCCTACCTAAAATATATATATGCCGAAGCATGGGGGCATCCTCCCGCAAAAGGCAGGAGCAAATTGCTCCTCCACCCACTGCTGCCCCCCACGCTTCGGCATATATGCTGAAGTATGTAACTGAGGTGGTTCAATCACCTCCGACAGCGCTGGAGTCACGGCTTTATATATCGTGGGAGCAAACGCTGTTGCTGTCAAGATAAATAAATCCGCTCTGCAGCTGAATGGCGTACCTGAAAACAAAAAAGTGGTTAACAATAAAAAAACAAAGTATAAAAAAATTGCATACCTATAAAGCAAACATGATAAAAACATAACAATAAAACATTGCAGTATAGAATACAATAAAAAAGAGCAGAACAATAGAGAGAGAGAACAATAAAACGACAACTATTTTTGTTTTTTTTATTTTATATTTTTTTTGTATTTTTATTTTTTTATTTATTTTTTTTTTTAACACTTTTTTTAGTAACTTTAACTTTTAACTGTAACTGTACCAGGTTTGGGTCTCTCAAAATGCGATGGCATCTTGGGAGACCCTGTGTTAGTGTGCCTAGTCTGTGCCGTGCTGAACCCTACGCTAATACTCCACTAGTGTATGGTAGCGTTCAAAACATTCACCAATGCATAGACCAGGATTGTCAGGACAGGAGGGACAACAATACCGGGTGTCACGCCTAAATCCGCGCTTGCTGCAGACACGACATCTTTTTTGGGGGGCTCGTTGGGTAGGGGTACTCTGGAGGACATAAGGAAAATGCCTCCTATGCAGCCGGCTTACTGCATTTGGATTGGGATGGTGAGGTGGAGCACCATCTGGAAACAGAAGGGCTCTGACGATCTCTTCCTGGAATTTAAGGAAGGATCCAGTCCGTCCTGAAGCTCTGTATAGCACATCAGCATTCAGCAAAGCCAATTGAAATAAATAGACACTTTTTTGTACCAGCGTCTGGCCTTACGGGCAACTAGGTACGGCGCCAACAACTGGTCGTTGAGGTCCACCCCTCCCATATTAAGGTTGTATTCGTGGACACAGAGGGGTTTCTCCACAACACCAGTCGCCGTAGTAATTTGGGTCGTCGTGTCTGCATGAAGGGAGGTAAGAACGAAAACATTCTTATTGTCCCTCCACTTCATAGCGAGCAAATTATTATACTGCAAGCAGGCTCTCTCCCCCAGCCTAAGACGGGACTCTACAAGCCACTGGGGAAAGCCCCGGCGATTAGGTCGCACGGTGCCACATGCTCCAATCTGATGATCAAACAAGTGACTAAAAAGTGGCACGCTCGTATAATAATTGTCCACGTACAAGTGGTACCCCTTTCCGAATAAGGGTGACACCAAGTCCCACACTATCTTGCCAGCGCTTCCTATGTAGTCAGGGCAGTTTATCTGCTCTACGTGACTATCTTTGCCCTCGTAAACCATAAATCTACATGTATAGCCTGTGGCCCTGTCACAGAGCTTATACATCTTGACCCCGTATCTGGCACGCTTGCTGGGAAGGTACTGTTTGAATGACAAGCGGCCAGAAAACTTAATCAGGGACTCATCAACGCAGACAACTTGATGGGGAGTAAACAAGTCTGCAAAACGTTGGTTGAAGTGGTTTACGAGGGGCCGAATTTTGTAGAGCCGATCGTATGCAGGGTCTCCACGAGGACGACAGAGTTCATTGTCGTTGAAGTGCATGAACCGCAAAATCTGCTCGTATCGTGCCCTGGTCATGGAGGCAGAGAACACGGGCATATGGTGAATTGGGTCAGTGGACCAATATGACCGCAACTCACTCTTTTTGGTTATGCCCATGAGGAGGGAAAGGCCCAGAAAGATCTTAAATTCGGAGACCGTAATTGGTCTCCAATCTCTGGCAAGGGAGGACTGGGGAATAGTGGCGATGTGTTGACCAGCGTACAAATTGCTTTGGTCCACAATAGATCTATAGAGATCTTCGGTGAAAAACAGCGAATAAAAATCCAGTGGCGTAAAGTCAACTGTTTCCACCTGAATTCCGGGTTGGCCAGTGAAAGGGGGAAGTATGGGTGCTGCAGAAGTGGTGGGTTCCCAATTCGGATTGGCGAATGCAGCAGGAAGGGCACTATGGGCACGACGGGCCTGTGTTCGTCTTCTTGGTGGCAGCGGGACACTACTTGTGCTTGCCACCTCGCCAGCTTGAACTGCACTTATGGGACTCGCCACGTCACCATGTGATACTGCAGTGCTGGATGTACGACCAGGGTGTACTAGGCCGCTGGTGCTTGCCAGTTCACCAGGAGTAGCGGCACTAGTACTTCTCTGCTCCATACGAGAGCCCTGCGGTTCTTGCACTTCAAGGACAGAAGAAGTTCGGGGTCTGGTACGCCTGACCCTAGCAGGGACCACAACTCCGTCGTCAGAGCTATCTGTCATGGAGCCGCTGTCCTCTACAGGTTCGTATTCTGAGCCTGAACTTGACAGATGAGTGACTTCCTCTTCACTATCTGTCATACTGAGAAACGTGTAGGCCTCTTCACTAGTGTACCTTCGATTTGCCATTTTGGCCTCTAAATTTAGGGGTAAACTAGTGAGACTCACAGGCAAAAAAGCTCCTGACTGTTAGCGACTGATTCAAAACGCTACAAAAAAACTGTTAGCGATCGCAGGGATCAGGCCTGACTCTGCGAACGCTGCAGTTATGTGTGCTTAGTGTTTTGTAAGTGTCAGTTATCGATCGATACTGCACTTGGGTGGGCTGGGCCGAGGGGCAAAACGCAGGTGCTAGCAGGTATCTGGGCTGATCCCGCTAACACTGTGTTTCAGGGAACCCTAAACTGCTGGGGAGTATAGATCTGATCGGATCAGATATCGATCCGTTCAGATACTATAGCACTAAGGGAGGTGTATGCTGCGTGCGTGGGTTTTAGCGGTACTGGCGCTAACCTGACGCTGCCTGGGGCGACGCAGACCTTATCAGATCCTAAAAAAACTTAACTTATATCACCGCCGGGCAATTAGGGGGTTAAACCTTTATAAGGTAATAAACGGCGGGTGCCCTAAAACTATAATAAACTATAATAAACTGTTATAAACTATAATAAACTACAAAAAACAAACTAGCTAACCAGCGTCACCCGTAACACTTATACGGTGATCGCTGGTGAAAGGGTTAACTAGGGGGCAATCAAGGGGTTAAAACCTTTAGCAGGTAGTATATGGGGGTCCCTGTCGCTATAAAACACTGACAGCGAACCTATATACTTACCTCCCTAACTAGCGTCACCTGTGTCACTAATACAGCGATCAGAAAAACGATCGCTTAGCGACACTGGCGACGGGGGGTAATCAAGGGGTTAACTTTTATTAGGGGAGGGTTAGGGGGGTACCCTAGACCTAAAGGGGGCTAACCTAACTGCCCTAACACTTGTAACTGACACAAACTGACACCAATGCAAAAAAAAAAAAAAACTGCTATTGGTGTCAGAGTGACAGGGGGTACAGGGGGGTGACTGGGGGGTGAAAAGTGTGCCTGCGTGTTCTACTGTAAGTGTAGTGTTGGTGCACTTACTTGGATGTCTTCTCTCCTCTACGCCGGGACGAAAAGACCGGCTCGAGGAGGGATGACATCACTTCCTTTCCCTCTGTTTACATTACAGAGGGAAAGGAAGCGTTTTCATTCGCCGGGAGCGATCGGGAGGGGGTGGCCAACAATGGATGGCCTCCCCCTCACCTCTCATCGCCCGCGAACGAGAGCCGACCGCCTATGGCACCGGGGGGGGTCCGATCGGACCCCCCACCCGCGGGAGGCAGATCACGTACGGGTACGTGATTCTGCCTGCCCGTGCCATTCTGCCGCCGTATATATGCGTTAGGTGGTCGGCAAGTGGTTAAACATATGGATACAAATAAAAATAAAATTCAGGACATAGAAATGATTCTATATATACATCCGATAGCAGTTGTATAGAGTTTGCATATAGAAGAATTTAGTGTGAAACAGAGAGTGATGTATCACACTACCCAATACGGTCACCCTAAATGGCCACTCGGATATGGGGTAGTGGAATTTCCGACGCGTTTCAACATTAAGCAGAATCAAGTCTTCTTCAGGGAAACTACATCACAATCTAAACAATCAGAAAAAATCAAATCAAAAAATCATACTGTTACAATTTGTACATATATGCACCATACAAATCTCCTGCATTGGTTGGATTCTCTAGTGACTTACGTTCTCCCAAGGCAACCTGGGTTGAGCATGATGTACGCCAAGGGTCAGAGATACCCCACACCAAAGATGGCCTGGACTGTCCTATTAATCTACAAGGCGGCTGGATATGTAATCAAAAAATCCCAACATATGGCGTCCTCATCCTTGAAAAGTTAATGGCTGTCTGTAATAGGGCAGAGAATAAACATAAGTGGTATCCTTCAATGAACTGCAGGCCACCCCGCCAGTAAATACCACTTAAAAAGTCCCCCCTTAAATAGAAAGCCAGGCATAAAGTATGGACCTCCCAGATAGGGAGATCCCGTTTCTTCTAGGTATGTAATGAGACACTTACTATTAAGTAGATCGCCTAGCTTGGAAAGGGGAGGATTCATGAAGCCAGAGCCAGCGGTAGCCCAGATATCCACAGGAGGATGTCTCGGGAAGAATGGCGCCATTAGCCGTCTCTGGCGTCCTATATATGGTGGTGTGGGTCGGCTGGTGGGCGGAGGCAAGGCGCCGCGCTATCCAATAGCGCGGCTTGCAAGTGATTGCTGCTGTCAGGAGAATCCAGCGTAAGGATGCTGGATGCTACCTTGGCAACCAGCTCCGCTCGACGGCCCACGCATGCGCGACGTGATGACGCACATCTATTGACGTGCTTCCGCCGCGTGGTTTGATACGCGGCTCGCCCGTGTTCATTACCATGGGAGCATTCGACGTGAGGACGCCGGACGCTGCCAAGGCAACCAAATCTGCTCAGAGGCCTGCGCGTGCGCGATATGATGCCGCGCACCCAGTGATTGCCTCCGTAGCGGTGTGTCTAAAAATGGAAAGGTGGGATGCTCCTGGAAAACAGCCACCATAATAGAGAGGGACCTCTGTGTCCATGACTACAATCTTAACATAAGAGGGGTGGACTTAAATGACCAGATGATGGAGCTGTACTTGGTTTCCCAAAAAGCCAGATGCTTGTACAAGAAAGTGTCTTTATATTTATTCCAATTGGCTCTGTTCTTTACAAAGCGTCAGAAGTGGATTCTTCCTAAAATTTCAAGAAGAGATCATCACAGCCCTTTTGTATCCAGAAGGTGCTGTGACCCAAACTCCCAATCCAGGTGCAGTGAGCCGGCTGCATGAGAGGCATTTTCCAGATGCCATTCCTGGTACCCTGACCCAAAAGTCACCCCAAAAAAGATGCGTCTGTAGCAGACACAAGAAGAGACACCCATTTTTTTCTGTCCTGGCCAACCTGGTCTCTGCCTTAAGGACTGCTTCCATCACTACCACACACTAGTGGCGTTAGGGTACAGCACGGCACAGTCTAGAGCATACGTAAACCCTCACATATATCTGTAGGGAGATGTAGGTTGTCTAGGGATATTTTTAGACCCTCGATAAGTCTGCATAAGGTGTACCTTACAATCCCCACAGGCCTGTGAGATTAGCCCATTAAGACAATGATAAAAAAAAATGGACAAAGTCTTGCCGAGAAAATCTAATCTTTATTCTTTGGTGTGAAAATTTAAAGGGGGCTTTCAGAAACTACCGCCCCTTGACCGCGTCATACAAATTATCCAATAAAATACAGAAACAATTTATGACAAAAGTGAGACTAATTATTTTTGAGAAATCACGTGCTTTACGGGAAACGAAACAATAAAGATAACAGGGATGTGAGAAACGAAACTAGATTACATTACACACTTAGTAATATGTGAAATAGAGTACAGGGAAAAACACAAAATGGAAACTAAATTATAAAATGGATGTGGTTAAGCTAAATATTCCTTCAATCCCCTCTTAGATCATATAAGATGATCTCTACATTCTATCCAGTGTTCTAGTACTTCTTTGGGATTGTGGCATAGATTGCCTGATGATTCTTCGTGTATGCCATGTAGGATAGAACCTTATCAGGAGATTGAATGCGTGCATTTATGCAGGTACAACACTTAAAACAGAGGTAAAGAATCAGAGCAAGGATAAATATCATAACAATGACAAGGCAAATGTATTTTAACCATGAAAATATACCTCCAAGCCCAAATCCTGCAGTGTGGTGTCGTGTCCCAGAGTGAAAGAAGTGGCCATCTCAACCACCATCGCACAGGACGCTAGAGCTCTGAGACACACGGGCATGCCTTGAACCTGCACCAGGACCATCTTTGAGAAAAAAGCTACAGGGCGCAGTCTCCCACCATGTTCCTGGGCCAGTACTCCCGCCATGGTTCTGCAATTTTCCCTGGCAAACAAGTGAAACATTTTGCCATATTCAGGTAGGCCAAGGCTCGGGCTGGTAACCATTGCACATTTCAACATGGCAAAAGCGTTTAACATTTCATCAGACCATTTTACAGTATCAGACATTTCAGAGAGGGTTGCTTGTCTCAATATATTGTCATAGAGAGAACAGTCAGGTATCCATTGGCGGCAGTAACCAATCATTCCAAGAAAGGTGAGCATGTCTTTCTTGGTAAGTGGGCGGGGCAGACCCACAAGAGCGGCAGCTCTCCTGTGACTGACTTTCCTAACTCCCGGAGACAGCACAAACCCTAGGTACTCAACCTCCTGTTTACACCATTGTAACTTTCTTAGACACTTTGTGACCACACACATTCTTTAATCCGGCTTTTGCAAGGGGTGATGTGGATTAATCCACCAGTTAAATCACCTTTGAGCCCTTGGGACTTGAACTTACTTTTATCAGTGTTACAAAAACAGCCATTTGAACCGATACAGCATATTTCCTTAGTCCTTATGACAAGGAAGTTAGTGTTCTTGGTTGCTATATACTCAGCAAGGAGGGTTTCAGAATTGGCTGCTCTTTCTTGTAAAGCCATATTTGATTAAACATGAGGACAGAGTGGTGTTGCACCCTCATCCAGATCTTTTGCTAAAAGTGGTCTCAGGTTTCCACCTGAACCAAGATATTGTCCTGCCATCGTTTTTTTCAAAACCATGTTCCAGGGAAGAAAAGTCACTACATTGTCTTGATGTGGTGAGAGCAGTGAAAATCTATTTAAAGACAACTGCTCAGATTCGAAAGACTGATGTCTTATTTATTCTGCCAGATGGTCCTAAGAAAGGACAGGCAGCGTCAAAATCCACTGTTGCTAAGTGCATTCGGCAAGTTATAATTCAGACTTATGATTTAAGGGGAAAAATTCCTCCTTTTCAAGTCAAAGCGCACTCTGCCAGGTCCGTTAGTGCTTCTTGGGCAGTGCGTCACTAGGCCTCCATGGCTCAGATCTGCAAGGCCGCAACTTCAGTACATACATTCACAAAATGTTATCAGGTGGATGTAAGGAGGTATGAGGATATCGCCTTGGGACACAGTGTGCTGCAGGCAGCAGTATAAGTCCTCAAGTCTGGGGGTGCCCTATGGGTTGTCTCTCACTCCCCTCAAATAGCATTGCTATGGGACGTCCCATAAACTTATTACTTAGGCTCTGTGTCCCATGATGTACGATAAAGAAAATAGGATTTTCATAACAGCTTACCTGTAAAATCCTTTTCTTGGCGTACATCATGGGACACAGAGGTCCCTCCCCTCTTTTTGGGGTTTAAGTATATTGCTTTGCTACAAAAACTGAGGTACTCCTGGAAGGAGGAGGGGTTATATAGGGGAGTGAACTTCCGGTATTGGGTATACCAGTGTCCATCACCTGAAGGTGGCCTATAACCCATTAAGTTATTAGGCTCTGTGTCCCATGATGTACTCCAAAAAAAGGATTTTACAGGCAAGCTGTTATAAAGATTCAATTTTTTTGTCAGAAAATTACTTAGAACCCTCCAAACATAATTTTTTTTTCCAGACACCCTAGAGAATAAAATGGTGGTCGTTGCAATACTTTGTCACAATGTATTTGCGCAGCGGTCTTACAAATGCAATTTTTTGGTAAAAAATACACTTGTTTTGGATTAATTATTTTTTATATTGTGAAATTTAATGTTACGAATAAGTTGATACCTAACATGTCATGCTTCAAAATTGTGCCCGCTCGTTGAATGGCGACAAACTTTGACCCTTAAAAATCTCCATAGGTGACGTTTAAAAAAATTCTACAGATTACCAGTTTTGAGTTAGAAGAGGTCTTTTGCTAGAATTTTTGTTCTCTAACGATCGCGGCGATACCTCACGTGTGTGGTTTGAACACTGTTTTCATATGCAGGCACAGCTTACGTATGCGTTCGCTTCTGTACGAGAGCTTGGCAGGATGGGGCACTTTAAAATTTTTTTGTTTATTGTTGATTTTACTTTATTTTTACACTGTCCATTTAAGAAAACAAATTTGGGTCTCTTTTTTTATTCCTATTACAAGGAATGTAAACATCCCTTAGAAAAAATCATGACAGGACCTCTTTAATGTGAGATCTGGGGTCAAAAAGACCTCAGATCTCATATTTACACTTTAATGCAAATAAAAAAGTGTTTTTTTTTTTTTTTTTTTTTTTTCAATAAAAAAAATTTCCCCTTTAAGACCATTGGGCGGACGTGAAGTTTGACATTGCTTCTGTCATCCAATGGTATGGAGCCGAGTGGGGGCCATCTTTCTCTCACCCGGCTCCATGTTACTGAGGGGAGAGGACCCGATCATCTCCACCGATACCAAAGTCTCCGCTATGGGAGGGGGGGCACCTCTCCAGCCGCCGATAAAAGTGATCTTGCGCCGAATCAGCTGCAGAGACCACTTTTATCTGAAAGCAGACCGCCCGCTGTTTATAACGATACCGGGTTTATGCCAGCTATCTGCTGCCATAACAATGGTATTCCACGTTAAACAGCCGCCGTAATGACAGCGGGCGGTCCGCAAGTAGTTAAAATGGAAATTGGTATTGTTTTTTTAAAACCTAAAAATTCACTTTTTTATCTAATGCAAGTTTCTTTTTAAAGTGATCTTTTTTTTGTGAATGTTATTACATTCACAAAAATATTGGTCACTTTAAAAAGAAGCTTACATTAGGTTAAAAAATGTTGTGTTTTAAGTGTTGCCTATCCCCCAACTGAAGGACTTTTATGCTTTAGTTCTCAGGTTCCTGCATCAGATCCTGGACATTCAGGTACAGCGCCGACTTCACGAAGAGCAAGTATTGCTTTACTGGGGAAGCCTTCAATTCTCACAGAAGACGACTTTGATGAACTCATTTGGGATATCTCAGATGGTAAACTAGATGATGAAATTGATCTGGATCCCAGCAAAGATGAGGATGATCTTCTAATGGAATTGTCGGAAATGATAGACAGCTGATCCTTCCAACAGCCTTATTCCCTGTAGAAAATCTTCATAGATTGTTAATGAATGGGTTACCGAATCCTCCTTCGTTCGCATTCAGCAAGGTCTAAAATTAAACCAGCACCATTATTTTTGGAGACTTAATGTTTTATTTGATTGGATGAATATCCTTTATTCTGCTAGAATAACAAATGCTGATTCACAATCCTCTTCTAAGAGATTTGTCTACTAGATAAACTGATAACATTTATTTTGGTTTGTGTTTCTGTTTCTAAATTTTTGCATTTCACGTATTCAAATTTTTACCAAGTTCAATTATTAACTTTTATACCTTTCAGAATGCTGACAACTTATTTTTGGCAGGAGCTTTGGCAGTAATTGCAGCATATGGTGCAATTTAGAGAGTTCAAAACCCTACCTAAACTTAGTACTTATTTAAATACACATTTCTACTTATTAAATTTGTTATGATACTGACTGGATCAGTGGTTAAGTCAAATCGGTTTTCAGTTGCAAACGGTCCAGTCCATACCCATTGTGTATCCATTTGCTAACCCATGAGTAAAAGTCTGGCCAAAATAGCCATTTTTAAAGCGTGTATATATTTGACTTTTATATGTTGAAAAAAATCTGAAAGTTTGCTTTAAGTAGTAATATGGCAAAAAGTTAGATGTGTAACAAATGTAATCACTTCTTCTTGAAAACTGTTCTTTAATTTAACAAAGTATTGTAAAGAAGTACAAATTTTTTTCATTAGTTTAGTATTAACTTTCCCTTGCATGGTTCAGCCGATTCAGCAAAACCATTTTGTACTGTTTTACATGGGAAGTCTGTGAAGGCTGTTGTTTCATTACTCATTCTCACTCAATAATGGCTTAATATTGTTTATTATGTTATGTTTCTTGTAAAATGTTTTATGTAGTTAGATCTGGTTTAGCTATGTGATCTCAGTTTAGATATTTATTGATTTGTATCAATTAACACAAAAAAAAAAAAAAAAAAAAGAAGCTGAGTCATTTGCAACAGACCATTATGTACACTCATTAGCAAGTAGAGCTTATAGGCCCTAACCCATAGAGATAAGAATAAAGAACATTTGGTATACAGGTAACAACAATTTGGTAACAGGTGCAACATTTACGTTGTTATGTTTTGACTAAGCTTAGCCCAGATAAGGGGGTATTGGCCTTCTTTCATGTAATGCATGGACACTAAGGTGACACTTTCAATTCCCAGTGAAATATAAGTTGAAAGTAACTCTATTCATAGAGGCTGCTGCAAGCTGTTGAGTGTTTCCTTTTTAGTTGTCAATGGTCTCTTCAAATAGTAGTGCTGAACATTGTAAGCAAAAACTAAATGCTACAGAGCTGCCTCATGTGGTCAATTAAACACCCAGCTTAGGCCACGTAAATAGACTTTGTACCAATAGCCCCCTTTCTTCTATTTTATTCATCTTCTCTAGTTTCCTGTTCTAGCAGACTTTGACAGATACTTCCCCTCTCTTTCTCTGCAGTACAAGAGCATATGAGTACACTTGTGATGAGTAGTGTGACCTTTACACATTGTGCACTATAATTGTGAGGACAGAGCATTTAAACTAAGAGAAAAGGGATTCTCTCAGCAACTTTCCTACTTCTCTGACAATATTTGACCCCATTATTCAGATATGCATTCCAGTGGCTATCATCAGTCCCAGTATCATACCAGCTCAGTGTTATGCCCAGATTTAAATATTCACTGTATATCCATTCTGCTCCACAGTTGTGATACCAGTGCCCCAGATTTGAATATTCATTGAGGATTCACAGCATTGGTGGTAGAGGGATCTGATGTCACCTTGGTTCAGGGCCACAGGACTGGTTTCTGTAACTTCTCTGTCACAAACAAGATATCATTGGGATAGTGGACATGAATCATTGGGATTTAGCCTGCGCACTGGATGGCAATATATTGGAAGAGCGCTCCCATGCAGGCTACATCTGCCCTAGCGCAGAGAAGCACAGACAAAGATCTTGGAAAGCATGTAATACAGGACTCACTGGAATGAGTGCACTTGGGTGCTCGTCTTACAGGCATGTATGACACAGAATACCAGTAAGAAGTACTTACTGCACTGGGGTGCAGGGCTCATAGGGAAACAGGTAGCATCAGTTGGATGCTGAGCTTACAGAAACATAGAGGTAACCATGTACTGTTACCTCTGTGTTTCAGCATCATGAAAGTGCATGGGGGCCCAGGTATACATTTACACAGAAATACAGATAAGGTACATAAGGAGTCTAGGATAGGAAGGATACATATTGGTAGTGTCTGGGGAAAACCCAGCCTGCCCACACATACCACAAAGGTGAGGGGCCTTGAAAGGGCTGAGGCTCAGTCTGGTCTTCAGAAGGTGGAAATACGTTGCACTGCAGGCATTTCCAGGTTGCGGTTCTTGGACTCACCCAAACAGGCAGCTACTGGGAACTAATACGTTGCACTGCAGGCATTTCCAGGTTGTGGTTCTTGGACTCACCCAAACAGACAGCTACTGGGAACTAAGATAAGCAGATAAGAATTCACCAGATTAGAAATTAACTGGGAGACACTGAAGCAGACTGCAGACACAATAGCATGCAGGAAATCACAGGGGTGCTAAAAGCTGTCAAAAGTACACAAGGTAAACAGAGGCACAAGAACACTGGCAACAGGTACATGGATACTGCAGGAACACACTGGGGGCAGACTAAGAACTAAGACTGGGGGTACTGAGATCACACTGAAAGGCACTGGGCGATGCTTACAAACAGACACTAGGATCAAGGGGGGTCCAGCCACAGGACCACAAGGAAAATATAGGTCACTAGGAGTTTCTCAAAGCCTAGAACGCTAGGAGTCTTGGGTCACAAGGAATATTCGCAGGAAGCCAGGGACACTATTTAAATTCTACACTAGGAATCTTCTCTGCTTAGAAAGATGGGGGACTATTGTATACTAAACTACTTGGAAATCACTTGGAAAAAAGCTGGCACCTCATCGGTGCCCATCAGTGCCCGTCACTGAAGAAAAAACGTAATTATTTACAAAAATTTTTAACAGAAACAAGGAAAACCTTTTTTTTTTTTTCAAAATTTTTGGTCTTTTTTTATTTGTTGCGCAAAAAATAAAAATTGCAGAGGTGATCAAATACCACCAAAAGAAAGCTCTATTTGAAAAAAAGTACACAAGGTAAACAGAGGCAAAAGAACACTGGCAACAGGTACATGGATACAGCAGGAACACACTGGGGGCAGACTAAGAACTAAGACTTGGGGGTACTGAGATCACACTGAAAGGCACTGGGCGATGTTTGCAAACAGACACTAGGATCAAGGGGGGTCCAGCCACAGGACCACAAGGAAAATATAGGTCACTAGGAGTTTCTCAAAGCCTAGAACGCTAGAAGTCTTGGGTCACAAGGAATATTCGCAAGAAGCCAGGGACACTATTTAAATTCTACACTAGGAATCTTCTCTGCTTAGAATGATGGGGGACTATTGTCTACTAAACTACTTGGAAATCACTTGGAAAAAAGCTGGTACCTGATGCTAGGAAAACCATCTATTGCTCAAACAAAGCCAAAAGGTAATGAGCCCAGCTACAGTTGTATAGTTGGTAAGGGTTGGGGAGTGTGTGTGTGTGGCTACTGATTTCCATATCCCTTTATATTGTGTTCACTAAAAACAACTAAAGGTTTTTAAACGTATCTAAACTCACCGCTCTGTCATTAAAGAATCCCTTACACATGACGTGTCTTTTTTTAAGAGACCCAAGATTAACCACTTTCCGCCCGGCCTATAGCAGAATGACGGCTGGGCGGTGGTTCAGTTATCCTGACTGGGCGTCATATGATGTCCTGCAGGATAACAGCCGCCGAGCGCCCCTGGGAGCGCGCAATGCGGCGATCGATGGTGCAGTCTGACACACCGCTACACCGATCTCGGTAAAGAGCCTCCGAAGGCTGATCACGATGTAAACAAGAAGAGCCGTTGATCGGCTTTTCCTCACTCGCATCTGACAGACGCGAGTAGAGGAGAGCCGATCGGCGGCTCTCCTGACTGGGGTCTGTGCTGATTGTTTATCAGCGCAGCCCCCCCTCTGATGCCCACACTGGACCAACAGGGAAGCCGCCAGGACCACCAGGGAAGCACCTAACGTGGATGGCTAGGTACATCCCCCATGGCCATCCACATGTGCAAATTAATGCCCAACATATGCCAATCAGTGCCCACAAATGGGCACTGACTGGCACCTCTATGGCACAAATAAAATCAGTGATGCCCAGCAATGCCACCCATCAGTGTCATCCATCATTGTCCATCAGTGCCACCTATAAGTACCCATCAGTGCCGCCTACGAGTGACCATCAGTGCCCCATACCAGTGCCACCTCATCGGTGCCCATCACTGAAGAAAAAACGTAATTATTTACAAAAATTTTTTACAGAAACAAGGAAAACCTTTTTTTTTTTCAAAATTTTTGGTATTTTTTTTATTTGTTGCGCAAAAAATAAAAATTGCAGAGGTGATCAAATACCACCAAAATGATAGGTACAAAATGATAAAAAAAATTGGGTACAGTGTAGCATGATCACGCAATTGTCATTCAATTTGCGACAGCGCTGAAAGCTGAAAATTGGCTTGGACAGGAAGGTGTATAAGTACCTGGTATTGAAGTGGTTAAAACGTTTCCTACTAGTGCTACAGTCCCCATTTAAAGATTTGTATTTCACTATCATATCCCCTAAGTGTTGCTTCTGTAGAGAGAATGTTTGTAGTTGTTCCTCATAACTGAGGTCCTCCAGCTCTGTTGCCCTTCTCTGTTCAAGGACATCCTTCTTCATGTTTGGTGACCAGAACTGGACAGCATATTCATGATGTGGATTAACCTGAATTTTGTAAAGTGGTACAATTCTTAATCTCTTGAGTAAATACCATTTTTAATGTATACTAATAGTCTGCTGGCCGTGCTTGCTGTAGCTTGGCATTGCGTGCTATTGCCTAGTCTGTCATGTTCTCTGTTCCCCCATAGGTTCTTCCCCTACAGTGTAACTTGCCTGCACATTTTAGCACCCAAGTGCATGACTTTACATTTTCCTTTATTGAACCTCATCTGCCACATTTGTATATATATTTTCCGACCCGGGTAACCATATAGCATCTGGCACCTCATCCCAAAAGATCGAATATATTGGAAGAAGATTGGAGTGGGATTAGAATTGTGCCAGACAAGAGGTAATGAAAACATCACTTTTATTGTAGACTCATGTCTACAATAAAAGTGATGTTTTCATTACCTCTTGTTAAAATATGATCAAATAAAATCACTCATTATACATCTCCATTATGGTGGTCAAACAAGTGAGATTCCAAATAGGTGGTGGCTAATTGATCCTGTTATCCTGACATGTTTCGCCAGCAATGGCTTCATCAGGGTATTTGAAAACCACAAGAAAGCATGTAAAAAAACTAAACAGAAAAATTTAAGAGTACAATATTAGAAAAATAATATACATGTATAAGTATAGATACAGCGATTATGAATACAAAAAGGATGTACATAATTTGCCATTGTCCACCCATTCCCAAAGCTTACCCCGGCAAGCCCCCAGGCATGATTGCACCATGTGACCACAGAGGGCAACACAACGACCTGGCTAACAACAAAAAGAATCATCTAGGAAGGCAGATAACTACTGTATAAATAAATTTATATATATATAAAAATAAAACACTGGGTAAAACACCATAATGCATATAGCATTGGTGCATAAAACGCAACTCTGGTATTTTTTATTTTAGTAATCCATAGGATTTACTTACCTGGAGAACAATATACAGAGTAAGCACAAGTGGGCACCTGCATATAAGTGAGCAAGTATCTGGACTAGATAGATTGGTTTTGCTGGGACACAAAAGGAAGGAGGAATAGTACACTTACTGATGTTGCCTCTTATCTTCAAAGCAATATATGATCCATAATTTAAGGCAGAGATGAAAAATTCCCTTTTCAATGGAGTCATTAAATATGGTATATATTAATTATATATTCAATCAATTATTTTGTTTCCTTTCCACTATTAAACATCGATAAATACAAGGACTAATGTCTCACAATAGTAAATAATTTAGGAGAAAAAAAAACAAAAGAGATACTGTATCTATCAAGATAAATAGAAGCCAATCATAGATGGATAAATATAATAGAAAAATATGGTCTAACAGTCTTAGAGAGATGTATAAAGCAAAAGGCGATAGTCTATTTATATATTAGACCTGATCGTATACTGGTCTTAAAAGCAAGAGAGAGAAAGCTGTCTCATCACGGATACTTTAAACAATTTTGCACAGCAAAGGAATAACGTTCAGCAGGTCGCCCTCAATCCCTGGCTGTTCTCATGCCAGAGGAGCCGGCTTTATGTGTCCTCCATTTGACTGGTGTGATTGGCCAAATGCGGATGTGAGGGCACCACTGCGCATGCGACAGAGTCCCAGATCAGTCTCCGTACTGCATTGCCCAAAATGCCTAGCAGAGGGGTGTGACCAGCGATGGCGATGATGGTCAGAGGACCGAGTCGTCATATCGTCATGGGAACACTTATCTCATCAACACATCCCATCATTGGCCAATCGGGCAAGGGATGCATCACCGTCCAAAGGACAGTGTGCCAAGGATCAGATGGACACTATGGGATGCTGGGGACATCTGAAAGGCAGACACTGATCGCAGCACAGCTTAGCAAATAGGGCACTGACTGGATAAACCATCAGTGCCCTGGGCGTCCATATGGTCGCATATTGCACCCACTATCTCACCAGGCACCGAACAGGGCAGAAAGCATAGGACAAAACAGAGCATTCTATAGGATGGACATGGGACTGGAGATCACATATCGAGTTCCCACATAGAGTGATAGACAAGGCAAATGAGTACCAAGAAACAAAAAGTACAAAATTATAATATAATCAAAAATTCATATATACAGTATCTATAGCCGATATCAATTAAGCATATATCTCTGTATACATATATCCATAATACAATAAAAAGGAGAGAAAAAACAAAACATAACAATAAACGTGTAGCAAATATTGTTAGATTGATGACTAAAGCATAATGTTGGCTAACTGGCCTACTGTAGGACAGGACACAGGGAGAGAAAACACATAACCATATCAAATTAAAGAAAGGGCTTAAAACCTAGTTTCATTAAATCCAGGATATTCAGTGGCTTTTAGATTATAGATCTAGTGAGCCTCTAATTGTAACAATGTTTGATCAACACTGCCACCTCTAGCGTGTAAGGGTATGTGTTCCAGGGCCATAAATTTATTCATGTTTAGTTTAAAGTTATGGTATATGCCCACGTGCAAGCTACTAAGCCGTCTCCATCAATCGTTTGCGTATTTTATATAATCTCCTATAAAAAAGGGCCCTTAGTTTTCCCTATATAGAAGCCACCGCAGAGGCATTTGGCTAAATATATTACTCCTACCGTCTGGCAAGTTACTCTGTACTTGATGGAATGAGTACAGCTATTAGGCCACATTGCTGCCCGCCTCCCTATTTTAGCTAGGTCTCCTTGTAAAATTTCTATATCTTGCAAGTTTGGTATTGTCCCCAAACACTGAGATTGAACTAATTATTTCAACCTCTATATTGTTTATGGACAAATTAAAAGGCAAAAAGTTCTTTTGGCCCTACATTTCCTGTGGGTCACAGGAGTGCACATAGTTCTACACTCCTGTTACTCATGTGACTAAAGCCAGCTGTCGGATGATGTCACTTTAAATGTCGGGATTAACCATACCCTACTAGCAGCTGGCTGAGCCTCTCAGCATGGCACTCCTGCCCTCTCGACAAGGTAGACAGTGACCGTCAGGATTTTTGCAAACACTTTAGCTTTGGAATTATAAAGAGAAATGGGACAGTAGGAGGTGCACAGTTGAGGATCTTTTCTGGCTTTGGGGATGACTGCAATTACACTACTGCTAGCACTAGGAGACATCGAGACAGGGAGGGATCCAACTTCTAATGCTTTAGTCAGAGTCCGATGTAGATGATAGAGTCAGAGAGTCAACATATGTTTTGAAAAACTGGATGGGAAGGCCGTAGAGTTTTATTGGATTGCAATTCTGCAATGATGGATTGAACTTCATCTAGAGAGAGCGACTTCTCACAGTTTTCCCGTTGAGCTGCAGAAAGCATAAGGAACCTCAATAGTATCTAGATAACAAAGTAGACTAACTGGGTCAAAGGTGCATCTGGAGGTGTTTAAGGTATTCAGAGAAACGCTGGTTGTTGCTGAGTGAGTCCTGCAAGAGCATACCATCCTGAGCTTGCATACAAGCAATAGTAGTGAGAGGAGTCTGCTCTCTTGCTAACCATACGCAAGAATCAAAAATACGCTGTTTCTGGGCTAGTAACCTTTTCCTAGTGCTAGCAGTATGAAGCAGGAGAACTTCTCTAGTGGCTACTAGATTTACAATGATTTACACATCATGATATGCTCAGGAATCAGAGGTAGATGCATAACTAGTTTCAAATGCCTGAGCCGTTTTCTCAGCCCTATTCAACTCTGACCTACACTGGGTTTGTAAGCTTTTTTGATAAGGGTATCGTATTGGCCCTTTTAAAAGTCCTTGAAGGCATCCCAAACCGCTTCTACTGAGGCAGACTCAGAGTTAAGTAACCAGTAATGATCTTTAGTGTCTCCTATAGGCGTTTCCACCTCAGGGAAAGGTGAGAATCGCGGTTTTGGATAGCCTTTGGAGGCTATGCAGAACCAGAATAGCCTCCAAAGCCGTTCCAATGTGGCAGCAGATAAATGTAAGCAGACCAACTGAGGGGCGTGATATGAAATTCCTCTCAGAAGTATGGAGATACTGCATACATCAAGTCTATCTGCGACAGTTTTATGAGTGGCAGAGTGAAAAGTATGGGCTCTCACACATTTTTCCATGTGGCATCAGAATCTTCAAGGTGCATTTCAGGTGGTCAGATGAGACTAAAATTGAATTATTTGGCCTCAACACCAAACAATATGTCCCACGGAAATACTATACAGCTCACCATGCAAAAAACACCATTCCTACAGTTAAGGATGGAGGTAGTAATATCCTGTTATGGGGGTGTTTCTCTGCAACAGAGACTGGAGCACTTGTCCGTTTGGTGGTAGGTAAAACAAGAAATATACAGCTAAATTTAAAAAAAAAAAAAAAAAAAAGATTTTTTTCTTGTACTATTTTGGGCCAGTTTTCCAGATAATAAAAAAATCCCAATTTGTCCTCAAAAAATGTTAAAGTTGCAAAATTGTGGTTGGGCATTAAGATTTGTTTTACCCTTAGGCATGAAGGGGTTAAACTAAGAAGCAATTACACTCCACCATTGCCTCAGGGTAGCCACATCCAGTTGTTTGGTAAACTGGTGGAACAGGATCTGTGTGCCTTATGGGAAAAAAGACAAGGTGATAAAAAAAGAACATGTCCTTTTAATCTCATGTTCCATAAATGTAGGCCACTGGAAAAACTGCAGAATAACAAAAAAATTGATAATCAAACCGATTTCTTGGATGAACACAGAATGTGCTCTCTACATGTCCCACTGTGTTCGTTCAGACTGGAAAGACATGGTAAACATCAGCCACCTGTTTACCGTGTCTTTCTGTTTGTGAATAAACACAATGACATCTACTGTGTTCAGTACATTGCAGTGTTGCAGAGGAGAGGGAAACGGGAGTCTCTGGTGGTTATTTATGAAAGGCAAATCCACTTTGCTCTACAAGTACACTTGTAAGTGCAGTCGCTGTAGATCTGAGGGGAAGCTCTGAAATTAGGGGAAGCTCTGCTGATTTTATCATCCACTCATGTGCAAGCAAAAATGCAGTTTTTTTGGTTTTCCTTGCATGTCCCCCTCAGAGCTACAGTGACTGCACTTGCAAGTGCACTTTCAGTGCAAGTGGATTTGCCTTTCGTAAATAACCACCCCCCCCCCCCCCTCCCCATCTTCAATATCTTCCTTTAAATAAAAATGAAATATCAGGGGTCTTTTTAGATCTCAGATACAGTATTTCCCCCAAGTCTCCTGTACTGCAAAGAAAGTGTGTGTGTGTGTGTCTATATATATATATATATAGACACACACACTACTTTGAAGAAGTATTCATGCCCCTTGAAAGTTTCAAGCAAAATCATAAATGTATTTTAGTAGGATTTTATGTGATAGACCAACACAAAGTGGCACATAATTGTGAAGTAGAAGGAAAATTACAAATACATATCTGAAATGTGGCATGCATTTGTATTCTGCCCCCCTGAGTCAATACTTGGTAGAAGCACTTTTCGCTGTAATTACAGCTGCATGTCTTTTTGGGTGTGCACATCTAGAGAGAATTTTTTCCCATTCTTTTTTGCAAAATAGCTCAAGTTCTGTCAGATTGGGTGGAGAGCATCTGTGAACAGCAAATTTCAAGTATTGCCACAGATTCTCAATTGGATTTAGGTCTGGGCTTTGACTGGGCCATTCTAACACATGAATATGCTATACAGTAAGAGGTAATTTAGTGGGATTTTATGGGTGCCGGGCAAGTAAATTTAGACAAACATCAAGATAAAAAGGTAAATGACATTTTAATGAACATAAACAAAGTTTAAAAATTATTATGCTGGCTATGCATAATACTAGAACAGACCGTGATACATATCAACATAAAGAATGGGGGGGTCACTCAGCACTATAGTCCTGACATGTTTCGCCCATTGGGGCTTCCTCAGGGGATATGTGTTGAGGGACCAAGCTGGATATATCACTGCATAGAACAAAATACAGTTAGAAGCCATTAAAATATTAGCCAAAAATGTATAATTGAAAAAAAAGAAAAATGTTAGCGACTGTCCAAAGCTAAATTGGTCAACTGCCAACTATTGAATAATTACCTGCTGTAACGATAAAACCAGACATAGGAAAACGGACGCTGCGCTGCGCTGTGTTGGGGGCAGTTGGCCACATTATTCTCTTATCTGGCAGACATTGGGCCCACCTAGGCCAACTCCCCCCAACACAGTGCAGTGTCTGTTTTCCTTCGTCTGGTTTTATCGTTACAGCAGGTAATTATTCAATAGTTGGCAGTTGACTAACTTAGCTTTAGACAGTCGCTTACATTTTTCTTTTCCTTTTTTTCAATTATACATTTTTGGCTAATATTTTAATGGCTTCTAGCTGTATTTTGTTCTATGCAGTGATATATCCAGCTTAGTCCCTCAACACATATCCCCTGAGGAATCCCCAATGGGCGAAATATGTCAGGACTATAGTTCTGAGTGACCCCCCATTCTTTGATATGGATCACTGTCTGTTCTAGTATTATGCATAGCCAGCATAATAATTTTTAAACTTTGTTTATGTTCAATAAAATGTCATTTACCTTTTTATCTTGATGTTTGTCTAAATTTACTTGCCCGGTGCCCATAAAATCCCACTAAATTACCTCTCTGACTGTATATGCTACACAGGGATGGTGGTGCCCTCCTTCTGACACTGTCACCTATCCATACCAACCAGCATGAATATGCTATGATCTAAACCAGGGATATGCAATTAGTGGACCTCCAGCTGTTGCAAAACTACAAGTCCCATCATGCTCTGCTTCTGGGTGTCATGCTTGTGGCTGTCAGAGTCTTGCTATGCCTCATGGGACTTGTAGTTCTGCAACACCTGGAGGTCCACATATCCCTGATCTAAACCATTCCATTGTAGCTCTGGCTGTATGTTTAGGGTTGTTGTCCTGCTGGAAGGTGAACTTTCACCGCATTCTCAAGTCTTTTGAAGACTCTAACAGGTTTTCTTCTAAGATTTCCCTGTATTTGGCTCCATCCATCTTCCCATCAACTCTGACCAGCTTCCCTGTCCCTGCTGAAGAAAAGCATCCCCACAACACAGCACCTTCTTCCACATGGTTGCTGTGTCCCCCACATGGCTTCTCGCACACTGCAAACAAGACTTCTTATGGCTTTCTTTCAACAATGGCTTTCTTTTTACCACTCTTCCATAAAAGTCAGATTTGTGGAGTGCACAACTAATATTTGTCCTGTGGACAGATTCTCCCACCTGAGCTATGGATCTCTGCAGCTCCTCCAGAGTTACCATGGGCCTCCTGGCTGCTTTTATGATCAATGCTCTCATTGCCCAGCCTGTCAGTTTAGATGGATGGCCATGTCTTGGTGGGTTTGCAGTTGTTCCATACTCTTTCCATTTTCAGATGATGGATTGAACAGTGCTCTATGAGATGTTAAAAGCTTGGAATTTTTTTTTAATAACCTAACCCTGCTTTAAACTTCTCCACAACTTTATCCCTAACCTGTCTGGTGTGTTCCTTGGCCTTCATGATGCTGTTTGTTCACTCTGGTTCTCTAACAAATTTCTGAGGGCTTCACAGAACAGCTGTATTTATACTGAGATTAAATTACACACAGATGGACTCTATTTACTAGTTTGGTGACTTCTGAAGGCAATTGGTTTCACTAGATTTTAGTTAGGGGTATCCAAGTAAAGGGGTCTGAATACAAATGCACACTTTTTAGATATTTATTTGTAAAACATTTTGAAAACCATTTATATTATCTCATAAATTCCCAATAATATACATTTACGATTTTGGTTGTAAGATGACAAAATGTGGAAAATTTCAAGGGGTAGGAATACTTTTTCAAGGCACTGTATTTACACATTTGCATATGTAAAAAAAAAAGTGAGTTTGTGTGTAATATATATAGAGATAGATTTTATATATCTATATTATACAGTGCTCAGCATAAATAAGTACACCCCTTTTGAAAACTAAGATTTTTTTATCAATATCTCAATATACAAGAACAATTTCCAAAATTTGACAAAACTGAGTCTGAAATAAAGAATTGTTGCACTACCTAAAGATGGCCTAGGCAATAAGAAGATTGCCAAGACCCTGAAACTGAGCTGCAGCATGGTGGCCAAGACCATACAGCGGTTTAACAGGACATGTTCCACTCAGAACAGGCCTCGCCAAAGAATTTGAGTGCATGTGTTCAGTGTCATATCCAAAGGTTTTCTTTGGGAAATAGATGTATGAGTGCTGCCAGCATTGCTGCAGAGGTTGAAGGGGTGGGGGGTGGTCAGCCTGTTAGTGGTCATATGCCGCACACTGCATCAAATTGGTCTGCATGGCTGTCATCCCAGAAGGAAGCCTTTTCTAAAAATGATGCAAAGAAAGCCTGCAAACAGTTTGCTGAAGACAAGCAGACTAAGGACATGGATTACTGGAACCACGTCCTGTGGTCTGATGAGACCAAGATAAACCTATTTGGTTCAGATGGTGTCAAGCGTGTGTGGAGGCAACCAGGTGAGGAGTACAAAGACAAGTGTGTCTTGCCTACAGTCAAGCATGGTGGTGGGAGTGTCATGGTCTGGGGCTGCATGAGTGCTGCCGGCACTGGGGAGCTACAGTTCATTGAGGGAACCAAGAATGCCAACATGTACTGTGACATACTGAAGTAGTTCTTCTTCAGAAATGCAACGGTGGCCTTAGATGTGCGTTTTGGATATCATTGTCATGTTGGAAAAGTGCAAGACAACCAAGGGCACGGAGTGATGGTAGCATCTTTTCTTTCACTATAGAGCAGTACATCTGTGAATTCATGATGCAGCTCTCCAACATCAGCAGCACTCGTGCACCCCCACAGAAGGACACTGCCACCACCATGTTTCACTGTAGAAACCATGCATTTTTCTTTGTACTCCTCACCTTTTGAGGTGCCATACAGTTCTGAAGCCATCAGTTCCAAAAACATTTATCTTGGTATCATCACTCCAGAGTAGAGTCCCAGTAGCCATCTTCTTTTTTTTGGCATGGGCCCTCGTAAATTCTAGGCAGACTTTTTTGTGCATGGGCTTTAGGAGAGGCTTCCTTTGTGGGTGACACCGATGCATGCCATTCCTCTGCAGTGTATGCCATATTGTGTCACAGGAAACAATCACCCAAGTTTGGCTTTCTACTTTAGCTACAGTAATGCAGTGAACTTGCATGGCGATTTTCTTCAACCTTTCTCATCAGAAGATGCTCCTGATGAGGTATTAACTTCCATGGAAGGCCTGGACATCTCTGAGATGGTTGCAGTTCAATCCTTGTTAAATTTTTGTATCACTTTTGCTACAGTATTCTGATAAGTAAAGCTTTGCTGACCATCTTCTAGCCTTCACCTTTCTGGTGACAGCATGAAATGGGAAGATGTTTTCTTTGAGAATCAACTGTCTGCTTATTGAATAATTAGACTTGCCTGTAGTTTAAATCTTGTTAATTAGGCATTTGTTGTCTAAAATGTAGCTTTGCTCCTAAGTGTCGGTTCACACAGCCCTCAAGTCGCCCCAAGTCGGTTGACATTGGGAATTACATTATAGTCAATGAGAGCCGTCTTAACCACTTCAGCCCCGGAAGGATTTACCCCCTTCCTGACCAGAGCACTTTTTACAATTCGGCACTGCGTCGCTTTAACTGCTAATTGCGCGGTCATGCAATGCTCTACCCAAACGAAATTTGCGTCCTTTTCTTCCCACAAATAGAGCTTTCTTTTGATGGTATTTGATCACCTCTGCCGTTTTTATTTTTTGCGCTATAAACGGAAAAAGACTGAAAATTTTGAAAAAAAATGATATTTTCTACTTTTTGTTATAAAAAAAATCCAATAAACTAAATTTTAGTCATACATTTAGGCCAAAATGTATTCGGCCACATGTCTTTGGTAAAAAAAAATGTCAATAAGCGTATATTTATTGGTTTGCGCAAAAGTTATAGCGTCTACAAACTAGGGTACATTTTCTGGAATTTACACAGCTTTTAGTTTATGACTGCCTATGTCATTTCTTGAGGTGCTAAAATGGCAGGGCAGTACAAACCCCCCCCAAATGACCCCATTTTGGAAAGTAGACACCCCAAGGAAATTGCTGAGAGGCATGTTGAGCCCATTGAATATTTATTTTTTTTGTCCCAAGTGATTGAATAATGACAAAAAAAAAAAAAAAATTACAAAAAGTTGTCACTAAATGATATATTGCTCACATAGGCCATGGGCATATGTGGAATTGCACCCCAAAATACATTCAGCTGCTTCTCCTGAGTACGGGGATACCACATGTGTGGCACTTTTTGGGAGCCTAGCCGCGTACGGGGCCCCGAAAACCCAGCACCACCTTCAGGATTTCTAAGGGCATACATTTTTGATTTCACTCCTCACTACCTATCACAGTTTTGAAGGCCATAAAATGCCAAGATGGCACAACCCCCCCCCAAATGACCCCATTTTGGAAAGTAGACACCCCAAGCTATTTGCTGAGAGGCATGGTGAGTATTTTGCAGCTCTCATTTGTTTTTGAAAATGAAGAAAGACCAGAAAAAAAATTTTTTTTTTTTCTTTTTTCAATTTTCAAAACCTTGTGACAAAAAGTGAGGTCTGCAAAATACTCACTATACCTCTCAGCAAATAGCTTGGGGTGTCTACTTTCCAAAATTGGGTCATTTGGGGGGGTTTTGTGCCACCTGGGCTTTCCATGGCCTCCGAAACTGTGATAGGCAGTGAAGAGTGAAATCAAAAATTTACGGCCTTAGAAAGCCTGAAGGCGGTTCTTGGTTTTCGGGGTCCCGTACGCGGCTAGGCTCCCAAAAAGTCCCACACATGTGGTATCCCCGTACTCAGGAGAAGCAACAGAATTTATTTTGGGGTGTAATTTCACAAATCCCCATGGCATGTTTGAGCAATATAACATTTAGTGACAACTTTGTGCAAAAAAAAAAAAAAAAATTTGTCTCTTTCCCGCAACTTGTGTCACAATATAAAATATTCCATGGACTCGACATGCCTCTCAGCAAATAGCTTGGGGTGTCTACTTTCCAAAATGGGGTCATTTGGGGGGG
Source organism: Aquarana catesbeiana (assembly GCF_042186555.1). Classification (NCBI taxonomy): domain Eukaryota; kingdom Metazoa; phylum Chordata; class Amphibia; order Anura; family Ranidae; genus Aquarana; species Aquarana catesbeiana. The sequence continues at coordinate 530,132,385 of NC_133325.1, read as the reverse complement.
TTTGAACTGTCCTGGCATTTTATGCACAACATTTAGAAGCTTATGTCACACATCACCCACTCTTCTAACCACTTGAAGACAAAGCCCTTTCTGACACTTTTTGATTACATGAAAAAATTATTTTTTTTTGCAAGAAAATTACTTTGAACCCCCAAACATTATATATTATTTTAAAGCAAATGCCCTACAGATTAAAATGGTGGGTGTTTCATTTTTTTTTTCACACAGTAATTGCGCAGCGATTTTTCAAACGCATTTTTTGTGGAAAAAACACACTTTTTTAAATTTTAATGCACTAAAACACACTATATTGCCCAAATGTTTGATGAAATAAAAAAGATGATCTTAGGCCGAGTACATGGATACCAAACATGACATGCTTTACAATTGCGCACAAACGTGCAGTGGCAACAAAATTAATACATTTTTAAAAGCCTTTAAAAGCCTTTACAGGTTACCACTTTAGATTTACAGAGGAGGTCTACTGCTAAAATTACTGCCCTCGATCTGACCTTCGCGGTGATACCTCACATGCATGGTGCAATTGCTGTTTACATTTGACGCCAGACCGACGCTTGCGTTCGCCTTAGCGCGAGAGCAGGGGGGACAGGGGTGCTTTTTTTTTTTTTTTTTTTTTTTTTTCTTTATTATTTTTTTGCTTTTTTATCTTATTTTTAAACTGTTCCTTTCATATTTTTTTTTTAATCATTTTTATTGTTATCTCAGGGAATGTAAATATCCCCTATGATAGCAATAGGTAGTGACAGGTACTCTTTTTTGAAAAAATTGGGGTCTATTAGACCCTAGATTTCTCCTCTGCCCTCAAAGCATCTGACCACACCAAGATCGGCGTGATAAAATGCTTTCCCAATTTCCCAATGGCGCTGTTTACATCCGGCGAAATCTAAGTCCTAAAATGCTCGTAGCTTCCGGTTTCTTAGGCCATAGAGATGTTTGGAGCCACTCTGGTCTCTGATCAGCTCTATGGTCAGCTGGCTGAATCACCGGCTGCATTCTCAGGTTCCCTGTTGAGACAGGAGAGCCAGAGAAAAACACGGAAGACGGTGGGGGGGGGGGCATTCCCTCCCACTGCTTGTAAAAGCAGTCTAGAGGCTAATTAGCCACTAGGATTGCTTTTACATGAAAGCCGACCGCTGGCTGAAAAGAATGATACCAAGATGATACCTAAACCTGCAGGCATCATTCTGGTATAACCACTCAAAGTCGTGAATGGCGTACCTGAAGACAAAAAAATGGTTAACAATAAAGCACAGTAAACGGTAAAGTATAAAAAATTGCATACCTGAAAAGCAAACATGATAAAACATAATAACAATAAAACATTGCAGAATAGAATACAGTAAAAAAGAGCAGAACACCAGAGAGAGAATAGAGAGAGAGAGAACAATAAAACGACAACTATTTTTTTTTATTTTTGTTTGTGTGTTTTTTTTTTTTTTACACTTTTTTTTTTGTAACTGTAACTTTTATAACTGTAACCGGTTCCAGGTTCGGGTCTCTCAAAATGTGATGGCATCTTGGGAGACCCTGTGAAAGTGTGCCTAGTCTGTGGAATGCTGTACCCTACGCTAATACTCAACTAGTGAATGGTAGCGTTCAAAACATTCACCAATGCAAAGACCAGGATTATCAGGACAGGAGGGACAATAATAACGGGTGTCACGTCTATATACGCGCTTGCTGCAGACACATCTTTTTTGGGGGGGTTCGTTGGGTAGGGGTACTCGGGAGGACATATAAATGCCTCTCATGCAGCCGACTGCATTTGGTTGGGGATGTGAATGGGGGAAATACGGGCGCTGCAGAAGTGGTGGGTTCCCAATTAGGATTGGCGAATGCAGCAGGAAGGGCACTATGGGCACGACGGGCCTGTGTTTGTCTTTTTGGTGGCAGCGGGACACTACTTGTGCTTGCCACCTCACCAGCTTGAACTGCACTTATGGGACTCGCCACGTCACCAAGTGTTACTGCAGTGCTGGTATGACTACGACCGGGGTGTACTAGGCCGCTGGCGCTTGCCAGTTCACCAAAACGCTACAAAAAAAAGTGACAGTGATCGATCGATACTGCACTTGGGTGGGCTGGGCCGGGCGGAGGGGCAAAACACAGGTGCTAGCAGGTATCTGGGCTTATCCCACTAACACTGCGTTTTTGGGAACCCTAAACTGCTGGGGACGCTAGTATAGATCTGATCGGATCAGATATTGATCCGATCAGATACTATACCACTAAGGGAGGTGTACGGTGCGTGCGTGGGTGTTAGTGGTACTGGCGCTAATCTGACGCTGCTTGGGGCTGGTGCTTGCCAGTTCACCAAAATGCTACCAAAAAAACTGTTAGCGATCGCAGGGATCAGGCCTGACTCTGCGAACGCTGCAGTTATGCGTTTAGTGTTTTGTAAGTGACAGTGATCGATCGATACTGCACTTGGGTGGGCTGGGCGGAGGGGCAAAACGCAGGTGCTAGCAGGTATCTGGGCTGATCCCGCTAACACTGCGTTTTTGGGAACCCTAAACTGCTGGGGACGCTAGTATAGATCTGATCGGATCAGATATTGATGTGTTCAGATACTATACCACTAAGGGAGGTGTACGGTGCGTGTACGGTGCGTGCGTGGGTGTTCGCGGTACTGGCGCTAATCTGACGCTGCCTGGGGCGACGCATATCACCGCCGGGCGATCAGGGGGCTAAACCTTTATTCGGTAATAAACGGCGGGTGCCCTGACACTAAAAAAAATAAACGAACTAACCAGCGTCACCCGTAACAGTTATACGGTGATCAGTGCTGAAAGGGTTAACTAGGGGGCAATTAAGGGGTTAAAACATTTATTAGGTAGTATATGGGGGTCCCTGTCGCTATAAAACGCTGACAGCGAACCTAAATATTTACGTTCCTAACTAGCGTCACCAGCGACACTAATACAGCGATCAGAAAAATGATCGCTTAGCGACACTGGTGACAGGGGGTGATCAAGGGGTTAAAACTTTATTAGGGGGGGTTAGGGGGGTACCCTAGACCTACAGGGGGCTAATACTAACTGTCCTACCACTGCTAACTGTCACAAACTGACACTATGCAGTAATCAGGAAAAAAACAAAACAAAACAAAAAAACCTGCTTGGTGTCAGTTTGTGACAGGGGGGGGGGTGATTGGGGGGGGATCGGGGGTGTTTAGTGTGCCTGGCATGTTCTACTGTGTGTGTGTGTGTGTTGGTGCACTTACATGTCTTCTCTCCTCGGTGCTGGAACGGAAACTGGCCAGCCGAGGAGAGATGACATCACATCCTCTGCCTCTGTGTACTATACAGAGGCAGGGGATGTTTCTCATTGGCTGGGAGCGATCGCGAGGGGGGGGCCACGATCGGATGGTCTCCCCCTCGTCTCTCAACTCTCCCAGCCAAACGCCGACCGCCGATGGCACCGGGGGGGGGTCCGATCGGACCCCCCGCCCGCGGGAAGGCAATCACGTACCAGGTACGTGATTTTGCCTGCCCGTGCCGCTCTGCTCACGTATATATGCATGAGGCGGTCGGCAAGTGGTTAATGTACACTACTGAAGTCCCTCCAACTTCAGAAAAGGTTCCTGTACTACTTCAAGGCGACTTCTAGGCTACCTGTACCCATAGAATTCAGTGGAAGTCACCTCCAAGTCGGATCCTCATCTATAGTGAAGCGACTTTACAGGAAAAAGAAGAGATCATTAGGGGGAACTCCATGCCAAATTTTAAATAAAAAAACGGCATGGGTTCCCCTCCAAGAGCATACCAGGCCCTTAGGTCTGGTATGGATTTTAAGGGGAACCCCCTATGCTGAAAAAAACGGCATGGGGGTCCCCCCAAAATCCATACCAGACCCTTATCAGAGCACGCAGCCCGGCCGGTCAGGAAAGGGGGTGGGGACGAGCGAGCGCCCCCCCCTCCTGAACCGTACCAGGCCGCATGCCCTCAACAAGGGGGGTAGGTTCTTTGGGGAAGGGGGCACCCTGCGCCCCCCCCACCCCAAAGCACCTTGTCCCCATATTGATGAGGACAAGGGCCTCTTCCCGACAACCCTGGCTGTTGGTTGGAGTCTGCGGGCGAGGGGCTTATCGGAATCCGGGAGCCCCTTTAATAAGGGGGTCCCCAGATCCTGGCCCCCCCACCCTATGTGAATAAGTATGGGGTACCCCTACCCATTCACCTGGGGGGAAAAGTGTAAAAAAAAAAAAAACACTACACAGGTTTTTAAAGTCATTTATTAGGCAGCTCCGGGATCTTCTTCCAACTTCGGGGGTCTCTTCCGACTTCTCCGGCCTCCGGGGCATGATGGGACTGTGACGTTATAAGGGGAGGGGTCACTGGGTGACATCACCCGGTGACCACATCCTATGCCTATATAAGTCGTTGCGCACACGGCATTACAGCAATCGCTCAACCCCACCCCCTTTCTTGAACGGCCGGGCTGCGTGCTCAGATAAGGGTCTGGTATGGATTTGGGGGGGACCCCCACGCCGGTTTTGCGGCGTAGGGGGTTACCCTTAACATCCATACCAGTCCTAAGAGCCTGGTATGTTCTTGGAGAGGAATTCTTTCTTGCACTCGCTGCAATAGGAAAATGTGTTTTTCCTATTGCAGCGAGCGCGAGATGTACAGTACCCTGTCGCCGAGAACCAGCGGGATGGGAGAACCAGGTGGTACCAGATTCTCGCGGGCAGGTACTGATTGGACACAGGCAAAGTCGCCTGTCCTGGGGGGCGACTTGAAGTCGTGTTGTAAGTCGCGTTGAAGTGACCTCCAAGTCGCCTTGCTAAGTCGCGCTGTAAGTCGTGTTGCCCCAGTGTGAACCAACCCTAAGACTTTCATTGGCATGTATTCATTTTTGCAACATAATCTTAAATTAATTTGTTAGGAAAAATACTTTTTTGTGTGTGCAAATTAACAAATCTTGGTTACAGTCAATGGCCTGCATTTGTGGGAGTATTTTGTAGCATAGTGTCCCATAGAAAATGTTGATTTTGAAAGGAAAGTAAAGGTTTTCTGACAGATCCTGATAAAATATTGTGTGTATATACACACACACACACACACGGACCATGTGATATTTCAGTTTTTCTTTTTTAATAAATCTGCAAAAATGTCAACAATTCTGTGTTTCTGTCAAAATGAACTTTAAATGACTTTAGCAAATTGCTGCAATATAACTAACAAAGAGTGAAAAATTTAAGGGGGTCTGAATACTTTCCGTCCCCACTGTATGTATGTATAATATATATATGTATGTATAATATATATATGTATGTATAATATATATATGTATATGTATATGTATATATATATATATATATATATATATATATGTATATATATATATATATATATATATATATATATATATATATATATATATATATATATATATATATATATATATACATATACATACACACACACATACACACACATACAACATTTTGTCAGGATCAGAGGGGTGAACAGCTGGCTCGGAGACAGTTAAATTAAAGTATAAGGGCTTTATTTATAAAAGCAAAACAAATGCAAGAAATGACAGGCTTGTCTTTTTAGATACAGTTCCCACACACAGGTAAAGTTCAGTTTCTGCAGCAGACAGGCTTATAGGAAAAACTTCAAAGCTCTAGCCAGAGCTACAGTCCTTTACAAAGGTTAGCTCACCCAGCAGGTCACAGTCCACTTGTGGAGCCTTTCCGACAGCATACAGATGTCTCTCTTACTGCTAGCAAACAGCTCCACCCAAACTCTCAGACCAGCTGACTAATAACCAGGTCTGAAGGGAAAGTACCTGCCCTCCTCAGTTAGCCCTCTCTTAACCCTGCCCCAAGTTGACTCTCCATATATTATCCCCCCATTCCAGGCCAGAGGACTGGACAACATGAGCAAAATGGCAATAGACCCAGGAAAAGGCATCTGCATTCTGATGTACTGCCCCCAGTCTATGCATCACTACAAATTTGAAGTCCCGTAGGCCGAGGAACAACTGGGTGGTTCTGGAGTTTTTATCTTTATTTTGGGCGATCCATGTAAGGGGCACATGGTCTGACACTAGCTTGAAGGGTCGGCCCAACAGGTAGTAGCGGAGTGTCCCCAGAGCCCATTTTATTGCCAGACACTCCCTAATAGTTCCTCTCAGCCGGTTTGAGCTTCTGGGTCAAGTACACAACAGGGTGCTCATCTCCCCCAACCACCTGGCACAATACGGCACTCAGGCCCAACTTTGAAGCATCAGTTTGTGCCAGAAACTCTTTTTGAACGTTTGGGGCTACTACTACTGGTTTCTGGCACAAAGCTTGCTTCAAATGGCAGAACACTGCTTCTGTTTTAGTATTCCAATGAACAACCATAGAATTTCTTCCTTTTTGTGAGATCTGTCAAAGGTGCTGCAAGGCTTTCAAACTTCTTGTTACCGCTCCACTAACCCGGCAGTTTGTGGATGATACACTGAAGTCAGCAAGTTTTACATTTTAAACAGTTTACAGAGCTCCTTCATCACTTTAGACATAAATGGGGTACCCTGGTCAGTTAAGATCTCAGATGGGAGCCCTGTTCTCATGAACATGTGAAACAACTTCTGTGTGATGACCTTGGATGAGCAATTTATTAAAAGGACCACTCCCAGATACCTGGTGGCATAGTCAAGGACAACTAAAATGTATTGGTGTCCCCTAGCTGACTTGGGTAAGGGCCCCACCAAGTCCATGGCTATGTGATCAAAATAAACCTCAATAATTGGAAGCAGTACCAGAAGACTGTGAAAATGGGGCATTGGGGCGGTTCTTTGACTCACAGTAGTCTTTAACCTCCCAATATATCCCGGGCCAATAAAAGCACTGTAAAATCCGTTCCTGAGTTTTAGCCGCCCCGAGGTGACCCCTAAATACATAACTATGGGCCAAATGTAACACTTTAGCCCTAAAATGGTTAGGTACCACCAGCTGTCCACACCTCATCATTGTCTTTTGTTACTCTGTACAACAAATCATGAGTCACAGCAAAATGTGGGAATCTCATATCCACCCCAGATTGCTGTGGTTCACTGTTTTACACTGTGACCTGTTCCCTGGTGGGGATCAAAGTGGAGTCCCTCATCTGAGCGCTAAGGAAATCCTCCTGGGAGCCCCTGAGATCTGACAAATCTGGCTCAGAGAAAGTACTTTCCGCTTCCAACCCCACAAACACCTCCAGCGGACCTGGGTCAGCTTCTGCAGGTTCACACGACTGGTACATATCATCATTAATCACATCCTGCAACACAGTATTAACTACTACACCTGGGGGTTCCTCCTTTTTGGGGGAGACCCCCTGAGCTTTAGTGCATACAAGTCCAAAAATATTGGGCAGTCTCACCCGATTAGCAAGTCTCGAGGCAAGCCTGGGATCACCCCAATTTTTAACCACTTTCCCGACCAGCAGCAGGCTGGCTCGGATGCATAAATCGCGGTAGGTGTACGCCGGGCTTGTACACAGCGATCTGTGGGTGCGCGTGCGGCGATTGGCCAGCAGGGGAGCCAATTAGCGTGTCCGACAGACTCAATGTCCACTGGCCGCCCGCGATCTTTCTCCGCAAAGACAGAACGGGATCTGCAAAATTAAACAAGGCAGATCTCCGTTCTGTCAGGGATTGACACACAGATCCTGTCTTTTTGCTATGCAGGAAGACGGATCTGTGTGTTGTCCCAGGCAGCCGATTCCCCCTACAGTTAGTAAACACACTTAGTGGACACATTTAACCCCTTGATCACCCCTGATGTTAACCCCTTCCCTGCCAGTGCCATTGATACAATATCATAGCATATTTTTAGCACTGATCACTGTAATAGTGTCACTGGTTCCCGAAAAAGTGTCAAAAATGTCAGTAAGGTGCCCAATCTGTCCGTAAAAATAAAAAGAAGCACAAAAAATAAAAAACGCAGAGGTGATCAAATACCACCAAAAGAAATCTCTATTTGTGGAAAAAAGAAGACATCAATTTTGTTTGGGTACAACGTTGTGCGCCCGTGCAATTGTCAGTTAAAGCGACACAGTGCCGTATCACAAAAAATGGCCTGGTCATGAAGTGGGAAAATCCTTCCGGGGCTGAAGTGGTTAATGTAGCAGTTCCTGCTGGTGTACACAGGGTCACACAGGCCACCGGATAGTCTTTAACATCACCATTCACAGAGATGACCCCGACCTGTTCCCCTGGTTCCAGCTTTCCCTTCAACCTGTCTGCTCAGAGCAGGGTGACGACACTCCCCGAATCAAGGAGCACCTCCTGTCCATTGACCCACACCACACACTCGTATGGATTCAGGCTGTTTGCAGCACATACTGCATAGGCATTCATGGAGCGATGGGGGCGTGGCCAGATGTGATCGCGGCAGGACGTGCTTTTACAGAGCTCCGGCTATCCTCCGGTATTTAATCCTGGTAACAGCTGATTGACCGGCGATATTCGGCACTGACAGTGACACCAAACTAGCGGAGATACCCGGGCATTGGTAGATGCCGTTTTTAGCTAAAAAAACAGCAGAGAAACCAGCATTCAACAGCCACCACGAGATCAGAGAAGTCCACGCTCACAGGGAAGCATGGCTTCTAGCCCTGCCCTCCGTCTCAGCTCCTAGCTCTGCAACACAGCACGCCAAAACTAAGGCTGTGAACATGGCGCAGCGGGGTGCAGCTGTCCCAGAGGGATCGGTGGACTCATCTCCCTCAACACAAGAGATTGAGGTAGATACGGCAGCCATAACAGGTCCGATCCTAGAAGCCATTGCGGCCTCAAAATCTGAGCTAATGGGGCGCATAGAACTCCTGGCGTCAGTGTGCAATCTCATCCGCCATGATCTTGACAAGATTAGAGGCAGATTAACCACAGCGGAGGACTGAATCTCGGAGGTGGAGGACTACTCCTCTCATATACAGGGCTCACAACTGGCGGAATTGAAGGAGATGGTAGGCGCACTTCAACATAGAGTGGATGACGCTGAAGACTGTCAGAGAAGAAATAAAGTGAGAGTAGTGGGTTTGCCGGAGGGAGCCAAAGGGACTGCCACAACCACATTTGCAGAACAGTTCTTTAAATCCCTGCTGGCACTAGGCGATCTTCCTCCCACTTATGTCGCTGAAAGAGCGCATAGGGTACCAACAAGAGCTAGACCGTCGGGCGCTCCACCACGGCCATTCCTGGTCAGGTTCCTTAATTACAGGGACCGAGATATGTTACTGGCAGAGGCATGAAAGCACAAAGAATTGAGGTTTGAAAACGTCTGCATTATGCTGTTCAAGGACTTCTCGGCAGAAACGCAACAAAGACGTCGTTCCTTTGCAGATGTGAAGAGAAGGCTCAGAGAAAAGGAGCTGAAACACAGCATGCTGTACCCCAGTCGTCTCCGTGTACAATATAAAGGTACTGATGCTAGTGACTGGCTGGATCACAACTTGTGAGGGAAGAGGACTTCCTTGTTTCCTGAGTTGATCCCTGGTTCTTAAATATTCTCTCTTTTTTTTTTCTTTTTGCGTTTTCTGTGTTACTGTATTTTACTGTTTTTTCTGATATCCTGATAATTTCTTTCCTTTTTATGGTTGGGTACTGGCTAGCGGAGAGTCTGCTGGTGGTCCGGTGCTCAGAGTCGCAACTGCCTGACCCCTTGGTGGGCCATCTCTTGCAGGAAGTATATATATGCAGAAATAACACACAAGGTAACAGAGGGACACTAATTGGGAGTTGAAAACTGCTCCAAAATAAGTAATAGTCACTACAAATTAATATTCTGGTTACAGGTCTAATCGGCTGTTCTTTTGCATACATGGACGTAGCATGGAGGCTCTTGTGAAAGGCATGGAATATTTTTACATCTTTTAACCACTTAAGGACCAGCCTTGTTTTGGATTTTAGGTATTTACATGTTTAAAACAGGTTTTTCTGCTAGAAAATTACTTAAAACCCCCAAACATTATATATGTTTTTTCTTCTAACACCCTAGAGAATAGAATGGCGGTCATTGCAATACTTTTTTTTGCACCGTATTTGCGCAGCGGTCTTAAAAGCGCACTTTTTTTGGAAAAAATAAGACAACAGTAAAGTTAGCCCAATTTTTTTTATATTGTGAAATATAATGTTACGCCAAGTAAATTGATACCCAACATGTCACGCTTGAAAATTGCACCCGCTCGTGGAATGGCGTCAAACTTTTACCCTCAAAAATCTCCATAGGCGACGTTTAAAAAATTCTACAGGTTGCATATTTTGCGGTACAGAGGAGGTCTAGGGCTAGAATTATTGCTCTCGCTCTACCGGTCGCTGCGATACCTCACATGTGTGGTTTGACCACCGTTTTCATATGCGGGCGCTACTCGCGTATGCGTTCGCTTCTGCGCGCGAGCTCGTCGACTGGGGGGTTTTAAAACATTTTTTTTAATTTTTATTATTTATTTTACAATAATTTTATTTATTTTTACACTGTTTTTTAAAAAAAAAAAATGGTGTCACTTTTATTCCTATTACAAGGAATGTAAACATCCCTTGTAATAGAAAAAAGCATGGCAGGACCTCTTAAATATGAGATCTGGGGTCAAAAAGACCTCAGATCTCATATTTGCACTAAAATGCAATAAAAAAAAAAAAAAAAAAAAAAGTCATTTAGAAAAATGACATTTGAAAAAATGTGCCTTTAAGAGGCGTGGACGGAAGTGACGTCGCTTCCGCCCAGCAGTGTCATGGAGACGAGTGAGCGCCATCTTGGCCTCACTCGTCTCCAGACAAACCACGGAAGAGGACGCGATCGCCTCCGCCGCTACCGACGGCTCCGGTAAGCGGCGGAGGGCACCGGATCGCGGCGGGAGGGGGGGCCCTCTCCCACCACCGATAAAAGTGATCTTGCGGCGAATCTGCCGCAGGGACCACTTTTATCTGACAGTCGGCCGCCGCACAAAAACGGGGATACCGGGGTTATGGCAGCTAGCTGCTGCCATAACAACGATATCCCCGTTCAAAGTTTGGACGTACATCGTCGTGCGGCGGTCTTGAAGTGGTTAATGCTGAACTGTCGACACTTTTGGTTGAACTCTTTTTGTTTTTTTTGTTACAGGGCACAAGCTGCATGCTGGACAATTTTTGGTTTGAGCCTTTGTTTTTAGGCTCTCAGTTTCTGGTATAACAGCAGGGGAGGGGGGGTTGACCAAAGCCTTATGATAAAAGTGTATCAAGTGCACCTAGTATGTACATGTCCTCAACTATATTATGCTTAGGAATTATTTCACTATTATTAGGGGTGATCCGAATGATAGCTTATTTACACAGATATGATGGATAGCAGGATAAAAATACTGTCTTGGAATGTGAGGTGACTGAATAATACATTTAAGAGGTCTTCAGTATTCCAGTACCTTAGACACGTAAGGCTGCATATCATCCTCCTTCAGGAAACCCACCTTGAGGGAAACAAAATACTTTCTCTCCGTAATCCCTGCATTCAGAGGTCATTTCACTCCACCTATTCAACGTATGCCAGAGGGACCTCTATATTGATTAGCAAGGCAGTTGCGTGTACGATCCATCACTGACCCGGGAGGATGATATGTGGCAATAGTACTAGAAGTTAGCTATCAGAAAATGCTGTTAGTGAACATTTACTTACCCCCACCTTTTCGGGTGCAAACATTGTATGATCTGTTGGTAACATTGGCACCATACATGCATCTACCAATGATACTCATGGGGGACTATAATGCCATCTTAGATTCTGTATTGGATTCGTCTAATGCAGCTAGGCCAGCCTTAGTGGATCTGTGTTCTTGGGTGTCGGTGACGGGTTTAACTGAAATCTGGAGGTGGAAACACCCAGAAGTCGTGTCGTATTTGCACCTCTCTTCCACACACAAATCTTCAGCCAGAATTGATTTAGCGTTTAGGAATGCTTCCATTTTAAAAAATCTCTATGAAGCAGAATATTTGGCAGGTGGTACCTCGGATCACAACCCGCTGCTGGTTACCCTGGCCTTCCCATCCAGGGGAGGAAGAGGGGGTTGGAGATTGGCTCCAGGGTGGTTGCAGGAAGAACAAGTAACTGCTCAGATTCAAACTGCAATGGATACATTCTGGGCAATGAATGTGAATACAGTAGATCCGGCCATGGTTTGGGATGCATTCAAAGTGGTGTCCAGGGGTAAATGCATATCGGCAATAAAGGCAGCCAGAAAAGAACATAATGAGGAATGTGAGCTTCTGTCGGCCAAAGAGCGGGAGTGTGTGCGAAAAATCAAGCTGACTCTCCCTCAGAGGCTAATTATGTGTCTCTACTTGTAAGTAGGAGATCTGTGGCTCTACATTTCACAAACTTAGCTCACACGGAGGCGAGGCAGAGGACAGAGACTATCTTTGCTGAGGGAGATAAAAACGGCAGCTGATCAAAGGGTACCAGTTAGTATCCCAGCAATAAGAGGTGGGACTGGGGCAATAGTCACAGATCCAGGGGGAATTTTAGATGAATTTGTGAACTTCTACAAGTCTTTATATTCACCTATCTCGCCATACAATCTGGCAGAGTTGGAGGAGCTACTACAGACCCTTTCCATGACGCAACTGACAGATTCAGATAGCGTCTTATTAGATGAAAATATCTCTGTTTTAGAAATCAAGGCAGCCATACTTGCGTTTCCCCCTCAGAAAGTCCCGGGCCCAGATGGATTTTCAGCTGATTTCTATAAAGTATATTAAATGTCGCAGCTGGCCCGCAGATTGAATTTACTTTATACACACTGCTGGGAGCAAGGAGCCTTGCCAGCCTCAAAGATGGAAGCATATATGGTGCTCCTCCTGAAGCCTGGCAAGGATCCTCTGGAATGCTCCTCCCACCACCCTATAGCATTGCTTAACATGGACCTTAAGATACTCGCTAAAGTGCTGGCATCAAGATTGGCCAAGGTTATCTCGACTCTGGTAGATATTGACCAGACAGGTTTCATGCCAGGCATGTCAACTGATACGAACCTAAGGAGGCTTTTTACACACCTACAGATGGACAGTGCAGAGTTTCCGGCCAAAATCATTGTCTCTATAGACAATGAAAAAGCCTTTGACTATGTAGACTGGCAATACATGCACAAGGTGTTGGAGGCCATGGGATTCGGTCCTGGATTACGCCGTTGGGTCACGCTTGCTGTACAGTGCTCCGAAGACGGCGATTAGACTTGGTACCATGGTTTCTGATTTTTTTTTTGATAGGAAGAGGAACAAGATGGGTGCCCGCTTTCCCCCTTTCTTTTTGCTCTGATGATGGAACCTATCACCAGGGCTCTTAGACAATCTGAAGATGTGGAAGCAATCCGTGTGGGGAACATAACAGAATGTATAGCGTTATATGCAGATGACTTGCTCCTGTTCCTTAGAGACCTGGGGCCATCCCTCAGAGCGGCCTTAGCAATCCTAGATAAATTTGCTATCTTTTCTGGTGTGCGAGCGAACTGGAGCAAGTCATTGATCCTACCTCTGGGCCCAGGAGCAAAAAACTCACTAGATGACTCCCTACCATTTCAATGGGATTCCTCAATCACCTACCTCGGGGTTAAAATACCAGCAAATATTCAAGATTATATGTCGCTAAATCTCCTACCATTAGTAACCAGACTTAAATAAAAGACAATGGCATGGAAAAACCTTCCCCTCCCATTGCTAGGTCAGGTTAGCCTCATTAAAATGAAATTTCTCTCAATAATTCTATATTTCCTACGTCACTCCCCCTTATGGATCCCAAAAACTTTTTTTAAATCTCTAAATAGCATAATAGGGACCTTTATATGGTCACCACAGTCACCTCGCATAAGTACCAAAATTCTGCAGGAGCCATGGGGACAGGGGGGCTAGCACTACCTGACTGGCAGAAATATTATCTGAAACATATGTATAATGCACATCACAAAACATGTGCATTTAAATAAACATACAACAGTGCATTTTCATGTGCAACTGTGCAAATGGTAGGATATTGAAAAGTCCATAAAATTAATATTAGTAGGATGGTCAACCAAGTGTTTAATTAAGGTGTAGAAAAAATCTTGATGATAAGGAATAAGGTGTCTGATCCACCGTCACCAATGAACATGCTGGCCGCTTACCAAAGACCCATGACCCCCCACTACAGAGGGTCTGGGCAGGCTGTCAAGAATGGTTACTTCAGACCACCATCAAGGAACCAAATAATGTTATGTTGAGATAGTGGGGGCCTCAATATCAGATGGATCAGTGGCACAATGACAGGGCATCAAACTCTCAGCAACAAAGTTGACCACAAATGGAAAAGAGAGCTCCAAATAGTGTAAGATCGTATGGTTTTATTAAATAAAAAATGTAAACACTCACATGTAAAATCACAATGTTGAACGACTGAAGAGAAGTCTGGGGCACCAGCCAGACACCCACAGACAGCCCGTCCTGCTGGTACACAACAGCGATGGGGGATGATGCGATCACATCGCTCTGTTCCGCCCTACGCGGCGTTTCGTAACAAGATTACATCTTCCAGGGTTTGTGTTACACATAGGAATTTGCAGCTTCACTTTTTGCTTACACGTTTTACCTATGCGCAGTTTATTTTTCTTCTTTTTCAGAAATATTATCTGGCAGGGCAGATGGTGTTCGCCAGGAATGGCTGATAGCGAATGATGGAGATTCTGCCACGGTGGTGGAAGCAGCACACTTAGGGTCATAAGAAAGTCTAAGGATGGCTTTATACAGGGGTCGAAAATCTTGCTTGCCCTTAACTGACTCAATGAAAGCAACCATTAGGGCATGGGAGACTACCACCACCTTGATGTCTCCTAGCTATGTGGGGGTTACACCGTCAGCCCCATTATGGATGAACCCAAATCTCCCGCACTTCTTCTCTCTTCCTGACCCAATGATATGGGCGTGCAGGGATGTCAAAGTGTTAAATGACATCACCAGAGAGGGGGAACTGTGTACATTTGACCAGATAAAGGCCAGACATGACTTACCCAACTCCTTCTTCCGCTATTTGCAGCTGCGCCACGCTTTTAAGGCGCAGTTTAATGGCCAAAGAATAGAATATCTGCCATCAGCACTGGAGACTCTTTTGACTGAGGAGGACTTGGCCAAGCCTCTATCAACGGTATACAAGTCTCTCTTCAAAAAAACACCTTTCGGAATATCTAAGTGTAGAGAGTGGTGGGAGAGAAAGATCACAGACATTCAAGGAGAGGATTGGGAGGATATGTGGGATCATCCCTTTAAATATCTAATTTCAGCAAGAGACCGCTTAATACACTTCAAGTATCTTCATTGAGTATATTTTACACCTGCCAGGTTATCACGTGTGTATATATATATATATATATATATATATATATATATATATATATATATATATATATATATATATATATATATATATATATATATATATATATAGCCAACGGTTAGCAGACAATGCTGGAGATGCCCTCATACCCCTTCTGGTGTGGTATTACAGAATATCTTGCGGAGGTACTTAGCATACCGATACCTATGACACCTAGAGTCTGCTTAATTGGATTAGTGGAAGTGGTAGTCCCTTCACGTGCACACCGGATTTTGTTAAATATTGGGCTATTTTATGGTAGAAAGGCTATACTACTAAAATTGAAAGAAATCAGCTGCACCCACGCTGTCATACTGGAAAAGTCTAGTTAACGCGGTCATACCTTTATACAGAGCAGGTCTGGCTTGACTCCCCAGATACAGTGGGCTAAACAGGAAAAGGTATATATACAAAGGGGGCCTACAAAATATAGAGCTGCTATGCTCTCCTGTTAAATAAATAAACAAGGTTCTCATAAATAGACACAATAATGTTCGCTTTTAGCATACAAGTGTACATATTTCGTATTTGAGGGCAGTGGCGTCTCCAGCTTTCATATTTAGGGGGGGCACATGGGGGGACAGGGACAAAAGTACGGGGGCAACTATAAAATGCATATATATATATATATATAGATATATAAATATATACTGGGGCCCTTTACTGCGATCCCACAACAGGCCCTTTCACATGTTCTGCAGTGAGCTCCCTTCCTACTGTATTGGGGTCCCCCAGGGTGGCAGAAAACAAGATATATATGTCGCCAGCATACCAAGAAAATATAAGGATCCAAAGCAGTGGGAGAACTATCAAGGTTGCAAAGGTTGTCTTGCCTCCGGGCCCGGGCCACTATGGGGTTCCCCAGCCTCCTCTTGCTGTCCTGCCCCTGCTATTGACTGCACTGGTCTGGCATCTCTTGGAATTTACAGGCTGGTTCTCCTGTCCTAAGGACGGGAGAAATCAGTCTGTTTTTTCAGTAACTGAGAGCCCTGGTGGAGTCCTTCCTGCAACTCGCTCATCTCCCTGCCAATGAGGATGCAGGGAAAGGAGCAGATCGGGCGGCCGTGGTTGTGTGAGCGCTCGCATTATGCAATGTCAGCAAGCAGAGGGAGGGTGGAGGAATCACCTGCAAGAGCTGACTGTCGACTCTCTCCCTCTTAGACATTGATTTTTTTTTACACCATTGTTTGAGGGACACAATAAGAATATCTGTAATCATAAGGTGCACTCGACTATAAGTACAACTGAGAAACTAAGGCAGGAAGGGAGTTAGCACATCCGCCCAGTCTTTCTCAGGCAATCCACTCAAACATCGCCAAATAAGCTTCAACATTACCTGTGGCCGTCATCTTTTGCAGGGTCCACTGTACTGCCTTCCAAGGGTCACCATTCACAACAGGGCCACCTCTCACCATTTCAGCCTGCTGGGTTACCACTTTCTGTAAACCCCCTATCTGTTCCACCAGTTAGCGGTTTGTCTTGTTGCGCAGCGACTGCCTGTGCATTAGCCAGTGGCAATTGTTAAATTAGTTCCTCCCTTGTTTTATCCAATGTTTTTATAGCCTGTGTAGCTTTAACCCAGGACATAGGACTGGCCTGCACCATTCAAACTGCCCAATGCATGCTCCACCAATTGACAAGATCAGTGGGGTGAACAACCGGCTCGGAGACAGTTCCCTGTATAATTAAAGTAAAAGGTGCTTTATTCATCATAAAAAGCAAAACATTTCAAAGAAATGACAGGCTAGTCTTTAGATACAGTTCCCACACACAGGCTTATAGAAAAAAACTTCAAAGCTCTAGCCAGAGCTACAGTCCCTTTACACAGATTAACTCACCCACTTGTGGAGCCTTCCCAACAGCATGCAGATGTCTCTCTCACTGATAGCAAACAGCTCCACCCAAACTCTCAGACCAGCTGACTTATAACCAGGTCTGAAGGAAAAGTACCTTCCCTTTTCAGTTAACCCTCTCTTAATCGTGCCCCAGGCTGACTCTCTACAATATATAATATATATATATATCAGCATATATATGCTGATTGAAGACACAAGTTGTCAGAGTGGTAAACATATGTTTACCACCCCCTCTTCTTTTTCTTGAATGGGCACAGTGAGCAATCACTACTGATTGCTGTTGTGTCCATTCATCACTGGAGAATAGTAAATAGTGTTTACTATGCTTCAGTGTTGTGAATGAATAGGAGTCTCTATACTTATATATGAATAAGTAGAGTGCAGCTGACAGCCCCTTTTCAATTAAAAAATAGAACTGTAAAAAAATTTAAATAACAATTTAAAAAAAGACACAGGCCTTTTCACACAGGTTATACTACAGCGTATGCCCCGGCAAGGCCATTTTTTCCTGCACAGGGATGCCAAGGTGTTCCGTGCATCCCTGTGCAGACAGTCCCATTAATGTAATTTGGAATTTAGCAACTGCACAAACACAGCCGTTGCTCCGAATTTGACATCCATTATTATTATTATTATTATTATTATACAGGATTTATATAGCGCCAACAGTTTACACAGCACTTTACAATATAAAAGGGAGACAATACAGTTATAATACAATAAAATACAAGAGGATGAAGAGGGCCCTGCTCAGAAGAGCTTACAATCTAATAGGGTGGGGCAGGTGGTACAAAAGGTTGTAACTGTGGAGAATGAGCTGTTGGAAGTGGTAGGAGATTAGATGGAGACGTGATATGCTTTCCTGAAGAGATGAGTTTTCAGGGATCGCCTGAAGGTAGCAAGGGTAGGGGATAGCCAGACAGGTTGAGGTAGCGAGTTCCAGAGGGTCTGGAGAAATCCTGGAGACAAGCATGGGAGGAGGAGATTTGAGAGCAGGAGGTCTTGAGAAGAGCGGAGAGGACAATTTGGGTGATATTTGGAGACAAGATTGGTGATGTAGCTTGGGGCAGAGTTGTGAATGGCTTTGTATGTAGTGGTTAGTATTTTGAATTTAATTCGCTGGGTGATTGGGAGCCATTGTAGGGATTGGAGGAGAGGGTCGGCAGACACTGAGCGGTTGCTAAGGTGTATAAGTCTGGCAGCAGCATTCATGATAAAACTGAAGAGGGGATAGCCTATGGAGAGGCAGGCCAATCAGAAGGGAGTTGCAATAGTCAAGGCGAGAGATAATGAGGGAGTGAATGAGGAGCTTGGTGGTTTCATTTGTTAAAAAGGGGTGAATTTTCGAGATGTTACAGAGGTGAATTCTAAAAACTTTTGACAACGATTGGATTTGAGGCTGAAATGACGAGTCAGAGTCTAGGATTACACCTAGTACCCTGGTGTGAGGGGAGGGACTGATGGTTGCATTGTTGATTTTGATGGAAAAGTCATGGAGGGGGGCACAGGTGGGGGGCTATATTAATAGCTCAATTTTAGAGAGATTTAGTTTAAGGAAGTGGTGCGACATCCATGCTGATATGTCAGTTAGTAAGTTAGTAATGCGAGAGGAGACTGAAGGAGTGAGGTGAGGAGTAGATGGATATCCATGTCTGGTTGTCATTTCCCTGAGCCCACAATGTCTGTATTCGGGGTCGTGCACCCACACAGATGTCCTTTGATCCTGGAAGATAAACCCCAATTTTCCGCCTGTGGCTTTTGTAATAGCAGCATCCAATTTGTTCTCAGACAAGGACTGCCCTTCAAGGTCTGCTACCTGGAGTCTCAGGCATAGAGCCCTTCTGCCCATTACTGTGTTCAACATAATTTTAACCAGCAATTTAGTTAAACTAATGGATGCCTCAGCTGTGAAAGCTGCTTCAAATTGGCAAAAGAAGCTAAGATTTACACCTTGCCAAGATCATGTTCCACTGCTACCTGAGATTTTTTAATCCAGGCCTCCATTGCCTTAGAAATGGATGCCAATGGCTGTGGCCAAGATAGCTTGCATGCCCCACCAGCCAGCATATTGATCTTTTCAAGATCCACATTCACCCGTCTATTTGGCACGTTCTAAAACGTTACTGCATCATCATTACAGGAATGATGCCCTGTGTGTCTCTCCCTGCAGAAGCTGAAAGCCAGGGCTGCGTTCATATTTAAAAGGATACAGTTTTGCAAACCAGGTCTTAAAGGAGACCCTTTCGTCCATTGTTGCTAGGAGAAACCGAGGAGACAAAGAATGTGAAGTGGACAGTACTGGGGCAGGTGGAAGTTGAGACTGAGTGGTAAACATTTTTAGCTTCTCCTGAAACGCCTGTTTCATCATAGAGATCATCTCTCTACCATATGGCTCCCTGTCACTAGTCATTTCTTTAAAGCAGACTTCACAGGCAGTCTTGCCTTGCATGGCCTTATTAGGACATGGCCAGTACCCTTCTGGCCTGGGTTGGTCATGGTGTGACGCTTCTAGGTAATGCGTGGTGAATAATAGCATCTTGAAACGGAAGGAAAACATGAGGCTTCAGACCCTCCACAGAGACAGCAACAGAGGCTGAGATAGTCGCCCACTCCTTCCAGAATTTTTCTCACCAAACCACCAGCCCACAACCCATTTGGCACCTGACTGTAAACAAAGACAGAGCTTGTGTGTGCGCCCCTTTGCAGAAACCATAGGAAGCAGGAAAAGCTCATACTACCCCAAAACAGGATAATAGCCAGTACAAAAGCAAAAAACATCCCCAGAAGACCCACTGGTAAGTCTGGGTTGGGACCAGCCTCTTGAGGAATAGCTCACCCTTTGTATCAGTAAGCTATATGAAGTGGCTAGAAAAATAGCAATAATAATGTGGGAACTAAACAAAGTGGTACTCCTGCGCTATCACATAAAATGATTAAATAGTGAATATGACTGCCGCAAACAACGATAAGCAAATCCGTGGCTAAAAGGTGTGTGAGTAATAGTGATGGTGTTGCGCTGTCAATATAGGAAATAAAGTCAAGTGTCAATAAAGTGACTAATAAAAGTATTGCAATAAATAAAGTCCCAGTGTTGTCGCTATGAATCTAAAAATGCAGCTGCACAATAAAGTACTCTAATTTTTTCACATTTCAGAAAGTGACACCTCAGTGCTCACAAGCCTCTCACCTTACTACTGTAAGCTAACAGTAGATAACTCTCCTAGGGGATCCTTGTGCCTCCACTTATCTCTGGGGATTTCTCTGCAATGGACAATGGGATTTCCCTTAGACCTGGACAGAGGGCACTACCTCCTTAAAAGTGGTGCTCGGGTTCAACCTGGTCTCCTCAACGATAGTGATATATAAACAAAAGGGGCTCCGATAGTATAATATAGTTTTTCAAGCAATATTTATTATAAAAACAGTATGATTTCACTCACAAGAAAAACGTTTAGCAAGACATATAATCCACGAGCGGCGAGCTCGTACTCCCACGTCACTTACGGTCTATCTGTCGCCCAATCCCGTTGCGTATCGTCACATGTTACGTGACTTCATCAGGGGTTAAACACAGATAGAGATGGTGTCCTTATATAGTGTAATACGTAAGAATATGCTGGTGGCCATTTTCCTGTAGCCTACCATGAGAATGTATTGTGACAGCCATTTTAGTGTGGCCCGCCAATGTGGGAACTGTACCCACAGAGGATGGAGCCATACGGCATACAGATGTCTTTGAACAGGCCTTTACAGCATAGAGGCCCCAGCAGGACTATTAGCCGGAGAGGTGGAGGACCGGGCAGGACGGTATTCATTCTGCAGGTCATCCTGACACAATAAAAAAATTAATATAAGTACTTAGATAAGTCAAACATAAATCCAGAGGGCTGTGGTGGAGGAGCTAAACTTAAGGTATTAATAACGGGGATATACTAGGTATCCAGACCTGGTCTCCTCAATCCATATCAATAGGGGGCATGAGGAAGGGGTTTCCTCCCTGGCAATCTGCTCCAAGTACAAGTTAGGACCATAACCAGCTCAGGAAGGTGGCCAGAGCCCCAGGAGGTGGATAGGATAAGGTGACCAGATTTTTAAAATGAAAACTATTTTATAAGCATATTTTCCTCAAATTATATATGCAGTGTATGTGATATGTGTTTATGGAATGATTGTATGATACAGGTATATACATTATTTCACATTTCGTCCATAAATAAAGAAAAAAAAATACTTCTTAGAATTTTTAGAGATATGACTACCTAATGTTATGAAAGATAGAGAAAAAACAGAGTGCAGAGTTCAGAAGTGCATTACATAATGAATGATAACGAATGCTGGGTTAAGGAGCATGCTACATATAGAATGCAGGGCTAAGGAGCGTGCTACGTAAAGAATGCAGGGCTCAGTAGCACTCAGGAGCATGCTACATAAAAAATGTAGGGCTCTGAAGTGTGCTACATAAAGAATGCAGGGCTCAGGAGTGTGCTATATAAAGGATGCAGGGCTCAGCTGAGCCCATCTATGCAGCCTCACCAGTGCCCAGTAATGCGGCCTCATCTGTGCCCAGGAATACAGCCTCACCAGTGCCCAGCAATGCAGCCTCACCTGTGGCCAGGAATGCAGCCTCACCAGTACCCATCAATACAGCCTCACCTGTGCCTCACCTGTGCCTAGGAATACAGCCTCACCAGTGCCCAGTAAAGCAGCCTCACCTGTGCCCAGCAATGCAGCCTCACCAGTGCCCAGCAATGCAGCCCCACCAGTGCCAAGGAATGCAGCCTCACCTGTGCCCAGCAATGCAGCCTCACCTGTGCCCAGCAATGCAGCGTCACTGGTGCCCAGGAATGCAGCCTCAACGGTGCCCAGGAATGCAGCCTCACCGGTGCCCAGGAATGCCCACATCTCAGCCTCATATGTGCCGGGGATTGGAGAGGAAGAGGTTAGAGTCGGCCGAATCATCACAGAGGCCAGCGTCGCCCGCTGTGTCAGTTTTACTTTGAATCACTGGGTGTCCGCCGTCACATAATTCCCGCCTCTTGGATCAGCTCCCACCTATGATAGGCAGCACATGTTCCGGCACTGGACAAGTGTTCTGTCGGTCAAAGGAGCCATACCAAGAGTCAGGACTTTATGTGACGGCGGGCACCTGGCGATTCAAATTAAAGCTGATACAGGAGACAACGGCCTGACACCTGCCAGTGTGTGGCACCCGGGGCGGACCACCTCCCCCCTCAGCACTCGCCCTGCAATCGGGGGACAGACTGGCTCCAGGGACAGTGTTCTCGGTCCGGGGACTGTCCCCAGAAATCGGAGACGTCTGTTCCTCCTAGGATAGGACATGTGTACGATAGTGAAGGGAACCTTCTCAGGAAGGTCCTAAAGGATGGGATAGACAGACTCTGAAAGGGGAGTTGTAAAGAAGTCCCATACAAGTTTGATAGTCAGGGCAAAGCCACCAAGGTACCCAAGAGTAGGAAATCAGGTAGGTAGAGGACAGGCTGCGCATATGGCAAAATCCTAAAATAAGCATATCCCCCATATAATGTACTATCCAAGAAGGAACAAGGTGGCACTATAACAGTTAGCCAGCTGGCAATGAAAAACAAACACTATTGGTGGCTCAGAAAAATCATTAAAATCAGAACGGAGAAGGGAAAAGTATAGTCCAGGAGAAAAAAAAATATTATACTACAGATCAGCTAGGTAGGTGAGATGTATCTGCAAGATGGGACATAACCAACCTCTTTTGAGTAGAACTCCAGGAGTTTGTAAGGGTAGGTGGGTGGTACCTCCTCCATGTTTCCCTCCTCATTGGGCGCCAAGTGTGGGTCACATTCCTACGCTACGCTTGGCACTTTGGTTAGGGTCACTTGGCCTACACATGGGGCACTTTTACTGTAAAAAAAGACTGGTCTCTAATAAACTCAGTTGATGGTACTGTACATCACCATGGTCACTGATGCATTTAGGAGGGACATGCCCTTGCCCTCTCCACCTGTCCAGCATATCACCGCTACCTTACTCCCAGTATTGAGACCTGCCATGCACCTAGCGGTGACTCCATGCGTGCACTTCATCACTTAACTCTTCCATTGCTGGTCAGCTCCTGTTGCTATGGACATGCTCACAGAGAGAATGCCAACAACAACTCCTCCTGCAAGAAGGTATCCCACCTGTACACGCTTACGACAGGATGTTAGAATAACCTTTGTTACCCTTGGTAATCACTTGTAATTCACACTGTTAACTATCACACTGATGTCTCCATACCACAATGTGCTTTAACTTACCTGAGCTGTAGACTATGTGTGCTTGTTACGTGCCCCTCTAGTAACTTCAGACCAAGCAAAGGCAAAGTTTCAAACTTACTGAAGAATGAGTTGAAACAACAGTTCAACATAAGGTGCAGTCTATTCCTAACATCCCAAGACCTAACTTTAGGCTTGTGGCTGCCCAACATACCTGCATAGGTAAGAGTCCATTCTTTGCAGAGTCCATTGATGGTATCTTCAGAGAGGACTGCAAGTCCCAGCAATCTCCCTTAATAGCTAGCACAGCACAGGTGATCAATAGCAATTAACAATTACCACACATTTCTCTCTCTCCTTCTCTCTGGGTCCAGTCCCTTGTCCCTTTTCCTTGTCTTTGCACACAGGACCAGAGGGTCAGGCACAAGAAAACCTGCCAAAAAAAAACCCAGGAACACAATTGATGCTAGCATTCCTAGCTGGGGCAGCATAATACTCCACCTGCCTACAAGTTGGGAGTAGTGTCACTCGTAGAAGAAACACATAGCGTCGCTGAAGTGGGAACCTTTAGAGCGGTGGATCCCAGTAACCAAAAAAAAGAGAGAGGTCTGGAAGTATGTATCAGGAGGCATCGACAAAGTCTTTGCACCCTTTCTTCCAGGCTTTGTGGATGATACAGTAACAGTAAATAAGGGAGCCAACAGGTGGCATAATGGGGACGTGTAGAATCAGTGGAGTGGGGGCCGGCGGCCCTATGGATGCAGTCAAAAATGTCCTCAGGATGAGTATCCGCTAATAGTTGGCTAAGGATGCCACAGACTGGAAGCCGCACGTAGGAGGGCGTGACCGGAAGTGGATGGAGGAGAGAGTTTCTGAGGAGTGAGAGCGTGTGTGTGCTCTCACCCCGCTCCATGAATACGTTCCTTGGGGAGTAGTGAGTCTCAGTAGCAAGCGGTGTATTCCTATGTGCTGCCTGCCACCCCTGTGAGTGATTGCTGGAGTCGGCGCGGTGTGACTTTGGATGCCTTCGGTGGCTCTCGGTGGTGCTCAGATTTGATCATCTCGGAAAGAGCGGCGAAGTCCCGCGAGAGCAAGGACAAGAGTACAGACGGTTGCAGCAGGAACTGACGTCAAGGTGTCAGCAGAGGAGGTCTGCGTGTGCGAGCCCTATACACTGGGAAAGCAGAGCGGAGGAACCGGAGACATCCTGAAGTGGAGATAGGGGTATACTCCGGACCTTTTATGTGACCTGTGAGCGCTGGCAAGGTGGAAGAAAGTAAACTTAATAAAACCAGCAGAACGGAGGTATTGTTTTCCATCTTTTTATATCATAAGTGGAGGTGGTTGGGTGCCCTCACCAGGTGATCAGAAGTATCAGAGACTGTGAGACTGTAAGTGAGCGGTTTCAGTTTCCTATCTATTGTGAGTGAATTTCTATTCCCACTTGTGTGTTATAAATAACAGTGATAACAGTGATTAAGCTGGATGGGAAATCTAATACTTAATGGCTCAAGAAAAGTGGTATTAATGTGGATGACTTTCTGTTGAAACAACAGTCGATAACAAGCTGTGGCTATAAGAAATCTAAAATTTGAGGTCACCTCCCTTTCGCTCTTGATTTCCAGTGAACTCGCTCATTGCCTCCACGAAAAATAACTTTCAAAGTAGTAAGGCGCCATGTCAGCAAGGAGGAAAGGAGACGAGCATGCTAGTCAGGAGAGTGTTGAGACTCAATCATTGCGTTCTTCCAAAGACAAGGAGAAGGATAAGGAAAAGGGGGCGCAGTCCACAGTGGCAGGTGTAACAGCAGCAGCAGTCGCAGCAGCTGCCAAATTAGAGAAAATGGTCCATGCTGCTGACCATACACCAATTAAAGGGGGGCAGCAATCTCAAACTAAATCAGCAGCGGACAGAAACAGCCAGGGACACTCGAGTATGCCTGCAAGTGCTACTGGAATAAAGAATACTATCAGTAAAGGGACAGGAGTGGCCGGAAAAGAACTGGAAGCTGCTGTCACTCAGACACGTCCAGCAGAAGGAGAACCATTCCTTATAGACATCCTCTTGGTGATTAACACATGCAAACAATCTCTGGGTGAATTATGTGATCAAATGAAGGATAGCAAAGAGGAGTTATCCCTGGTACGGCACAAGTTCAAGAAAACAGCAGAAAGAGTGACAAAAATGGAAGGGAGAATAAGTTTGATAGAAGACGACCTGCACCCTATGAAACAAGAGGCTAAGGCCTGGAAAGAGCAAATGAATAAGATCACGGGAAAATTTGATGAAATGGAAAATAGACTTCGTAGAGACAATGTGAGGGTGGTGGGGTTACCTGGAAAGAGTGAAGGGACAGATCTGATAGTATTTTTAGAAAAATGGTTGATTGAAATTTTTGGAAGAGAGACTTTTTCACAACAGTTCTCAATTGAAAGAGCACATAGAGTCCCGTTCAGGCCTCCCTCACAAGAAAGCCCCCCAAGATCTATGTTATTGAAATTTTGAAATTATAAAGATAAAGTAATGCTCCTCCGTAGGGCCAGAGAGATGGGGAATATTTCCTATAATGGAGCTAGGATATCAATGTACTCCGATTTCTCTCCCAACCTGCAGAAGCGTAAAGCTGAGTTTTTAGGAATGAAATGCAGCCTTCAAAAATTTAATGTTACATATGCTCTCCTCTAACCTGCCAGGCTCCGGGTGAACGCACTCGGAGGAACTCAGATTTTTGATTCTCCTGCGAGCGCGTTAGCGTGGTTAGAGGATAAGAGAGATCAGTTGTCAATGAAATAATGGGGTATCTGGTTAGAAGACGATGCTCATAGGTGGTGCACAAGTGTAAAATAATAATTATGTATTCTGAGTGGAGTGGGGTGGGGAACCTACACGGTTTAAATGGAAATTAGGAATGGGTTGGGGAAGGATAAAATTAAGTTCCTTTTTGAACACAGGGAGGGAGGGGCGGGCGGTGGGAGGGGGGAAGGAGGTAAGAGAGTGGGAGGAATGGGTTTTGTAAGTGTGTGGTGGTATGTGACGGTCATTAAAAAAGCTTTCAGGGGTAACCTAGAATGATGTGGGGGGGAGGAATAAAAATATTAGGTTTTTGAGATGGGTGGGGATGGGGAGGGCGGGGGTGGGTAAGGGTTATAGAAGAAGGATAACATACAGTAGGGGAATATATGGATCACTGGATCGTAAGGAGATATATTGTACACCAGATTGTAGGGAAGTACACTGGACACAGGAAAATCAAAATACAGTTATAATATTCACGTTTGTAGTGAGAAAATTTGGGTATAAGTTGAAATGGTTGAGGAAACTAACTTAGAACACTTGGTAAATAGGGATCTTATCCCTCCGATAAGGATGAGTAATTTAGAACAATGGGACACTAAGGCACAAAGGAAAATGGTGATATTTAGATTAATGGGTTTAATATTACAAGGATCCCTATTGTTTATTGCATCTCTCTCTTTGAAACTACCAGGTTTTAACTTCTTTTTTCCTTTTTGTTTTTTTTTATTGTTTTTTCCAGAATAATCAATGGTATTGAATATTGGTTCATGGAATGTCCGAGGGATGTGTACCCCTGCCAAATGAGCAGCCGTATTTGATATATTGGAAATTTTTTAAGTAGGAATTATCTGTCTGCAGGAGACACACCTAACTAAAGATAACAAATCTCAAGTAAGAAATAAGAGATTTCAGCGCCAATTTCACTCAGTACACACCTCCTACTCCAGGGGTGTGTTGGTGTTAATTGGTAGAGAGGTGGTGTTCACTTGCAGACAGTGTAATATAGACAAAGAGGGCTGATACATTTTTTTACATTGTATAATAGAGAACCAGGAATATGTATTAGCAAATATTTATATCCCCCCACCCTTCAAATTAGACGTTATGTACTGTCTATTGGAATTTATAGTAGATAAAGCTGGGTTGCCAATTATAGTAGTTGGGGACTCTAATGTCGTTATAAATAAAAAAAATAGATAGGTTCCCTCCAGGAAAACAGGGGCAGGGGATGCAAGAAACTCGGATGGGTCAATTCCTTCAAGAAGCAGGGTTGTCTGATCTCTGGAGAATATGGAACCCTGAGGTATTGCAATATTCATGCTACTCGAGTTCCTATTCTACACTCTCAAGAATAGATCTTGTATTGGGTAATGAGTTAGCATGCCAAACAATAAAAGATATAGTATATCAACCCAGGGGGGTATCGGACCACTCATTGTTGTTAGTCTCGGTAAATACAAGAAATAAGAAATCTTACAGGGCATGGAAGAAGAACCCAATGTGGTTTGAAATAATAGGAGATCCGAATGAGGTATCAGCTAAGTTGAATGAGTTTATAGTGCTTAACACAGATACCACAACAAGGGGGGTGATGTGGGATACACTGAAGGCATATCTGAGGGGTTTACTTATTCAAGTGTCAAAAATTAAAAAATCATCACTGGATTGGGAGAATAAGATCAGGAAGGAGTTAATATAAGCAGAAAGGGAGTATGTGAAAGAGCCATCCCCCGATAAACAAAGTATATGGCAGAATAAGCAACAAGTATACAAAGATATAATGTTTAGGAAATCAGAAAACAAGACTGTTTCAGAAGCAACATGGGGAAGGGGAAAAAGTCGGGAAGATGCTGGCTCATATTGTTAGGTCTAGTTGCTCCCCCTCCATGATCCCCGCTATTAGGACTGTGAGAGGTGTGATTTCTTCTGAGGTAGATGAAATCACTGATACATTCAAGAAACACTATGAAGGACTGTATAAATCTTGGGGGGCCGTGGGAGGAGAGGAAACAGATCGCTTTTTCGGAAACATTGAGATGCCTTCTCTTACAGAGACTGACAAAGAGGAACTGGAGGCCCCGTTAACATTGGAGGAATTTAAAATAGCAGTAACAGAAATGGCCAACCAGAAATCCCCTGGACCTGATGGTTTCCCAGCCGAGACCTATAAATATTATGGGAAAGTATTACTCCCGGAGCTCCTCAAAGTGTTTAACTGGGCAAAGGAAGAGGGGAAATTACCCATATCAATGACTGAGGCTACGATTATAGTTTTGCACAAAGAGGGGAAAGACCCACTGGAACCCGGGTCTTATAGACCTATCTCCTTGCTTTGCTTAGACGCCAAGATCTTAGCAAAGATCCTTGCTGCCAGACTAAAGAAAATAATCTATAAACTAGTTCATCCAGACCAAACAGGATTCGTCCCCCGCAGATCAACTAGTATGAATATTAGGAGGGTTTTTTTCAATCTGCAAATTCCAACAGAGAATGTGGGTTCAAGGGCTGTTATGTTGTTAGATGTGGTAAAAGCGTTTGATAGCCTAGAGTGGGAGTACATCTGGCGCGAGTTGAGGGAATTTGGTTTTGGCCCCTCTTTTATTAGATGGGTTAAAACACTGTATAACGATCCCAGTGCAAAAGTTAGAGTCAATAATGATTATTCTGATGTGTTCCGATTAGAAAGAGGTTCAAGGCAGGGGTGCCCTTTGTCACCCCTGATTTTTGCTTTGGCAATGGAGCCATTAGCCATTGCAGTAAGGCAAAACAGAAATATGGAAGGGTTCTGGAGAAGGGCTGAAGAAGAGCGGATCGCACTATATGCGGACGATGTCCTCATATTCCTGGGTGATACGGAGCGATCCCTTAGACTGATGATAAATATCTTTTCGGAATTTGGAAGACTCTCTGGTCTGTCCATAAATTGGGAGAAATCAGTACTATTACCAATAGATCCTATTAGGAAGCTTACCTCTTTAGGAAATATCCAAATGGAAATAGTAGAGATAACAAAATATCTAGGCATATATATAACAAAAGACCCAAATAACTATATAAATAATAACTTAGTTCCCTTGTTAACTAAATTTAAAAGTAAGATTGAAATATGGAGGGGTCTCCCATTATCAATTGCAGGGAGATGCAACTTGATCAAAATGCTGTGGTTGCCACAGCTACTGTACTTGTTGCATAATTCACCAATATGGATACATAGGAAATGGTTTAAAAAAATGGACACAATGTTTAGAGATCTTATATTGAAAGGTGGGCAGCCTAGGATAAGCTTACAAACCTTACAACTTTCAACACGAGAGGGGGCTTGGCAGTTCCTCATCCACTGAGCTATTTTTTAGCTGCCTAGCTACAGCATTTAGGGATGGGTACTGACCTTGAAGGTGACAATAATGGAGGAATAATGATTGTAGGGGGGCCCCATAAGACACTAACGGAGGTATTAGAGGCAAACTCCTTCGTCCATAGAACCCCTACGGTAACATTAATAATAAAAGTCTGGAAAACTATTAAGGCTATTAAGGAAATGGGAGGTATGATTAAGTGTACCCCTCTTTGGCATAATAAGAACTTACGAGAGCTAAAACCAATAGGAAAAATAAAGGCATGGGAAATAAAGGGAATAGACAGATTGGCTCAACTATATAACTGGAGTATTTTAAAAACATTCTCCTCACTAAAGGAGGAATATGACATACTGAACCATTCATATTACAAATATCTACAAATTAGACATGCCCTAAATACACAGTTTGGGAGACAAGGACCGATTTGGAGTTACTCTCCCATATACCAAAGAATAGCTAGATCTGGTGGGTCTAGTGGATTCATAGCTGAAACTTATCCACATATATGTAGAAGTAGTATTGAGGGCCCAGAAAAGCTCAGGTGTAGAAGCAAATGGGAAGGGGACCTGGGTATAGTATCGGATGAACAATGGAAAAAAATGCTGGAGGGAGGACATCAGGTCTTGGTTTCACCTGCTCAGAAGGTCTCATATTTAATGTTGTTACATAGGACATACTATACTCCTAAAAGGTTGTTCGAATTTGGGCGGAGGGCGGATGCCAAATGCCCTAGATGTCAGAACACTGGGGACCAGTATGTATCATATGTATCAACATATGATCTGGACATGCCCAAAACTATTCCGTTATTGGTCTGAGATACTAGATACCATAAATAAGATCTTCGACTTAGACTTAAAATGGATCCGAAATTGTGTATTTTGGGAGTAGAGGAGAGTTTAGGTAGAGGAAATGTTAAAACTAAAGTAGTGTTGAGATGTCTCTTCCAAGCAAGAAAATTAATAGCGCAGAGATGGCAGGCAGAGAAACCCCCCTCGAAGGAAGACTGGATTAGAACAGTAACTGAAACAGTGTGGAAGGAAAAAGTAGTATATGCAAGGAGAAGAAATTTGAGAGAGTTTAAAAAAATTTGGAAGCCTTGGTTAGAGGAATTGGGATACCCTATGTAAGGTGTGTGTAAGAAGGAGATGAAGGAGGTGGTTCTATGGTTCTAAAGTTAACATGCGAAAGAGTTGATAATAAATAAATGTGAAAATGGTAGGGGGGAGGGTTAAATGTTATATTTATAGAGGTGGGGGGTAAGAGTAAAAGGGGAAAATTGGATAGAAATCTTTTTATATACCGTATTTTCTGTAATGTATATGATATATGGCGTATTTAAGAATTTGGTATCTTGTAATTTTGTATACTATGAAGAAATGAATAAAGATTATTTAAAAAAAAAAATGATAAGTGTAAAACATTGAAAATACTGCTGCCTTGCCCTTCCTTAACTAAATCTGTTTTGAACATAATCTAATAGAAGGCATGTACAGCAGATGCCTACAGATCACTACATACAGTAGGCCCTCAGATAGCTGCTGGTGTACCCAGGGATCACTGAAACTGGAATGTTTATTATGCACATCCTGATTTTTGCAGAAACAGTTAAACTCTAGCCCACCCACCTTTCATGCCTTACTATTGGTAGCTTATGGTGATGGATGGCCCCACTGACCAAGAGAAAGACGTGAAAGCAGAGACCGCAAATCTTAACGTGCTTTATACTTTTACAGCCAAAGTCGGGCAAACCCCACTTTATGTTTGTTATGCGTTCTTATTCACACAGCATTCAAAAATATATGTCTTACCTTTTCAATGTTTCTGAGGAGAAGGTATGATGGCTTACTGGAAACATTTCTCAGCTGGTCCAGTTCCCATTAACATACGATGTAGAAGCCTAGCTCCAAACTATTTGTTAAAACAGATAGTGTTCAAATATAGAACTGATAAGATAAAATCTGCCGTCACAGTACACCAGTCCTATGGTTCCAACCAGTGACTCATGCTCGATGTGTGCCTTTGTGTCTTTTTAAACAAGGAGTGTCACCAGCAGACTATTGGTCTCCAAGGAATGGGTCCGGGGCTTTATTGGGCGATCACATTGCAGCGGACGGAGATGTTTTGGTGCCTTGCTGGACCCCTTCATCAGGCATGTGAGTGCCTGATGAAGGGGTCGCATGCTGATCGGGGGGCCCTGCAAGGCTCCGGGGCTTTGCTGTTTGCTATAACGATGTGGTCGCCTGGTGGGGCTTTGGACCCATGTTTTTGGGGACCCATGGTGTGCTGGTGACATTCCTACTTCTGATTGCTCACAGTTCATTAAAATATTACACAGTATTATTATCTAAGATATGTTAAGTAATGGTTTTCTATTTAGAATGGATTATCTCCGGTTCTTAATCTGAAAATGTATCATGAGCTCAGTATGGTTGAAGGTCTCTGAAATAAATATTAGTCATTTAATTCCTGTTTGTACCTATCTACCTAATCAGAGCAGACAGCACAAAATAAATGTTGTAGCTTGCTCTGGGTTATTGTGGTTGACACTTTGTCCTGTGCTTCACTATAAAAGCAAAACTTGAACAAAAAATATTTTAAGGCAATTTAAACATAAAAATACAATTCTAGTGTCCAGTTCTATATACCAAAATGTATATAGTCATTTATGTATCAGATATAATAATGTTCATAAATACAAAGGTTGTTTTTCTTGCAAAAAAAAAAAAGGATCCCACAGACTATATCGTGCAGAGTGGCCAATAAGGCAACCTCTGGAAGACCCCCAGATGCGTATATTGTTATATTGGTATATAACGTATATATGCGTATATTGGTCTTCCAGGTCCTCCACGTAAAAGCAGGGGTGCAGGGTAGTCATTTGGGCCTCAAGGTTTTGGACCCTAGTATCCAGGGCCATCTTTAAGGCAGGGCAAAAGGGGCAGCTGCCCTGGGCCCCTCCATTGTTGTTGTTTGGCCCTTAGCAGCTGCCTCATATTTGCCAACTATCCCAGTTTAAATTCCCTTGTCGCTTGAAGTTTTAGTCCCGTGCTGTGTCCTGATATCTCAGTATGAATTTCTGTTACTAATCCTCCTTAGCTCTGCCCTATTGCTGTGTACAGATGACTCACCTGCAGACCCTGTGTTTAAATGTAAATAACCTGCATTGTTATGTAAATAGCGGCAGCATTAATATGTAAATAGCTGCAGACCAGCTGCATTGATATGTAAATAGAGGCGGCATTCATATGTATATCATGCCCCCCTGATGTCATATCCACCATCACTGCTGCTGAATGCTGACCACTGGGGAGGTAAAGGGGCATGCTTGCAAGTCTTGCCTACAACTGTGGTCATTAAGCCTAATATCAGCCTGTTGTGCAAAGGTAAGCAAATTGGAGGTGGAACCCTTTTTCAAAATAACATGGTGCCACAGTGCCATGAATTTTGGTGCATGTGAATACGCACATCTCAGCAGATGCATGAGGGTGTCATTAACAATTATTGGAACTGTTGTATATCTGCATGTTTCTGTGGTGCCAGGAAAGCGATTTTGCATGCGTTCCAAGCACACAAATGTGAATGCAGGCTAAATATCTCAGTTACATCGCTGGTCTTCTCATTAAATTGGGGCTTGGTGTACAATCCTTTCATTCACACCTAGTGGCCACTGTGAAGGTCCCCCTTACATTAGTGGTCAGTGTTAAATCCCTATTACATTGGTGGCCAGTGTAGAAACTCCTCTTTATATTGGTAATCGGTAAAAAAATCCACACTTGCATTTGTGGTCAGTTTCAAATCCTCACTTACATTAGTGGTCCATGTAGAAGCCGCCTTTATATTGGTGGTGGGTGTAAATCCCCCTTACATTGGTTGCCAGTGTAGAAATCCCCCTTTATTGGTTGTTGATGTAGAATCCCCCATTACGTTGGTTGTCAGTGTAAATTCTTCATTACATTGGTAATCAGTGTACATTTTCCTTTACTTTGGTGTGTCAGATGTTTATACTGAATTATTAACAGTATTATATTTATGGAAAAACAAAAATCTATGGTTAAGGAGATTTTTACATCTTTCTACAAATCAACCATATAATTCCAATTCGTTTCTCCATGCTAGTTTGAAAACAAAAAGGAATACAACGGTGTGCCAATATATATATATATATATATATATATATATGTATATATATATATATATATATATATATATATATATATATATATATATATATATTTACACTGAGCAAAATTATAAATGCAACACTTTTGTGTTTGCCCCGATTTATCATGAGCTGAACGCAGAGATCTATGACTTTTTCTATGTTTTACTTTTTTTTCTTAAGGCCTATTTCTCTCAAATATTTTTCACAATTCTGTCTAAATCTGTGTTAATGAGCACTTCTCCTTTGCCGAGATAATCCATCTCACAGGTGTGGCATATCAAGATGCTGATTAGACAGCATGATTATTGCACAGGTGTGCCTTAGGCTGGCCACAACAAAAGGCCACTCTAAAATGTGCAGTTTTACTGTATTGGGGGGTCGGGGGGCGAAAACCACCATTTGCCTCATGCCTCTGCTTTGCATAGAGTTGATCAGGATGTTGAGATCCATGATCAACACTTCCATCATAGAAGCTAACTACAAAGTTTTGCTAAGATGGTATCTGGTCCCGAAAAGGATAGCTTCTTATGTCACAGGAGCTTCTCCATAATGTTTCAGAGATTGTGGATATGAGGGATAAATGTTTCACATATGGTGGCTATGCCCCACAGTAAAATAAAGTTTATGATCTTATTTCTTCTCTCACTAATATTGATTTAAACAAATCCCTGACACAAGCACTGCTTTGCAGCCAAATGGAAAATATCCCTAAACACGTCAGAAGATTAATAAATTATATATTTATAGCAGCAAAAATCACTATAGCCAAATCTTGGAAAACAACAAACCTACCCTTTGACATCCTAAAAACTAAATTGTATTATGACTGAATTGAATTATGATTAATGAACAGCCATATTAAATGATAAGGTTCAATTATTTGAGAAATCTTGGGACAAGTCCATCAAGTCCAACCTATGTGTGTGATTATATGTCAGTATTACATTGTATATCCCTGTATGTTGCGGTCGTTCAGGTGCTTATCACCTAAGTCCTAAATGATGATGAATAATGGGATGTGGTGACAGGTCCAAAAGCTGTGTTTAATGTTGCCTTGACGACGCATTTCTAGCACCTGCGCTTTGTGACCGGACTGTGACATTTGGGACTTTATATCTCCTGGCAATCAGTGGTAGCCTGGAAAGCTTGTCATACTTAGACCTTCCAGCAGAGGGCTCTACATCTCCACAGTAGTGACTGAGTACTGGATTGCACAGCGTGTGAAGGTTAGATCTACAGCTGATTCACCGCAGCAACATCAGGCTTTTCCCTTCCTGAGTCAGTGTCTTAGCTGGCCTGACATCACTGGCACTCGTGGGACAGAGCCCTGCTCCATCGTTTTACTGTATGCGGCTGGTGTGTTTTACACCTCTACACGCTGATCTCCATCTGCATGTGGGTAAGCAGGTCCCCGGGGATCACACCCTGACCCAGCAGGGACAAAGTTGGCTGACTCACCTTCCATTGCTCATCCCCCCTTCTCCCCTCTCTCCCGTCATTCGGGAGAATGGCAC
The DNA here is from genome assembly GCF_042186555.1 of Aquarana catesbeiana. Classification (NCBI taxonomy): domain Eukaryota; kingdom Metazoa; phylum Chordata; class Amphibia; order Anura; family Ranidae; genus Aquarana; species Aquarana catesbeiana. The sequence goes on along the minus strand of NC_133325.1, from coordinate 530,097,080 downwards.
TGGTTGGAACTCAGCATAAGCTCCTGGTTGCTCAGTGGACTTCAGGTGACTATGTAAGCTCTTTTTTGTTTGATTATTGTGAATTGACAGGACTGTTTTACTAGCTGCATTTTTGAATAAACTTTCTTATTATTCAACATAAGTTTTTCATCTGCTGCGGACTGTCTTTAACCCATTGAGCACTGGATTTTTTGTGTGTGTACTGTTTTATCCGTTTCTATCAGTTATAGTGTTTTTTCAGCTGCCAAGGGTATAAACCCCTCTCTATTGATTTTTATTACCCTACTTTTTGGTTACTCTACAGGTGCCCACTATTTAGCGCTGGTGTTATTTTATTTTTCCCATAAGGTCTGTGTTGGATCTATTGTAATATTCACCTACAATATTAGGATGACTCATCCTCATTTGTTTAGAAAAGCTTATTAGACTTCATGTACATTTAAAGCAGAACTCCGGACAAAACTTCTATCCCTCTCCTAAGCTCAGCCAGCAGTCTAACACGCCCAGTGTCAATGCGGGACATGTGACGTCATCAAAGGCGCTGGGCCAAGAGGTGGGGCTATGTGACGGGGAGCCCCGGGAACACAGGAAATTCAAATGAAAGCCATTACAGCTCTCTGCTCGTACGGACAGTTTGCCTCTTCCTCTCCTCACTTCCCCTGGCTGGGGGACCATGTGGGCGGTGCTTGCCCCTCACTCTGAGGCAGCCCCACGCTCACCAACAGCCATTTGAGGGCTGCAGTATGCATTCCTCATCCTCCCCGGTAGTTCCGCCACTGACTCACCTCTTTCTCTGCACAGGTAAGGCTGCATTGTGCACGGGTCATGGTACATTGGGCACAGGTGGGCACAGGTGAGGCTGCATTGGGCATAGGTGGGCACAGGTGAGGCTGCATTGTGCATGGGTCAGGCTACATTGGGCACAGGTGGACACGGGTCCCACTGCATTGGGCACAGGTGAGGCTGCATTGGGCACATGTGAGGCAGTATTGGGCACAGGTGAGGCTGTATTGGGCACGGGCAGGCCACGCTGCATTGGGAACAGGCAGGCCACATTGGGCACAGGTGAGGCTGTATTGGGCACAGGCAGGTCACGCTGCATTGGGCACAGGCAGGTCACGCTGCATTGGGCACAGGTCATGCTGCATTGAGCACAGGTGGGCAAGGTGAGGCAGTATTGGGCACAGATGAAGCTGTATTGGGCATGGGCAGGCCAGGCTGCATTGGGCACAGGTGAGGCTGCATTGGGCACTGGACATGCTGCATTGGGCACAGGCAGGTCATGCTGCATTAGGCACTGGACACGCTGCATTGGCCACTGGCCATGCTGCATTGGCCACTGGCCATGCTGCATTGGGCACGGAACTGGCGACGCTGAATTGGGCACTGGCCATGCTGCATTGGGCACAGGTGAGGCTGCATTGGGCACAGGTAAGGCTGGATTGGGCACAGGCCACGCTGCATTGGGAACAGGCAGGCCACATTGGGCACAGATGAGGCTGTATTGGGCACAGGCAGGTCACGCTGCATTGGGCACAGGCAGGTCCCGCTGCATTGGGCACAGGTCATGCTGCATTGAGCACAGGTGGGCAAGGTGAGGCAGTATTGGGCACAGATGAGGCTGTATTGGACATGGGCAGGCCACGCTGCATTGGGCACAGGTGAGGCTGCATTGGGCACTGGACATGCTGCATTGGGCACAGGCAGGTCACGCTGCATTGGGCACTGGACACGCTGCATTGGGCACTGGCCATGCTGCATTGGGCACTGGCCATGCTGCATTGGGCACGGCACTGGCGATGCTGAATTGGGCACTGGCCACGCTGCATTGGGCACAGGTGAGGCTGCATTGGGCACAGGTAAGGCTGGATTGGGCACAGGTGAGGCTGCATTGGGCACTGTAAACGCTGCATTGGGCACAGGCCACGCTGCATTGGGCACACACAGGCCACATTGGGCACTGGTCATGCTGCATTAGGCACAGGTGAGGGTGATTGAAGCGCCAACACCAGGTGTTGGCGCTTCAATTTACTGGCAGGTATTTACTGGCAGAAAAAAATGTTTTACTATCCAAAGTTAAAATAACAAGGGCAGTGGATTTAATAGATGGAAAAATTAAAAATTTACTGAAGTTCCGCTTTAAGAATAGGCAGCACAGTGGCTAAACTGGGATCGACGGTTCGAATCTCAAATATGCTGCTACCTGGCTAGAGGTTTGTATGTTGTGTTTTTAAAGTTTTTTTTACCAGTGATTACACTTTTGATGGGTTTCACATAATGGAAACCCAAGAAATTACATTATAAATCAAGCGAGTGTGGGTTTGCACCAAATCTATAACTGTGTTTTGTGGCAGATATGGATGCAAAAGTCTGGTGTGATCCTGCACACATATTTTAATGTTTTATGCTGATGATGAATGACAAATGCACTTTGTCAACAATGTGTGTGAAGCAGCCCTCACAAAAGTTGTCATTTCCTGTTTTGTGCCCTCCACATGCCCAACAATGTACAAAGAAAATTTTTAGATTTTTGATCATGGCCAGAGCCTTGTACATTTGTTATTTTTAAGTTCACCCTGCACAGATATATATGCATTCTTTCATTTGTAGTAAAGAGATGAACAGGTGTGAGCACTTGAGGCATACATGAAGAGACAGAATCAATTACACTGATGTGTGTGCACCAAATCTATAACTGTGTTTTGTGGCAGATATGGATGTAAAAGTCTGGTGTGATCCTGCACACATATTTTAATGTTTTATGCTGATGATGAATGACAAATGCACTTTGTCAACAATGTGTGTAAAGCAGCCCTCACAAAAGTTGTCATTTCCTGTTTTGTGCCCTCCACATGCCCAACAACGTACAAAGAAAATTTTTAGATTTTTGATCATGGCCAGAGCCTTGTACATTTGTTATTTTTAAGTTTACCCTGCACAGATATATATGCATTCTTTCATTTGTAGTAAAGAGATGAACAGGTGTGAGTACTTGAGGCATACATGAAGAGACAGAATCAATTACACTGATGTGTGTGTAAGTCAGCAGCAGGCTGAGGGCCACAATCGGGTAAGATCTGTGCACAGGGGCACAGGGGTAGAGGCTTCGACCCACCCAAATCTCTTTGAAGGCTTCGGACTCCAGACCCTAGTCCGGAAATATCGAAACCCGGAGAAAACAAAAAAAATAGTTTTCTCCATCCGGAAAAACTATTCTGGAGCCTCTCACATATGTGAGACCCCTGTGTACTACAGTAGCAAGGCAACAGATCAGTCCAAGCGGTAGGCAAAAGCATAGTCCATAAAACAGGCCAGGGTCAGTTCACGTGCAAGCAGTCCAAGCGGTAGGTAGAAGCATAGTCACAAAACAGGCCAGGGTCAGTTCACGTGGAAGCAGTCCAAACGGTAGGCAGAGGCATAGTCACAAAACAGGCCAGGGTCAGTTCACGTGGAAGCAGTCCAAACGGTAGGCAGAGGCATAGTCAAAAAGCAGGTCAGGGTCTGTTCACGTGGAAGGCATTAACATGGTTATTTGGGGAAGCATGGAAAATGGCCAGCACAGATGATGAAAATGGGGAAAATATGGGCTGTATGATAAAGTTCGAAGCATTCACCAATGCAAAGGCCAGGTTGGGAGGGACACTGGGGACAATGGTAGCTGGTATCTTTTTGAAATCCTCTCCTGCTGCACACGCGACATCTTTTTTGCTGTCTTCGGCCTGCTTCAGATAGTGGAATGTTGTACGGGAAGTGGCGTTCATGAAGTCGGCTAACAGCATCAGAGCGAAGGTCTTCTGGGGGGGTCTTTGTTGATAGATGAGGGACGTGACTACTCCTTCTATGAATTTTAGGAAGGGGGCGGGGCTTTCTGTGGATTTGATGTAGACTATGTAGGAATTATAACTGGCCAAATGGATGAGATAAATTGCTACCTTCTTGTACCAGAATCGGGACCTCCTTATTGACAAATAGGGCTGAATCATTTGATTATAATCTACCCCCCCATGTAGAGATTATAATCTTGGACACATGTTGACTTTTCAGTGAGACCTCGTCTTCGCTGAACTACAACTGTAGTGTCATCGTGAATGGTGGACATCATGTGCACGTTCCTGTTATCCTTCCACCTCAAGGCCAGCACTTCATTACATCTCAGTGTTGCTCTTTCCCCCCTTCACAGCTTTTTGTTTACTATGGATTGTGGGAAGCCCTTCCTATTTTTTCTGGAGGTTCCGCAGGCCAGGGTTTTTTCGATGTATAGGTGTTTGAAAAGGGGCAGGTTGGTATAGAAGTTGTCAAGGTATAGATGATATCCTTTTTTCAGAAGTGGGTAAGCCAGGTCCCATACGATTTTTCGAGTTGTGCCCATGTAGGCCGGGGCACTCAGGGGGCTGGAGCTGAGAATCTCTTCCTCCATATATGCGGAGCGCATAAAAGATATCCGTTACTCTCTCACAGAGCTTGTAAAATTTTACTCCGTGTTTGGCCTTTTTGCTAGGAATATATTGTTTTATTCTTAGCCGGCCTGAAAATGGTACCAGGGACTCATCCACACATATATGCTTCTCGGGGACATAGAGCTCTGCAAATCGTTGGGAAAATACATTTATCAGTGTGCAAATTTTATATAGCTTTTATATAGAATTCGGTTGATTGCGGGGAGGGCACTGAGTGTTGTCGTTAAAATAAAGGAATCTCATAATCATCTCATATCGGGACCTGGGCATTACGGCAGAATACATGGGCGTGTGGTGGTTGGGGTTGGTGGACCAATAGGCATGCCCTTCATTTTTTTTTGTAAGCCCCATGTTTAGGGTGAGGCCCAAAAACAATTTGAACTCCTCCAAATTCAGATCTCTCCACTCAAACGGACGGGCATAAGATGATTGGGGGTTGTTGGGGTTGTTGGCTGGGCATATAAATTCGTCTGGTCCACAATGAATTGCAGTGAAGTGTCAGGCAAAAACAGATGAAAGCAATCGATCTCTGTGAAATTTTGGATGTTGGCCTGCACAGCTGGCTGTGCTGTGAAAGGGGGAATAATTGGTGATCCCTTGTCGGAAGGCAGCCATGTTGGGTTGGCAAGACCATCTGGCATGTATGTAGTGGCCCTGGCTCTTGGGGGACGTGACACTCCAGTAGTTGGGGGAGTTGAATCTCCTGTGCTAGTACTCAGGCGTGATGTGGCAGCACTGGTACTAGGCCTGGGCATTTGTTTGTGGGGCCTATCGCTGGTACTGGGCCTGGGAATATAATCCTGGTTGCTGGCGGCTGCCTGGTTTCCAGAGTGCTGTTCCCTTTTAGGAGGGACCCATTCTTCATCCGAATCATTACTACTCTCAATCGGTTCAAATGCCGAATTTGATTTGGAATCAGAATTGGAATTGGAATCTCATCAGTCATGGAGAGGATCTGGAATGCCTCCTCACTGTTATATACTCTTTTGGACATGGCTGTGTGGCGGGTAGCCGTGCGGTGACAGATGGGTGGCAGGTGACGATCATTGATGGGCTGTGTGATGGGTGGCATGTGACGTTCACTGATAGGTGATGATGGTGTAACGGGCGATGGTCACTGATGGGTGACAGGCCACGGACGGTGACGGATGATGGTCACAGATGGGTGACAGGCCACGGTCACTGATGGGCGATGGGTGAGAGGCCACGGTCACTGATGGGTGACGGGTGCACCGCTGACGGTCACTGATGGGTGGCAGGTGATGGATGACAGGCCATGGTCACTGATGGGTGACGGGTGCACAGGGCAGGTCACTGATGGGTGACAGGTGCACCGCTGATGGTGACTGATGGGTGACAGGGCACGATCACTGATGGGTGACGGGTGATGGGTGACAGGGCACGGTCACTGATGGGTGACGGGTGACAGGGCAGGTCACTGATGGGTGACGGGTGACAGGGCATGGTCACTGATGGGTGACGGGTGATGGGTGACAGGGCACGGTCACTGATGGGTGACAGGGCAGGTCACTGATGGGTGACGGGTGACAGGGCATGGTCACTGATGGGTGACGGGTGACAGGGCACGGTCACTGATGGGTGACGGTTGCATCACTGATGGTCACTGATGGCAATCTCTTATGTGACAGGTGCAATTTATGGGGTGACTGTTGGGTGACAGATTACAATTGGGGGGGCGATGGCACAGGTGTGGTGTTGGTACAGACACTACTAAACATAGATCTGTAACTCAATGCTCCTAGCTCTTCTCTCCTCACACTGGAAACAGTGTGTGAGGAGAGAAGAGCTGGTAACAGTTAGTTACAGCTCTATATTTACATTTAGCGATCGGCTGTGAATGGATCACAGCCAATCACGTGGTATACAGCCCTGGGCAATGGCTGTTTACTATCGTCGATGACGAGCAGTGTTCCCGGGAACACGCTGCCACCGACGGACATGCGCAGCGCGCTCCCGATCGCACGCGTGCGCCGTGTAAGGTGGGGGAGTTACCATCCGTGATCGGCCGTGACTTCATCACGGCCGATCACGTGGTAAAAACAGCCATGCCCAGTGGCTGTTCACCCCTGTCGGTGACAAGCAGTGTCTCGGTGACACGCCACCACCAACAGTGCAGGGCTGCGTACACACGATCGCGCGCATGCCCTTTTTAAATGGGCTCACGTCATATGACGTCCGCCCAACACTAGAGCCTTACTGTCCCGCCGTCATATGACAGTGGCTAGTGGTTAAAGAATGAACATAAATAATTACTGCTTTATAGCCTCATAAAAAAAGAAATTAACATGAAAAAAAAACTTATAACATATATGTAACTGTAAATGTTCAATACATGTAACTTTACAGAATAGCAGACATTACTCTGTAATACTCATTCATAACTGCATTTGTTAGCAAAAGAAGAAAACAAACTAGAAATACTAATTGGAATATACATAAATAGATGCACACGAGGTAGAGCACATCTCACATAAAAATGTTTTATTCACATTCATGTGATCATAGCTGTAGTGCAGTTCCATATAATAAACTCATTTGCAATTGCCACTTGTAAATTCGTAGGATTTGCCAATTTGGTATTTACAAACGCATGTTCGCTGCTATTAGCATGCTTGTTCATTTGCATGTTCACCCAGTCGAGCTCTTAATTGACTTAATTGGGCATCACTAAATGTAGAGCGACCATTACTTCCCACTTTTCTTAGTAAATTAACCCCTATGTGTTCAAACTGAGTACATAAAAGATTTCCTTGCATATCTTTTAGTGCTTGCAAAGAGGCCGTGATAACATCCCCAGCACTGCAGAAGTCTACTGAGTGAGCTTGCAGAATATAATTAGTAGGCTGTAAAGTCCAAGGAGGTACATGCCACCTGGTGGATGTATCACTTTAATTTAGATCTGATAGTTTTATGGTATTCTCAGAGGATAGCTATCATTATACTCTGGGACTCTGAGAAGAGAGATGTTTTCACACACAGCATCTCCGTCTGCCTCTCCCCTCTGCCGCCTATTCACAAAAGTCTTTGTATTTTGTGAATAAGTTCACAAAATTCAAAGGCTTCTGTAAATGGGCAGCAGCTGCATGTGACTTTGCAGCTGAAGGAGGTAATAGAAGGTCCAGCATTGGAGCTCCAGGACTATAGTGACTATAGGACTATATCTTTCTGGAGCTCCATAAAACTGTCAGATGCAAATTAAAGAGATAATTCACGAGTTGGCATGCACCTTGTAAAATTTAACTAATTGATCAAAGTGCATTCCTGGAATTCAGCTTTAGGGGCCAAGAATCTGGACAAAAAATGCACCTGTTTTAAAGATTTTTTGTTTAGCTGTACTAATAGTCCTGGTCTTTCAGTACATACCTGGAGCAGTGGTATTCTCTTAAAATCTCAAGGGAAGGTTCAAAATCACACGCTTGTTTTTAAACTCTCCACCTAACCACATCATGACTGGTCTACTGTTTTTTTCAGTAGTCTTTTCAGAATACAATGTAGTGAGGTTTTATATAATGACGATGAAATAATAAGTCAAGTGACAGTGAAAGCAGTAATTGAGAACAGCTCCAAGGCCTCTTTAACCTGCCAGATTACTTGAAGAATCTAAAAACAGAAGGTATATCAATTTCTTGATATTCAGGATTCATTGCATCCCGACAGGGGATTTGAGTTGTCTTTGAGCAATGAAGTTTCAGAATCCGATAGATGCGATTCTGTTTCGTCCTCTAAAATACCCGGGATTTCTTGGGCAGTCATGCTTGTGTCCTCTAATGGAGCCTCAGGCTGATGACTGCTCTAGTGACCTTGATAACTTAAAAAAAAATTGACACAGGGCTCAGCTTGCATAGTATGTACCACTGCCAGATGAAGCTGATGGTTGTACTGTGTGGAACATGTTGGAAATCAATTTCTATAGCAATGCCTGCACCCCACCTTTTATTCCATTAACTGCAGAATTACCATTATGGCACTGTAACTCATTAAGGGCCAGACCAATCAGGTGTTCGTCACATTTAGAGAAGTAAAACAAGCGCTTGTAAATCAGATATGTTGATGCAATGGGAACAGCAGGCTTGATCCGACGCGTTTCATCTGCAAAGATATCGTCTGGGGTTTCCACGTCCTGTGGAGAAACTATTGACCTGCTTAGATTAGTATCGCCCGCTGTTTATCCCATCCTCCAGGTCGTTTATAAATAAATTAAATAGAATTGGTCCCAAGACAGAACCCTGGGGGACCCCACTTTCCACACTGACCCAATCCGAGTACTTCCCATTTATCACTACCCTCTGAACTCGCCCCTGTAGGCAGCTTTCAATCCGTGTACTCACCCTATGGTCCATGACAGACCTTAGTTTGTACAGTAAATGTTTATGGGGAACTGTATCAAATGCCTTTGCAATCCAGATATACCACGTCTACGGGCCTTCCTTTATCTAGATGGCAGTTCACCTCTACATAGAAGGTTAATAGGTTGGTTTGAGTACCATCAAAAGACAAATTTCAGATACCCTCTTGTAGCGCCACCCCCGAAGGAACCGCTTGGTGAATTTGGATTCTCTGATCTCTGCCTCAACTCCAAGAAAGATCTCAGCCCCTCTGGCACACCTGGTTAAATAAAATTACTGCAAACACACATGGAAAATACTGTTATCCTGGCTGTGGATTATCACCAAAAACAGACACACACCTGGTGGTGATAAACAAATTGAATATATTATCATGGTTTAAAGCATATGGAAGCTCACAACACTGTTAAACCTTTCTGCAAAGAATTATAGCAATCTTCAATACCTAGCAACTGTAAATTTAGAAAAGAGCAGTAATCTATATGCCAATTTATATGCTGAGAGGGAGGAGAGAATATTTGTCAACTTCTCAGCTCCTTCTGGGCCACAAGCACCATTGAAAATAACAACACAAAAAGAAGAAATGGATTAAGCACAATTCCATAAGGGGGGTCCTGGGTTGAAGAGTACTAGTATCTTCTGCTAGCAAAGAAAGTAGGTGGGGGGGCATGGCCTACCATGGATGGCTGAAGACACACATCGCTGAGCTCCGTGCCATCCCGAAGGTAGCAGGCTATTATTAAGACACCGCACACCCGCGATTTTTATGGCAGTGGCAAGCTCTCACCTCACTGAGCCTCCTGAACTACTACAAGGTACCATACAGCGCTATATGCTAAGAACGGCGCCGCTCGATCCACGGACCCCTAACAATAAGCTAGCGCCCGGCCGCAGCACAGGGAAGACCAAGCCTCCTCCTCCCACTCCAGCAATATCTCACCCATGCGAGGACAGCACCGTCCAGGACTCCAGGATCCCAGAGGAGAGACTTCAGCCTCCTCTGTGCGGTCAGTAACATCACACGACACAGGGGAGCCCACTAGATCAGAAGCCACAGCTCTCCTCTCTGCCTTTAGAGCAGATTTGGAATCATGGGCAATTAAAATGGAGGATTCCCTGCATGTAGAACTAAACGCTCTGAAACACAAGGTTACAGCTACTGAGGCGGCAGTGTCTAACTACTACTTAAGAAGATCATGAGGCCCGTATAGTGGCACTTGAATCCTCATCCGCGACACACCTCTGTCGCTTGCGCCATCAGCAACTCCGCATAGAGGACAATTGGACAATGGATGATGTTGGGTTATTTCCAGATACAGATAGGGGTCCCCAATCCCGAAGATTAATTTACACACAATTGATAAGAGAGAGCCTAGGCTGCCTTTGGTTGGTTTATTTCCAGGTTAAGGTACTTAGGTATTGAATACAGTATACCTGTTATTTTCTTTAAACATATTCGTTTGGATATTGTCTTATTGGTGACAACACAGTCACAAGTACAACATTATCTTTACTCTTCCTATTTCCCTTGATATTCACTACCTGATTTCCCCCCCCCCCCTCCCCTCTATCAAATCAACATGTCTCAATTTTCAGGCCCAGGATGGGAACAATTCTTGGATTCCATCCAAAACATTTGCACTCCCCAGCTACAAACAGATGTGGGAATGGAAGTGTTTTTCCTCAAACTCAAAAAATTGATGGAAAAAAAGTCAAACTTAGGTTGGCATATTAGGTTTTTTGATCTTAAGGATGATATAAACCCCCAGGGTCTACGTATACAGATCTTTCCATCTTTTGTAGTTACAGATACTGTATTTAAAGAAAAATGGGAGAAAAAACTCACTAAATGCACTGCCAAATTAATGGAGATGTTGAAAGATAAATATACATTGGAACTGAGAGATCTTGATCAAGAGATTGAGATACTTAAAACTAGTAACAATCATGATTCCTCTAATGCTGATTTCAAAAAGAGGGAACATGAATTGCTACAACATCTGGAGAACTACAATAAGAATGTACTAATTAGAAAGGATCATAAATTCTACCAGGATAAATTAGCCTTTTCAGGTGGTTATGCCTACAGGTGGCAAAGGGGAGGATTATCTTGAAGAGGTGTGCCTTATAGAAACTCTACATATAATGATAACACAATGTACAAATCAGATTCAGATATGTCAATATCTTCATCTTCTGTTTCCTCTCAGAAACCACAAAACAAGAATATACGAGGATCTATGGTGAAGGGACGCACATTGAGACACGGTAATGGTGGTGGTATGTCACAGGGGGCACTAGCGGTAAAAAACGTATGGGCTCTCCCCAAACTGATCCAAGACGATACCCACCTAGCAGTAATTATGAATCAGGCGAAGACACACAGGGTGACCAGGTGATGGGTGCAGCTTCACTATCAATGTTTACTGGTGAAAAAATAAACACACAAACAAATGAATCTATACGGACTAAAGATCTAGGAGCAACACCCAAAACCACCCAATCTAGAAACAGCAATCAGGGTTCTGTCCCTTTAGGCCCGGCCCATACTCCCCTGTCTCCAATGACACAGCCGCGGACGGGCAAAATAGATGCCTTTATGGTGAAGCAAGTCTTGGGGAGCCAGGACTAGATGTTATAAACGTATCCTCTTATCAACTATCACCTACGGAGATTGAAGTCTTAAGGCTTGGTTTGAGCTTCTGTCCCCTACAAAAAATAGACAAATTTACCCTCACAAAGGACTTGCATCTTTTTGCAAGAAACCTTACCTACAAATACATCTTTGATACTGAACGAGGGAAGGCCCCCACAAGGGATGTGTCACGTACCTGGTAGGAGTCTGAAATGACGAGGTCAGCCTCTCTTGTATCTCCAATCCAAGCCCCACTGGAGATGGAACAGATGGTGGCAAGGATCAGGAGGAACACGAGTGCCTGTGAATGCTGCGTGCAGAACTTGCTGGAAGTGTTGCAGACTGGGAAGTGCAGGCAGGGTTTCTGGTGAAGAGCTGGAACCAGCACAGCTGAGAGGATGGACGGCCAGCACAGGTACTCGGAAACAGCGTGGAGCCAAACAGGAGACAGGAGCGAGGTCATCAGGTAAGCCGGGTTCAGAAACGGGTGGGCAGCGAGGTACCAAGGTATAAACAGGAGCAAGGTCAAACAGGAAGCCAGGATCATGAACCAGTAATCAGAGTAATCAGAGTCCAGAAACAGGGTCAGGAAGGCCAGGGTTTCAGCAACAGGAAGTCAAGTCAAACAAACAGGGTTTCAGAATCTCAGGACACAGCTGAAGATCAAGCAGCACCTGTCAGAAATCAGAGCAACCCTTAAATAGGCTGTCAGGTGCCAATTGTGGTCAGATGTGTGTTCCTGCGCAAGGAAATCTGCCGATGCCCGTGAATGCGCGCATGCGCACGTGTGCGTGCCGGGCGCATCCTGACAGTTCTCTTACATTGCCCCCCCCTTAAGGGCAGCCTCCGGATGCCCTTCAAGTGTCTTTTCTCTGGGTGGCGTTGAAAAAAGGCTTGCACTAGTTTGGGAGCATGCACATCTGAAGCTGGTTCCCAGGAATTTTCTTCCGACCCATAGCCTTTCCATTTAATAAGGAACTGTGTTTGGTTATGCCTTCTTCTACAGTCCAACACGGCTTCCATCTCAAATTCCTCATTCCCTTTGATTTCAGAAACCCGATCTGGAAATGGATTTGGTACAGCTGGTTTCAACAAAGAGACATGGAATACAGGGTGGATCTTTAGATTCTTGGGTAACACTAACTCGAATGCTACTGCATTAATTTTCCTCTTGACTGGGAAGGGTCCCAAAAATTTTGGGCCAAGTTTTCTTGAAGGACAGCTCAGTTTCAAGTTTGTTGTGGAAAGCCAGGCCTTGTCTCCAGGTTTAAGGTTCAGATTACCTCTCTTCTTCTTGTCGAAGAACCTTTTATTGCTTGCTTGAGTCTTGGAGATTGTATCTTGCAGTAATTGGTAATTAGTACTGAGGAAGTTTAATCTGTTTTGTACAGCAAGTACAGATGATTCAATGGCCAGCTCAGGTAAGAAAGAGGGGTGGTACCCATAATTGGCAAAAAAGGGTGATTGCTTGGTTGCAGAGTGGATGGAATTATTGTATGAAAATTCTGCCAGTGGGAGAAGTGATAGCCAGTCATCTTGTGCAAAAGAGGAAAAACACCGTAAGTACTGCTCGAGGGTTTGATTGGTTGTTTCAGTTTGTCCATTAGTTTGTGGATGGTAGGCTGTGGAGAGGCGGAGTTCAATGTTCAGTGCTTGGCATAATGCCCTCCAAAATCTAGACGTAAACTGCACCCCACGATCAGAGATGATGCTATCAGGGACACCATGTAATCTTACAATCTCCTTGATGAAAGCTGAGGCGGTCTCTGTGGCCGAAGGAGTTCCTTGTAAAGGTACAAAATGGGCCATCTTGGTCAGGCGATCCACCACAACAAACACGGTGGTGAAGTTTTCGGATGGGGGGAGTTCCACGGTGAAATCCATGGAGATCATGCTCCATGGTTTCTCGGGTACAGGGAGTGGCTCAAGTAGGCCCCAAGTTTTGGCTCTGTCCGTCTTATTCCGAAGGCATGTCACACAAGAGTTAACATATCTTTTGCAGTCTTGCATCAAGTCTGGCCACCAGAATGTACGAGAGATCAGATCGGCCGTTTTGCGAATTCCAAAGTGGCCCGCTAATGGGTGGTCATGACATCGCCTCAGGACAGCAACTCTGAATTGCTCAGGGATAAAGATTTGCTCCTTATGAAAGTACAGACCATCCCTCAATTGAAGAGCCAGATCTTTGGAAGGTGGTTGGTTTATCACATCTGCTTTTATCTGAGACATCAAATCCGCCTGAAGAAGCGAAAAATTTTTGGCTGGTAGAATAGTATCAGGTTCTGAGGATACCACTGGGTCGCTGAACATGCGGGACAAGGCATCTGGTTTACCATTCTTTGAGCCAGGACGATAAGTTATATGGAACATAAAACGAGAGAAGAAAAGTGCCCACCTTGCCTGCCGGGGTCTTAGTCGTCTAGCCGTCCTCAAGTATTCGAGATTTTTATGGTCCGTGAAGATGAGGATGGGGTGAGCTGCTCCTTCCAGGAGGTAGCGCCATTCTTCAAGCGCAGCCTTGATAGCCAGCAATTCTCGGTCTCCAACATCATAGTTCCTTTCAGAAGGATTTAATTTCTTAGAGAAAAAGGCCACAGGATGGAGCAAAGATTTGGGACCTTTGCGTTGAGACAAAATAGCGCCCAGTGCACTCTCAGAGGCATCCACCTCCAAAACGTAGGCTAAGGATGGATCAGGAAGTTTCAAGATAGGGGCTGACGTGAATAAAGTTTTTAACTGTTCAAAAGCTGTTTGAGTTTCAGGGGTCCATCGGAAAGGAACATGGTGCTTTGTTAACTGAGTGATGGGAGTGATGATGCCAGAAAAGTTCTTGATAAATTTTCTGTAAAAGTTGGCGAATCCCACAAATCTTTGAACAGCTTTCCTGTCGACAGGGGCAGGCCATTCCAGGACGGAAGTGACTTTCTGTGGGTCCATGGAGATACCGTCAGCAGAGATGACAAGTCCCAGGAAATGTATGGTTGGTTTTTCAAAGTCACATTTCTCAGCCTTTGCATAAAGGCGGTGTTCCCTCAGCCGACCCAGTACTTTCTTTACATGAGTCCTATGGGATTCTAGAGTTTCAGAGAATATAAGGATGTCATCCAGATACACGATGACAAATAAATCAAGGAAGTCCCGAAAAACGTCATTAACCAGATGTTGGAATGTGGCAGGGGCGTTGCAGAGTCCGAATGGCATGACTTGATATTCAAAATGCCCGAAGCGTGTTCGGAAGGCCGTCTTCCATTCATCTCCCTCCCTGATTCTGACAAGATTATAAGCACCTCTCAGATCCAATTTGGAGAACACTCGTGCCCCACGCAGCCTTTGAAAAAGTTCAGGGATCAGAGGCAGAGGGTACCGATTTTTAACAGTGACCCTGTTAAGATCACGATAGTCCACACAGGGCCTAAGGGTATGGTCTTTCTTTTCCACAAAGAAAATACCGGCCCCTGCTGGTGAAGTGGAGGGCCGGATGAACTGTTTTTCAAGGCTTTCATCTATATAAATCCGCAGGGCTTCTAGTTCAGGCTCAGAGAGAGGATAAATTCGCCCAAATGGGATCTCAGCCCCTGGTAAAAGTTCAATAGGACAATCATATGTTCTATGGGGAGGAAGAGTGTCTGCTCCTTTCTTGTTAAATACATCCAGATACTCGTGGTAGGCAGCAGGGACCGAATTAGAGGTCTCATGGTCAGGGAGGATACCCAGAAGGGGTGTGGTATTGAAAGTCTTTTCAGGTAGGCAGTGAATTTGGCAGTAGTCAGAGGAGAAGGAGATGTCTCCGGTAAGCCAGTTAATGTGAGGATTATGTGCTTTCAACCATGGAATGCCAAGGATGACCGGGAACATGGGAGAAGCTATGATATCCAAACTGAGGAATTCATGGTGGCCAGAAGAAGTACGGCAGGAAATAGGTAAAGTATCTTGGGTAACTGGGCCTGATTTAATGCCGGAACCGTCAGCCAGATGAACATGGAATTCCTGCTTCTTGGCACATACAGGCAGCTGGTGGAGAGAAGCAAAAGTTTTTCAGAAAACTGGAGCACAATGGAAAGAGAGACATGAGACTGGTACCTCCCTGAGAGATGCCTCATGTGAGGCTGACGGGAGAAAGACCTGCGGGTCTTTGCCGGACAAGTCTGTATAAAGTGACCCGCCTCCCCGCAATAGAGACACAGATTGTCCTTTAATCGATGAAGGCGTTCATCAGGAGAAAGGGGTGGTCTTCGAAAACTTCTATGAGGAGTCTTATGCAGTTCCCTCCTTCTGGGGGATGCAACGGATGAGGATGCAGGAATGTCAGACCTTGAAGCCACAGAAAGGGTTCTTTTGGACCTTTCGGATTGCCTTTCACGTGATCTGAATGGTTAGATCGATCAGGTCTTCCAGGGATGCTGGAACTCCCACTCTGGCAAGCTCATCCTTTAAGGTGTCAGACAGTCCTAGTCGAAACTGGTGGCGAAGTGCGGAATGATTCCATTGGGTATCTGCACTCCATACACGGAAGTCAGTTACATATTCCTCAGCAGGCCTTGGACCTTGCTGTAATTTGCCAAGCATGAATTCGGCAGTCTGCTGGTAGAAGGGGTCTGCATAAAGCTGAGCCATGGCTGAGAAGAAAGAATCCATAGTAGTCAGGACAGGGTCATGTTGTTCCCAGAGATGATGAGCCCAGGAAAGTGGTTCATCCAATAGTAACGTAATGATAAACCCCACCTTGATGTTTTCAGACGTGAAGGTCCGGGGTAACAGGGAGAAATATAGTTCGCAGGAATTCCGGAATGTGCGAAACTTCTTGCGATTTCCGGAGAATCGCTCAGGCATAGGCACCCTGGGTTCAGGAGCGGAAGCAACCTCATGGAACAAGCCGGGCTCTGTTTGGGTATATGAATCAGAGACCAAAAGCGGAGCACAGGCCAATGCGACATTCTCATTGTGGGGAAATCGCTCTTCCATGCGACTCAGATTTTCTTGTAACTTCTGCACAATATTGGATAGCACAGAAATAGATCTGTAAATGTCCTCTGGTGGAGAGGCCTCCCTTTCAGACTCCATTTGAGGCTGCTTGATACTGTCACGTACCTGGTAGGAGTCTGAAATGACGAGGTCAGCCTCTCTTGTATCTCCAATCCAAGCCCCACTGGAGATGGAACAGATGGTGGCAAGGATCAGGAGGAACACGAGTGCCTGTGAATGCTGCATGCAAAACTTGCTGGAATTGTTGCAGACTGGGAAGTGCAGGCAGGGTTTCTGGTGAAGAGCTGGAACCAGCACAGCTGAGAGGATGGACGGCCAGCACAGGTACTCGGAAACAGCGTGGAGCCAAACAGGAGACAGGAGCGAGGTCATCAGGTAAGCCGGGTTCAGTAACGGGCGGGCAGCGAGGTACCAAGGTATAAACAGGAGCAAGGTCAAACAGGAAGCCAGGATCATGAACCAGTAATCAGAGTAATCAGAGTCCAGAAACAGGGTCAGGAAGGCCAGGGTTTCAGCAACAGGAAGTCAAGTCAAACAAACAGGGTTTCAGAATCTCAGGACACAGCTGAAGATCAAGCAGCACCTGTCAGAAATCAGAGAAACCCTTAAATAGGCTGTCAGGTGCCAATTGTGGTCAGATGTGTGTTCCTGCGCAAGGAAATCTGCCGATGCCCGTGAATGCGCGCATGCGCATGTGTGCGTGCCGGGCGCATCCTGACAGTTCTCTTACAGGATGAAGACCTATAAAAGGGATTTAAGGTCCAAGGTTTTAGGGCCCTTAAAATCCTTATACAACTACTGGATGAGAACCAGGGTTCTGTTAACCCAGATGACTCATCCAGTTAGGAGGAGGATATGGATGTACCCATAAGCCCTGAGCCCTGTAAATTTAAACCGAAATCCCAAAAGTTTCCCAATTTACAGACTTGTCCAGCAATTTGGGCTTTTTTAAAACAGACCAAAAAGCAAATTGAAGGGCTATCATTTCCAAGCCAGGTAGACAATAATTCCTCACATGCTAAACGCTTGGCCCTCGATGGCATTATCCATAACGATCAGATCATAGTCAAACAATCCGACAAGGGAGGTAACGTGGTCGTTATGGATAAAGAGACCTATAATGAAATGTGTAACAAGATTCTAAGTAACCAGGCATGGTATCAACGGGTCCCGCCAGAAAAACTCATTGAAGCTAGAGCCCAATATAAAGCAATCATCACCCAGGCACATCAGCGGGCCCTTATTGATAGGGACCTGCTGGAGTACCTGGACATGAAATGCCCCATTACACCTACATTTTATTCCATCCCAAAGGTCCATAAAAGCCTACGCAATCCACCAGGACAACCTATAGTGTCTGGGATTGGTAGCCACACAGAAACCGCCAGTAGATACGTCGATAGCCACTTACGTCCACACGTGACAGCATTACCTTCATATTTAAAGGACACCCTAGATCTCCTAAAAGTGATCGAAGGAATTACAGTACCCCCTGGAACCATTTTAGCTGCCATAGATATTGAAGCTTTATATTCCAGCATTCCACACAACAAAGGTGTGGCAACTATTGCAGCATTCCTCAGAGAACAAGATCGGAACGATTGGAAACTGTGCCAATTTATTACGACACTTCTAGAACATATTTTAAAGCGGGGGTTCACCCACACCGCCAAAAAAAAAAAAAATTAAAAGCCAGCAGCTACAAATACTGCAGCTGCTGACTTTTAATACATGGCCACTTACCTGTCCCAGGGTCCAGCGATGTCGGCAGGGGACGCCGAGAACCCGCTCGGTTCTCGGCAGCTGCCGCCGCCATCCTAGGTGAGGGAATCAGGAAGTGAAGCGTTGCGGCTTCACTTCCCGGTTCCCTACTGTGCATGCGCGAGTCGTGCTGCACATCCCAAATGGTCCCCGCTCTCTCCTGGGAGCTGTGTGTTCCCAGGAGACAGCGCGGTGGGGACGGGAAGAGGCGTAGACTCCCATGGGAGTCTATGCCGGAAGTGGGTGCAAATACCTGTCTTAGACAGGTATCTGTACCCCCCTCCCCCCTGAAAGGTGCCAAATGTGACACCGGAGGGGGGGAGGGTTCCGAAAAGCGGAAGTTCCATTTTTGTGTGGAACTCCGCTCTAACCACTAATATGTTCTTATTCAACGGCTCCACCTACCTCCAGGTGCAGGGCGTAGTGATGGGGACTTCGTGTGCCCCATAGTAGGCGAACCTGTACCTGGGGGGGTGGGAGCGTGAGCTGTTTTCAGATGACAACGCCGCAATACACCTTCGCCACATTTTATTGTGGCGAAGGTTTATCGATGACGTGCTGCTCATCTGGACAGGATCTGCTATGGAACTTTCGGAATTTATGATCTATATATCAAACAATAACTATAATCTTAAACTCACAATCCAATCGGACATCAAAAGTATTGCCTTTTTAGATTTGCGTCTTTTTCTTGGTAGTGATGGCTCCATCTATAGCAATTTGTACAGGAAGGAAACAGCGGGGAATACTATTCTACACTATTCCAGTGCACATCCCCAACCCCTAATACGAAGCATACCTTACAGTCAATATTTAAGACTTCGTAGGAATTGTGCTAGGGACGAAGACTTTTACCAGGAAGCTAAAGCACTGTATGAACGATTTATCACTAGAGGTTACAGTAAGAAGGTACTTAAACAAGCATTCCAAAGGGCTAAAGCACAAACACGTGAGTCACTAATCTTCAAAAAGCAGAAACCAGAAACCAAACCTACTACCAAGTTTGTTACCACATTTAGCGCACATCAAAATATCTTTCGGCAACTAATGGAAAACAATTGGCATTTCCTGTCAGAGGATCCAATTGTATCCAAATATGTGGCTAATAGACCAGAAATTACTTACAGGAGATTGCGGTCGATTAGAGACAGTGTGGTACATAGTCACTTTGTACCCACCGCTCCCCATTCTTGAGCGGCGGGTGGAAAGGGGACATTCAAATGCGGGGGCTGCGACCAGGCGATTAGGAAACGAGTGGTGTTGTTCAGGCGCCCCTGGTGGGAGGTTAGGGTTTTCCCTCCCTCCCCTCGCACGATATCTAGTGCATGGTGTGCGTCAGCGCGATGACGGCTCCATCCCGCCGTCATGCGCATGCGCAATACAGGGGCTCCCGCTCCGGAAGCAAAGTCAGGGGTCAGTTGACCCTTTGTTTCCGGAGGGATCATGTATATTTAAGGAGACGCGAGTAGCATCTCCTTTAGCCACCTACCACGGCAGCACACGGACCGAACAACGATCGGAGGTTCCTGGCTACTGAACTGCTCCATACTTAGACCCTTCTGATGTAATTTTTAGAGGGACGTTTGTCTTGTTTGTCCATCATAGTAATTGTGCTATGTTTCATTTAGGCTATCTATTTCGTTGAGCTGGTTTATTTGTTTGCTTGAACAGGAATCTAGACATTATATTGAGAAGCCTATATCGGAACATAAAACAAAGTTGTATTTGCTATTGTCAGTGGGGTAGTTGAACTTCGTTGCGGCTGTCAGATTGTTATTATCATTTCATCACAGCTGTTTAACACTTTGGCATTCATATATTCCCCATATATCTCTGTACACAGTTGGATTATACAGGTGGAACATTTTGTTTTGGATTACACATATATATATTCTTTACAACCCCGGACACAAATGGGTATGACTATCACTATAATAAATACAGCTAAGTAAATTCCACCTTGCTGCTGTGTTTCCAATAGGCATGAATGGTAACATTCATGTTAACCGTGATTTAGTTAGTGGGTTCACTCACATATAAACTACCAAACATTATTTGATAATCCAAGTCAGAGGGACGTAATACATGGGGTATTTTTACAATATTAATCAAGCGGTGTTTTAAGGCTATAATAGTTCTTTAAAAATATTTTTTTTTTCATACAGGTAATACCTGTCTGATAGCTTTGGCCACTACATGGTCCGACACCCCACTATCCAACCCCTTAGGCTCTGACTGCCATGGGGTTATGATCGCGATTAGCTGATAACTCACTGGGTCCTTGTCTTGAGCTCTGGCTGTGCACGCCTGGTTTTAGGCACTATTAATTGCGGTTGGGTAAGCACCTTTTATTGTTAAAGTAATAAAATATATCCTGGTTGCATATAAAATGTGGTTCCTAATGTTACTTTATGTAATTTAGAGACACCGACAGATGTATGCGACGCCCTTGAAGAAGCAGGAAACTGGGAAACATGTTGGCTTTCTGCACATTCTAGCATCTCTCCAGCATCTCACGCAATAGTAATTTTAGTATCAAGTACTAACTATGTACTTTATGTAGTTTGTGATTTTATTGTCTCAGATACTATGTTTTTGTATTAAATAAATTGTATTTTAACTCTACTTTTTGAGTCTGTGCTTACCTTGCTATACAGATACAATGGTCCCCTTAAAAAATCCCATCTTTTACGAGGCAGCCTAGGCTCTCTCTTATCAATTGTCCGCATAGAGGACAGTGAGAATCGCAGGCACAGAAACAACATCAGACTGCAAGGCATACCTGAAGCAACATCTGGTGCGGATCTGAAACCCACTGTCATAAACAAAATTTTGTCAAGAGATACCTCATCACCAATTGAGCTAGATCGTGTACACAGAGTGGGGGGGCCGGGTGGTACCCAAGATGGCCGCCCCCGAGATGTACTTTGCCCGGTCCACTATTATACCCTAAAAGAGGAAATAGTGTGGAAGGCTTGGAGCCTGGGCCCAGTGGACTTCTATACCCAGATCTGTCTCGCAATACGCTGTATAAATGCCATGTGGTGCGCTCTCTACTTGACCTCATACGGCAAGCCGGGGCTTCCTATACTTGGAGCCACCCATTCAGCCTCATGGTGACTCGAGGAGACGGCAGGTTCATATTGTCAGACCCAGACCAGCTGCCTGACTTCTTTCTCTTCCTCGAACAAGAACCGGTTGATGTTCTAAACTGACTGGATCCTCCAGATGACAGATCTAAACAGGTGGGACTTGGCTCATTCCCGCAACGCCGTAAACGTCCTAGGTCTAGATCAGTATCCTCCAGCCCTGAAATAAGACAACCTACCTCTCCAGAAGGTTGACCCAGAAGTACCATGGTGACCACTGCCTTATCCCCTTCCTCCACACCATTTACTTCATCGGGGGATCATAACGGCTCTAACGCACTCCTGACAGGTTTGCTCTGCCCTCTGCTCCCCTGCCTGTGACATTCCCCTTGGGATCTGTGCCCACTAACATATTTGGTTGGGTACTGTTCAACTACAGGAGGACGAAAATGTTGGTTCTTGGGGTATGGCTTAGCAATGGCCAAGTGAGGAAGTGTTTCAAGAGAGCTCCTGGCCACCCTGTTCTGTCCCGCAAAACTGATGGCTTTATTCGGGCGATAGAGAGGCATGATAACCACCAGACGATACAGAACGAGATCGACGGCTGGCGGTAACCGTTCTTCCACCCCATGGAGCAGTATCCAGCTGTACTTTCGAGGCACACAGAGAGTTTCACCGGGTGCCATTGTTGCAGCGCCACGTGCACACCGTTTGGAAGAGGGCACCACGCTGGACTTACCAGTTTCCCCCACCTCATCCACTGCCGCTGACTTCCCCTCGGAGACACCGGTAGCGTTCCGCACAAACATGGCTGGCACATCTCCTCAGCAGTATGCCTGATGATCTCCGCACTATCCTACAGGCCCTCCCCACCAAATCGGATATAGAGGCCCTCATCCTTCACATTGAGGAGGCGCACAGTTGGGACAAGGCAGAGCTGCACATGCTCACGAACCGGGTTGATTCAGGGGAGGCATCGATCTCCTCCCTCACAACGGGTTGAGGCACTGGAGCACTCTCAAGAATCTCAGGCGACCACGGCCATCGATCTACAACTCCATTTGGAGGACTTGGAGGACCGCAGCCGACAGTGCCGGCTATCTTCCAGGAGGTTCTAGGCACTTCTCCGCCATCCCTAGAGTTGGACCGAGTTCACAGAACTCTTGGACCTAAATCATCAGACCCAGACAGGCCACGAGACGTGCTCTGCAGGATCCATCATTGCACCCAAAAAGAGCTTATTCTCTGCAAAGCATGGAAGCACTGGGATGTAGGATTTGATGGTGCCACAATTAGGATTCTCCTGGATCTCTCCAGAGCCACATTACAGAGAAAAGTCATGCTGAGGCCCGTCCTGGACCTGGCCAGACGACAGGGATGCACATATCGCTGGGGATACCCCTTGGCGGTCATCTTCTGCAACGCAGCTGCTTCCTTCACCTTGCGTGCCCCGGCAGAACTACCGGCCCTCTTTGCCTTCCTGGGAGTGGAGTCGGTCCGGGTACCAAATTGGCTCGCTCTTATCCCTCGCCCTTTGGGCCGCCTGGGTTCCTCTGTTCATCAGAACTATCAACCCCCTCATTGGTAGCGGCCCAGAAGGAGAGCCCGGACACGCTCCGTTGAGGGGACACGTGAGTCATGAATATGTTGCCTGTTGCCTGCCCCGTTATAAAAGACTGCACACATAGAGTTTGGTTCACCCCTAATTTGTGAATTCTGACCATCCCTTACTGCCAGCTAGCCAGCGACACCCACATTGCCCATGTCACCCCGGGGAGTGTTGCTGTGCCACCCTGGAGCCTGGGACTTTCGCCCCCTGACCTATGCTTACCGCCGCTGGTGCCTCCTGGCTGTTGACGGCACCTGCTGCCGTGTCCGGGCCCTGACCCGTGATTGGTGCAGTGGGGGACTCTAACCGCTCTGAACTAGAACTAGATTTAGGGGGCACATGCGGATCATGATAAGGGGGCCTCCGGCATCGCCTCCCCCAAGGCAAGACACTTACACACTCTGTCCGCTCCCGGGCGAGGTAAGACACACTTTACATGCCTTGCTGGACTTCGGGCTTCAAAGACATTCCATCATACTAACATGCTCTGTAGCTCTTTACTTTGGATGAACTGACTGCGTGGAGGCACTGGGGGCTGCTCTTATGTTAACTATACAGGAATGCCTGCTATTAAGATTTACTGCCTTGTCATGTCTCCGCTGTCGCTGTCTCGCCTGCCTCGGATGAGGTGCGGGTCCTTCCCCCCCTTCCGAGGCATGTTGGGCATGCTGTCTGGTGTTGCATTGGTTGGGGGGAGGCGGATATGGGACGGCTTGTGCTTAAAGCGTGGGGCCAGGGGGGATGGCGGTGAGGGGTGCAGTCCCGCAGGATACCCTTCTCCAAGTTATGACGCCCACCCAGGGGACAGTAGACTACCTCTGTGCTGTGGGCTCGGCTCCCAAAAGGGAGAATATGGACCCGGGAGGTGAGTCCTGCCCATGCTCTACCGAGGGGATAGGGAGGGGCAGTGCCTCTGGGGCTGAACGATCCCGTGGTAGACTGGGGATTGTTGACTCTGCAGCAGCCAGCTTCCTTCCTAGAAGGGCTGACCCTGAAGCCTGTGGCTGCCCAGCTGTGCTGTTCCTGGAGCCCGTGGCCGTCCACTCAGCCTCTTCGCAGCCGCCCATTCAGTTCACGGCTGGGGGGCACAGACTAGAGGTCAGCTGACTAGTGAGGAATGTGAAGTGGGAGGGGCTGGAGGAGACCCCAGCTCCTGATTTCGGCATAGGTGTCACTGCTATGAGACACCACAAAGTAGGAGACACAGTGATTCTCATTAGTGTCCACTTGTGTCATGGGTGGAGACCTCAAAGTTCTCCCATATGGAAGAGTGTTTGCTCTCATGGTTCAGAGAAGCAGGATCTCCCAATCCATGGATAGTGTAGGACCCACTAATCATGGGGTACTTTGTCGCAGTAAGTGGGCTTAGCACCATATAGCAATATGGTGTGACCAAATCCCCATATTTTTTGCTAATATTTTTTAGATTGTCTAGGTGTTTTAAACTAGCCGTGCTGGAGGTAAATGTCTTTTTTGCATGTGTGCGCTGTAATATTTTGCTCTGCTGTATGGTCTTATGGCTGCACCAGCTTTAATGCATCTTTTAGGGTATGCCCCCCAAATATCTTGTTTGTTTATTGTATGGATTCTGACCAAATCCCTTTGGGTGCGGAGCAACCCACTCTTTCATTAAGTGCCTCTCATTAGTGTCCGCTTGTGTCATGGGTGGAGACCGCAAAGTTCTCCCATATAGAAGAGTGTTTGCTCTCATGGTTCAGAGAAGCAGGATCTCCCAATCCATGGATAGCGTAGGACCCGCTAATCATGGGGTACTTTGTAAATAAGTGGGCTTAGCACCATATAGCAATATGGTGTGACCAAATCCCCATATTTTTTGCTAATATTTTTTAGATTGTCTAGGTGTTTTAAACTAGCCCTGCTGGAGGTAAATGTCTTTTTTGCATGTGTGCGCTGTAATATTTTGCTCTGCTATACTCCTGAACAGGGCCCCTTGGTGTCATAACTCACTGCCAAGAGACGTGAAGAATCACCCCCTGATAGGTACAACCATGCGAATATGCTCGACCCTCTTTACACGCTCCTGCCTTACATCACTAGATTCCCCACTCCGCCCGATATTGGGAACCCCAGAGTTTGTTCCGGGATACACAGATCCCATCTTTTGCTCCCTGAGGATGGCTGGATATTGTAAACAGAAAGTGGCCATCCGCGACTGTTCTTATGAACCCAGACGGTCCCTTTCACTTAGACTATTGGAGGGCTCTCCAACTTTGTCATTTTCTTAAATCAATACCCCTACCCCAATACCCCTACCCTACCCGGTAGCTCCGACCAAACTCTAACCACTTTAGAGACCTGTTGTTCAGAGGAAGGTGTTATGCCCCACACCTTATCGGCCACCTATCAATTGTTGATTACACCACCAGATGGCCATCACCTACGATGCCTAGATGCATGGGAAAGGGATTTGCAGTGCACCTTCATGACGCGTCAAAAACAAAATATCCTTCACTTCACATATAGATCCTCAATTTGCACAAAGACGCAAGAGACCAACTACAAAATAGTCACCAGATGGTACAATACCCCTGCAAAGCTACAAAAGATATTCCCCTCTTCCCCGGACCATTGCTGGAGATGCCAGTGAGAAAGGGGAACAATTCTCCACATCTTCTGGACCTGTCCCATTTTGGAGCGGTTCTGGAAGACTATCCAGCATACGGTGCAGAAGTTCACTGAATGCCCCATACTGGCGGATCCGGCCCTTTTCCTACTCCATGCCTCTAACATCCCACGTAAAGCCTACAAAAAAATCACTGATCCCTCACTTACTAGATGCAGCGAAGGCCTGCATTCCCTTATACTAGAAGTCCACACAATCTCCAACTATTAGCCTATGGCTTAAAAAGGTGGTGAAAATTTAAAAAATGGAAGATCTAATCCTCACGGCCCGCCATGAAAACGAACGGTTTACCAAGACGTGGTCCATTTGGAATATGTTCATCTTCTCAGACGAAGGTCAGGCCCTTTTGGAGAGTGACACACCAGATTATAACAGTCCCATTACCGAATGACTGATGGTCGGATAGGGCTATGGTTGCTGTTCGGCTGTACCAGTCTGTGCTCGAGCCCGGAAATGTGTGCGCTCGCTGCCTCCCTGTGCCCCATTTCCCCCCTCCCTTCTTTCCCCTTCCCCTCTGGCCTCCCTCCCCCCTTCCCTCTTGCCTCCTCCCCCTCCCTTCTTTTTCTTTCTCTTTGTTTCTTCTCTCTGTCGCTATTAGTTTAGGTATATGGGGAACTACTGGGTGCCCCATGGGCCTATACTGTTCTGCTCCTACACTAAACTGGAAAAAGGGGGTGAGTTTCACAGAACCACTCAGTGGTCCAAGTGAACCTTCAGAAGTAAAATACCTCCCATCACAGCTAGGGGCAGAGTTGATTGCAATTAATAAGTTACTCCATTTTGGAGTTGCTAGATGTTACAGATGGAATTGTTTAAGGTTCCAAAGATTATTGTTTTCTCTTTATAATTGTTATGTTTTTATGTTGCTCAGCTCATTCTATACTATGGTATCTTCTCCATATGTTACTTTGAGATGTTGTATTTCATGTGTCTTTGCCCATCATATAAATAAAGGTTTGAAAATGTTGGTTCTTTTCCTGCCCTTTGCCAGTACAATTGTCTGGCTGGGGTTCGGGAGAGAACACAGGTAATAGATACTTTCTGTTCCACACAGTGATGGGTGTCAGGTCACATCAGAACACACTGAATGTTTTACACATGATGTTCCACTCAGTTTTTGATTGTTTCCCCCCTCCTCCCCCTCTCTGACACATGTTTCTGGACACTCACGGGATCGACCGCTGAGGCTTGAATAGTACACGCCACACATATGATGAACTTGAATGCCTCCCCCAGGATGATCCTCTGATGCCCATCTCTTCCCTTTATTTTTTCTATATCAGCTGGAGCCAATATTATTACCTATTGCATTTCTCCCCAGGTTAAACAATCGGTCTTAATACTCAAATATCCTGTTGAATGCTATTATCTGTTGTTCTTATAACTGAGTTTGTATGTATTATGTAAATAGTTGATTAGGAGCATATATGCTATTCCTAAAACCCTGGGTCAATTTAATTAGTGAGACTCAGAGCCTGATGCTTCCTTAAAGACAACAGGGATCTCTCCCCCCCCCCACTTTCTGTAACAGCTGGAGCCTACACTTTCCATCTAAGATGACTCCTCCCAGAAACGACTGCCCTATGTCTCATGCACGGGTCAAATATTAGGTGTGCTACATGTCCGATATTTATGCCTGCTATGCTGTCGGGATCATAACTCGGGTCAATCCATCTCGACCTTTCTCCCACAGTAGGACAGGCACAGTTTGTGCCTAAAGCGTTAAAACCTTGCCGAGGGGAGAACACTAAAACCACACACACCCCTTACTAAAACAGCCAACTGTGCTAGAAGCGTCTCTACTCTGGCTTGATAGAAAAAGGATAGATCTACTCCTATCAACGATATAGGCCGATAGTTCACACACAGAGTCGGTTCTTTGTCCGGTTTTGGGATGAGAGAGATATGCGGGAACACTGATCCTTCAGAAAGGGAGGTAAATACTTTTGTTAAGAAGAGGGTAAGGAGGGGGGCAAATTGTTTGTAGAATTTTGGGGTAAAGCCGTCAGGGCCCAGACTTTTACCAGATGCAGCAATGGTGCAAGCAACTTCCTCTTCCGAGATCGATGTTTCAAGGTCCTCTATCTATTTCGTCGTCTAAAGTAGGTAATCGATTGATATTGCTAAAGTGCTGGCTAATAGAATGCAGCCTTTATTGCCCCATCTAATACACTTGGATCAGGTTGGCTTTGTGAGTGGACGAAAGGCACGAGATAACACCCTGAAAACACTTCTCTTCACTGACCATGCCCACACCCGAGATACCCCATTGTGCCTCCTCACAGTGGGCGCGGAGGAGGCCTTCAACCATGTCAACTGGCAATTCCTCTGCTTATCTCTGCAGCAGATAAGATTGGGCCACAATATGATCTCCAGAATAATGTCCCTCTACTCTTCTCCCTCCGCTAGAATTAGACTAAATGGATCCCTATCTCCAATGTTTACTATCCACAATGGAACACGACAGGGATGCCCCTTGTCCCTCCTTCTATACATCCTTGTCATGGAACATCTAGCCATCGCCCTTAGAAACAACCCAGCTATTCATGGTATTATCATAGGCCCTGTTCATACTAAAATCGCTTCTCTTTGCAGATGACTTGCTAATGTTCGTGACCCAACCGCTAACCCAAAGTTAACCATAGTAAGTCAGAAATCCTCAATATCTCACTTTCAAAGGAGGCCCTTCAACAACTCTCATCTTTATTACCTTTTAAGCTCCACCTCTATTCGCTATCTTGGAATTCACATCCCAACAGATGCATCTTGACTCTTTTCCAGTAACTTTACCCCTCTGCTCCTCAGAACACAAGCAGATCTGACTATCTACGCATCCAAATGGCTTTCTTAGTTGGGTAGGGTGAATGCTTTGAAAATGGATAAAGTCCCAAAGGTTGACGTGTAAATTCCCATCATCCTTCAACATTTAAAGAAAAAAGAAACCTAAAAAATGGGATTTTAAGGGCAATTATTGAATGGATAAAAAATTATGATAAAATATAAAATTTTATTGGTACAAAAGATTTTAAAACCAGACTTTTAACAAAGACAATCACATAAATAGCAAAGATATTGTATACAAAATTAACAGTGGTGGCAAAGAAAACCCACTACATAAATGAGCATCAGCCATGAGTGAGAGTCCAACACGTTTTGAAATATGTAAATATAATCTTCATCAGAGACAATTTGCCACTTCTGGAATGTAAAGTACAGTATAAATGCATAGAATATATAAAAATAACAGCATAACATGAGACTGACAGGGTGTATGAAAAACATCTGTCAGAATATACAAGAAACTTACATGTCAAAAATACAATGAGCAAAGATTCCTCTATACCATCAATTGTCCACAAGACTTGCATTGGCCTTTCAACGTGCAAAGGAACCCCAGGATATGGGAATCCCAGAGAGGCGTCCAAGTAAAGGAAAAGTGATGATCATATCTTTGAAAAACAACGGCCAAAAAAGGGGGAAAGGGGAAGACCTATAACAAAGATTACAGTATGTAATGAAGCCTATAGCGTACATGAATATGGAATAGATAATAATGAATGCATATCTTCCAGGAGCAAGCCTACATTCCAAGCTCAGGCAAAGCAAAGGGCAGACCTCCATACACTCCTCAGAAGCCTGAGGGGCCAAGGAGGCTAGATCCCCAGATGCCATAAGCATAGGAGTGGCTAAATGTCATCCACAGAAAACAGCCCACACGGTAAAAATTATATTGACATAAATAACACTTACGGGTTGTTGGGTCCAAACCAGGACCTGTAAGTAAGATGGCTCCAATAGGGATGGTCTAACCCACCCAGGGGGAGGGAGACAGTGATCCCAGCCCTCCGAGGTGAAAAAAGGGGGGAAGCAGCCTAAAAATGGAAAATTAATATCTGTCAATAAATAATTTAAAGACCAAAAAATTTTTTACCAATGGTCAGCGATCTGCATTGAATACAATAAACAGAGGTGAAGATGCTCAATGGGCAGAGCACCCCTCCATAGGAGGAGGCTACAAAGCCCAAGGCATCTAACCTCATAAAAAAAATACAAGCCATCCAAAAATATCCAAAAGAGCTGTACTTACCAAAAATAGATTGAATAATCAAGGATCCCCACCTAAGCAGCCAAGGGACCGTGGTGGCTATTAAATAAGAGGGATAGAGAGGTTGCCCCTCTCCTCCTAATATAGGATAGACGATTAACTAGACATCCGGGTAAGATGCCATGGAAAAGGAATTACAGCTCTAGGGTTCCTGGTGTCCTCCTTATAAAGCCCAAGCATTGAACCTAATGAGCCTTGTGGAGCGTCAGGGGACGGCGTTGCAGCGCACAAGCAATTAAGTCATCACCCTGGTGAGACACTCCAACAAGGGATTCATTAGCGGAAAAACATCCATCCAGCTACTGGTTGCCAGACCAAGGAGGGCGCGGCGTGCTGACGTAGCCTCGCCCTCCCAGGGGTCGATCTAACAACATAATCCAAGACGTGAAGGGGGAGCGTCATTGCCAACAATGAAAGCCGCTACATGTCACGTAGGGCGGAACAAAAAAAAACCCAGAAGTAGCAACCAACTGCGGGAGCTCCACAATCCGAGGTATCTGCACGTCAGCCTGATGAAAAAGAATCATCAGGGTGTAAATAGCTGGGTAAATCAAGAATGGCATGCAAAAACCACTGGTCGAGTGCAGAGGCACCCCGGATAGGGGTGAGAAAACATCCGATCAGTGCTAAACCAAAAAACCTCACCCAAGACAAGGAAATAATGGGATATAACCCCAGAGGAGAAATAATTCTCCTCCATTGTAAAGATCACCAGGCTGGAGGGGAGGATTGACTGATCCAAGCCAAAGCTGGGGCATAAAAGAGAAACCCTCAATCAAAAATGAAAGGTGCACAAAAATAAATGACAAAAAAAAAGTCCCCAAGGGGGCATTGTGCATCATTGATTGGGGGAAGAATTCCCAATAAGGAGGGACTAAAAACCATATCAGACATATCCTCCTGCAGCTGTCGGAGTGGTGCTAAAAGCATCAAAATCCGACAGTTTAGGAGGAAAGGTGGCCCCCAATTGAAACGGGGGCCTGCGTGTGCCAGGTGCATGATGATGACCACAAGCATTAATGGGAGCATTAATGGGGGACGAGAAATAGGACAGAGAAATTCAATCTCATCACAGAGTGAATTAAACATGAAAAATACATAGCAAAAACCATATTATGGTATAGCAATAACATAGCAATGAACAAATGGAGCATCAAGGGCTACACTTGGACAGAGACATGCTAATAATCAAACTTTGCATTATAACGTAAAAAACCCCGTGACAACCCTGCTGACAGAAAAACAGAATAAAAGAAACCAAGAAGGCAAGAAAACTGGAATTACATATGTATGGTTGGTCAAAAAAAAGGTAAATCCAATGCAATTGATTCCCTTTGGTATATGGATCTTAGTCTGTTTTTCCTGAGCTGAAGCCGTCCAAAAAGGGCCTGAAACTTTCTGCCTCATTGAGGCCAGGTGAAAACCACCCGGTAGCATCCAAATATCTAATCCAGCACATTTCACGCTGTAATAGGATTTTGTTCCAATCCCCACCTCTAACTGGAATATGCACGCGGTCTAAAACTGTAAAATTAACAGATGGCATTATATATCCATGTCCCTTGGCCACATGTCTTCCAAGGGGAAGGTACAAGTTGCCAATTCGCATACTCTGTAGATGTTTACTGTCAGGAAAGGTTCTCTCCGCTGGTAATATCAATCATTTGGCGTGCAGTACTGAGGCCCACCAGCAGGCGTCTCCTGGCAGTTTGGAGCTGTCAGAAGAGCTTTTCCCTGTTGGTATTATGTCATCTTTTAACCGCAGTACTGGTGTCCACCAGCGGAGGGATCCTGGCAGTGTGGAGCAGGTATTACCTTCTGCAATCAGGCTTCACCTGACCTTGTTAGCAGCTATTGTATAAATACCCGGCAAGTGCACACTCATCTTGCCCTGGTATTCCTTGTGCCCGGACCTGCAGCCTGTTATCCTGTTATCCTGTTATCCTGTTATCCTGTTATCCTGTTATCCTGTTATCCTGATGCCTGTATTCCATATCCTGAACCTGTTCCTGTATCCCTGGATCTTTGCCCTGCAGCCTGATCCCTTCCATCTTGTTCCCTGTCTGTTTACTCCTGGCCTCCATCTACTGATCTCCTGTTTTTGATCCTGGCTTGGCTTGACTACGATTCTGGTACTCCCTTTTCCTACATATGCTAGTTGGTTAATTATCACTGTTTGGTTGTTTGGTTTGTTCACTCTGTTTGTATTTGTGGTGTGTTCACATGTATATGCATTTACCTTAATAAACTTACTTTCACCTATTTATGTCTGGTTCACTCTGTTGCAGTCCACACAGTTCTGGTCTTATCTGGTATATGACAGAATACCAGGGCCATCCCTGACCGGAAGTGGCTGCACAGGGGAACCATTTTGATTTGGTTTGGTTGGAAACATAAATGCCGATGAGGTTATTTATTTTTCTCTGCTGGCATCTGAAAGTTTGATTATTGCCGCCAGGCTTTGAAAGGATGGTCTAGTGACCAGTTGTTTGCAACTATACATTTGGCTCACTCCCTGGTCGATCAGGGATATATATTGTTTGGGGAGGTGCAGCCTTTGATCAAGATCTGTACTGAGCTGGCCCTGCCCTGTATTCCAGAGGGCCGTGATGATTTCACTCCTCCTTTTGATATGAATCAGGTTGTATCCCTAGTATGGCTTTTTAAAGATGATCCCGCCGATTTTTGTGAGCACTACTCAGCCTGTTCCCCACAGGTGATTGCTGAGTGCATTGTGTCTGCTCAGTCTTTTGTTAAACAGGGAGATTTAAAAGCACAGTTTGTACAACCTATACTTTCAGCATGGTCTGACATGGTGCAATCAGCTCCAGCCAAACAAACCACCTCTGCCACCAAACACCAGCCTACCCAAATGTATGTTTACCCATCACCCATGTCAACCTCAGTTGCAGCTCAGTATACGCTGCTCCCAACCAAATACTCATATCCGATCTCTGCTCCCTGTACCTATCCTGCATTCAACCCACCTGCCTCTTCTCAGCTGCCTACAAATCCACAGGAACTTCCCCCAGCTACTGTTGTCTCTTCTCTGCCATATCCCAATCCTTCTTTCCAGTCTGCTGCACCCCTCACCTACAGAGCTTCAGTGGCTAAGCCAAAGAAAAAACGAAAGTTTTTCCAACCAAGACGATCCTGCCAGTAACCCAACCTGCCTCCACACCAGCTAATCCAATCCAGTCTGACGTCCCAGTGCTTGCTACCCAGTCTGACGTCCCAGTGCTTGCTACCCAGTCTGACGTCCCAGTGCTTGCTACCCAGTCTGACGTCCCAGTGCTTGCTACCCAGTCTGACGTCCCAGTGCTTGCAACCCAGTCCGACGTCCCAGTGCTTGCAACCCAGTCCGACGTCCCAGTGCTTGCAACCCAGTCCGACGTCCCAGTGCTTGCAACCCAGTCCGACGTCCCAGTGCTTGCAACCCAGTCCGACGTCCCAGTGCTTGCAACCCAGTCCGACGTCCCAGTGCTTGCAACCCAGTCCGACGTCCCAGTGCTTGCAACCCAGTCCGACGTCCCAGTGCTTGCAACCCAGTCCGACGTCCCAGTGCTTGCAACCCAGTCCGACGTCCCAGTGCTTGCAACCCAGTCCGACGTCCCAGTGCTTGCAACCCAGTCCGACGTCCCAGTGCTTGCAACCCAGTCCGACGTTCCAGTGCTTGCAACCCAGTCCGACGTCCCAGTGCTTGCAACCCAGTCTGACGTCTCAGTGCCTGCTATCCAGTCTGACGTCCCAGTGCCTGTTATCCAGTCCAATGTCCTGATGTCCGCTTTCCAGCCTGATGTCCTGGTACCCACCTTCCAGCCTGAGGTGCCAGTGTTCCAGCCTGAGGGGTCAGTGTTCCAGCCGGAGGTGCCAGTGTACCAGCCAGAGGTGTTCCAGCCTGAGGGGCCAGTGCTCCAGCCGGAGGTGCCAGTGTTCCAGCCGGAGGTGTTCCAGCCTGAGGGGCCAGTGTTCCAGCCGGAGGGGTCAGTGTTCCAGCCGGTGGTGCCAGTGCCTACTTTCCAGCCTGATGTGCCTGCTCTCCAGCCTGTGCCCGCTTTCCAGCCTGATGTACCCACCTTCCAGCCTGATGTGCCCGCCTTCCAGTCTGATGTCTCATTGCCCGCTGCTCAGCTCGATGACCTGGAACCTGCTGCCCAGCCTGATGTGTTCCTGTCTGCTGTCCAGCCTGATGTGTTCCTGTCCGCTGCCCAGCCTGATGTGTTCCTGTCCGCTGCCCAGCCTGATGTGTTCCTGTCCGCTGCCCAGCCTGATGTGTTCCTGTCCGCTGCCCAGCCTGATGTGTTCCTGTCCGCTGCCCAGCCTGGTGTGTTGCTGTCTGCTGCCCAGCCTGGTGTGTTGCTGTCTGCTGCCCAGCCTGGTGTGTTGCTGTCTGCTGCCCAGCCTGGTGTGTTGCTGTCTGCTGCCCAGCCTGGTGTGTTGCTGTCTGCTGCCCAGCCTGGTGTGTTGCTGTCTGCTGCCCAGCCTGGTGTGTTGCTGTCTGGTGTGTTGCTGTCTGCTGCCCAGCCTGGTGTGCCACTGTCTGCTGTCCAGCCTGATGACCTAAAGCTTGCTGCCCAGCCTGATGACCCGGAGCTTGCTGCCTAGCCTGATGACCCGGAGCTTGCTGCCTAGCCTGATGACCCGGAGCTTACTGCCCAGCCTGTGCCCATGCCCGCTGCCCATCTTGATGTGTCTCTAACCCCCTGCCCAGCTTGAAGAGCCCGTGCCTGTTGCCCAGCTTGAAGTGCCCGCTGTCCTGCTTGATGTGCATGTGCCTGCTGCCCCACTTGATGTGCCTGCTGCCCAGCTTGAAGTGCCCATGCCTGCTGCCCAGCTTGAAGTGCCCATGCCTGCTGCCCAGCTTGAAGTGTCCATTCCTGCTGCCCAGCTTGATGTGCCCGCTGCCCCATTTGATGTGCCTGTTGCCCAGTTGAATGTGCCTGCCGCTCAGCTCGATGTGCCTGCTACTCAGGTTGAGGTTCCTGTGCCTGCTATCCAGCTTGACGTACTTATTGCCCAATCTAAGGTGACTCTGCCCACTGCCTGGCTTGACGCCATGGACTTTCCCCAGCAATGGCTAGTTGGAGCGTCCGGAGGTCGCTCCTTCGAGGGGAGTACTGTCAGGAAAGGTTCTCTCTGATGGTAATATCAATCATTTGGCCCACCAGCAGGTTTCTCCTGGCAGTTTGGAGCTGTCAGAAGAGCTTTTCCCTGTTGGTATTATGTCATCTTTTGACCGCAGTACTGGCGTCCACCAGCGGAGGGATCCTGGCAGTGTGGAGCAGGTATTACCTTCTGCAATCAGGCTTCACCTGACCTTGTTAGCAGCTATTGTATAAATACTCGGCAAGTGCACACTCATCTTGCCCTGGTATTTTCCTTGTGCCCTGACCTGCAGCCTGTTATCCTGTTATCCTGATGCCTGTATTCCATATCCTGAACCTGTTATATCTGTTCCTGTATCCCTGGATCTTTGCCCTGCAGCCTGATCCCTTCCATCTTGTTCCCTGTCTGTTTACTCCTGGCCCCCATCTACTGATCTCCTGTTTTTGATCCTGGCCTGGCTTGACTACGATTCTGGTACTCCCTTTTCCTACATATGCTAGTTGGTTAATTATCACTGTTTGGTTGTTTGGTTTGTTCACTCTGTTTGTATTGGTGGTGTGTTCACATGTATATGCATTTACCTTAATAAACTTACTTTCACCTATTTATGTCTGGTTCATTCTGTTGCAGTCCACACAGTTCTGGTCTTATCTGGTATATGACATTTACTGACTCACTGTCCTAATTCTTGTTGGGTCTTCCCGACATAAAAAGCACCACATTGGCATTGTACCAAATAGACAACTCCCCGGGTTTTGCAATTGGCAAAGTGTTTCATACGGAAACGTTCTCCATTGGGCAGTTGGAAAGAAGTCCTCTTACCAATGACCACACAGAAAGAACAGGATCCACAGGGGTAAGTACCCCACACTTTACAGGGATCCTACCTCTGGTTGCCCTTATATTCACTTTGATTAAGCATCTCACCTAAAGAGCCTGCTTTCCTAAAGGTGATCTGCGGTTTAGAGGTGACTAAACCACCCAGGATGGGGTCCTCGGTGTTTAGTGTTTAATGAGAATTTTCCTCTCAATATTGTTTTCATTGGAGTATCGTATGATGATTCTTGTTGTATCATCTTGTTTCTTAGTTTTAGTTTTAAAGATTAGATCATGTCTATCTTTATCCTTAACACGATTGAAAGCTCTTTCTTCAGGGAAGATTTTGTATATCCCCTTGCGAGTAACCTCTTATTCAATTCGTCAGCTTCACATTGAAAGGTTTCTAAGGTGCTACAATTCTGTTTCAGACGTAGGAATTGGCTGAATGGTATGGATTTCTTCAGAGGCTCAGGATGGAAACTGTCGGCATGCAAAAGAGTGTTGCCGACAGTTTCCTTCCTGTAAAGCCTGCTGGTAAGTCTCCCATCCTGGTTCTTGTAAATGCTAATGTCCAAAAAATTAATCATGTGATGATCATAGGACATCGTGAAAAATAAATTAAATTCATTGTTGTTCAAACATTTTTTTCAAAGTGTCTTCCGGACCATTCCATACTAAAAAGATATCATCAATGTATCTTTGCCAAAGAATGATATATTGTGTATATGGGGCCAACTGGTCATTGGACAGAAAGGTTTTTTCCCACACTCCTGACACACATCCTGACTGCATCCTGATCGATGTTTTTCGTATCCCATGCCTGGGGACCTCTCCTGCTTCCCCCGCTGTCTTTGGAGCCTGTCGGCCAGCAGGAACGCTGCCTGTGGCCGCTGTGGTGAGGAGTCCCAGACTCGCCTTTAGGAAAGGCCGCAGCTTCGGCCTAGTTCCTGGAGCGACGGCCATCTTGATACACGCAGCGGCCGAAGTGGACTATTCTGGCCCACCTGGCAGCCCCAAAAGCACCAGCCCCAAAAGCACCCCTCTTCAGAAACAGCCTCCGGCAGCTTGAGGCCTTAACTGCAGAACATCCAGGCCCCGTGCCTACTTTAGGAAAAGGCCACGGATCCGGCCTGTGTCCCGGAACGGCGGCCATCTTGATACACCCAGCGGCCCTGTGCCCCATCCACCCCTGAAACAGCCTCTGAGTTGACTGCAGCTCCTGTCGGGACACAGCCACGACTAGCAGCTGCTTGGGGGGGCGAAACGTGACCCCGAGCTGACTCCTGCAGCAGCGGCCACCTTACTCCACCTGGGGGCGGCCTGGCAGTCCACCCACAGGGGCAGAGAGGGAACATGTCCCCACCGAAAAGGGCATCCGAGGCGGTGGATAAGCTAGCGAAATTCCGCCATCAAGATCAAGACCCGCAAGCCAAAAAATGGCGACGGCACGTGCTCAGGGGCGGACCACCAGGGCGCAGACACAGCAAGGGTCTTGAATGCCATAGCGTCACTGCAGGGGACACTTACCGCCAAAATAGATGAAGTCAAAATCGACATCTCCTTGCTGCGCCAGGACCTATCCAAGGTAAAAGATAGAGTTACCGAGGTCAAGACACGTATTGGAGAGGCGGAGGACATCCTGCATCCCCTGAGCCCTACTACGGAGGACCTGCAGCGACAGATCCAGCAGCTATACGATCACCAGGATGATATGGAGAATCGTTTGAGATGCTGCAACCTTCGGTTCATCGGTCTACCTGAGAAGGTAGAAGGTACCTTTTCTGTCATGTTTGCAGTGGAGCGGGTGCACCGCATCCCTGCAAAACCTCCGCCTGTGGGAGCTCCCCCCAGAACCTTTATTGCCAAGTTTCTCAACTTTAGAGACAGAGATAAAATCCTTCGGCTAACCAGAGAGGCAATATCACCCTGGGCAACGGCCAGATCGCAGTGTTCCCTGA
The DNA here is from genome assembly GCF_042186555.1 of Aquarana catesbeiana. Lineage (NCBI taxonomy): Eukaryota > Metazoa > Chordata > Amphibia > Anura > Ranidae > Aquarana > Aquarana catesbeiana. Next base: position 530,059,547 of record NC_133325.1, on the reverse strand, counting down.
CTTCTCCAATGAAGTCCAAAGAAAGCGTGCACAATTCCAGGAGGTCAAGAGACGGCTCAGGGCAGCACACCTCAAATACGCCATGTTGTTCCCGGCCAGATTGAGGGTGGAGGAGGATGGCAGAGCTATATTCTTTGAGGACTCGAAGGCAGCAACACGCTGGTTGGATCAACGCGGACGTCCGGATGGATAAACGGGTACATGGCCTGTTACTGTGAGTACTGCTGCTATTGTTGGATGATGACAGGCCATACCTTTCCTCTAAAGGTTCCCTTCACTGTGGAGGGAATTCTTGTTCCACATTTGCTCCTTCACACGAAAGTTACCCACCTCTCATTCAACCCCCTTTTCACATGTGGGCTCCAAATTGTTTGCAATTTTTTCATCACTTGCACATTCCCCCCCATCTTCACAACCTACGCATTGCTGAATATAGGATTGGAGACTCCCCCTCTTGAGCTTAGGGTGCCAGACCCGTGTACGCACTAAGCTCCCCTTTGGGGGGGGAAACGTAGAGAGCTGTTACCCCTGAACACCTGGCTTTGGGCCTGGAGCAGCTTGGACCGCTGAGTGTATCACCCTGTACATATCATCGCCCCCGTTGCACTTGCATGGAGATATCCTGGGGCCAAGGCATATATCCTTAGTACACCATGATGACTGTATATCCTTGCAGCGTGAGTCTCACTTGGACAGTGAGAGATACACACAGGACATGCTTCATGCCCTACCCTTGCTTCACACAGTGAATAATCGTCCCCATTATGTTTGCAACCCTCTTATTTTCCTCTTTATTTTGAACTTTCCTGCTCATCATATACTAAGATATGTACCTCCAGTTGATAGCTGGAAGCTGATTCACATACAGGTTGTAAGGGTGTATATGCTTCCGCCAAGTTGGGGAGGTGAGAAGCTGGGAGGGAAGGAAAATGCAGATCCCTTGATCGGAGCATTGGGAATGTTAGCACCGTTGTGCACTTGTTACTTACTTGGAATAACTCTAAACAAGCACTTTTTGCATATGTGTTGAATTGTGGAGCGGTTGTGCTGTATCAGTATTGGGGGGGTGCTGACCTGCCGATCCATATACAATCTACGTGCCAATGAACACCATGGCAGACATTAAATTTATGATGTGGAATGTGAGGGGCATGCGGGATAAGATTAAAAGGACAGCCGTACTACAATATCTGAAAAATCAGAAGGTGAACATTGCTGCATTGGTGGAGACACATGTCACAGGTCACTTACAGGCGGCCCTGAAACGTCCTTGGGTGGGATGGGCCTACCACAGTACCCACACAAATATGTCTAGAGGGGTAACAGTGCTGATAGCGAAATCTACAACTTTTGAACTGGTCTCCGTGGTGTCGGATCGGCCGGGCAGATACCTATTTCTACATGCGATTGTGGGGGGAGACCCCTTATTAATACTGGCTAGTTATATCACCTCTCCATACAGGGCGGATGTGGTCGCAGAGGGTCTTGCATTTATGGCACTGTACCCAACCGCACCTGTGGTGTGGATGGGGGATTTTAATCACACGATGATTCCCCAGACTTGGGGAACCACTGCATTCTAGACTGTACCGTACACTGACTGAATTTGCCCTTATTGACGTCTGGAGACATGCCAACCCCACGACCAGAGCTTATACCTGCCACTCAGTAAGTCACAATACTATGTTCAGGATAGACTATATTCTTGTTTCCAGGGCCCTTTTGCCAAAGGTCACGGGCACAGGTTTCGCCCCTAGGATCTTGTCTGACTACTCTCCGTGCTGGCTGACAGCATCCCTGCGGGTAGCCTCTCCCACCAGGCGATGGCGACTAAACCCGCACTGGCTATCCCTTCTTAGGGACCATGACTCCATCGCCAGGGAGCTGCTCTTCTTTTTGGAAAGGATACAGGAATCCCCTACCCTTACCACACACTGGGATGACTTTAAAAATCACGCCCGTAGAATATTGTCTTCTAGAATAAATAGGCTGAAACGAGAGTCTAACACCATACTTCCACTCACATCTGACAAACTGCGGGATTTAGAAGTGGCCTATAACTCCAGCCCAACCCTTGAAAACCTGGACAGAGTGAAACTGCAGTCTAGACTAGTCACACAACTACACACAGAGAAGGCTAAACAGCGTATTTTTTTCTGCAGGCAGAGAGTGTATGAACAGGGAGAAAGGGCGGGGAGACTGCTGGCCTTTCTGGCCCACATGGAAGATAAGCCCCCAGTGGTGGTATCACTTACTAACCCAGATGGGTGTAATGTAACAGATCCAGGACAGGTGGCAGATCAGTTTAAGCAATTTTACGTAACCTATACAAATCCCAAAACACATACACGCGAAGGGAGATTCAATCGTATTTATCTTCCATACAGTTCCCCCCGCTGAATCGAGAACAAATTGAGCTTCTTGATGCACCCATCACAGAACACGATATCACGGAAGCAATCGCACAGTTAGCCAAATCCAAAGCTCCGGGGATGGACGGACTACCTTTGGAATTTTATGTAACCTACGCTGATATCTTGGTCCCCAAGCTCAAAGCACTATATCAGTCTATATTTGATCAAAATTCACTGCCCGAATCTATGCAGGAAGCCCAAATCATTGTTCTCCCCAAACCGGGAAAAGACCCGCATTTCCCTGAATCCTACAGACCTATCTCACTCCTGCAGGTAGATATCAAAATCTTAGCCAAAATTTTAGCCTCTAGGTTAAACACTGCCATCTTAACTTTAATTCACACGGACCAAACAGGCTTTATGCCGGGGAAAAACACAGCTATAAACATTAGGCGACTATATATGAATATTCAAGCCCGACACGATAACTCAGGAACGAGGGTGGTGGTGGCGTTAGATACAGCTAAGGCCTTTGATTCGGTAGAATGGCCATATTTATGGGAATGCCTGCACAGCTATGGATTTAGGGCACGCTTTATAAAATGGGTACAACTCCTATACCAGACACCCAGGGCGAGAATTTTTGTAAATGGCTGGCTCTCGGAGCAGTTTCCATTAGAAAGGGGCAAGGGTGTCCCATCTCTCCCTTATTGTATGTGCTGGCAGCATTGCCATTGCCATCAGAGCACACCCTGATATCCAGAGTCTGTGCCGAGGCACTACAGTCGATAAAATTGGAATGTATGCTGATGACACAATATTATACCTAGCGGACCAGGGACCATCACTCCAAGCAGTATTAAGACTTATTGAACAAATGGGGGGATACTCGGGCCTGCGTATAAATTGGGACAAGTCCCAGATTCTACCAATAGATGTGTTTCCCCCCCTTCACAACCCCCCCCCACTGCCACTCACTAGGGTATCCAAGATTAAATACCTTTGGGTGGAGGTAACCAGGGACCTGGTTGACTATACACCCCTGAATATAGCCCTTTTGTTTGACATATTAAAAAGCAAAACGCAGACATGGTCCAGATTGCCCTTAGGGGTAATGGGTAAACTTAATAAAAATGATCATACTGCCCAAGATCCTATATCTGGTGTGGCACTCCCCCCTTTACATTCTCTTAAAAATCTTTAAGCAGATGGAAGCTATTCTGAATTTGTTTGTCTGGGGAAACAGTAGACACAAACTAGCCTGGCAAACCTTGAAAAACCCGACTGATATGGGGGGCGTTTCCCTCCCGGACCTTCACGATTACTACTTAGCCGCGCAACTTTCCCACATATACCACTTCCACACATCCGAAATGCAAAGTTACAGATCTTTGGTTTGTGACAAACCGGGACACCCGGCGTATACGTCCGTTCAAGCTATACTCCGCGGGAAAAAAGCACCAGGTCCCTCTGCACGGTACAATTCGGGTATGCTGCTACACCACCAAAGGATCTGGGAAATATCTCTTAAAAAGCAAAATGTGGGGAAATTTCATTCCCATACCCCATTGTGGCTTAACAGTCACATGCCAGAACTAGAAACAATTCCTGATTCGATAGTCTGGGCTAGACATGGAATATTGTATCTCCATCAGGTCTTGTCCACCTACGGGCTCAAGCAGTTCCAGACTCTTAAAGAAGAGTTTTCCCTTCCACACCACTTAGCATTTAAATACCTGCAGCTCCGACATGCACTCAGAACCCAGTTGCCGGACATGGATGTAGGGATGGAGCCTCCCCCTGTGCTGAGTATAGTTATGGGAGATGACCCCTCTAAACTTATATCACACCTGTATTGCACAATTAGACAACGGCGTGCAGCAGCAGTTTCACACAAGGCCAAAACAGTATGGGAACAGGACGTAGGACCCATAGCTGACGATGACTGGGACGAGATTTTAGAAGGAACCAAGACAGTGTCTCCCAAACTGTCTGACAGACTGACACAACTGTATATAATACACAAAGCCTACCTGACGCCGTTGAGATTGGCAAAGTTCCAGCACACGCCGGACCCGACGTGTCGCTTGTGCAGTGCTTACTCAGGTTCGTTTTACCATCTTATATGGAGCTGCACGCATGTCCAGATGTTCTGGACACAGGTTGTCCGTTTCCTCCATGATAATATGGGATCCCCTGTGGTGCTGGACCCTAAGTTGTGTATATTGGGGCTATTGCCGGATGTGGACGTAGACAAATATCACACAATATTTATTTTTGAAACATTATTTCTAGCATGTAAAGTGATAGCTCAGAGATGGATGCAGAACATGCCCCCCACACTACAGTTGTGGAAAAAAGCAATCAATGACACCCTGCCTTTCAAGAAATTGATTTATACACACAGGGGATCTACACAAAAATTTTCCAAGATTTGGGACAGGTGGTCGGAGGACGGAGAAACCTGTGTATAATTATTTCATACCCAGTGCAATGTTCTCCCGTATCTGAGAAACACGTGGTGTATGGGATGGATTCAGCTAACACCTGTTTACTGTATCTGTGAATATGGGCATGCGCACCATGTAACGTTCCTGCATATTTAACATTGTTATCATAATATGTAACTGACCTTTTATGGATAAATGTACCAGAATAACTTGTAAAATGTGCTTTGTATAAATAAAGTTGTTTTTTCCAAGTAAAAAAAAAAGAGGGGGCACAACACATCCCCATAGCAACTCCCATTACCTGGATGTAGTGGGAACCCTTGAAGAGGAAAACATTGTGTCTCAAGATGAAGTCCAACATCTCGAGTATAAATTTGTTGAATTTCCACTCTGATGTAGGACACAACTAACAGCAGCCACCCCTAGATCATGGGGTATACTATTATAGAGTGATTTGATGTCTATGGTGACCAAGATCGCCGAATACGGGATCATCAGATCATCCAGTATTTGCAATAAATGAATAGTGTCCTTGGTGTAGGACGCCAACTCCAAGACATGAGGTCTTAGATGCTGGTCAATAATTTGACTGATGCCTTCAGAGATGCTGCCATTGCCAGAAATAATGGGGTGACCTGGGGGGTTGAGAAGGTCTTTGTGCACTTTAGGAAATGCATACATGATGGGGATACGGGGGTATCTGATGCGTACAAATTCCAGCATTTCGCCGGTAATGGCAACTGTCATGTGTGCTTCATCAACCAGGAGATAAAATTCCTGGTTGAACTTGTCTACTAATGAAGCTGATATTTTCCCATAGCATTTTCGATTTGTTGAGAATCTTAAAACACATGTCCTCATATTTGGAATTATCCATTAACACGATGTTGCCCCCTTTGTCTGGCCCCTTGATTGTTATGTCAAGATTGTTCTTTAATGATTTTAATGCAATTTGTTGTTCAAGGCTAAGATTTTTCACTGACCTATCATTGTTCAAGAATTCAATTTCCCTGGTTGTTTGTTTAACAAACAAAGCCAAGGCTGGATTTTGACATAATGGGGGAAATTTGTGTGATTTCCTTTTAAATTGCACTTGTTGTTGTCTGACACTTTGTTCCTCATCTTCACTTTCTTCACTTTCCAAAGCGTGCTCCCATACATAATTCGATAACTCACTTTCCTGTAGGAGCAGATTCAGGTCCCGAAGGGACTTAAAATCCGCTGTCGTGAGATTGGGAGCAACCGCTTCCTCCCGTATAGTTGCTTTCTTGTACATGCTTTTCAAAAGCAATTTTCTGGCGAAGAGAAAAATGTCCTTCACTGTTTCAAAGTTATCCAAGCTCTTATTGGGGCAAAAAGATAGCCCCAAAGAAAGAACTTGTTTTTCTGCCTCACTGAGTGTGTGTGATGACAAATTGATAATATTCAATTTGCCTGTTGAGTGACCTGTATCAATGTGGGTTTGTTCCTTTTGTGCTGTTAGTGCTTGTGTCAGAGTCATTTTGTCTAAAAAATCATCAAGTTGAGTTTGATTTTTGGGGATAGCTCCCAAATCCTTGATGATCTTTGTTGTTTTACCTTTACCTATGTCGTATCCTTTAGTACCTTTATTACTGGTTTGGGGGTGTCTGGAGGAACCCCCAACTTTACCTCCACGTGGTGTGTGCATCTGTGGTGCATCTGTGGTTCGTTTCTTATTGATCTGCTGGAGTTCGCCCTCCATCTCTTGTTGTTTGGCAAAGGGGAGCTTTCTCTTTCTAAGGGTACAATCTGTATGGGAAGAAGCTGAGGAAGAAGTGTTAGACGGTGTGTCAAAACTGTAATCATTTTTATCCTGATTTCTGGAAGATTTTTTGGTTTTATTTTTGAAATTTCTACCTTGGTGCCATCTATAAGCTCGATTCTCAATGAAGGCATTTTTGTCCCTCCAATATTTTTTTTCCTTTTTTTTGAAGGATAGCCCTACTAAATTCCTTTAAATGTTCTCTCAATTTTTCTTCGAGGCCTGTATAGTCCTCGTGTACTTTTAGTGGAATCAATCGACCATAGAGGGCACCAATCTCTATATCCAAGGTATTAAGTTGAAATTTATATTCATCCTGTAATAACAACATCAAATTTCTAGAGCAGTCATTAAGTTTAGTTTCCCAGCATTTCTTTAAATCATTTGAGATGTGGTCCAAAAATAGGGAAAATCTGAATTCTCAATCCAATCGGATTGATATCTTCTTGAATATACCGTCCTAGAGACTGTATATGCCAATGCAGGGTGCATTTTTTCTCCAGTACTTTGGCGAGGCTGTGAAAAAGTGAAGTTAAATCAGTTTTAACTTGTTCCTTGGCTTGATAGTTAGTCTGAATATTGGACATAAGTTCCTCCCAGTTTCCGCCCAAGAGGTCTCCCATCCTGAATGACTGCAGAAGAGGACAAAATGAACACAAATAAGAATATTGACCCAAAGTAAAAAAAATGGACCAATGTAGAAAAAACAGTAAAAGGAGGTTTCCGCTTAAAGGAGGACCATCCCTGGTTGGTCATCCCGCAGTTGGTTGCTACTTCTGGGGTTTTTTTTTTGTTTTTTGTTTTTTTTTTGTCGTGGTTGGGATTTTTTACATAAATACTTTTTATTAAGAAATTTCATTTATTTTCCAAACTCTTAGTCACATTACATAGCCGTATACAAAAGAAAAGAGCGGTTAGCATGAGCAACATAGAAGAAAACATACGGACACAATAACAACAAATGATAATTCCAAAAAAACAAACCCCATTTCCCCTTTTATCAACCTTACCCCCTCCCATCCCTCCCCCATCCCCCCTTCTGGGTTTTTTTAGTTCCGCCCTACGTGACATGCGGCAGCTTTCATTGTTGGCAATGATGCTCCCGCCTTCACGTCTTGGATTATGTTGTTAGATCGGCCCCTGGGAAGGCATGGCTACGTCAGCACGCCGCGCCCTCCTTGGTCTGGCAACCAGTAGCTGGATGGACGTTTTTCCTGCTAATGAATCCCTTGCTGGAGCGGCTCACCAGGGTGATGACGTCATTGCTTGTGCGCTGCGACGCTGTCCCCTGACGCTCCACGAGGCTCATTAGGTTCAATGCTTGGGCTTTATAAGGAGGACGCCGGGAACCCTAGAGCCGTTATTCCTTTTCCATGGCATCTTACCTGGATGTCTAGTTAATCGTCTATCCTATATGAGGAGGAGAGGGTCAACCTATCTATCCCTCTTATTTAATAGCCACCACGATCCCTTGGCTGCTTTAGGTGGGGATCCTTGATTATTCAATCTTTTTTTGGTAAGTACAGCTCTTTTGGATATTTTTGGATGGCTTCTATTTTATTTATGGGGTTTGATGCCTTGGGCTTTGTAGCCTTCTCCTATGGAGGGGTGCTCTGCCCATTGAGCATCTTCACCTCTGTTTACTGTATTCAATGCAGATCGCTGACCATTGGTAAAAAATGTTTTGGTCTTTAAATTATTTATTGACAGATATTAATTTTCCATTTTTAGGCTGCTTCCCCTCTTTTTCCACCTCGGAGGGCTGGGATCACTGTCTCCCTCCCCCTGGGTGGGTTGGACCATCCCTATTGGAGCCACCTTACTTCCAGGTCGTGGTTTGAACCCAACAAGTGTTATTTATGTCAATATAATTTTTACCGTGTCGGCTGTTTTCCGTGGATGACATTTAGCCACTCCTATGCTTATGGCATCTGGGGATCTAGCCTCCTTGGCCCCTCGGTCTTCTGAGGAGTCTATGGAGGTTTGCCCTTTGCTTTGCCTGAGCTTGGAATGTAGGCTTGCTCCTGGAAGATATGCATTCATTATTATCTATTCCATGTTCATGTACACTATAGGCTTCATTTCATACTGTAATCTTTCTTATAGGTCTTCCCCTTTCCCCCTTTTTTGGCCGTTGTTTTTCAAAGATGTGATCATCACTTTTCCTTTACTTGGACGCCTCTCTGGGATTCCCATATCCTGGGGTTCCTTTGCATGTTGAAAGGCCAATGCAAGTCTTGTGGACGATTGATGGTATAGAGCAGTGTTTCTCAACTCCAGCCCTCAAGGCGCCCCAACAGGTCATGTTTTCAGGCTCTCCGTTATTTTACACAGGTGATTTGATCAGTATCACTGCCTTAGTAATTACCACAGCCATTTCATCTGAGGGAAATCCTGAAAACATGACCTGTTGGGGCGCCTTGAGGACTGGAGTTGAGAAACACTGGTATAGAGGAATCTTTGCTCATTGTATTTTTGACATGTAAGTTTCTTGTATATTCTGACAGATGTTTTTCATACACCCTGTCAGTCTCATGTTATGCTGTTATTTTTATATATTCTATGCATTTATACTGTATTTTACATTCCAGAAATGGCAAATTGTCCCTGATGAAGATTATATTTACATATTTCAAAACACGTTGGACTCTCACTCATGGATGATGCTCATTTATGTAGTGGGTTTTCTTTGCCACCACTGTTAATTTTGTATACAATATCTTTGCTATTTATGTGATTGTCTTTGTTAAAAGTCTGGTTTTAAAATCTTTTGTACCAATAAAATTTTATATTTTATCATAATTTTTTTTATCCATTCAATAATTGCCCTTAAAATCCCATTTTTGAGGTTATTTTTTTTCTGCTTTGAAAATGGATGTTCTCCCTAGGTTCGTATACCTCTTGCAAACATCTCTATCTATATCCCTAACTCGTTCTTTAGGAGATTCCATCAGAGTTTTTCCAAATCTATATGGAAGGTGGACCGTCCCAGGATAAGGTATGATACAATGATTCTTCTGAAGGCACAGGAAGGAGCGGGGGTCCCAGATGGCGGCGGTACTCACACGTATCATAGATTGGTTTCATCACCCCTTGTCCAAGCTCTGGGTTCAACTGGAGAGTCATCTAAATGAAATTGATCTCTGCGCCTTGCCGTGGACTAATATGGCTCAACGTAAAGACGCCGCGCTCTCTACTGCTCTTACTCATCAGACACTTCAGGTGTGGGACCGTTTGGTCTCAGCTGGTAAAATATCTAAACCACGGGGCCCTATGACTCCTGTCTTTGGGACCCCGGCTTGCAGTGGGAGGAGATTCGGACCCTGGAATAGGGAGGATCATAGACGCCTAGCTCGGGTCCTCCGTGCGGACCCATCTTTAAGACACACCTTCCCAGACAGCTCTAAGGTACCCAACAATGTGGCTACAGAGAAGCAAAGTTGTGTCCTACATCCTTGGCTTTTCTTCCATATCAGAGATCCTATCTGACCCATCGAATTTCGATGAGCTGCTTTTACAGCCCGACCCACCGATGCATGTGGTATCCCAACTTTACTCCCTATTACTCAACATATCTACCCCTAACCTTCCACCATACACGCAGAAATGGGAAGCAGACCTACAACACTCTATCTCACCTACTGATTGGCAAAAGTGCTTCATCCTGACGCATAAGATTTCTTTAGCAACTAAGACTCAAGAAAAAGGATTTAAACTGTTGACAGATGGTACAGATGCCCTGCGACTATACAACGCTTTAACCCCTCTTTGCAAGATGCCTGCTGGCGATGTTTGTCCTCTAGAGGGACCATGCTCCACATTTGGTAGGCTTGCCCTTCTATACAGAAATTCTGGCAAAAAGTCTTTGACTTATACTGCAGGCTGATAGCGACCTCAATTAAGCCCACACTAGAGGTAGCCCTCTTATCTATGATCCCGGGACCCCTCAAAACGATTAAAAAGGTTATACTGCGTCAGTTTCTTGCAGCAGCTAGGACGGTGATTCCTCATCATTGGAGAACAGCGGACATACCTTCCCTGGGGGATTGGGCTGTTTAAGTAGATCAGATAAGAGACCTGAAACGTCTGTTGGCCCAGGAAACCGGGAAGGAGGAACAGTTCACCATCACTTGGACCTCATGGTCAATGTTTCGTAACTCTGAAGACTTTACTTTATGGGCTGAAGATGATGCTGGAGCGATCTTTTACCTCCCTTTCTATGTAACTTCTCTTTTCTCCCCCTAAATGCTCTCCTTCCCACCTTGAACCAAATACCCAAGCATCTGAACTGAGGTCATATGCTCAGTTTAGTTTTTTGCATGAGTTAGATTTATATCCTAAGACAGTGAGGGATCATACCATCCTGCTTAGAATGGACCACATTATATCAATAGTTCTGCGTAAGATTAAAATGGTATTGTATGTTGGAACCCGACCGCTTGTTATTATTCGTTCTTCTATGAGATATGTTATTATACTGTAAAGCAATACTATTCCATCAGAAATACTAAAGATAAGATACCTTAGATTGCGCATACTTCAGAAAGGTTTACTGCCTTATGTAAGCTACGTGTTTATAATATACTGTTACGTGTTTATTACACCTGTTCTTCTTCCACCTTCCAATAAAATAAGAAAAGAAAGGGGGGTGCTCGTGAGCAGAGCACTAAGATGGCCGCAAGCTAATCTCGCTCCTCCACCACTGACCACATCGGCGCTTCTTCTCGGCTTCAACGGGCTTAACTTCCCCCGCAACCCCCGCGGTTCTGATGGGGCGCAGAACGGGCACAGCACGAAGCTCCACATCAAAGCAAGCCGCACACACAAACTCCGCGGCCTTCCCGCCAGATGTCCCGCCAGAGACACAGGCCTCTGAAATGGAGCCCTCACCCCCGTCACAATCAGGTGAGCTGGATGCATGTTCAGACGCAGAGAGCCTGCATGAAGCCCAGCAGCCTTATCCCACACCAGCACTGAGAGATGCTGACTTGCTGGCTCATTTTAAAACCATGCTCCAGGGTGAGTTGTCTGCTGCCACCTCAAAGCTGGCTACTCACTTAGCAAGAGAGATCCGGGAACTAGGCAGCCACACAAATGCTTTAGAGGACAGGATGGATGCTGCAGTGACTGTGATAGATCACCATGAACAGGACCTGCAGGACCTCCGTAAGGAACTGGATGTAGCCCTCCTGAAATTGGAGGATTACGAGAATAGGTCCCGACGGGGGAATCTCTGCCTGCGAGGCCTCCTGGAGACCATTGATGATCTCACCTCCACTGCCACGGCCCTGTTTCAGGAACTGGTCCCAGCCAACCCCATAGAGCGAATGGAGTTTGACCGCATCCATCAGCTCTGGGGCCAAGGAGAGAAGGGGGTCCCCCTCGGGACATTATTATTAAGTTTACATATTTCCGCACCAAAGAAACTCTCCTTAAGGTAGCACGTGACAAGCCTGATTTGTGCTTCCAAGGACACAGGTACCAACTCTTCACAGACCTGGCACCCACTATGGTGCAGAAGAGGTGACAGTTGAAGCCATACACCTCAGTTCTGATGGTCCCCATATTAAGTATGCTTGGGGCTTCCCCTTTCGCCTCTCATTCACCTACCAGGGGCGGAACCATACTGTTCACATGACCTTCGAGGCACTACGCCTGCTTCCCCCCTCGGATGCCTCCAGCAGCCAGGTGAGGGCCTCGGGCTCCCAGCCTTCCCCCAAGCGTCTGGGTTGTGCATCGGAGTCAGTCAGCAGTCATAAATGGGCTCTCCCTAGCACCCCACCGCCTTCGAGATCCCCTCGCTCTGACCCAGGATGAGGGCTGGAACGGGTGAGCCCACTTGCCTCTCATCTTCTGTGAAGCTGACTTACTGGCTCCCCAGATGTGGTTTCCCCTGTTGGGTGGATGGTTCCTGCTTGACCTACAATCCTACAATGACTATATATTTTTTCCTTTTTTTTTTTGGCGCTAAGGTCCAGCTCAGCAGGTCCACCAATATTTTCATCTGTTGGCCTGTTGCCTGACCAGTGGACTGGCCCTCCCAGGACTAATGTTTTCACTTAGGTCCTCCCTGATGAATCTAGGGTCTTGTTTTGGGACTTAGTGCTATATTTTGCCCTGGCTTCAGACGCCTGGTAGGTCGGATGGAGGCCTGTGTCAAGAACTATGATATGCAATATTTTTTTTTCTTGCATAAATTAATTAGCTGAAAGACCTGCTGTTCTTCCCACTTCCTCTAATTCCCCCCCCTTCCCTTCCCTTCCCTCCCCCCCTAAGCACTAAGCCTATATCAGTGGTCTTCCAGTGGGATTGTTGCCCTGTGCCTCAATGGGCCCGCACCCCCTGTTGGGGACAGTTTAGGCCACGGAAGACTCCATGGCACCCAGGAGTGGGAACCCTGGCTGGGGACCACTGCTAATGGCCTCCCTCGGGCGTTCCTGGTTTAGGGACGCCTGACCGGAGGTGTTGCATTGATTTTATGTTTACTTTAGCATAGTTCCTAAATTTTTAGGTGTGCTTTCGTTCATTTTTATTGTTGTCATTTTGGTTTTCATAGCCCCCTCTCCAGGGGCGGTTATAATTCATACAATCTAAAAGCCATGTGGTTGGTGGTAAAGCCACCCCCCGAGTATCCTATAGTTAGAATGTGATGTCCACCTAGTGTGGCGATTATATGTACTAAATACCATGATTTTCTCTTATCTCTCTTCACTCTCTTTCTCTCCCTTCTCTTCCCCTTTCTTTCTTTCTCCCCTCGGACTCGGACGGCCTCATCAGGAGATCAGATTAGGTATATGGCCTGTGTAATTTTTTATGATTATATGATTTCTGTCTCTCCCCTAGGATGGCTGCAAATGCGTTGAAACTATTCTCACAAAATATCCATGGGTTTAACTCTCCCATCAAACGTTCAAAGGTCTTCCACCACTTAAAATCACAATATATAGATGTAGTCTGTCTGCAGGAAACCAGATTCTCCCAATCCTCATCTCCAAGGTATTTGTCCTCCCATTTTCCAGTCTTTTACACGGCCTCTGCCTCAGAGAAACACAGAGGGGTGCTGATGGTGTTCCGACGTAATCTCCCATTCAATTGCTCTACAGAGATAGCGGACCCTATGGGTAGATATCTGCTCTTGCAAGGCACCCTGTGGGATCAAGAGGTTACCTTGGTGGGTTATTACTCCCCTAATACATTTCAGCAGAGGTTTTTCTCACACTTGCTTCAAGTGGTTACCAAACACCAGAAGGGTCTGCTTAATTATGATGGGAGACTCAAACTCTGTCTTCAATTCTTCTCTAGACAGACGTAGCTCCAAGGAAGTACCTCCATCCCACGATACCTCTCAAGAACAAGCACTGTGCACTCTCTTCCAATCTTATGGCCTGGTGGACGTGTGGCACGAGCAACATCCGTCTTCTCGGGAATTCACCTTCTTCTCCAATCCCCATCAGAGCTTTTGCAGAATAGATCATGTGTTCTTGCAACTTAGCGCTCTGCCATTGGTGCACAAGATTATTATTTCCACCTCCCCGTGGTCTGACCACGATCCCTTGGTTCTTGGAATCACCCTCACTGGACTAACTCGTCCAGCCTATCTCTGGCGGATTAATGAATCCCTCTTAATTACCCAGGATACGTGTATACAGGTGCAAACACACATCCAAACTTACTTTACTGAAAATGTAGGCTCGGTCAAGTCTCCGGTCTCCTTGTGGGAAGCCCACAAGGCGACGGTCAGGGGGCATTTGATTCAGATCGCTTCCCGTAAGAAACGCGCCAGGGAGCAACGGGTACGGGAATTGACTTCTCGGTTAGAGATAGCAGATGCAACCTGGAAGGAACACCCAGCGGTGACAAATAGAAAGGCCCGTGACAATCTGGTCACTGAGCTTGACTTGCTCTCCTTTGCCCAAGCTGAAAAAGCTTTACGCTGGACCAAATATAAATTTTATAGTAGCACAAACAAACCTGGTCCTATGTTGGCCAGGAAACTTAACTCGGTGGGGCGCCCATGTAAGCCAATTCGGCTGCAGGTAAGGGGAGGTGGACTCACCGCGAACCCGTCCAAGATAGTCTCTGGTTTTGCTTCCTTCCTGTCAGCTCTATACAGCAGGCCCGCTGCTTTTGACCTGGACAAGGCTGAGCGCTTTTTTCAAACGTTTAGTCTTTCTTCGCTGTCCTCGATGGCCCAAGACACCCTGAATGCACCTATCTCTGAACAGGAGGTCGCTTAAGCTCTCAAATCTCTTAAGCCATCCAAGGCCCCGGGCCCAGATGGTTTCACCGGCCTGTATTACAAAACATTTGCACCCTTACTCACACCCTACCTGACTTCTTATTTCAACTCTTGGCGTGATGGCGCACGACCCTCACCAGACTCACTTAAGGCTCACATTTCTATGATCCCAAGTCAACTGAGGAGACCACTGATCCGCAATCTTTTCGTCCTATTTCTCTGTTGAATGTTGATCTGAAGGTTTTGGGGAAAATTCTAAGCACTCGGGTCAACAAATACCTTCAGGTCCTCATTCACAGGGACCAGGTGGGTTTTGTGCCTGGTCGTCAAGCAGGGGATAATGTCCGCAAAGTAATCCACCTTCTCCATATCCTTCGAAAATCCCAGGCTTTTTGCTCTCTCTGGATATTTACAAAGCGTTTGATTTGCTTTCCTGGGACTACCTCCAATTTGTTTTGACCCGGTGGGGATTTGGGACACACTTCCTATTGTGGATTCATGGTGACGTCAGCATCCGTAAAATATGCAGGCTTCTTATCTGACCCATTTCCTATATTTCGTGGTACCAGACAGGGCTGTCCCCTGTCTCCGGCGCTTTTTTTTTGTTTACAAACGTTTTTATTCGAAGATTATATAAAAACAAGGTGTACAGGCACTGAGAAGATATATGATACATTCACAAGGTAACATAACTTGTTATACAGTTACATCTCTCAGGTAGTATATAGACATAGTGATAAAACAACCATTTATCCTATGAGGCGGGAAAAAAAGATAAATAATAGAAAAACTAAGAAAGAACCAAATAACCTTTTATATCTAGACCGTATGACTAAAAAAGGTTGTAGTATCATGCTTATAATATGCAAATCTCAGTGTTAAGAAACACCTTACAATGTGGTCATCATATAGATTGCTGATAATCATCTCATCTCTTCACTCAATCAGATTGAGCAACAGCCGCAGGAGCCGAGAGATCGCCAATGCTTGCACTAAGCAAGTGAGCTGTCCATATGCTCCATTTACGGTCAAAGATGTGCATGGAGTCTAGAAGAGTATGGTGAATTCTTTCCATCAGTCTAATGGACTCCATGCGGAGAAGTATCTGCGACCATGAGACAGAGGGGCTCTTCCAATTCAGTGCTATCGCCCAATGAATGGCGCTAAAGAGTGTGTGAACTAATCTCTGTTGTGGGGGGAGAACACCCGGAACATCTGCAAATAATAAGCACATCTGGTGAGACAGAGTGACTGGCACCTCAGTCAACTTAGTGATAAGGGTGGCTGTGTTATTCCATATAGGTTCCAATACTTTACAACTCCAGAATGTGTGCAAGAGAGTCCCCCTGTCCCGACATCCTCTAAAACATGTGTCAGGAGCCAGTGGGTACATCCCGTGCAGGCGATCAGGAGTGTAATACCAACGGGTATGCAGTTTAAGGACCGTTTCTTTAATAGAAATAGAGCGAGTGCATTTATGCATATTTTCTACCATAGTTTGCCAGTCTTCCTCTGGGAAATTTTGAGCGGTCTCAACCTCCCAACCTATCATAGCAGTAGATTTTAAAGGGGTATTACAGTCATTAAGAAATCTGTATAGAGTGGAGATAGCCCCTCTCTCTCGGGAAGTCTCATCACATAAAAGCTCAAATGGCGTTTTAGACAAATCCACTCCTCCGCTCAATGCCTTTGAGTAAAAATGCCTTATTTGTAGGTATTGGTAAAAAATTGATCTACTAAAGGCGTAGGTTTGCTGCAAATGTACAAATGAACAGAAGGATGTGCCCTGTAACAGAGATTCCAAGGTTATAAGCCCATGTTCATTCTACTTGTGAAATCGTTCCCCAGTTCTAAAAGCTGGGAGAAATGAGGGTTCACATAGAAAGGATGAGAGAAGTGGAATGTCTGATTTTAATTTAAATTTTTTCCAATAGAGAGACCAGAGGTAGATAGTCTGCCCAACAACAGCATTCAATGAGGCAATATCTGGTGTAGATATGGAACCCGACCAAAGAAGACCTGGAAGGTAAAACGGAGCCACTGAGAGACACTCAAATTGTAGCCAAGGTATAGATGTGGGAGGGGCATGCCATTGTGCCAGCTGAACCAGGCGAGATGCCAGGTAATACTTCCAGAGCATCCCAAACCACCTCGTACCTGAGCTCTATATAGCAATGAGCGGCTTAGTCTGGGCTTCTTATTTTGCCATATAAATTTGAGGAGATCTGATTGCATTAATTGTAATGTGGAGCGAGTTACGTACAGGGGTAGGGATCTGAATAGAAATAAGAGCTTTGGGAGGATAGACATTTTGACTGCTTGGATGCGACCTAGGAAAGAAATATGGTATGAAGACCATTGAGTAAGAAGTTGTTTAACATTAGCGAAGGCTGGAGGGTAGTTCAATGAGTACATTTGCCTGAGAGAGGGAGCCAATTTTATACCTAAGTATTGTAATGAGTGGTGGTTCCAGGAAAATTTAAATGTGTCTTTAAGTGAGGTCAATAAAGGACTAGGGAGGTGAATGGGTAACGCTGTACACTTGGATCGGTTCACACCAAGTCCGGAAAGGTGATTGAAGGAAGTAAGGCATGTCATAAGGTTAGGGAGGGAGATTAGTGGGTCTGTGATAAATAAGAGAACGTCATCCGCATACAGACTAATCTTAAACTCCCGATCGCATTTTTGGTATCCTTTTATATTGGGGTTATTAGAGATAGATCGGGCCAGGGGTTCCATAGCAAGGGCAAATAAAAGAGGGGAGAGGGGACATCCCTGTCTGGTACCTCGCTTTAGGGGAAAGTAGTCAGAGTTGCACCCTGGGAGCTTAATACGCATGCATGGGTGATGGTATAGGGCTTTAAATCCGTGTATAAATTGACCATTAAATCCAAATTTGGTAAGAACTGAGTCTAAATAGGGCCATAGGACACTATCAAAAGCCTTGTTTATGTCCAGGCTAAGGAGAAGTACCTTCCTGGAGTGAATATCAGCATCTTGTAAAATGTTTGTTGCCAAGCGGATGTTGTCAGTAATTTGTCTTGAAGGTATGAAACCTGTTTGGTCTGGCGATACCAGCGAGGTAATAACCGAGGCCAAACGATCTGCTAGTAGACGTCCAAATATTTTAAGGTCATTATTAATGACCGAAATGGGGCGGAAATTTTGAGGTAAAGAGTGGTCTTTTCCGGGTTTGGGTATAAGGGAAATATTGGCCAGAAGCATTTCTTCAGGGAATTGTTTTCCTTTCAAGATGAAATTAAAAAGTTTTGTCAATTTGGGAGTCAGGGTATCCGCAAATTTCTTGTAATAGGTAGCTGAGAATCCGTCTGGGCCTGGGGTTTTAGAGGGTTTAAGGGAAGAGATAATAGAGGCTATTTCTTCTGAGGTACAAGGGGCATTGAGGAGCTGTGATTGTTCCTCTGTGAGCTGTGGAAGGGAGAGAGTATCTAACCACGTTGGAGAAATAGAGGGGTTTAGGGAACCAGGGTCTGAGAACAGTGTTTGATAATAAGAGGAAAAAATGTTTAAGACGTCTTTGGGATGAGTGGTAAGGTTACCATTGTGGTCTTTTAATTTGTAGAGGTGAGTCGGCTGTGTAGTCTGTTTCAGTTTTCGCGCAAACATTGTGGACGCCGAATTGCTGTGGAGAAGAAAACGGGCCTTCGCCCATCTAAGAGACTTCTCAGTGTGTTCAGATAGTAAGGTGTCTAGGGCCCGCCTTTTTTCATTAATTTGGAGTAGTAAGTCTGGGGATGGGGTCTGACTATGTTTGTGGTAAAGTTTCCCAAGTTTGGCATTGAGGCTTTGGGTTTCTACCTGTTTTTGGCGTTTTCTCGTGGTTGAGATTTCAATCAAGTGACCCCTCATTACTGCCTTATGGGCTGCCCAAAGGGATGTGGGAGATATTTCGTCTATATCCTTATGTCTAAAATATTCGATTAGGCGTTCAGATAGTTGAGTCAATACTATGAGGTCAGTGAGCAGCGCGTCATTGAGTCGCCAGGTTCTGGTTGTGAATGGGAGTCCGATGCCAGAAAAATGACTAGAGACCATATGATGGTCCGACCATGGGCAAACATGGATGTTTGAGGAGGTAGAGTTTGCGAGAAGGGAAGGGGAGCAAAGATATAATCTAGGCGAGAGTAGCTGTCATGAGGGTAAGAGTAAAATGTGTATTCCCGAGAGCCAACGTTATGAGCTCTCCAGGCATCTATCAATTGATGTGACTTAAGGGAGTGTTGAAGAGATTTAGGAAAGGCATTGGAGGATGAGCCTAAGCTAGTTCTATCTATTACGGAATGGGCAAGTTGAAATCCCCTCCAAATCCCCTCCAATAATCAAATGGGGGGAGTGAAATCTGTCCAAAACCTAAAAAAAAAAAAATTCTTTAAAAAAGTGGCCTGGGACACATTAGGGGCATAAACTGAGGCTAAAGTGATTTGTTTGTCATGCAGGGTACCTTTAACTATGACAAAACGACTCTGTGGGTCTTTGTGGATCCGCTGAGCCTGAAACATTACAGAATTTTTTATAAGGATCGCCGCCCCTCTGGATCTGGACTCAAAGGTGGAGAAGTAACATTGTTTGAATGACTTGTCTATATAGGATGGGTGGTTAGTAGTGGAGAAATGCGTCTCCTGCAGGAAGAGGATATCAGCCCCTAGAACTTTATACACCCTGAAGGCCTTCCTCCGTTTATGTGGGGAGCTAAATCCCTTAACGTTGTGGGATATTACCTTAATACCCATAATAAAATATGAGGGGAAGGCTAAGCAGGCATGAAGAGTCCATAACCAGAGGACCCCCCACACTATGACACTCAAAACCAGCAGGACTACATAGCATAGACATAATGAAAATGTGTGAGGCATCTCTCAAGGTAGCATTCATAACTGGTGTCATATAGTCATGTACTACACATACGTAAAAAAATATTAAAGTTAGTGGTCTAGAAAAAAGAAAAACAAAATAAGCACAAAAAAGAAAAAAAGTCCATAACTTCAGAACTAGGCCAAAATGTGGCAATGCATAGTCTTGGGGCGCCAGGGGGAAAAACCGCCCTCTGACCCAAAGAAAAATGTCTTTGTGGACCAAGGGCTCCAATACTCTAGACCTGTGGGGCCTCAAAGGCATCACATACCTGAAGTCTTTATCCAGAAAAATCCGTGGGAGGCTCAGTAACCCAGACATCACCAAGCAGACGCTGGGTCGACCGGCCCCAACAGGAGTAGAGTAGGGGGACAAACAAGCGGACGCAACTGGAAATCAGCTCGGAGACTGGAGAGATAAACAGCTACAAAGCATGGTGGGAGTTTTTCATCAAACAGAACCTTGAGAGAACACATCTTGAAACAGAAAAAAAGGAGAGGAAAAAAAAAAAAAGGGGGAACAAACAAACAAAAAAAAAAAAATTTTCTTTTTTTCCCTTTCCTTCCCCCTCCTCCAAATGGGGCAAGATAAAAAAAAAAAACATGAAGTTAGTTTCTGCGATCTCTCCGGGGGGGTGGGGTGGCCCAAATGGCTGAATGGCGAGGTGTGGACGGCGTCCTCGGAAGGGTCGCTGCATCCAAAAGACCGAGTTTCACCAGCAATTCTTTGCCCTCGGTGAGTGTGTTGACAGTGTAGGTAGTGCCATTGTGGGGGACTTGAAGTTTGAAGGGGAATCCCCATTGATAACGAATGCTGGCAGACTGGAGAATGGAGGTAACTTCTTTCATTGTCCTGCGCTTGTCCAGGGTGGTGGGGGAGATATCCGGATATATTTGGACTGGAATGCCCTCCAGACGCAGGTTCGGGGTGTTTCTCGAGGCCCGAAGAATATCCTCTTTAATTAGGAAGTCTTTGAGACATAGGACTATGTCCCTGGGAGATTTCTCTGGGGGAGGAGGTGGATGTGGATGTAGAACGCTGTGAGCGGGGATTCTGGTAGAAGCGACTGGAACAGCTTCTGAATAGTGGGCAGTAGGTCCGTCATAGATTCTGGGACCCCCCGTACCCGGAGATTGTTGAGTCTGTTCCTATTGTCTAAGTCCTCAATGTGAGCCTGGAGTTGCAGGACCGTCTCAGAAAGGGATTCTTGCTCTTTTTTAAGGTCAGAACAGACCAGGGCAAGCTCATCATGTTTCGTTTCTAATAAGTCTGTTCTACTGCCCAGGGCTGCAATCTCCAGGGATAAGGTGTTAGTAGATTTGTGTAGCTCAGACTGAAACTTTTGGGCTATCTTGTTATACATCAGGGTGAGACTTTCATCTAAATCAGCTTTAGTGAGTTGCAGAGAATACTCACAGTCTTCCAATGAGTGTGCGGAGGAAGAAGCTGCAGACCGTGCTGGAGTCTGTCTCGTCCGGGCGCCATCTTGGCCATCATGCTGTGTTCCCGCATTCTCAGCAGATATGAAGTTAGAGACTTTTGAGCCGGTTTACTGCAGCGGTTTTTGGGTCCCGGCATGCGCTGAGTGTTCCTCTGGGGGTGCAGGGAGAAATGGTGGAAACATTTTGTGTTTATAGCCCCAGGGGAGTGCAATTCGTCTCCGCTGTTCACGGAGCTCTCAGCCCTTGCTTCCTTCCTGCTTCGCGCCGCGCATGCGCCCCCGTCTCCGGCGCTTTTTATCTTGGCACTGGAGCCGTTGGCGGAAGCGATCAGGGCTAACGCTGACATAACAGGAGTTCCTTATGCTGGAGCCTAGTACTAGGCCAATTTTTTTGCAGACGATGCGCTTCTCATTTTATCAAACCCACTCATCTCCCTCCCCAACCTGCAACTTGTGCTAGACCAATTTTCAGCCATATCTGGCCTTCCAATGAACTCTTCCAAGACCACATCGCTGAACGTCAACCTCCCTACGGATATGGTGCAGCGTCTTCAAGAACATTTCCCATATCGTTGGGCATCTCACTCAATTGAATATTTAGGCATCAAACTAACGCCCTCCTACTCTTCTTTGTTCTCCGCCAACTACTACCTCTTGCTGCGTACCCTGACCACCCTTATGCAATCATGGCAATTTCCCACTCTCTCATGGATAGGAAGGACCTCGGCAGCTAAAATGATGATCCTGCTCAAAGTTCTTTACTATTTTCGCACTCTGCCAGTTAGAGTGCCCTCTTTCTTTCTTCAACTTTTGCAGAACAGGATCCTCCAATTTATCTGGGCGCATAAACGTCCTAGAGTCTCTAGATCTACTCTTTATACCCATAGACTACAAGGAGGCCTGGGGGTCCCCAATGTCTCCAAGTACTATATAGTGGCGCAGATTTCCCCATTGACCATGCTCCACGCGACCGCAGATGTTCCTCTGTGGGTGTTACTTGAATTGCCCAACTGCGACCCGTCCTCGCTCCAAGCTTTGCTCTGGCTCCCTCATAAATTACGCCCCCCCTCTCTGAGCCCCGTGCTGCTGCATGCCTGCAGATTTGGGACTCAGTTCACTACTCTGGTAATTTGATGTCCTCCTTTTTACCTCTACTCCCCATCACTCACAATCCTCTTTTCCCCCCAGGCCTGGAAGAGCCTCAGGCATTCTCTTGGTGGCTCTCGCATGGCTACCCACGGGTTCTAGACTTTCTTTCCTCCCACTCCTTTCCTTCCTGGGAGACCATCCGAGAAACACACGACGCACTGGTTAGAGAGCATTACCGTTTCCTTTAGTTAAACACTGGATTACTGCCTTGGGCCGCACGTCCACTTACCCATTTCAAAAAATGTTTTTTGAACATACATGTCAGCATGCCCCTGGGTCTCCCGGCCTCATCTCAGCTATCTATGCATCCTTGAATAGACGTCTGTCATCAGCACCCCTTTCTTATATGGCCCAATGGGAAAGGGACCTTCGGGCTCCCATAGACATGGAAGACTGGAGTAAGGCCTGGAAAATGGTAGCCAAATGCTCATTTAATACAAACACCTTAGAAGCAGCATATAAGGTCCTATTCCGATGGTACTGGGTCCCAGCCCACAAGGCTCAGGCCTTCCCAGGCAGTACTGATAGATGCTTCCGCAACTGTGGACAGCGGGGTGATGTCATATACACCTGGTGGTCCTGCCCAAGACTGGTGGGGTTTTGGTCTAGAGTTTTTGGCTTACTGCAGACACTTTTCCATCTAACAGTCCGTAGGGATGCTAGGCTAGCCCTATTACATTGTACAATACCTGGTTTGTGCGCTCCTCAGCGGAAACTGGTCACTTACCTCTTTATAGCGGCTAAACAAACTATAACTCAAGCCTGGAAGACCCAACGAGTAGCCTTCCAGGGGGTGAGGACACGCATGACTGCTATGCTACTTCAGGAACGAATGTCCAGTATTGTGAATGATTCACACGCCAAATTTCAAAAAATTTAGTGTGTGAATCATTCACAATACTGGATCAAGGGACGTGTTTTGTGGGTGCAACCCCTTCCTCTCAGCTACTTTATTATTGAGGAAGGGGTTGCACCCCCCCAAAACGCGTACATTGATCTCCCGTGATGGCAGATAGCACATGTTGACACAGTGTGTGCATCTTCAAAATTTGGCTTTTCTAGAATATGTCAAAAAATGTGCAAAAGATTTTCAGAAAAAAAAGCAGAAATAAGTAAGGGATTTCGAGGGGTTTTAAACTCTCCCTAAAACATCAATGATGTTCTTCATTTTGTTTTGAACATCACTGATGTTTTGCTTGATGTTTTCCAAGTCCCTATTACACCCCATGATCTCGCCGATCAGGATCTGGGCGCTTTCACTGGTTAAATGACCTTCATCCACAAATCACGATCACCTAAAAATATAGGTATACTTAGCACACAGATATTTGATGGCAGAAATAGGAATATGAAACATTGCTTGGAAGTGGGGTACAATTGTCTGTTTTGGCAGAGTTCCAAGATGAATAAATATTTTTGTCCTTTGTCAAGCTTGAATACTTACCTGTTTTGTACAAGCTTCACAGATGGAGACACCCCTATAGTATACACTGGAGCACCTGTGTGGGCCCCCTAATAAAAAGGGTGTTCTGGTGTCCCACACTAGCGCACCAGCGTCCAGATGTGTAAAAAGCTGCTGTGTGTCCTCTCCTTACACAGAGTCTAGTTTGCATTTCATTCTAGTTACAAACCCATCTAGACACCAAAATTATTTTAAGAGAAGTAGGCCAGAAAAAATTTATTGAAATGCATCTGGACAAAACATGGTGTTTTATTGGCCGAACGAACAATGTTTCCTACGAACGAATACTGTGTCCATGAACATGAAAGTTGCCATTTTAAACTGTACAACAGTAAAGAAAAGCACACGGAGCAGCACTAACGTAATAAAAAAAAGAATAAGAACACAGCACAACTACTTTTTTGCAGCACTCTCCTGATCCTTCTATACTGATCGTGCTCCCTGATTTTGAAGTCCGACCACCGATTCCTGAGTTGATCCTTGGATCGACGTACCCCAAAATTTCTGTACAGACTCTTCACAACTTTCGCCATGATCTTGGCCTTTCTGACACTTGTGTTGGGGTAAGGTCCATGCTTCCCATCATAGTCTGCCCTCTTCAGTATGACGACCATCTCCACCATCTCAACAAAGGGCATATTTGAGGCCTTAAATCGTCTCCTCCGGGATCGTGAACGTTTCTGGCTCCGGCCTTTCCTCCTCCTCCTCCTCGTTGCTGTAATTAGCACGCACCTGATCTGTCTCCGCCATGTGCTCTTCCCCACTGCACCGAACGAGAAGGGGTGGGGAATAGACTAGAAAGAAAGTCAGCGGCGGGCGGAGTTTCATGCATGCGCAGTGTATATAAAGCGTAACACGTGTACGTAGTACGTACGATCTGTGAGCGGAGGAAGGAGTATCGGAAGCGCCGATCGTGATAATGAAGGGCTTATAGATTGAGGCCTATATTGGTACAAGATTAGGAGACTTTAGCCTGACATTAGGGTTTGTCTTGTGTTGTGTATTGCAGATAAAATGGATGGCTTCAATGACCACAATTTCCTCCCCCTGTTCATAGACAAATACAGGGAGCTGCCCTGCCTGTGGCAGGTCAAACACCCGCAATATAATCATAAACAAAAGAGGCAGGCAACGCTGGAGAAGCTGCTGGAGTTGGTGAAGCCGGTGGTCCCTACCACAGCAACCATCCCCTATTTAAAAGCCAAAATTGGTGGCCTGAGGAATATGTTACTGAAAAAGAAGTTTAAAGATAAAGGTTATCCTGAAGCTCACGTTGATCAAGCCTTCCAATACTATCTAAAAGGAAAACCTCCTAAAGTGTCCCGTGAATCAGGCAATTATACTGCACGGTTTATCACTACCTTTCATTGTGACTTCAAAAAAATGGAAAACATTTTGAACAGACATTGGAGCATGCTATTGCAGGATCCATTATTGAAACCGTTCATTCCAGAGAGACCGAGGGTCACATACCGTAGGGCGCCTAATCTGAAAACAAAAATAGCTCTTGGTAAAATTAAATCTAGATGCAACCCCTCTGAAAAGCCTGTTCTCATCCCACTGGTTGGGGGATGTTTCAGTGCCGTAAGCCCCTATGCAAGACGTGCAAATGCGTTCAGCATGGTCAAAAGTCCTTTAACACAAAAGGGAAAACGTATGAATTAAAGGACTTTTACAATTGCTCTTCAGATTTTGTTGTTTATGGGCTCAGCTGTCCATGTGGCCTAGTTTACGTAGGCCGGACTATTTGAGCCCTCAGGGTTAGATTCGGAGAACATAGGAGAGCAATTGAAGGTGGTACCGACCCGCATAGTGTCCCTAGACACTTTTTTCAAGCTCATCAACAGTCTACGGTTGGCCTGCAGGTCTGGGTGATTGAGCAAATCTCCAACTCTCTTCCAGCAGCAGAACGTTTTAAAAAGCTGTGTGCGAGAGAAACGTTCGTGATTTATAATTTAGACGTTCTCTCGCCTGGCGGAATTAACGAAGAATCGAAATTTCTACCATTTTATAAAAATATAAAATAACTTACTATATTCCTTTGTATTCCTTTTTTAACTTTTTGGCATGATCTCCAGCTTCTATTGGTTGTTTTTAATAGTATTTACTACACCTAGTGTCATTGTTCTTAAATATGATGGGTTTTTTTCACGCCACCTCTGCCATGTGTTTATTTTTTTTCTCACGTCACCTCAGCCATGTGTTTATTTATTTATATTTTTTCATGTCACCTCAGCCATGTGTTTATTTTTTATTTATTTTTTTCACGTCACCTCTGCCATGTGTTTATTTTTTCATTTATTTATTTATTTTTTAAATTTTTTTCCATTCCAATGGTAACATTATATTACATATGACCTTCATTCAGAACCGCTTATATGATTGATTGTATTTTAAATACCCTGTTTTTTATAATCGTTTAGTTTTTAGCTTCATATTGTGGTGTTTGTTTTATATACACGCCCCTTTTATCTTGCTTGTTACATGATCCCGCCCACGTTCCCATGCCAGCCCTCTATAAAGTTTAGTCATGGTATTTCTATTTGAATCAAAGGAGTGCGACTTGCTTACATCGCCAAGTGCGCACGCTCTCGAAACGCGTCCAGCCTTCATGATGTCATCCGTCTGCAGCAAGCTGTCCTGTGCGTTCCATGCCTCGCTCTGAGGATGCTCTCTGGAGTCGGCGTTCTCCATCTTCTGGAAGATCTCACAGTTGTCAGCAAGGAATCCACACTGCTTAGGACTCAGGGATGCGTCACTGTATTATTAGTACCATGCCTGTTTATTCCTACAAAATGTGAGTTGATCTACATCTATTATTAAAAGCGTTATTTCTAAAATACTGCACTCAGAGGTGCCTCTCTACTTGTGTTTTATTTATCACTACCAGGTGTGTGTCTGTTTTTGGTGATAATCCACAGCGTTTGTGTTTGCAGAAATGTTATTTAACCAGGTGTGCCAGAGGGGCTGAGGGCATTCTTGGTGTTGAGGCGGAGTTCAGAGAATCCAAATTCACCAAGCGGCTCCTGCGGGGGTGGCGCTACAAGCAGATATCTGAAATCTGTCTTTTGAGGGTACTCAAGTTACAATCCCACAGTGCATCTTCTAGGGATGAAACATTCTCTGCTCACACAATGCAAAGTATGCCATCCAAGTGTGATGTTATATTTTGTGAGAAGTCGACTCCCTAGCATGGATAAGCTGGGATAACCTAATCCAAAAAGCCTCTGTCCCTCAGGACCTGGCCTTCAACACAACCAGGCCATCAAAGCCTGCGATTAAGAAGCAGGATAGTGGAGCCTAATGCCGCGTACACACGAGTGGACTTTTCGACGGACTAGGTCTGACGGTCTTTCCGACGGACTTTGTAGCGTTGGTGCGCCGGACTTACAAACGGACGGACTTGGACACACACGATCATTCCAAAAGTCTGATGGTTTTGAACGCGGTGACGTACAGCACGTACAACGGGACTAGAAAAAGGAAGTTCAAACCCCATTACGCCACCCTTTGGGCTCCTTCTGCTAATCTCGTGTTTACCGTGTGTTAGTAGAAGTTTGGTTAGAGACGATTTGCGCTTTTCAGACTTCAGCTTATTTCGATCATTTTCTGCGGTTCAGTTTGTGCTTGTGAGGTTTGTATCTGGTTTTCAGTGCGTGCTGGTCAGTTTGTAACCTGTATAGCAGGCCGTTCTGGTCCGCTCGTTCCTGATCTTCAGGTCGCTCTTCATAGGTCTTGCTGTTCTTCAGTGCGTTTGTTCTAAGTTTGTTTGTTTGACCAGCCGACCGTTTTGAAGCCATGGTGCATGGACGTAGTCGTTCTCGAGTTTGTGCTGTGTGGGGGCTTGGTGTTGGGGTTCATATTTTGACCCGAGCCCAGTCCATGAACAGGGCGAGGAGGAGTTCATGAACGAAGAATTGGCTGCGCCAGCGTGACCAATTCTCGCACATGCCTTTGCTCCGTGAGATCCGTGAGAATAATCCTGAGGATTTCAGGAATTATCTCAGGATGACAGACCCCTTTTTCAACGTCTGCTGGCTATGCTAACCCCTTATATCAGCAGGCAGGATATGCAAGCCATCACTGTGGAGCAGAGGCTAGTTGCCACGTTACGTTACTTGGCGACTGGGAGAAGCCCTCAGGACCTTAAGTTCTCGACAGGCATCTCCCCCCAGGCTCTGGGGATCATTATCCCAGAGACCTGTTCTGTCATAATTCAGGTCCTGCAGAAGGACTATATGAAGGTAAGTTTTTTATCATTTAACATTACATGATATGTCTTTAATGTTTGCTAATGTATTGTATTCATTTCCTCGTTACCTAATTACCATGCTTGGAATATGCTGTGAATGTCTCCTTTATCTTCATGCATGCATGTTTTTTTTTTGGTAAATCATTTTTTGCCCTGCATGCATATTTGCCTTCACTAACCTCCCCACCATGCAATCCTGGGCCCATATAGTCCCTTTAACAATGTATATTGTCAGCTCCATTGTACTGCTTTACCCTCCCCCACCCCCTCAAATGTCTCCAAATGTCATGTGTGGTCTTCTACTAAATTAGAACCCCCACCCCCTCAAATGTCTCCAAATGTCATGTGTGGTCTTCTACTAAATTAGAACCTCCCCTCTTATAAGTGGGCCTTATTTTTTGGATTTTTATAAATAATACTTTCAAAAAATGTTAGACTGCTGTTGTGCAAGAATGTTTTTGTGTAATCTGCTAGCAAAGTTATGTTTAAAAGAACTTATATTTTTTTTTCTTGTTTGACTCCACAGTTTCCTTCCACGCCACAGGAATGACAGACTGTGGCCTCCTAGTTTGCTGACCGTTGGGACTTTCCCAACTGTGTAGGGGCGATCGATGGGAAGCATGTTCGCATTGTGCCACCACTTACTACTTTAATTATAAGGGGTTTAATAGTGTAGTATTGATGGCAGTGGTATTGGCACAATTGGATTTTATGTTCGTGGACGTGGGGAAGAATGTCTGGATGTCTGGAGGAGTCTTCGCACAGACCGAGTTGTGCCAGCATCTCCAGACTGGTGGCCTGGGATTGCCACCTGATGCCGAGAATGTTGAGGGACTCCCCTCTGTATTCATCAGAGATGAAGCCTTCGCTCTTGGCAAGCACCTGATGAGGCCGTTCCCCCAAAGGTCCCTCACCCTGGAAAGGAGGGTATTTAACTACCGGCTGGACAGAACGAGAAGAGTTGTGGAGAATGCCTTCGGGATTATGGCCAGCTGGTTCCGTTTGTTCCTCTTGGCCATCAATATGGCAAACTATAAAATCAATTATCTGATCATGTCTTGTTGTATTCTACATAATTTTTTAAGAAGACATACTACAACATATCTCACTTCTGTTGGGCCTGAGGCTGGACTTAGTGCCGAATCTGCACTCACAGGCCTGGATACTGGCCGTACTGGCTTGGCCCGTATAACCGCCCGTCAAGTGCGGGACAGATATGTCAATTATTTTAATAGTAGGGGGGCCATTGCAATGCCAGAACATCTTTAAAATGTAAAATAATAAAAAAAAAAGTATTTTGGATCAAAACTCTTGTTTTTAGTCTTGTTTGCTTTTATTTTTGGCTGTCTCCTAGTGCACTTGTAGTGGCAAGTGCATTTCCCTTTAGTCAATAAGGCCCTTTGTCACTGTAAACACAAAAAAAATTACAAAACTGATATTGAGTATTGAAAGAAGAAGCCACACACATTGTTGTGGTAAAAACATTTTACTGTGCGCACATTCAAAGGTGCATTTTTTTTAAACGTCATTTAAATTTTTTTGTGTTCATCTTTTTTTTTTTTTTTTTTTTTTTTTTTTTTTTGGTAATATAATTTTTTGGGGGGTTGTTTTGAGCGTATTTATCAAAAAATATTTGTTTAGACAACTTTTTTTTTCAACAGGGTTTTTTCACACATAATAAAAAAACACAACTCTGGAACTTACAAAGTTCAACATGTCAAAAAATGTGCTGGTGATGTCACCCATATAAAAGCAAAATTTAGCAGATGCACACAAATTGTGAGTCCAAATGGGTAAAGTCAACATGTGCTATCTCCCATCATGGACGTGTTTTGTGTGTGCAATCCCTTCCTCTCACAAACTAGCATTATGAGGAAGGAGCTGCCAACACAAAACAAGTACATTAAGATCCCCTGATGGCAGATAGCACATTATGACACACCATGTGCATCTGCTAAATTGGGCTTTTACTATTTAACAACTTGAAAAAACTAAAAAATAGAAAATTTTCAAATGAAATGAAGAACATGATTGATGTTTTAGGCAAAAAGTGATTATATTCTCCCCAAAACATCAATCATGTTCTTCATTTCCTGTTGCATGCTGTCCAGCGAATTTCTCATGCTGTCAATTTTTTTCCATTCCATCAATTTGGCTATTCCACACCATTATCTGCCCAATCAGCCTTTGTGCACTGTCTGTGCTAAATGGCTCTGCCACTTGACCTTCCACAACCAGAACATCACCTAAAATTTGTGGAGAAAAATGTATTTAGAAATATGCACGCCTAAATAGATTACCTTAAGCTGGGGTGTCAGACACTCACTTGGTGGGGTGCAAATCTCACCCACTTCCTCCACCACTCCTTCCTCCAGACCCTCGGGTGGGTGTGGTCTTGGGCTTGGGGTAATTCCTGATTCAGGCTGGTGATTTTGGGGGGTCCTGGGATCCTCTGACTGCTGTCTGAGTCTTTTCTCCCCTATGAGAATGAAACAAAAGGTATACTTAACACAGTGATATTTCAGGGCAGAAATAGGAATATGAAACCTTGCTTTGAAGCGGTGGACAATTGTCTGTTTGTAAAAAAAAATATTTTAAGACAGGATTCAAATTCCCTTTTAACAAAACTGCAATACTTAACATTTTTGTCCAAGTTTCACAGATGGAGACACCTCAAGTATCCCCTGGAGCCCCTGTGTAGATTACCCTCAAAAATGTTCTCTGGTGTCACACAGTACACTAGTGCTCCTGAGTCCAGATGTGGAAACAGCTGCTGTGTCCTGTCCTTACATTACACTGAATCATTTTTTATTAAGCATTCTATTTTCAAACACATCTGCACAACATCCAAAACTTCTTTTAATACGACAAATTATCAAGACCTAAATGTATGTAGAACCCTGTACCATCGTATTTCTTGCCAAACGAATGCCATTTTATTATAATCATATGTAGTTTCAAAAGAACAATCTTTACAAACGATGCTGTATATAAACGAAAAGCATATGGATCAGCATGCAAGTTAAAAGTATCTCAATAAGAACACACAAGTACTTACCGTACTTTTTTTAAGCACCTTCTTGATTTGGCAATATTGTTCTGGCTCCCTAGTTTTTAGGTCAGACCAGCGCTTCCTCAATTGTTCTTTAGCCCATTTAATTCCAAATTTTTGCTCAAAAGTGGTGACAACTGAGGGCATTATTTTGTCCTTCCGCATATTGGGTCTGATGTATGGTCCTTTTTTGCCATCATAGTCCTCCCTCCTCAATATGGCCACCATCTCTTCAAAGGCCATGTTGGTGGCCTTATATCTCCTCCTGGATCTGGATGTTTGTGACTCCAGGCTTTCCCCCGCGCTAGTTCCAGATAATCTCTCCACCATCTTTCTCTATATACTCCCACTGCGCAACGAAGAGTGAAGGGGCGGGGAAAAATCATCCTAAAGAACTTCAGGGGTGGGCGACGCAGGTGGAGCATGACACATGCGCAGTGTATATAAAGCTAGTACGCTGGCCTACGTATGTCCAAACGGAAGTAGTGAGCGTCATAAACGAAGTTAAAGATTTAAACGTGGGTGTGTGTTTTGTGTATGTGTTTGGTGTGTGTGTGTGTGTGTATGTGTTTGGTGTGTGTGTATGTGTTTGGTGTGTGTGTGTGTATGTGTGTGTGTGTGTATGCACCCTATATTCTGTACAAAATAATACTGGGCGTTTGGACTGACATTACAGTTTTTATCTTGTGTCTTGTCTTTCAGATAAAATGAATCCCTTTAAGGAGGAGGATTTTTTTTTAGTCATTTTATTGACCTCTATCAAGAGAACCGAAACCTGTGGGAGGTCAAGCACCCCTTGTATATAAGCAAGCAAGGCAGGCAAAACTGGGGAGACTTCTGGAGTTCTAAAGACTCGAGTCCCCCAGGAAGACTCGAAAGTTAGTGGAAAATAGAATTGGGATCTTGCGGAATATGTACAGTCGGGAACACAAGAAGATACAGAATTCCCTCAAATCAGGAGCAGCTGCAGACAAGGTTTATGTCCACAACCTGTGGTACTACCCCAAACTGAGGTTTCTAGATGACCAGACAGATGCAAGGCAATTACTTTCGACCCTTCCCTCCACCCTTCCCTCCACCCTTCTCCCTCCACTCTTCCCTCCACCCTTCCCTCCACTCCAGCTGAGGCGTCCCAGGAAGAACCGGGCCATATCATCCTTGATAAAGTGGATGCGCCCAGCTGCAGCCAGGTATACTTTTTTGGTTAATTTTGGATTGTGTAAATATTAATGATGTAAACTAAAATGTTTGAATTGCTTACAAATCAATGATTTAATCACAATTATTATTATGTATACATATCACTAGACAGTAGTGGCCAAAAATGCACTTCAAAGATTGGTGAACAGCTAGAATAATGGTGGGGTCAAAATAATAGCCTTTTCTATTTGTTTATAATTATATTTGCAAGTCATGAGCTGAAAATTGTGTGTGATTGAGGAAGCAAAAATTACAACTATGGGGGGCGCATGCGCGGGATCGCGGGAGATGGCTGCTTAATCTCTGCACTCCGTGCCACCGGCCACTACATCTTTGGCTGACAGAGCACTATCACCCTGCTACCACAAACCAGTAAGCCCCCCGGGATAGCAGACACCGCCAGGCACCTGCGGACATGTACCGCTCGCAGAAGAGTAAAGCAAAACTCTCCAAAGAGCCCAAGGCAGTTACGGCGGTGGGAAAGGGCAAGATGGCGCCCGATCCTCCGGAGCCTGATGACACCACGAGGCTGTCAGCAGCAGGTCCAGCTTCCCCTTCGGATAGCTTGCAGCAGTACCCCTCAGACCTGGTAAGCCCTGATCAACATGACTCTGATGAAATGCTAGAAAAGTTCCACTCCATTGTGAGGAATGAAATTTCCATAGCCTAACGTAAGCTTTCCTCTGACCTCATGCGGGGCCTTAAAGAGCTAGGCCACCACACAAATCAACTTGAACAGAGTATGGACCTAACCACTACAGTGCTGGAGGGCCATGAGGAAGAGGTTGATAAACTCAGTGCTGAACTGGACAGCTTACGTGACAAGTTAGAGGACTCAGAGAATAGGGCCTGCAGGGATAACCTTAGGATCCGTGGGTTACCTGAAGTCATAACTGACTTGCAAGGCACGGCCACGGCCTTCTTCCAGGAGTTGGCCCCTGAGATTCCGCTGGGACGTCATTATAAAGTTCCATTTTTACCGCACTAAAGAAAGACCCTTACAGGCGGCGAGAGAATGCCCAGAGATCTCCTTTCAAAACCACTCTCTCCAATTGTTTGCGGATCTCTCCCCAGTTACTATTGCCAAAAGAAGGAACCTGAAACCCTATCTCCAAATCCTGCAAGCCAGTGGCATTAAGTACAGATGGGGTTTCCCCTTTAAACTTTCTTTTTCTTACCAAGGTCGTCATGTTCAAGCATCCTCCTTGCCCGATTTGAAACGCCACTTTCAAGATCTTCACCTGGAACTCCCTCTATCCCAAGAAGGCCCGTCCTCATCGTCTTCGC
The DNA here is from genome assembly GCF_042186555.1 of Aquarana catesbeiana. NCBI lineage: Eukaryota > Metazoa > Chordata > Amphibia > Anura > Ranidae > Aquarana > Aquarana catesbeiana. Next base: position 530,026,006 of record NC_133325.1, on the reverse strand, counting down.
ACCCACGGATAACTCAGCCCCCCCCCCCGCAAATCCTTGCAGGCATCCCAACAAGGCTCCCAGGCTCTTCGTTCACTTCAAGCTCAACGTTTCCAGGATGTCCCCAATGGATGAGGAACTGAACTTCCGTATGCTCGGGGTTTCCACTTCAACACGGGCCTGTGGTATCTCTCAGGGTTTTTTTTTTGTTTTTTTTCTACATTTATTGTCTATTCGACCAAGTTTCTGATGTTCGATCTCATTTTCTAACAGTCTCGGGGAGGCTCTCTGGAGCCGCACCACTGGTATCAAACTTTTACATGTTTTTTTTTTCCTCTCTACTGTTTTTGACTATGTATTGCACTCTTGTTTTATACATCAGTATGGCCGGCTTGACTGACCGCGGGTCTGCCACCCTAGGCCGCCCACATGGATTGGGGGCGGTCGGGGTGGAGTGTGACCTGTGGCTGGGGAGCTGGCTGATGCCTTGGAGACATTCCTGATCGATTTTCACCTATGCGGGCTGGGGACGTGCTCGGTGTCCATTTAGGGCTATCGGGTGCGCCCTCATCCTTTAGGGCCTTCAGGGATGGTTCCAGACATGTTTACTATTGTTTAATTATGTTGATTGATATGGTTTAATACAACAGTTAATTCTTAAGCAATTGGTACAAGCGATTAAGCCTGCTCGATTTCCCCCCAAGGACCCTCCCTGAGTTCCCAGGAGGTCCTGGAGGGGACCTAACCAATTCTTTGCCTAGCCTAGAAACTATTGTTTCTTCTTTAATAGTTTGTGACTGATATTATATGTTACATTAAGTGCTCATTTCTTATGCATTTCTGTTTTATGGTTTTACTGACTAAATAGACCGAAGAGGTCCGCTGGACCACTGCGCCCCCACAGTGTCGCCACTTGTCTAGGACTATGGTCTTAGCCAACCACTGACCTATTGGTGGGCCCCCGGACCCTAGTTGCACTAACATTTTGTTTGCAAATAACTTACTGAGATTTTCTCGGCTTTACTGGGCTCACCTTTTTCTCTTTCATCTGCTACTTACCTCTTCCTTCCCCACAACCTCCCTTCTCTTCATTCTCCCCAGAGTCTGTGGGGGTTGCGTCCAGAGTCACAGATTTGCCTTTAATTATTTTTCCACCATGACACTACATTGGTTGTCTTTAAATGTTCAAGGTATGAACTCTCCGCCAAAAAGGGTGAAAATATTTAAATATCTAAAAAGGCAGCATGTTGACGTAGCATGCACACAGGAAACTCATTTTTCCTCCACCTCTAGCCCCAAGTACTTTGACGCCCAATATCCCCAAGTATTTTTGGCTAATGGCCCGACCAAACAGAGGGGAGTTTTGATAGCTTTTCGTAAATCTGTCCCTTTTAATTGTGTTAAACAAATAGCTGACCCCGATGGCAGATACCTTCTGCTTGTGGGAACTATTCAGGATGCAGAAGTAACCATAATGTCCTACTATGCTTCTAATTCTAACCCAGGACCCTTCCTGTCACATGTTTGCTCCCTTTTGATGTCCCACCAAAGGGGACCCTGCTCTTAGCAGGAGACTCAAATGTCGCCCTCGACCCAGTACTGGATAAATACCCTTCAGAACGAGTGGCTTCTTCATCAGCAGCGAAAACTTTTTCTCACTCCCTGCGCTGTCATGATCTGGTAAACCTCTGGAGGGAATTTCACCCATTGAGTAAAGACTATACGTATTACTCGCACCCACACCATTCTCATTCTAGAATCGACCACATGATTATGCTTAGAAAACATCTCCCTTTAATAGAGTCAGTGTTCATCCTTGCGGCCCCTTGGACAGACCATAACCCCCTTTTGGTGGTCTGCCGATCCTTAGTGCATAATCCTCGACATTCTTCATGGATTATGAATGACTCGCTTTTATTTCTGCCAGACGTTCGGGAGGATCTTATAAAAGCTTCCGTAGAGTACTTTCGCCTTAATTCTACCTCTGTCTCCTCCCCGGTGACTCTCTGGGGGGCCTACAAGGCCGTGGTCAGGGGTCATATTATACAAATATCATCGAAACGAAAAAAGGAAAGACAAAAGCTGCATACAACATTGGAATCCCGGTTGGACTCCATCTCCGCAGCTTTTAAACAACTTCCCACACCTGCTAATCGTAAGCTTTTGGACCAGGCTCGCACAGAATTAGACCTATGTCTCACTGATCAGGCAGAATGCGTATTGCGTTGGTCTAGACAGCACTGGTATATTAAAGCAAACAAACCAAATGTGATGCTGGCCAAGAGATTACACACCTTTAACCCCAAACCCTCCCCTATCACCCTACGCACCCGACATAATATACTTACTAGCAACCCGATTCGTATAATGGATGAGTTCAGTCATAGACTTACCAAATTGTACTCTGCCCAAGATCTTGCTAGCGAACAGGATAGGACAGATTTTTTGCAGCGCATTTTGCTGCCTACCTTATCCAAGACACATATGGACCTTATGGACCACGATATTCAGGAATCTGAAGTTCGACAATGTATTAAGGACCTGAAGATAGGTAAGAGGCCTGGTCCGGACGGCTTTACTGCTCTTTACTATAGAAAATGGATGTATTGGCCTCCCCCTTGACGGGCATGTTAAATTCAGTTAAAAACGGTCAGACACTCTCACCCGATCTTCTGACGACTAATATAATGATGTTGCCGAAGCCTGACCGTGACCACTCCTCTTGAGCCAATTTCCAACCCATATCATTAATTAATGTTGATTTGAAGATCCTCAGCAAAATTCTGGCCAACCGGTTGAACTCTTTCCTTCCCCGCTTAATAAAAAAAAAACAGGTAGGTTTTATCCCATTGAGACAGGCAGGTGATGCCATTAGGAAAATCATTCAATTACAGCACTTAGCCCACAACTGCTCCTTGGAAACTATGCTTTTGTCACTGGACGTGAACAAGGCCTTTGACACCTTGTCTTGGCCTTATCTTATGACAGTACTCCGCCACTATGGCTTTGGTGCTTCGTTTTTGCGGTGGTTAACGGCCCTGTATGATGCCCCTCAGGCTAAAATGAAATATTATGGGTTTGAATCCTCTATTTTTCCTATCCGGAGGGGCACTCGACAGGGTTGACCACTTTCACCTCTCTTGTTCATTCTGGCTATGGAACCACTGGCAGAGGCGATCCGTTCACACCCAGATATAAAAGGTATCACGGTTGCAAGCTCTGATCATAAGATTTCCTTATTCGCAGATGACATCCTATTGACACTGACATCACCCAGAATCTCTTTGCCTAACCTGTTTTCCCTTTTGGAGACCTTTGCATCTCTTTCAGGTCTACGGGTTAATCTTACAAAGTCAAAAGCGATGTCCGTGAATCTTTCCCCCATAGAATTGACCTCCTTGAAAGTAAATTTCCCATTTTAATGGCTCCCCTCGCTGCCCTATTTAGGTATATGCCTCACTCCCAAATACGATGGTCTGTACCAGACCAATTTTCCTCCTCTCTTTCGGAAACTCACTGATACATTATCCTCTTGGTCCCACCTCCCGTAACCCCGGTTTGGCAAATTTTCTGCAGTCCGTATGACCTACCTCCCGAAACTGTTGTATTTTCTCCGAGTGCTACCAGTCCCAATTGCCTCCCATATCTTGCGAATTCACCAATGGAAGCTTTTAAAATTTATCTGGGGTTCCACCTGACCTCGGATCAACAAGCGAATACTGTATGCTTGACGGATCAACGGGGGTTTCTCAGTCCCTAATCTTCAGGCCTTCTACTCGGCAGCGAATATAGCTTCCTTATCCCACCTTCATGACACATATCAAATGCCTCTGTGGGCCACTATTGATCTAATTGACTCTCACCCTATCCCTATTTCTTCTGTACCCTGGCTACCCTCCTCAAAACGCCCACATGGGTTTGGCCCATGTATGACTCACTCCCTCCGTATATGGGATTCTGTTAAATATTCAGCAGGATTACTATCCCCCATCTACCATTGCTGCGTCTCATTCGCTGCCCTTTATTCCCCCCCAGCTGCGAGAACCCTAAACAATTCTCTTGGTGGGTGGATAATGGCTTCACGGATGTTCATTCTCTGTTTATCCCCACAAGAATACTTACGTTTGAGGCCCTTAGATCTTCTCATGATATTCCCCTTAGGGAGCATTATAGTTACCTTCAAATCAGACATTTCCTCCAACGACTTATAAGGGCTCAACCTACCCCATACACTTTGACCCCCTTTGAAAGTATTTGCAGGGCCCAACTTCACTCTTCAGGATTAATATCCTTAATCTATTCCTCTATCATCTCCTCTAGGAAGCCCCCAGTGAGAACATATCATCTCCAATGGGAGAAAGACCTGGGTAAAAGTTTAGATCCGGAGGACTGGCAGATCATGACGTTATCCCTTATAAGGAGCTCTAGGAATGTCCTCACTCTGGAGAATGCATACAAAGTCTTTTACAGATGGTATTATACACCAGCCAGGATAGCTCGTTTTATTCCTTCCTACTCCTCTAATTGCGTACTTGAGGGGATGCGTACTTGAGGGCACAATGGCCCACATTTGGTGGACATGTCCTAAGGTTTGCAGACTATGGGTCAGGGTCTATTCCCTTCTATGTAACATGCTCCATACCAACCTTAAAATGGACCCTTACGAAGCCCTTTTATGTAAATCTCTTCTTAAACTTCTCTGCCCGGAACTCCAATTAGCTCAGCACCTTTTCAACGCCACTAAGTTAACCATTGCGAGGGCATGGAAAACCCCTATACTCAGTTTTGAGGCAGTTAAAAACCGCATGAATGATCTAATGATTAACAAGAAGCTGACATCCCTCACCTCTGACACCATGACAAATTCCTCAGGGTTTGGCAGCCATGGATAGCAAACAATCAACCCTCCAGGTTCAATACTCAACTTCTCTCAATCTAGTGGCCTCTGGATGCGCCCCCCCACCTGACAGACTCTTCCCCCCCTTCTTTCCTCCCTCCTTCGTTTCTTCTTTTTCCTGTAGGTCCTCCCTCTATGCCCTGAAGTCTTTCCATTTTCTACCTTTTTATGTGTACTTTTTTCTGAGACTCCTGATTTCATGGAGTCGATTTAGCGACGATGGTTACAGTGAAGCAGGACACCTAAAACAAGGAGATCACACAAAGTAAATCAAGCATTATTTTTCTCAGTTCCACATGATTGTTCTGCAGTTAATTTCTAAATGTATGTACCCCCTTTTTGTTTTTAATTTTTTTTTTTTTTTTTGTTGCTTGGAGCTCTTGAGCTTTTTGCCTTTTAAACAGCATGCTCCAGGACATTGATGGTCTTTTATTATGATGCACTGCTAATTTTTTGCCCCTTCTTCTTTTTTTTTTTCTCTCTCTGTTTGTTTTCTCCTTTTTACCTTTTATTCCCTTATTGTATCAATGACTATTATACCATGTATATAGTGTCCCATTATTGGGATTCTCCTCTTCATCATATGTTTGATGTATCCATCGCACTACTGCACTAATCTGTTGTGACTACTTTTCCATCAATAAAATATTTGTAAAAGAAAAATGATGTCCCTTTTTTTTATACACAGGATGAGCTCAGCCAGGAGGAGGCCGTGCCCAGTGGTAGAGAGGAGGAGGCCTTGCCCAGTGGTAGAGAGGAGGAGGCCATGCCCAGTGGCAGGCAGGAGGTGGCTGGGCCCAGTAGAAGCCTCACTGAATGTCAGGTGCCTCCACTCCGCATTACCACCAATAGGCCCAGGAAGATGACCCGAACAGAGGAGGAATCACTTGCCCTCATTCGGGAAGCCAGTCAAATGCTGAGTAACCCCCCAATACTGAAGAGGCCTATGGTACTTATTTGGCCACCAGATTGATGGAACTTGAGAAGGGGCAACGCCTCCTCTGTGAGGGGATTTTTTATGAGGCCCTTCAGAAGGGGTTTGAGGATCCAGCTTACTCAAACAAGCCATATTTCGGATGAAGCCCCTCCTGCTCCTCCTCCTCCTGCCACAAGAACACCACCAAAGGCACAGCCTCAAAGGAAGGCTGCAGAGAAGCGTGGAGGGAAGGCTGCAGGGCAGCGTGCAGGGAAGGCTCCATGGAAGAGTCGAAAGTGATTGCCTGGCTTCAGTCTGGTCTGACTGAAGATGCAGATTGTGCTCCCTATTCTATGGACTCCGCAAGATCCCAATTTTGATTTCCACTGACTTGATGTGTGCCCCTGGGGGACAAAAGGCTTCACAAATTCCAAAAGGGTCTCCAGTGTTGCCTTCCTCATTTATGTTTTTCCCAGAATAAATGGCTATTTTATTTACCTAAAATGATTTACTATGTGTTTTTATTCAAAAGGACATTTTGTTTGTGAGTAAGCAGGTACATGTCAAAAAGACTATGGGGGTTATTTACAAAATGCAAAATCATTTTGCAATTCAATTGCAAACTACAAGTGCAAATTGCACTTTAAATTGCACTGCAAGTGCCCTTTTTGGATGTGCAGTCGCTGTAAATTTGAGGGGAAGATCTGAAATGAGGGGAAGCTCTGCTGATTTTGTCATCCAATCATGTGCAAGCTAAAATGATTTTTTTTTTGGTTTCCTTGCATGTGCCCCTCGGATCCACAGCGACTGAACTTCCAAAAATTAATTTGCCTTTTGAAAATAACCCCCCTATGTCAAATTAACAAGAGACACCAACCTCATTAATGTTCATAAACAATACAAGATAATAATGTTATTGTGGTAACTTGAAAGTCCTAAAAAAAATTAAACATTTAAATCAATCGATTTTTGATAATTTTTCACAAATTGTAAAATATATATTGTTGAAATATAAAAGTTAAAAAGATGAGTCAAATAAATAATTTGCTACATTATTTATGGAGATCTGGCTTTTAAAAACTATAATATTAGTCATGACATGAGGATAAATAATGAAGAAAGTAGTTTGTGAGAACTCTGTGTGAATATAAGCAGAAAAACAACTTCATTCTTCTCACATTATAAAGAAGATAAGAATGTGCTGTATTAAAAGATCACAGAATTAGCAGCTTGAGGAATGTGCTAGCTTCAATACGAAGGCTAGTTTTACCAGACCGAGCGCTTCCGTCTTGTACTTGCTTCAGAGCATGTGTTAGTTTTGGTCCGTCGGACTAGCACACAGACGAACAGTTTGTACGCTAGAAAGCCGAGTCCATCGGAAAGATTTGAAACATGTTTCATTTCTAGGTCCGTCGAACTTTTGGGGAAAAAAAATCCGCTGGAGCCCATGCACGATCGAATTATCCGACGGAATCCGGTCCGCCTGAAAGTCCGCTCGTGTGTACGCGGAATAAGAAGCAGATGGTAGGTAGGTCTTGAGACAGAAGTTCACAATGTGATCTGGTAGGGGCCAAGGGGAGTCTGCCAGGAGCTGGAGTGTAGTACCAAACCCTCCTGGGGCAGTTTGGTGCCACAAGAATCACAGGAATTCCCTCTGACTTGTGGAAGGAGTCTCAGTGGAGGTAAAATATAGCTGTGGTAAAATTTATCCCACTGTTCTCCCTTGTAAACAAAGGTCCTGAAACACTTCCAGGTGAAGGGACGTATCTTTTTTGACCCAGAAGCTGACAACTGATTTAATAGGCCTGACACTTTTTTACACCCAGAATATGTACTGTGGTCAGGAACACAATGTGTTGTGCCTCCTTGATGGTGAAGGCTGTGGCTTTGTCTGACTTGAACCCGCGCTTGAAGTTCCAGAATCTATGATGTACAATGTTGGAAGGACAGCTTTGAGCTGTAAAATGTTTATTAGAATTTTGGATTCCTCCACCGACCAGGTTCCTTGAACATCAACACTTCAAGGACTCTTTCCCATTTCAACAGACTGGCATCCATCATGAGAATCTCCCAAGTCTTTAGAGGAAATATATTCCCTGACTCCAACATTCAATTGGAAATCCAACAAGTCAGAGAGAGGCAGGCTGAGAGAGACAGATGCATTGTCCCAAGATAGGATGCTGAGTTGTAGTGGCTTGGGGTAGAAAGTGGGCACAAAGTACTGAGAAAAATGGGGATTAGAGAACACCAAGAAACCTTATAAAGAAACATCATGGACTTAAAAAACTGAAGATGGTTAAAATGAATTAGTGCAAAAAACTACCACTGATGCAAACATTAAAAATGACAACATTGTCAAACATCTCAGAGACCTGATGGCAGCACACCTCATACACCCACCACATACAGTTTACACTGCAATAAGTCTATGGGGATACACAGGCCAGGCTCTTCCACAGTCAGTGGGGTAAAGCCACTCCATTCACAGAGACCAAAACCCTGGAAATCTTCCAATCAAAGGGTGTAGCCAATCCACATAGAGTGCCGCTGAGAATGAATGTTTAATTAAACAGCAAATGAGGGTGTAATGCAGGCAACATGGGGAGATAAGTGTGGGATGGAAATGGGAGTAGCTGGCTGTATTGTCAATAGGGTTTATGGAAAAATGGAAAAACAGCAGAGTCAGTCACACAAGTTGGTATAAGTCAGCCCCACATCAGGAGATTCACAGCCAGATGTCGCTGGATATATATATATATATATATATATATATATATATATATATATATATATATATATATATATATATATAATATATAGGCTATTCTAGTCTATAGCTATATATAGCTATTCTATATATAGGCTATTCTAGCAAATCTCTAAACTAATTTCCTGTAGTATGAGAAAAACCCCAGGAATGACCTAAGCTCAGTCACATTGATAGGCCTTGGCCAGGAAGTGACAGCTTTCAACGTCTGTGGGTCAGTAGCCACTCCAGCAGAAACATGACCGAGGTAATTAACAGAAGGCTGGTAAAACTGACATTTTTCCAGGGACAGCTTCAACCCCTCATAATGGAGTCTCCTCAGAACATTCTCCAGATGCTCTTCATGTTCTTCGAGAGTTTTGCCAAAGATGATGATATCGTATAGATACACCAACACCTCGATTAGGTTTATATCCCCTACTGTCTTCTCTGTCAGTCTCTGGAACGTTGTTGGGGCACCTAACAACAGACCTTGAGGCATCCTATCAATTCGAAGAACCCTACTGGGGTGATAAAAGTTGTCTTTTCACTGTCCTCCCTGGGGATTTAATAGTACCCACTCTTCAGGTCCACGGTGCTGAACCACTTCACCCCCCGATAGGCTCTGCAGGGCATTTACTATCCCCCTGTTGAGCATCCAATAATTGATGCACAGCCTCAGGGACCCATTTTTCTTCCACACCACCACTATGGGGGAGGCATAAGGGCTCCTAGAAGCGCTGATGATGCCTGACCTCTTCAATTCTGCCAGCTGCTCACGTAAATCTTCTAGGTCAACCAAAGGGATCTCTTTCTGACTCTTTCCCTGAATGACTTGTCTTCCTTAAGGCGAATCAGGTGCTGGGCACTTTTTGCACACCCTACATCAAACTAATTTTTCATGAATATATCCTGTCATCTCAGGAGCTGGACTTTGACCTTTTATTTCCACTCAGGTGATAGTGTGGTGTTTTGTGGTTAAAACTGCTCTATGGAGATTCCGTCCATCTCTCCCTTCCCCAAATCATATGACTGGGGTGGCTGGATTTACTTGTCCTAACAGCATTCGGGCTCGTGGTTTCAATGGCGAGGTCATAACATTCTGGATGCTGACACGGATCTTCCCACGACTCCGTGGGAAGTTAAAGCGGAGTTCCACCCACTTATTAAACTTAATCTTAAGCAAAATATAAATGGCAATATTTTCTTTGTTGGTCATTATTTTAATTTTTTTTAGTCAGCTTACCATGATTATAAGCTGTTCAATTTCACTTCCGCCTTCTCCCACCCACGGCTAATCCCATCATTTTCTGCAGCGCACTGTCTCTTGGGAGCTTAGTGTCATAATTCCCAGGAGTCAGTGTGGATCACAAGATTTGAAAACGGGAATGGATGACAGAAGTGACGCGATACAAGGCATTGCCAATCGCCATTTTAGAAGAGGGCAACCAGTGTATAGTTTCCATTGCACGGCTTGTAAACATACAGAGAAGCATTATATCGTCCATTGTTCTTTCACTAAAGGTAATTCATCTTAACCAGTTGACGACCGCCTCATGCAGATATACGTCTGCAGAATGGCATGGGCAGGCAAAATCACGTACCTGGTACGTGATTGCCTTCCCGCGGGCGGGGGGGTCCGACTGGACCCACCCGGTTCCTGAGGCGGTCGCCTTTGGTCTGGCAGCGATCAGAGATGAGGGGGAGGCCATCCGATCATGGCCCCCCCTCGCGATCGCTCCCAGCCAATGAGGATCTTCCCCTGCCTCTGTGTAGTACACAGAGGCAGAGGATGTGATGTCATCTCTCCTTGGCTCGGCAGTTTCCGTTCCGGCGCCGAGGAGAGAAGACATCTGAGTGAGTGCACAAACACACACACAGTAGAACATGCCAGGCACACTTTACACCCCCGATCCCCCCCCCCGATCGCCCCCCGATCACCCCCCCTGTCACACTGACACCAAGCAGGTTTTTTTTTTTCTGATTACTGCATGGTGTCAGTTTGTGACTGTTAGAAGTGGTAGGGCAGTTAGTGTTAGCCCCCTTTAGGTCTAGGGTACCCCCCTAACCCCCCCAATAAAGTTTTAACCCCTTGATCACCCCCGTCACCAGTGTCGCTAAGTGATCATTTTTCTAATCGCTGTATTAGTGTCACTGGTGACGCTAGTTAGGGTAAATATTTAGGTTCGCCGTCAAGGTTTTATAGCGACAGGGACCCCCATTTACTACCTAATAAAGGTTTTAACCCCTTGATTGCCCCCTAGTTAACCCTTTCACCGCTGATCACCATATAACTGTTATGGTGACGCTAGTTAGTTCGTTTATTTTTTATAGTGTCAGGGCACCCGCCGTTTATTACCAAATAAAGGTTTAGCCCCCTGATCGCCCGGCGGTGATCTGCGTCGCCCCAGGCAGTGTCAGATTAGCGCCAGTACCGCTAACACCCATGCACGCAGCATACGCCTCCCTTAGTGGTATAGTATCTGAACGGATCAATATCTGATCCGATCAGATCTATACTAGCGTCCCCAGCAGTTTAGGGTTCCCAAAAACGCAGTGTTAGCGGGATCAGCCCAGATACCTGCTAGCACCTGCGTTTTTCCCCTCCGCCCGGCCCGGCCCAGCCCAGCCCAGCCCAGCCCAGCCAAGTGCAGTATCGATCGATCACTGTCACTTACAAAACACTAAACGCATAACTGCAGCGTTCGCAGAGTCAGGCCTGATCCCTGCGATCGCTAACAGTTTTTTTGGTAGCGTTTTGGTGAACTGGCAAGCACCAGCCCCAAGCAGCATCAGGTTAGCGCCAGTAGCGCTAACACCCACGCACGCACCGTACACCTCCCTTAGTGGTATAGTATCTGAACGGATCAATATCTGATCCGATCAGATCTATACTAGCGTCCCCAGCAGTTTAGGGTTCCCAAAAATGCAGTATTAGCGGGATCAGCCCAGATACCTGCTAGCACCTGCGTTTTGCCCCTCCGCCCGGCCCAGCCCAGCCCACCCAAGTGCAGTATCGATCGATCACTGTCACTTACAAAACACTAAATGCATAACTGCAGCATTCGCAGAGTCAGGCCTGATCCCTGTGATCGCTAACAGTTTTTTTGGTAGCGTTTTGGTGAACTGGCAAGCACCAGCCCCAGGCAGCGTCAGGTTAGTGCCAGTAGCGCTAACACCCACGCACGCACCGTACACCTCCCTTAGTGTTATAGTATCTGAACGGATCAATATCTGATCCGATCCGATCTATACTGGCGTCCCCAGCAGTTTAGGGTTCCCAAAAACGCAGTGTTATCAGGATCAGCCCAGATACCTGCTAGCACCTGCGTTTTGCCCCTCCGCCCGGCCCAGCCCAGCCCACCCAAGTGCAGTATCGATTGATCACTGACACTTACAAAACACTAAACGCATAACTGCAGCGTTCGCAGAGTCAGGCCTGATCCCTGTGATCGCTAACAGTTAATTTGGTAGCGTTTTGGTGAACTGGCAAGCACCAGCGGCCTAGTACACCCCGGTCGTAGTCAAACCAGCACTGCAGTAATACTTGGTGACGTGGCGAGTCCCATAAGTGCAGTTCAAGCTGGTGAGGTGGCAAGCACAAGTAGTGTCCCGCTGCCACCAAAAAGACAAACACAGGCCCGTCGTGCCCATAATGCCCTTCCTGCTGCATTCGCCAATCCTAATTGGGAACCCACCACTTCTGCAGCGCCCGTACTTCCCCCATTCACATCCCCAACCAAATGCAGTCGGCTGCATGAGAGGCATTTTCTTTATGTCCTCCCGAGTACCCCTACCCAACGAACCCCCCCAAAAAAGATGTTGTGTCTGCAGCAAGCGCGGATATAGGCATGACACCCGCTATTATTGTCCCTCCTGTCCTGATAATCCTGGTCTTTGCATTGGTGAATGTTTTGAACGCTACCATACACTAGTTGAGTATTAGCATAGGGTACAGCATTGCACAGACTAGGCACACTTTCACAGGGTCTCCCAAGATGCCATCGCATTTTTAGAGATCTGAACCTAGAACCGGTTACAGTTATAAAAGTTACAGTTACAAAAAAAAGTGTAAAAAAAAAAAAAAACCACAAAAAAAATATAAAATAAAAAAAAATAGTTGTCGTTTTATTGTTCTCTCTCTCTCTATTCTCTCTATTGTTATGCTCTTTTTTACTGTATTCTATTCTGCAATGTTTTATTGTTATTATGTTTTATCATGTTTGCTTTTCAGGTATGCAATTTTTTATACTTTACCGTTTACTGTGCTTTATTGTTAACCATTTTTTTGTCTTCAGGTACGCCATTCACGACTTTGAGTGGTTATACCAGAATGATGCCTGCAGGTTTAGGTATCATCTTGGTATCATTCTTTTCAGCCAGCGGTCGGCTTTCATGTAAAAGCAATCCTAGCGGCTAATTAGCCTCTAGACTGATGCCCCCCACCGTCTTCCGTGTTTTTCTCTGGCTCTCCTGTCTCAACAGGGAACCTGAGAATGCAGCCGGTGATTCAGCCAGCTGACCAGAGAGCTAATCAGAGACCAGAGTGACTCCAAACATCTCTATGGCCTAAGAAACCGGAAGCTACGAGCATTTTATGACTTAGATTTCGCCGGATGTAAACAGCGTCATTGGGAAATTGGAGAAGCATTTTATCACACCGATCTTGGTGTGGTCAGATGCTTTGAGGGCAGAGGAGAAATCTAGGGTCTAATAGACCCCAATTTTTTCAAAAAAGAGTACCTGTCACTACCTATTGCTATCATAGGGGATATTTACATTCCCTGAGATAACAATAAAAATGATTTAAAAAAAAAGTCCCCCCTGCTCTCGCGCTAAGGCGAACGCAAGCGTCGGTCTGGCATCAAATGTAAACAGCAATTGCACCATGCATGTGAGGTATCACCGCGAAGGTCAGATCGAGGGCAGTAATTTTAGCAGTAGACCTCCTCTGTAAATCTAAAGTGGTAACCTGTAAAGGCTTTTAAAGGCTTTTAAAAATATATTAATTTTGTTGCCACTGCACGTTTGTGTGCAATTTTAAAGCATGTCATGTTTGGTATCCATGTACTCGGCCTAAGATCATCTTTTTTATTTCATCAAACATTTGGGCAATATAGTGTGTTTTAGTGCATTAAAATTTAAAAAAGTGTGTGTTTTTCCCCAAAAAATGCATTTGAAAAATCGCTGCGCAAATACTGTGTGAAAAAAAAAAATGAAACACCCACCATTTTAATCTGTAGGGCATTTGCTTTAAAAAAATATATAATGTTTGGGGGTTCAAAGTAATTTTCTTGAAAAAAAAAAAAAAAAATTTCATGTAATCAAAAAGTGTCAGAAAGGGCTTTGTCTTCAAGTGGTTAGAAGAGTGGGTGATGTGTGACATAAGCTTCTAAATGTTGTGCATAAAATGCCAGGACAGTTCAAAACCCCCCAAATGACCCCATTTTGGAAAGTAGACACCCCAAGCTATTTGCTGAGAGGCATGTCGAGTCCATGGAATATTTTATATTGTGACACAAGTTGCGGGAAAGAGACAAAAACATACCACATGTGTGGGACTTTTTGGGAGCCTAGCCGCGCACGGGACCCCGAAAACCAAGCACCGCCTTCAGGCTTTCTAAGGGCGTAAATTTTTGATTTCACTCTTCACTGCCTATCACAGTTTCGGAGGCCATGGAATGCCCAGGTGGCAAAAAAAAAACCCAAATGACCCCATTTTGGAAAACACCCCAAGCTATTTGCTGAGAGGTATAGTGAGTACTTTGCAGACCTCACTTTTTGTCACAAAGTTTTGAAAATTGAAGAAAAAAAAAAATTTATTGTCTTTCTTCATTTTCAAAAACAAATGAGAGCTGCAAAATACTCACCATGCCTCTCAGCAAATAGCTTGGGATGTCTACTTTCCAAAATGGGGTCATTTGGGGGGGGTTTGTGCCACCTGGGCATTCCATGGCCTCCGAAACTGTGATAGGCAGTGAAGAGTGAAATAAAAAATTGACACCCTTAGAAATCCTGAAAGCGGTGATTGGTTTTTGGGGCCCCGTATGTGGCTAGGCTCCTAAAAAGTCCCACACATGTGGTATCCCCATACTCAGGAAAAGCAGCTAAATGTATTTTGGGGTGCAATTCCACATATGCCCATGGCCTGTGTGAGCAATATATCATTTAGTGACAACTTTGTGCAAAAAAAAAAAAAAAAAAATTGTCACTTTCCTGCAACTTGTGTCAAAATATAAAATATTCAATGGACTCAACATGCCTCAAAGCAAATAGCTTTGGGTGTCAACTTTCCAAAATGGGGTCATTTGGGGGGGTTTTATGCCATCTGGGCATTTTATAGCCTTCAAAACTGTGATAGATAGTGAGGAGTAAAATAAAAAATTTACGCCCTTATGCCGCGTACACACGGTCGGACTTTTCAGCTACAAAAGTCCGACAGCCTGTCCGACATACTTCCGGCGTACCTTCGGCGGACTTGCGGCAGACTTTCTAATGAACGGACTTGCCTACACACGACCACACAAAAGTACGACAGCCTAGTACGCGGTGACGTACACCAAGTCCGACGAGACTATAAAACGGAAGTTCAATAGCCCGTACGACACCCTTTGGGCTCCTTCTGCTAATCTCGTGTTTATCTCGTGTTAGTAGAAGTTTGGTGAGAGACGATTCGCGCTTGTGAGACTCGTATTTTTCAGTTCGTTTTAACTGTTGTTCAGTCTGTGCTTGTGAGGTTTGTATCTGTTTTCAGTGCGTTTGGTCAGTTGGCATTGAGAAATCTTTGTTTTATTGTCCGCTCGTTCCTGATTTTCAGGTCGTTCTTCACAGGCCTTGCTGTTCTTCAGTGCGTTCTGTTAAGTGCGTTCTGACCAGCCGACCGTTTTGAAGCCATGTTACCTGTACGTACTCGTCGTCGAGCTCGTGCATTGTATGTGCTTGGTGCTGTAGTTTATTCTTCAGACCAAGACCAGTCCATGAACAGGGCGAGGAGGAGTTCATGGACCAAGAATTGGTTGCTCCAGCGTGACCAGTTCTGTCACATGCCATTGCTCCGTGAGATCCGTGAGAATAATCCTGAGGATTTCAGGAACTTTCTCCGGATGACGGTCCCCGTTTTTGACCGTTTGTTGGCTTTGCTGACCCCCTATATCAGCAGGCAGGATACCTGCATGAGGCAAACCATCACTCCGGAGCAGAGGCTAGTTGCCACGTTGCGGTACTTGGCGACAGGGAGAAGCCTGCAGGACCTCAAGTTCTCGACAGGCATCTCCCCCCAGGCTCTGGGGATCATTATCCCAGAGACCTGTTCTGCCATCATCCAGGTCCTGCAGAAGGACTATATTAAGGTAAGATATTTTTCTTTTATTAGCATCACATGTTCTTTTATGTAATCTTTGATAATGTAATGTATTTCTTGCTTCAAACACTACTTACCATCATTGCAATATAGTGTGAATGTCCCCTTTTTATCCTCACACATGCTGGATTTTTTTCCTGTTATTTTTTGTCATGCATGTATATTTTCCTTCAATAACCTCCCCAGCATGCAATGATGGGAACATATCCACCTAGTCTACTCATTTTGAATGTATTTTGTTTGAGTGTATTTAGTGTGCTTATAATTAGCAATTAGCTAGATTTACCAACCCCCCCCCCCTAAACTCACTCCAAATAGTGTGCTGATAATTAGCAATTAGCTTGATTTCCCAACCCCCATCCCCCCACCCCCCCCAACCCCCCCCCCCCCTCGTAAAAATTTGCTTGAATGTTCTGTGGTGTTGATTTGTCTAAAGCAAATATATGTTGCACTTTGCAAAATGCATGTGCACTCTACAAGTGCATTT